>NW_028295549.1:0-660617 GCF_964341445.2 Mesoplodon mirus
CTGGCCTTTCTGCAGGAGTTGCCAGGCTGCCGCCTGTAAAGAAGTGGTTGTGTCACCCATACCTTCCGCTGGAATTTCTCTCCGGACAGAGGTGAGGAAGGAAAAAATGCAGTGGGGGCCGGGACAGGAGGGGTATCTCAGGCAGGGCAATGGAAAGCTTCTGGAAGAGCGCCCGGTGCCAGGACCACCCTGGCTGGCCTGCAGGCACCAAGTTGGCCTGCGTGCTGTCGCTGGTGTGGCTCCACGGTCCTTCCTCTAGGCTTTCAAGCCCTTGTACATATTCAGGTGATTTACCTGGAAAGGGTGGGAACAGTTCAGCAGCAGCTGGCCTGGGGCTCAGCTCACGTTTACTCACAGATGCCTCGGCACGGTCCCCCAGCTTTGCAATGAGGACGCTCCTTGCGTGGGGGGTGGGTTGCTGGCTGTATGGGAGATGATTCCCCACCTCTGACCAATTTCAGAATTGTTTACCACTGGAGCAAGTGCCCTGATAGGGTTTTCCTCTGTATAACTCGTGGGTTCAGGATTTTTTTTCTTTTATGGTTCAAGTTAGATTTTATTCCTCTTTTATGTATTTATAGATAGAAGCATGGAAATAATTCATTCCTATAAATACATCAGTGTGACGGGAAGAACTTTTTTCTGTTTTATTTTTAAATTTTATTTTTTAAAATTTTGAAATTTTATTTTATTTATTTTTTTTATACAGCACGTTATTATTAGTTATGTATTTTATGCATATACATGTATACAGGTCAATCCCAAACTCCCAACTCATCCCACCACCACCACCCCATGGCTTCCCACACTTGGTGTCCATACGTTTGTTCTCTACCTCTGTGTCTCTATTTCTTCCCTGCCAACCAGTTCATCTGTACCATTTTTAGGCTCCACATATATGCGTTAATAGACAATATTTGTTTTCCTCTTTCTGACTTACTTCATTCTGTATGACAGTCTCTCGATCCATCGATGTCTCTACAAATGACCCAGTTTCATTCCTTTTTATGGCCGAGTAATATTCCATTTTATATATGTACCACATCTTTATCCATTCATCTGTCTGTGGGCATTTAGGTTGCTTCCATTACCTGGCTATTGTAAATAGTGCTGCAACGAACATTGTGGTGAATGTGCCTTTTTGAAATACGGTTTTCTCTGGGTATATGCCCAGAAGTGGGATTGCTGGATCAGATGGTAATTCTATTTCTAGTTTTTTTAAGGAAACTCCATACTGTTCTCCATAGTGTCTGTATCAATTTACATTCCCACCAATAGTGGAAGAGGGCTCCTTTTGTCCACACCCTCCCCAGAATTGGTTGTTTCTAGATATTCTGATGATGCCGATTCTAACAGGTGTGAGGTGATACCTCATTGTAGTTTTGATTTGCATTTCTCTAATAATTAGTGCTGTTGAGCAGCTTTTCATGTGCGTCTTGGCCATCTCTGTGTCTCCTTTGAAGAAACGTCTCTTTAGATCTTCTGCCCATTTTTTTTGGGTTGTTTGTTTTTTTAATATTAAGCTGTATGAGCTGTTTATATATATTGGAGATTAAAACTCTGTCCATTGATTCGTTTGCCACGATTTTCACCCATTCTGAGGGAGGCCTTTTTCCATTCCCGTTTTTTTAACAAAAAAGGAAAGAAAGGAAAAGAAGCAGAACACTAATGTGCGTAAAATATGCCTTTTGAAACGGTCGTTTTGAAATATGGACGTCCTTTGAATTTTTTGGTCGATATGTGACCCCAGGATTTGTTTTCAGGGCAGGTGTCATTTACAGGCCTGCAATGATTTTGAATATCAACTGACCATTAGCATTGGGATTAAAGCTGCTGTTGTGTGAAACGGCCACAAGGTGGCAGCAGTTCACCCTTACCAAATCTGGTTACTAGGGCAAGAGAGCCTCAGTGGAAGTGGTGTTCTAGATTGGAGTTTAGAATGGAATGTGCCAGGAGAAAGCCCCTCACGTTTGTCTCACTACTTCTTGTTCGTGTTTTTAATTTAATTTTTAATTTTTTATTACAGCAAGTTTGATTACAATGTTTGGCTTGTTGTAGGTGTGGAAGATGTGGTTCTTTTACACATATACAGATGTCTGTTCTTCCTGGGATCCTTTTCCCATGTACGTTATGACAGAATGTTGAGTAGTCCTCTCTTGGTATTCTGTAGGTCTTTGGTGATTATATATGTCACCTGTGTTTGTATATGTCTGTTAACCCCGATATCGTAATGAAACCAATCCTCACACCTTTCCATTGGTGAACCATAAGTTTGTTTAATGAATCTGTGATTGCCCTTCTCCGTGGAAATATCTGCCCTGGTATCCATTTTTCGGTAACACCTATAAGTGATATGATATGATATGTGTCTTTCACTTTCTGACTTACTACAAGTCACGTGATTACTTCTAGACTCATCTACGGTGCTGCAAATGGCATTGTGTCCTTTTTTCCCTTGGCTTCTCTTCTGCCTTAGCGGGGTCCATTTTCAACAATGTGATTCCCTGAGGGTTGTGGATTAGCTGACCTGGGCAGCCTTACCCTGCCGGCCCGCCCTCCCCAGGTGTGCCTCGTTGAGGTCAATATAAACAGCGCTCCAGGCAGCAATAGCCCCTGAAGCTGTGCCTGCCTCCATATTCTCTGCCCCGTCAGCAGTCTCGGGGCTGTGCTGGTGGGAGGGAGTGAGGGGCCACAGCATTGTGGGTGGCCCGGTGTGAGTGGGGTTCTGCTGGCCTTTCTGCAGGAGTTGCCAGGCTGCCGCCTGTAAAGGAGAGGTTGTGTCACCCATACCTTCCGCTGGAATTTCTCTCCGGACAGAGGTGAGGATGGAAAAATGCAGTGGGGGCCGGGACAGGAGGGGTATCTCAGGCAGGGCAATGGAAAGCTTCTGGAAGAGCGCCCGGGGCCAGGACCACCCTGGCTGGCCTGCAGGCACCAAGTTGGCCTGCGTGCTGTCGCTGGTGTTGCTCCACGGTCCTTCCTCTAGGCTTTCAAGCCCTTGTACATATTCAGGTGTTTTACCTGGAAAGGGTGGGAACTGTTCAGCAGCAGCTGGCCTGGGGCTCAGCTCACGTTTACTCACAGATGCCTCGGCACGGTCCCCCAGCTTTGCAATGAGGACGCTCCTTGCGTGGGGTGTGGGTTGCTGGCTCTATGGGAGATGATTCCCCACCTCTGACCAATTTCAGAATTGTTTACCACTGGAGCAAGTGCCCTGTTAGGGTTTTCGACTGTATAACTCGTGGGTTCAGGATTTTTTTTTCTTTTATGGTTCAAGTTAGATTTTATTCCTCTTTTATGTATTTATAGATAGAAGCAAGGAAATAATTCATTCCTATAAATACATCTGTGTGACGGGAAGAACTTTTTTCTGTTTTATTTTTAAATTTTATTTTTTAAAATTGTGAAATTTTATTTTATTTATTTTTTTATACAGCACGTTATTATTAGTTATGTATTTTATGCATATACATGTATACAGGTCAATCCCAAACTCCCAACTCATCCCACCACCACCACCCCATGGCTTCCCACACTTGGTGTCCATACGTTTGTTCTCTACCTCTGTGTCTCTATTTCTTCCCTGCAAACTAGTTCATCTGTACCATTTTTAGGCTCCACATATATGCGTTAATATACAATATTTGTTTTCCTCTTTCTGACTTACTTCATTCTTTATGACAGTCTCTCGATCCATCGATGTCTCTACAAATGACCCAGTTTCATTCCTTTTTATGGCCGAGTCATATTCCATTTTATATATGTACCACATCTTTATCCATTCATCTGTCTGTGGGCATTTAGGTTGCTTCCATTACCTGGCTATTGTAAATAGTGCTGCAACGAACATTGTGGTGAATGTGCCTTTTTGAAATACGGTTTTCTCTGGGTATATGCCCAGATGTGGGATTGCTGGATCAGATGGTAATTCTATTTCTAGATTTTTTAAGGAAACTCCATACTGTTCTCCGTAGTGACTGTATCAATTTAAATTCCCACCAATTGTGGAAAAGGGCTGCTTTTGTCCACACCCTCCCCAGAATTGGTTGTTTGTAGATTTTCTGATGATGCTGATTCTAACAGGTGTGAGGTGATACCTCATAGTAGTTTTGATTTGCATTTCTCTAAAAATTAGTGCTGTTGAGCAGCTTTTCATGTGCGTCTTGGCCATCTCTGTGTCTCCTTTGAAGAAACGTCTCTTTAGATCTTCTGCCCATTTTTTTGGGTTTTTTTTTAATATTAAGCTGCATGAGCTGTTTATATATATTGGAGATTAAACCTCTGTCCATTGATTCGTTTGCCACGATTTTCTCCCATTCTGAGGGATGCCTTTTTCCATTCCCGTCTTTTTTAACAAAAAAGGAAAGAAAGGAAAAGAAGCAGAACACTAATGTGCGTAAAATATGCCTTTTGAAACGGTCGTTTTGAAATATGGACGTCCTTTGAATTTTTTGGTCGATATGTGACCCCAGGATTTGTTTTCAGGGCAGGTGTCATTTACAGGCCTGCAATGATTTTGAATATCAACTGACCATTAGCGCTGGGATTAAAGCTGCTGTTGTGTGAAACGGCCACAAGGTGGCAGCAGTTCACCCTTACCAAATCTGGTTACTAGGGCAAGAGAGCCTCAGTGGAAGTGGTGTTCTAGATTGGAGTTTAGAATGGAATGTGCCAGGAGAAAGCCCCTCACGTTTGTCTCACTACTTCTTGTTCGTGTTTTTAATTTAATTTTTTGTTTTTTATTACAGCAAGTTTGATTACAATGTTTGGCTTGCTGTAGGTGTGGAAGATGTGGTTCTTTTACACATATACAGATGTCTGTTCTTCCTGGGATCCTTTTCCCATGTACGTTATGACAGAATGTTGAGTAGTCCTCTCTTGGTATTCTGTAGGTCTTTGGTGATTATATATGTCACCTGTGTTTGTATATGTCTGTTAACCCCGATATCATAATGAAACCAATCCTCACACCTTTCCATTGGTGAACCATAAGTTTGTTTAATGAATCTGTGATTGCCCTTCTCCGTGGAAATATCTGCCCTGGTATCCATTTTTCGGTAACACCTATAAGTGATATGATATGATATGTGTCTTTCACTTTCTGACTTACTACAAGTCACGTGATTATTTCTAGACTCATCTACGGTGCTGAAAATGGCATTGTGTCCTTTTTTCCCTTGGCTTCTCTTCTGCCTTAGCGGGGTCCATTTTCAACAATGTGATTCCCTGAGGGTTGTGGATTAGCTGACCTGGGCAGCCTTACCCTGCCGGCCCGCCCTCCCCAGGTGTGCCTCGTTGAGGTCAATATAAACAGCGCTCCAGGCAGCAATAGCCCCTGAAGCTGTGCCTGCCTCCATATTCTCTGCCCCGTCAGCAGTCTCGGGGCTGTGCTGGTGGGAGGGAGTGAGGGGACACAGCTTTGTGGGTGGCCTGGTGTGAGTGGGGTTCTGCTGGCCTTTCTGCAGGAGTTGCCAGGCTGCCGCCTGTAAAGAAGAGGTTGTGTCACCCATACCTTCCGCTGGAATTTCTCTCCGGACAGAGGTGAGGATGGAAAAAACAGTGGGGGCCGGGACAGGAGGGGTATCTCAGGCAGGGCAATGGAAAGCTTCTGGAAGAGCGCCCGGGGCCAGGACCACCCTGGCTGGCCTGCAGGCACCAAGTTTGCCTGCGTGCTGTCGCTGGTGTGGCTCCACGGTCCTTCCTCTAGGCTTTCAAGCCCTTGTACATATTCAGGTGTTTTACCTGGAAAGGGTAGGAACAGTTCAGCAGCAGCTGGCCTGGGGCTCAGCTCACGTTTACTCACAGATGCCTCGGCACGGTCCCCCAGCTTTGCAATGAGGACGCTCCTTGCGTGGGGGGTGGGTTGCTGGCTGTATGGGAGATGATTCCCCACCTCTGACCAATTTCAGAATTGTTTACCACTGGAGCAAGTGCCCTGATAGGGTTTTCCTCTGTATAACTCGTGGGTTCAGGATTTTTTTTTCTTTTATGGTTCAAGTTAGATTTTATTCCTCTTTTATGTATTTATAGATAGAAGCATGGAAATAATTCATTCCTATAAATACATCTGTGTGATGGGAAGAACTTTTTTCTGTTTTATTTTTAAATTTTATTTTTTGAAATTTTGAAATTTTATTTTATTTATTTTTTTTATACAGCACGTTATTATTAGTTATGTATTTTATGCATATACATGTATACAGGTCAATCCCAAACTCCCAACTCATCCCACCACCACCACCCGATGGCTTCCCACACTTGGTGTCCATACGTTTGTTCTCTACCTCTGTGTCTCTATTTCTTCCCTGCAAACCAGTTCATCTGTACCATTTTTAGGCTCCATATATATGCGTTAATATACAATATTTGTTTTCCTCTTTCTGACTTACTTCATTCTGTATGACAGTCTCTCGATCCATCGATGTCTCTACAAATGACCCAGTTTCATTCCTTTTTATGGCCGAGTAATATTCCATTTTATATATATACCACATCTTTATCCATTCATCTGTCTGTGGGCATTTAGGTTGCTTCCATTACCTGGCTATTGTAAATAGTGCTGCAACGAACATTGTGGTGAATGTGCCTTTTTGTAATACGGTTTTCTCTGGGTATATGCCCAGATGTGGGATTGCTGGATCAGATGGTAATTCTATTTCTAGATTTTTTAAGGAAACTCCATACTGTTCTCCGTAGTGACTGTATCAATTTACATTCCCAACAGTTGTGGAAAAGGGCTGCTTTTGTCCACACCCTCCCCAGAATTGGTTGTTTGTAGATTTTCTGATGATGCTGATTCTAACAGGTGTGAGGTGATACCTCATTGTAGTTTTGATTTGCATTTCTCTAAAAATTAGTGCTGTTGAGCAGCTTTTCATGTGCGTCTTGGCCATCTCTGTGTCTCCTTTGAAGAAACGTCTCTTTAGATCTTCTGCCCATTTTTTTTGGGTTGTTTTTTTTAATATTAAGCTGCATGAGCTGTTTATATATATTGGAGATTAAAACTCTGTACATTGATTCGTCTGCAACCATTTTCACCCATTCTGAGGGATGCCTTTTTCCATTCCCGTTTTTTTTAACAAAAAAGGAAAGAAAGGAAAAGAAGCAGAACACTAATGTGCGTAAAATATGCCTTTTGAAACGGTCGTTTTGAAATATGGACGTCCTTTGAATTTTTTGGTCGATATGTGACCCCAGGATTTGTTTTCAGGGCAGGTGTCATTTACAGGCCTGCAATGATTTTGAATATCAACTGACCCTTAGCGTTGGGATTAAAGCTGCTGTTGTGTGAAACGGCCACAAGGTGGCAGCAGTTCACCCTTACCAAATCTGGTTACTAGGGCAAGAGAGCCTCAGTGGAAGTGGTGTTCTAGATTGGAGTTTAGAATGGAATGTGCCAGGAGAAAGCCCCTCACGTTTGTCTCACTACTTCTTGTTCATGTTTTTAATTTAAGTTTTTATTTTTTATTATAGCAAGTTTGATTACAATGTTTGGCTTGCTGTAGGTGTGGAAGATGTGGTTCTTTTACACATATACAGATGACTGTTCTTCCTGGGGTCCTTTTCCCATGTACGTTATGACAGAATATTGAGTAGTCCTCTGTTGGTATTCTGTAGGTCTTTGGTGATTATATATGTCACCTGTGTTTGTATATGTCTGTTAACCCCGATATCGTAATGAAACCAATCCTCACACCTTTCCATTGGTGAACCATAAGTTTGTTTAATGAATCTGTGATTGCCCTTCTCCGAGGAAATATCTGCCCTGGTATCCATTTTTCGGTAACACCTATAAGTGATATGATATGATATGTGTCTTTCACTTTCTGACTTACTACAAGTCACGTGATTACTTCTAGACTCATCTACGGTGCTGCAAATGGCATTGTGTCCTTTTTTCCCTTGGCTTCTCTTCTGCCTTAGCGGGGTCCATTTTCAACAATGTGATTCCCTGAGGGTTGTGGATTAGCTGACCTGGACAGCCTTACCCTGCCGGCCCGCCCTCCCCAGGTGTGCCTCATTGAGGTCAATATAAACAGCGCTCCAGGCAGCAATAGCCCCTGAAGCTGTGCCTGCCTCCATATTCTCTGCCCCGTCAGCAGTCTCGGGGCTGTGCTGGTGGGAGGGAGTGAGGGGCCACAGCTATGTGGGTGGCCCGGTGTGAATGGGGTTCTGCTGGCCTTTCTGCAGGAGTTGCCAGGCTGACGCCTGTAAAGAAGAGGTTGTGTCACCCATACCTTCCGCTGGAATTTCTCTCCGGACAGAGGTGAGGAAGGAAAAAAAAGCAGTGGGGGCCGGGACAGGAGGGGTATCTCAGGCAGGGCAATGGAAAGCTTCTGGAAGATCGCCCGCGGCCAGGAACACCCTGGCTGGCCTGCAGGCACCAATTTGGCCTGCGTGCTGTCGCTGGTGTGGCTCCACGGTCCTTCCTCTAGGCTTTCAAGCCCTTGTACATATTCAGGTGTTTTACCTGGAAAGGGTGGGAACAGTTCAGCAGCAGCTGGCCTGGGGCTCAGCTCACGTTTACTCACAGATGCCTCGGCACGGTCCCCCAGCTTTGCAATGAGGACGCTCCTTGCGTGGGGGGTGGGTTGCTGGCTGTATGGGAGATGATTCCCCACCTCTGACCAATTTCAGAATTGTTTACCACAGGAGCAAGTGCCCTGATAGGGCTTTCCTCTGTATAACTCGTTGGTTCAGGATTTTTTTTTCTTTTATGGTTCAAGTTAGATTTTATTCCTCTTTTATGTATTTATAGATAGAAGCATGGAAATAATTCATTCCTATAAATACATCTGTGTGACGGGAAGAACTTTTTTCTGTTTTATTTTTAAATTTTATTTTTTAAAATTTTGAAATTTTATTTTATTTATTTTCTTTTTTATACAGCACGTTATTATTAGTTATGTATTTTATGCATATACATGTATACAGGTCAATCCCAAACTCCCAACTCATCCCACAACCACCACCCCATGGCTTCCCACACTTGGTGTCCATACGTTTGTTCTCTACCTCTGTGTCTGTATTTCTTCCCTGCAAACCAGTTCATCTGTACCATTTTTAGGCTCCACATATATGCGTTAATAGACAATATTTGTTTTCCTCTTTCTGACTTACTTCATTCTGTATGACAGTCTCTCGATCCATCGATGTCTCTACAAATGACCCAGTTTCATTCCTTTTTATGGCCGAGTAATATTCCATTTTATATATGTACCACATCTGTATCCATTCATCTTTCTGTGGGCATTTAGGTTGCTTCCATTACCTGGCTATTGTAAATAGTGCTGCAACGAACATTGTGGTGAATGTGCCTTTTTGAAATACGGTTTTCTCTGGGTATATGCCCAGAAGTGGGATTGCTGGATCAGATGGTAATTCTATTTCTAGTTTTTTTAAGGAAACTCCATACTGTTCTCCATAGTGACTGTATCAATTTACATTCCCACCAATAGTGGAAGAGGGCTCCTTTTGTCCACACCCTCCCCAGAATTGGTTGTTTGTAGATATTCTGATGATGCCGATTCTAACAGGTGTGAGGTGATACCTCATTGTAGTTTTGATTTGCATTTCTCTAATAATTAGTGCTGTTGAGCAGCTTTTCATGTGCGTCTTGGCCATCTCTGTGTCTCCTTTGAAGAAACGTCTCTTTAGATCTTCTGCCCATTTTTTTGGGTTGTTTTTTTTAATATTAAGCTGCATGAGCTGTTTATATATATTGGAGATTAAAACTCTGTCCATTGATTCGTCTGCCACGATTTTCACCCATTCTGAGGGATGCCTTTTTCCATTCCCGTTTTTTTTAACAAAAAAGGAAAGAAAGGAAAAGAAGCAGAACACTAATGTGCGTAAAATATGCCTTTTGAAACGGTCGTTTTGAAATATGGACGTCCTTTGAATTTTTTGGTCGATATGTGACCCCAGGATTTGTTTTCAGGGCAGGTGTCATTTACAGGCCTGCAATGATTTTGAATATCAACTGACCATTAGCGTTGGGATTAAAGCTGCTGTTGTGTGAAACGGCCACAAGGTGGCAGCAGTTCACCCTTACCAAATCTGGTTACTAGGGCAAGAGAGCCTCAGTGGAAGTGGTGTTCTAGATTGGAGTTTAGAATGGAATGTGCCAGGAGAAAGCCCCTCACGTTTGTCTCACTACTTCTTGTTCGTGTTTTAAATTTAATTTTTAATTTTTTATTACAGCAAGTTTGATTACAATGTTTGGCTTGCTGTAGGTGTGGAAGATGTGGTTCTTTTACACATATACAGATGTCTGTTCTTCCTGGGATCCTTTTCCCATGTACGTTATGACAGAATGTTGAGTAGTCCTCTCTTGGTATTCTGTAGGTCTTTGGTGATTATATATGTCACCTGTGTTTGTATATGTCTGTTAACCCCGATATCGTAATGAAACCAATCCTCACACCTTTCCATTGGTGAACCATAAGTTTGTTTAATGAATCTGTGATTGCCCTTCTCCGTGGAAATATCTGCCCTGGTATCCATTTTTAGGTAACACCTATAAGTTCTATGATATGATATGTGTCTTTCACTTTCTGACTTACTACAAGTCACGTGATTACTTCTAGACTCATCTACGGTGCTGCAAATGGCATTGTGTCCTTTTTTCCCTTGGCTTCTCTTCTGCCTTAGCGGGGTCCATTTTCAACAATGTGATTCCCTGAGGGTTGTGGATTAGCTGACCTGGGCAGCCTTACCCTGCCGGCCCGCCCTCCCCAGGTGTGCCTCGTTGAGGTCAATATAAACAGTGCTCCAGGCAGCAATAGCCCCTGAAGCTGTGCCTGACTCCATATTCTCTGCCCCGTCAGAAGTCTCGGGGCTGTGCTGGTGGGAGGGAGTGAGGGGCCACAGCTTTGTGGGTGGCCCGGTGTGAGTGGGGTTCTGCTGGCCTTTCTGCAGGAGTTGCCAGGCTGCCGCCTGTAAAGAAGAGGTTGTGTCACCCATACCTTCTGCTGGAATTTCTCTCCGGACAGAGGTGAGGAAGGAAAAAAAGCAGTGGGGGCCGGGACAGGAGGGGTATCTCAGGCAGGGCAATGGAAAGCTTCTGGAAGAGCGCCCGGGGCCAGGACCACCCTGGCTGGCCTGCAGGCACCAAGTTGGCCTGCGTGCTGTCGCTGGTGTGGCTCCACGGTCCTTCCTCTAGGCTTTCAAGCCCTTGTACATATTCAGGTGTTTTACCTGGAAAGGGTGGGAACAGTTCAGCAGCAGCTGGCCTGGGGCTCAGCTCACGTTTACTCACAGATGCCTCGGCACGGTCCCCCAGCTTTGCAATGAGGACGCTCCTTGCGTGCGGGGTGGGTTGCTGGCTGTATGGGAGATGATTCCCCACCTCTGACCAATTTCAGAATTGTTTACCACTGGAGCAAGTGCCCTGATAGGGTTTTCTTCTGTATAACTCGTGGGTTCAGGATATTTTTTTCTTTTATGGTTCAAGTTAGATTTTATTCCTCTTTTATGTATTTATAGATATAAGCATGGAAATAATTCATTCCTATAAATACATCTGTGTGACGGGAAGAACTTTTTTCTGTTTTATTTTTAAATTTTATTTTTTAAAATTTTGAAATTTTATTTTATTTATTTTCTTTTTTATACAGCACGTTATTATTAGTTATGTATTTTATGCATATACATGTATACAGGTCAATCCCAAACTCCCAACTCATCCCACCACCACCACCCCATGGCTTCCCACACTTGGTGTCCATACGTTTGTTCTCTACCTCTGTGTCTCTATTTCTTCCCTGCAAACCAGTTCATCTGTACCATTTTTTAGGCTCCACATATATGCATTAATATACAATATTTGTTTTCCTCTTTCTGACTTACTTCATTCTGTATGACAGTCTCTCGATCCATCGATGTCTCTACAAATGACCCAGTTTCATTCCTTTTTATGGCCGAGTAATATTCCATTTTATATATGTACCACATCTTTATCCATTCATCTGTCTGTGGGCATTTAGGTTGCTTCCATTACCTGGCTATTGTAAATAGTGCTGCAACGAACATTGTGGTGAATGTGCCTTTTTGAAATACGGTTTTCTCTGGGTATATGCCCAGAAGTGGGATTGCTGGATCAGATGGTAATTCTATTTCTAGTTTTTTTAAGGAAACTCCATACTGTTCTCCATAGTAACTGTATCAATTTACATTCCCACCAATAGTGGAAGAGGGCTCCTTTTGTCCACACCCTCCCCAGAATTGGTTGTTTGTAGATATTCTGATGATGCCGATTCTAACAGGTGTGAGGTGATACCTCATTGTAGTTTTGATTTGCATTTCTCTAATAATTAGTGCTGTTGAGCAGCTTTTCATGTGCGTCTTGGCCATCTCTGTGTCTCCTTTGAAGAAACGTCTCTTTAGATCTTCTGCCCATTTTTTTTGGGTTGTTTTTTTTAATATTAAGCTGCATGAGTTGTTTATATATATTGGAGATAAAAACTCTGTCCATTGATTCGTTTGCCACGATTTTCACCCATTCTGAGGGATGCCTTTTTCCATTCCCGTTTTTTTTAACAAAAAAGGAAAGAAAGGAAAAGAAGCAGAACACTAATGTGCGTAAAATATGCCTTTTGAAACGGTCGTTTTGAAATATGGACGTCCTTTGAATTTTTTGGTCGATATGTGACCCCAGGATTTGTTTTCAGGGCAGGTGTCATTTACAGGCCTGCAATGATTTTGAATATCAACTGACCATTAGCGTTGGGATTAAAGCTGCTGTTGTGTGAAACGGCCACAAGGTGGCAGCAGTTCACCCTTACCAAATCTGGTTACTAGGGCAAGAGAGCCTCAGTGGAAGTGGTGTTCTAGATTGGAGTTTAGAATGGAATGTGCCAGGAGAAAGCCCCTCACGTTTGTCTCACTACTTCTTGTTCGTGTTTTAAATTTAATTTTTAATTTTTTTATTACAGCAAGTTTGATTACAATGTTTGGCTTGCTGTAGGTGTGGAAGATGTGGTTCTTTTACACATATACAGATGTCTGTTCTTCCTGGGATCCTTTTCCCATGTACGTTATGACAGAATGTTGAGTAGTCCTCTCTTGGTATTCTGTAGGTCTTTGGTGATTATATATGTCACCTGTGTTTGTATATGTCTGTTAACCCCGATATCGTAATGAAACCAATCCTCACACCTTTCCATTGGTGAACCATAAGTTTGTTTAATGAATCTGTGATTGCCCTTCTCCGTGGAAATATCTGCCCTGGTATCCATTTTTAGGTAACACCTATAAGTTCTATGATATGATATGTGTCTTTCACTTTCT
Source organism: Mesoplodon mirus (assembly GCF_964341445.2). Classification (NCBI taxonomy): domain Eukaryota; kingdom Metazoa; phylum Chordata; class Mammalia; order Artiodactyla; family Ziphiidae; genus Mesoplodon; species Mesoplodon mirus. The sequence goes on from NW_028295549.1 coordinate 13,291, forward strand.
GACTTACTACAAGTCACGTGATTACTTCTAGACTCATCTACGGTGCTGCAAATGGCATTGTGTCCTTTTTTCCCTTGGCTTCTCTTCTGCCTTAGCGGGGTCCATTTTCAACAATGTGATTCCCTGAGGGTTGTGGATTAGCTGACCTGGGCAGCCTTACCCTGCCGGCCCGCCCTCCACAGGTGTGCCTCGTTGAGGTCAATATAAACAGTGCTCCAGGCAGCAATAGCCACTGAAGCTGTGCCTGACTCCATATTCTCTGCCCCGTCAGAAGTCTCGGGGCTGTGCTGGTGGGAGGGAGTGAGGGGCCACAGCTTTGTGGGTGGCCCGGTGTGAGTGGGGTTCTGCTGGCCTTTCTGCAGGAGTTGCCAGGCTGCCGCCTGTAAAAAAGAGGTTGTGTCACCCATACCTTCCGCTGGAATTTCTCTCCGGACAGAGGTGAGGAAGGAAAAAAAGCAGTGGGGGCCGGGACAGGAGGGGTATCTCAGGCAGGGCAATGGAAAGCTTCTGGAAGAGCGCCCGGGGCCAGGACCACCCTGGCTGGCCTGCAGGCACCAAGTTGGCCTGCGTGCTGTCGCTGGTGTGGCTCCACGGTCCTTCCTCTAGGCTTTCAAGCCCTTGTACATATTCAGGTGTTTTACCTGGAAAGGGTGGGAACAGTTCAGCAGCAGCTGGCCTGGGGCTCAGCTCACGTTTACTCACAGATGCCTCGGCACGGTCCCCCAGCTTTGCAATGAGGACGCTCCTTGCGTGGGGGGTGGGTTGCTGGCTGTATGGGAGATGATTCCCCACCTCTGACCAATTTCAGAATTGTTTACCACTGGAGCAAGTGCCCTGATAGGGTTTTCCTCTGTATAACTCGTGGGTTCAGGATTTTTTTTTCTTTTATGGTTCAAGTTAGATTTTATTCCTCTTTTATGTATTTATAGATATAAGCATGGAAATAATTCATTCCTATAAATACATCTGTGTGACGGGAAGAACTTTTTTCTGTTTTATTTTTAAATTTTATTTTTTAAAATTTTGAAATTTTATTTTATTTATTTTCTTTTTTATACAGCACGTTATTATTAGTTATGTATTTTATGCATATACATGTATACAGGTCAATCCCAAACTCCCAACTCATCCCACCACCACCACCTCATGGCTTCCCACACTTGGTGTCCATACGTTTGTTCTCTACCTCTGTGTCTCTATTTCTTCCCTGCAAACCAGTTCATCTGTACCATTTTTTAGGCTCCACATATATGCATTAATATACAATATTTGTTTTCCTCTTTCTGACTTACTTCATTCTGTATGACAGTCTCTCGATCCATCGATGTCTCTACAAATGACCCAGTTTCATTCCTTTTTATGGCCGAGTAATATTCCATTTTATATATGTACCACATCTTTATCCATTCATCTGTCTGTGGGCATTTAGGTTGCTTCCATTACCTGGCTATTGTAAATAGTGCTGCAACGAACATTGTGGTGAATGTGCCTTTTTGAAATACGGTTTTCTCTGGGTATATGCCCAGAAGTGGGATTGCTGGATCAGATGGTAATTCTATTTCTAGATTTTTTAAGGAAACTCCATACTGTTCTCCATAGTGACTGTATCAATTTACATTCCCACCAATTGTGGAAAAGGGCTGCTTTTGTCCACACCCTCCCCAGAATTGGTTGTTTGTAGATTTTCTGATGATGCCGATTCTAACAGGTGTGAGGTGATACCTCATTGTAGTTTTGATTTGCATTTCTCTAATAATTAGTGCTGTTGAGCAACTTTTCATGTGCGTCTTGGCCATCTCTGTGTCTCCTTTGAAGAAACGTCTCTTTAGATCTTCTGCCCATTTTTTTTTGGGTTGTTTGTTTTTTTAATATTAAGCTGCATGAGCTGTTTATATATATTGGAGATTAAACCTCTGTCCATTGATTCGTTTGCCACGATTTTCACCCATTCTGACGGAGGCCTTTTTCCATTCCCGTTTTTTTTTAACAAAAAAGGAAAGAAAGGAAAAGAAGCAGAACACTAATGTGCGTAAAATATGCCTTTTGAAACGGTCGTTTTGAAATATGGACGTCCGTTGAATTTTTTGGTCGATATGTGACCCCAGGATTTGTTTTCAGGGCAGGTGTCATTTACAGGCCTGCAATGATTTTGAATATCAACTGACCATTAGCATTGGGATTAAAGCTGCTGTTGTGTGAAACGGCCACAAGGTGGCAGCAGTTCACCCTTACCAAATCTGGTGACTAGGGCAAGAGAGCCTCAGTGGAAGTGGTGTTCTAGATTGGAGTTTAGAATGGAATGTGCCAGGAGAAAGCCCCTCACGTTTGTCTCACTACTTCTTGTTCGTGTTTTTAATTTAATTTTTAATTTTTTATTACAGCAAGTTTGATTACAATGTTTGGCTTGCTGTAGGTGTGGAAGATGTGGTTCTTTTACACATATACAGATGTCTGTTCTTCCTGGGATCCTTTTCCCATGTACGTTATGACAGAATGTTGAGTAGTCCTCTCTTGGTATTCTGTAGGTCTTTGGTGATTATATATGTCACCTGTGTTTGTATATGTCTGTTAACCCCGATATCGTAATGAAACCAATCCTCACACCTTTCCATTGGTGAACCATAAGTTTGTTTAATGAATCTGTGATTGCCCTTCTCCGTGGAAATATCTGCCCTGGTATCCATTTTTAGGTAACACCTATAAGTGATATGATATGATATGTGTCTTTCACTTTCTGACTTACTACAAGTCACGTGATGACTTCTAGACTCATCTACGGTGCTGCAAATGGCATTGTGTCCTTTTTTCCCTTGGCTTCTCTTCTGCCTTAGGGGGTCCATTTTCAACAATGTGATTCCCTGAGGGTTGTGGATTAGCTGACCTGGGCAGCCTTACCCTGCCGGCCCGCCCTCCACAGGTGTGCCTCGTTGAGGTCAATATAAACAGCGCTCCAGGCAGCAATAGCCCCTGAAGCTGTGCCTGACTCCATATTCTCTGCCCCGTCAGCAGTCTCGGGGCTGTGCTGGTGGGAGGGAGTGAGGGGCCACAGCTTTGTGGGTGGCCCGGTGTGAGTGGGGTTCTGCTGGCCTTTCTGCAGGAGTTGCCAGGCTGCCGCCTGTAAAGAAGAGGTTGTGTCACCCATACCTTTCGCTGGAATTTCTCTCCGGACAGAGGTGAGGATGGAAAAAAGCAGTGGGGGCCGGGACAGGAGGGGTATCTCAGGCAGGGCAATGGAAAGCTTCTGGAAGAGCACCCGGGGCCAGGAACACCCTGGCTGGCCTGCAGGCACCAAGTTGGCCTGCGTGCTGTCGCTGGTGTGGCTCCACGGTCCTTCCTCTAGGCTTTCAATCCCTTGTACATATTCAGGTGTTTTACCTGGAAAGGGTGGGAACAGTTCAGCAGCAGCTGGCCTGGGGCTCAGCTCACGTTTACTCACAGATGCCTCGGCACGGTCCCCCAGCTTTGCAATGAGGACGCTCCTTGCGTGGGGGGTGGGTTGCTGGCTGTATGGGAGATGATTCCCCACCTCTGACCAATTTCAGAATTGTTTACCACTGGAGCAAGTGCCCTGATAGGGTTTTCCTCTGTATAACTCGTGGGTTCAGGATTTTTTTTTCTTTTATGGTTCAAGTTAGATTTTATTCCTCTTTTATGTATTTATAGATAGAAGCATGGAAATAATTCATTCCTATAAATACATCAGTGTGACGGGAAGAACTTTTTTCTGTTTTATTTTTAAATTTTATTTTTTAAAATTTTGAAATTTTATTTTATTTATTTTTTTTATACAGCACGTTATTATTAGTTATGTATTTTATGCATATACATGTATACAGGTCAATCCCAAACTCCCAACTCATCCCACCACCACCACCCCATGGCTTCCCACACTTGGTGTCCATACGTTTGTTCTCTACCTCTGTATCTCTATTTCTTGCCTGAAAACCAGTTCATCTGTACCATTTTTATGCTCCACATATATGCGTTAATATACAATATTTGTTTTCCTCTTTCTGACTTACTTCATTCTGTATGACAGTCTCTCGATCCATCGATGTCTCTACAAATGACCCAGTTTCATTCCTTTTTATGGCCGAGTAATATTCCATTTTATATATGTACCACATCTTTATCCATTCATCTGTCTGTGGGCATTTAGGTTGCTTCCATTACCTGGCTATTGTAAATAGTGCTGCAACGAACATTGTGGTGAATGTGCCTTTTTGAAATACGGTTTTCTCTGGGTATATGCCCAGATGTGGGATTGCTGGATCAGATGGTAATTCTATTTCTAGATTTTTTAAGGAAACTCCATACTGTTCTCCATAGTGACTGTATCAATTTACATTCCCACCAATTGTGGAAAAGGGCTGCTTTTGTCCACACCCTCCCCAGAATTGGTTGTTTGTAGATTTTCTGATGATGCTGATTCTAACAGGTGTGAGGTGATACCTCATTGTAGTTTTGATTTGCATTTCTCTAAAAATTAGTGCTGTTGAGCAGCTTTTCATGTGCGTCTTGGCCATCTCTGTGTCTCCTTTGAAGAAACGTCTCTTTAGATCTTCTGCCCATTTTTTGGGTGTTTTTTTTAATATTAAGCTGCATGAGCTGTTTATATATATTGGAGATTAAACCTCTGTCCATTGATTCGTTTGCCACGATTTTCTCCCATTGTGAGGGATGCCTTTTTCCATTCCCGTTTTTTTTAACAAAAAAGGAAAGAAAGGAAAAGAAGCAGAACACTAATGTGCGTAAAATATGCCTTTTGAAACGGTCGTTTTGAAATATGGACGTCCTTTGAATTTTTTGGTCGATATGTGACCCCAGGATTTGTTTTCAGGGCAGGTGTCATTTACAGGCCTGCAATGATTTTGAATATCAACTGACCATTAGCGTTGGGATTAAAGCTGCTGTTGTGTGAAACGGCCACAAGGTGGCAGCAGTTCACCCTTACCAAATCTGGTTACTAGGGCAAGAGAGCCTCAGTGGAAGTGGTGTTCTAGATTGGAGTTTAGAATGGAATGTGCCAGGAGAAAGCCCCTCACGTTTGTCTCACTACTTCTTGTTCGTGTTTTTAATTTAATTTTTTATTTTTTATTACAGCAATTTTGATTACAATGTTTGGCTTGCTGTAGGTGTGGAAGATGTGGTTCTTTTACACATATAGAGATGTCTGTTCTTCCTGGGATCCTTTTCCCATGTACGTTATGACAGAATGTTGAGTAGTCCTCTCTTGGTATTCTGTAGGTCTTTGGTGATTATATATGTCACCTGTGTTTGTATATGTCTGTTAACCCCGATATCGTAATGAAACCAATCCTCACACCTTTCCATTGGTGAACCATAAGTTTGTTTAATGAATCTGTGATTGCCCTTCTCCGTGGAAATATCTGCCCTGGTATCCATTTTTCGGTAACACCTATAAGTGATATGATATGATATGTGTCTTTCACTTTCTGACTTACTACAAGTCACGTGATGACTTCTAGACTCATCTACGGTGCTGCAAATGGCATTGTGTCCTTTTTTCCCTTGGCTTCTCTTCTGCCTTAGCGGGGTCCATTTTCAACAATGTGATTCCCTGAGGGTTGTGGATTAGCTGACCTGGGCAGCCTTACCCTGCCGGCCCGCCCTCCCCAGGTGTGCCTCGTTGAGGTCAATATAAACAGCGCTCCAGGCAGCAATAGCCCCTGAAGCTGTGCCTGCCTCCATATTCTCTGCCCCGTCAGCAGTCTCGGGGCTGTGCTGGTGGGAGGGAGTGAGGGGCCACAGCTTTGTGGGTTGCCCGGTGTGAGTGGGGTTCTGCTGGCCTTTCTGCAGGAGTTGCCAGGCTGCCGCCTGTAAAGAAGAGGTTGTGTCACCCATACCTTCTGCTGGAATTTCTCTCCGCACAGAGGTGAGGAAGGAAAAAAAAGCAGTGGGGGCCGGGACAGGAGGGGTATCTCAGGCAGGGCAAAGGAAAGCTTCTGGAAGAGCGCCCGGGGCCAGGACCACCCTGGCTGGCCTGCAGGCACCAAGTTTGCCTGCGTGCTGTCGCTGGTGTGGCTCCACGGTCCTTCCTCTAGGCTTTCAAGCCCTTGTACATATTCAAGTGTTTTACCTGGAAAGGGTAGGAACAGTTCAGCAGCAGCTGGCCTGGGGCTCAGCTCACGTTTACTCACAGATGCCTCGGCACGGTCCCCCAGCTTTGCAATGAGGACGCTCCTTGCGTGGGGGGTGGGTTGCTGGCTGTATGGGAGATGATTCCCCACCTCTGACCAATTTCAGAATTGTTTACCACTGGAGCAAGTGCCCTGATAGGGTTTTCCTCTGTATAACTCGTGGGTTCAGGATTTTTTTTTCTTTTATGGTTCAAGTTAGATTTTATTCCTCTTTTATGTATTTATAGATAGAAGCATGGAAATAATTCATTCCTATAAATACATCAGTGTGACGGGAAGAACTTTTTTCTGTTTTATTTTTAAATTTTATTTTTTAAAATTTTGAAATTTTATTTTATTTATTTTTTTTATACAGCACGTTATTATTAGTTATGTATTTTATGCATATACATGTATACAGGTCAATCCCAAACTCCCAACTCATCCCACCACCACCACCCCATGGCTTCCCACACTTGGTGTCCATACGTTTGTTCTCTACCTCTGTATCTCTATTTCTTGCCTGAAAACCAGTTCATCTGTACCATTTTTATGCTCCACATATATGCGTTAATATACAATATTTGTTTTCCTCTTTCTGACTTACTTCATTCTGTATGACAGTCTCTCGATCCATCGATGTCTCTACAAATGACCCAGTTTCATTCCTTTTTATGGCCGAGTAATATTCCATTTTATATATGTACCACATCTTTATCCATTCATCTGTCTGTGGGCATTTAGGTTGCTTCCATTACCTGGCTATTGTAAATAGTGCTGCAACGAACATTGTGGTGAATGTGCCTTTTTGAAATACGGTTTTCTCTGGGTATATGCCCAGATGTGGGATTGCTGGATCAGATGGTAATTCTATTTCTAGATTTTTTAAGGAAACTCCATACTGTTCTCCATAGTGACTGTATCAATTTACATTCCCACCAATTGTGGAAAAGGGCTGCTTTTGTCCACACCCTCCCCAGAATTGGTTGTTTGTAGATTTTCTGATGATGCTGATTCTAACAGGTGTGAGGTGATACCTCATTGTAGTTTTGATTTGCATTTCTCTAAAAATTAGTGCTGTTGAGCAGCTTTTCATGTGCGTCTTGGCCATCTCTGTGTCTCCTTTGAAGAAACGTCTCTTTAGATCTTCTGCCCATTTTTTGGGTTTTTTTTTTAATATTAAGCTGCATGAGCTGTTTATATATATTGGAGATTAAACCTCTGTCCATTGATTCGTTTGCCACGATTTTCACCCATTCTGAGGGAGGCCTTTTACCATTCCCGTTTTTTTTAACAAAAAAGGAAAGAAAGGAAAAGAAGCAGAACACTAATGTGCGTAAAATATGCCTTTTGAAACGGTCGTTTTGAAATATGGACGTCCTTTGAATTTTTTGGTCGATATGTGACCCCAGGATTTGTTTTCAGGGCAGGTGTCATTTACAGGCCTGCAATGATTTTGAATATCAACTGACCATTAGCGTTGGGATTAAAGCTGCTGTTGTGTGAAACGGCCACAAGGTGGCAGCAGTTCACCCTTACCAAATCTGGTTACTAGGGCAAGAGAGCCTCAGTGGAAGTGGTGTTCTAGATTGGAGTTTAGAATGGAATGTGCCAGGAGAAAGCCCCTCACGTTTGTCTCACTACTTCTTGTTCGTGTTTTTAATTTAATTTTTTATTTTTTATTACAGCAATTTTGATTACAATGTTTGGCTTGCTGTAGGTGTGGAAGATGTGGTTCTTTTACACATATAGAGATGTCTGTTCTTCCTGGGATCCTTTTCCCATGTACGTTATGACAGAATGTTGAGTAGTCCTCTCTTGGTATTCTGTAGGTCTTTGGTGATTATATATGTCACCTGTGTTTGTATATGTCTGTTAACCCCGATATCGTAATGAAACCAATCCTCACACCTTTCCATTGGTGAACCATAAGTTTGTTTAATGAATCTGTGATTGCCCTTCTCCGTGGAAATATCTGCCCTGGTATCCATTTTTCGGTAACACCTATAAGTGATATGATATGATATGTGTCTTTCACTTTCTGACTTACTACAAGTCACGTGATGACTTCTAGACTCATCTACGGTGCTGCAAATGGCATTGTGTCCTTTTTTCCCTTGGCTTCTCTTCTGCCTTAGCGGGGTCCATTTTCAACAATGTGATTCCCTGAGGGTTGTGGATTAGCTGACCTGGGCAGCCTTACCCTGCCGGCCCGCCCTCCCCAGGTGTGCCTCGTTGAGGTCAATATAAACAGCGCTCCAGGCAGCAATAGCCCCTGAAGCTGTGCCTGCCTCCATATTCTCTGCCCCGTCAGCAGTCTCGGGGCTGTGCTGCTGGGAGGGAGTGAGGGGCCACAGCTTTGTGGGTGGCCCGGTGTGAGTGGGGTTCTGCTGGCCTTTCTGCAGGAGTTGCCAGGCTGCCGCCTGTAAAGAAGAGGTTGTGTCACCCATACCTTCCGCTGGAATTTCTCTCCGCACAGAGGTGAGGAAGGAAAAAAAAGCAGTGGGGGCCGGGACAGGAGGGGTATCTCAGGCAGGGCAATGGAAAGCTTCTGGAAGAGCGCCCGGGGCCAGGACCACCCTGGCTGGCCTGCAGGCACCAAGTTTGCCTGCGTGCTGTCGCTGGTGTGGCTCCACGGTCCTTCCTCTAGGCTTTCAAGCCCTTGTACATATTCAAGTGTTTTACCTGGAAAGGGTAGGAACAGTTCAGCAGCAGCTGGCCTGGGGCTCAGCTCACGTTTACTCACAGATGCCTCGGCACGGTCCCCCAGCTTTGCAATGAGGACGCTCCTTGCGTGGGGGGTGGGTTGCTGGCTGTATGGGAGATGATTCCCCATCTCTGACCAATTTCAGAATTGTTTACCACTGGAGCAAGTGCCCTGATAGGGCTTTCCTCTGTATAACTCGTGGGTTCAGGATTTTTTTTTCTTTTATGGTTCAAGTTAGATTTTATTCCTCTTTTATGTATTTATAGATATAAGCATGGAAATAATTCATTCCTATAAATACATCTGTGTGACGGGAAGAACTTATTTCTGTTTTATTTTTAAATTTTATTTTTTAAAATTTTGAAATTTTATTTTATTTATTTTCTTTTTTATACAGCACGTTATTATTAGTTATGTATTTTATGCATATACATGTATACAGGTCAATCCCAAACTCCCAACTCATCCCACCACCACCACCCCATGGCTTCCCACACTTGGTGTCCATACGTTTGTTCTCTACCTCTGTGTCTCTATTTCTTCCCTGCAAACCAGTTCATCTGTACCATTTTTAGGCTCCACATATATGCGTTAATAGACAATATTTGTTTTCCTCTTTCTGACTTACTTCATTCTGTATGACAGTCTCTCGATCCATCGATGTCTCTACAAATGACCCAGTTTCATTCCTTTTTATGGCCGAGTAATATTCCATTTTATATATGTACCACATCTTTATCCATTCATCTATCTGTGGGCATTTAGGTTGCTTCCATTACCTGGCTATTGTAAATAGTGCTGCAACGAACATTGTGGTGAATGTGCCTTTTTGAAATACGGTTTTCTCTGGGTATATGCCCAGAAGTGGGATTGCTGGATAAGATGGTAATTCTATTTCTAGTTTTTTTAAGGAAACTCCATACTGTTCTCCATAGTGACTGTATCAATTTACATTCCCACCAATAGTGGAAGAGGGCTCCTTTTGTCCACACCCTCCCCAGAATTGGTTGTTTGTAGAGTTTCTGATGATGCCGATTCTAACAGGTGTGAGGTGATACCTCATTGTAGTTTTGATTTGCATTTCTCTAATAATTAGTGCTGTTGAGCAACTTTTCATGTGCGTCTTGGCCATCTCTGTGTCTCCTTTGAAGAAACGTCTCTTTAGATCTTCTGCCCATTTTTTTTTGGGTTGTTTGTTTTTTTAATATTAAGCTGCATGAGCTGTTTATATATATTGGAGATTAAACCTCTGTCCATTGATTCGTTTGCCACGATTTTCACCCATTCTGAGGGAGGCCTTTTTCCATTCCCGTTTTTTTTTAACAAAAAAGGAAAGAAAGGAAAAGAAGCAGAACACTAATGTGCGTAAAATATGCCTTTTGAAACGGTCGTTTTGAAATATGGACGTCCTTTGAATTTTTTGGTCGATATGTGACCCCAGGATTTGTTTTCAGGGCAGGTGTCATTTACAGGCCTGCAATGATTTTGAATATCAACTGACCATTAGCGTTGGGATTAAAGCTGCTGTTGTGTGAAACGGCCACAAGGTGGCAGCAGTTCACCCTTACCAAATCTGGTGACTAGGGCAAGAGAGCCTCAGTGGAAGTGGTGTTCTAGATTGGAGTTTAGAATGGAATGTGCCAGGAGAAAGCCCCTCACGTTTGTCTCACTACTTCTTGTTCGTGTTTTTAATTTAATTTTTAATTTTTTATTACAGCAAGTTTGATTACAATGTTTGGCTTGCTGTAGGTGTGGAAGATGTGGTTCTTTTACATATATACAGATGTCTGTTCTTCCTGGGATCTTTTCCCATGTACGTTATGACAGAATGTTGAGTAGTCCTCTCTTGGTATTCTGTAGGTCTTTGGTGATTATATATGTCACCTGTGTTTGTATATGTCTGTTAACCCCGATATCGTAATGAAACCAATCCTCACACCTTTCCATTGGTGAACCATAAGTTTGTTTAATGAATCTGTGATTGCCCTTCTCCGTGGAAATATCTGCCCTGGTATCCATTTTTCGGTAACACCTATAAGTGATATGATATGATATGTGTCTTTCACTTTCTGACTTACTACAAGTCACGTGATGACTTCTAGACTCATCTACGGTGCTGCAAATGGCATTGTGTCCTTTTTTCCCTTGGCTTCTCTTCTGCCTTAGCGGGGTCCATTTTCAACAATGTGATTCCCTGAGGGTTGTGGATTAGCTGACCTGGGCAGCCTTACCCTGCCGGCCCGCCCTCCCCAGGTGTGCCTCGTTGAGGTCAATATAAACAGCGCTCCAGGCAGCAATAGCCCCTGAAGCTGTGCCTGACTCCATATTCTCTGCCCCGTCAGCAGTCTCGGGGCTGTGCTGGTGGGAGGGAGTGAGGGGCCACAGCTTTGTGGGTGGCCCGGTGTGAGTGGGGTTCTGCTGGCCTTTCTGCAGGAGTTGCCAGGCTGCCGCCTGTAAAGAAGAGGTTGTGTCACACATACCTTTCGCTGGAATTTCTCTCCGGACAGAGGTGAGGATGGAAAAAAGCAGTGGGGGCCGGGACAGGAGGGGTATCTCAGGCAGGGCAATGGAAAGCTTCTGGAAGAGCGCCCGGGGCCAGGACCACCCTGGCTGGCCTGCAGGCACCAAGTTGGCCTGCGTGCTGTCGCTGGTGTGGCTCCACGGTCCTTCCTCTAGGCTTTCAAGCCCTTGTACATATTCAGGTGTTTTACCTGGAAAGGGTGGGAACAGTTCAGCAGCAGCTGGCCTGGGGCTCAGCTCACGTTTACTCACAGATGCCTCGGCACGGTCCCCCAGCTTTGCAATGAGGACGCTCCTTGCGTGGGGGGTGGGTTGCTGGCTGTATGGGAGATGATTCCCCACCTCTGACCAATTTCAGAATTGTTTACCACTGGAGCAAGTGCCCTGATAGGGTTTTCCTCTGTATAACTCGTGGGTTCAGGATTTTTTTTTCTTTTATGGTTCAAGTTCGATTTTATTCCTCTTTTATGTATTTATAGATAGAAGCATGGAAATAATTCATTCCTATAAATACATCAGTGTGACGGGAAGAAATTTTTCTGTTTTATTTTTAAATTTTATTTTTTAAAATTTTGAAATTTTATTTTATTTATTTTTTTATACAGCACGTTATTATTAGTTATGTATTTTATGCATATACATGTATACAGGTCAATCCCAAACTCCCAACTCATCCCACCACCACCACCCCATGGCTTCCCACACTTGGTGTCCATACGTTTGTTCTCTACATCTGTATCTCTATTTCTTCCCTGAAAACCAGTTCATCTGTACCATTTTTAGGCTCCACATATATGCGTTAATATACAATATTTGTTTTCCTCTTTCTGACTTACTTCATTCTGTATGACAGTCTCTCGATCCATCGATGTCTCTACAAATGACCCAGTTTCATTCCTTTTTATGGCCGAGTAATATTCCATTTTATATATGTACCACATCTTTATCCATTCATCTGTCTGTGGGCATTTAGGTTGCTTCCATTACCTGGCTATTGTAAATAGTGCTGCAACGAACATTGTGGTGAATGTGCCTTTTTGAAATACGGTTTTCTCTGGGTATATGCCCAGATGTGGGATTGCTGGATCAGATGGTAATTCTATTTCTAGATTTTTTAAGGAAACTCCATACTGTTCTCCATAGTGACTGTATCAATTTACATTCCCACCAATTGTGGAAAAGGGCTGCTTTTGTCCACACCCTCCCCAGAATTGGTTGTTTGTAGGTTTTCTGATGATGCTGATTCTAACAGGTGTGAGGTGATACCTCATTGTAGTTTTGATTTGCATTTCTCTAAAAATTAGTGCTGTTGAGCAGCTTTTCATGTGCGTCTTGGCCATCTCTGTGTCTCCTTTGAAGAAACGTCTCTTTAGATCTTCTGCCCATTTTTTGGGTTTTTTTTTAATATTAAGCTGCATGAGCTGTTTATATATATTGGAGATTAAACCTCTGTCCATTGATTCCTTTGCCACGATTTTCACCCATTCTGAGGGAGGCCTTTTTCCATTCCCGTTTTTTTTAACAAAAAAGGAAAGAAAGGAAAAGAAGCAGAACACTAATGTGCGTAAAATATGCCTTTTGAAACGGTCGTTTAGAAATATGGACGTCCTTTGAATTTTTTGGTCGATATGTGACCCCAGGATTTGTTTTCAGGGCAGGTGTCATTTACAGGCCTGCAATGATTTTGAATATCAACTGACCATTAGCGTTGGGATTAAAGCTGCTGTTGTGTGAAACGGCCACAAGGTGGCAGCAGTTCACCCTTACCAAATCTGGTTACTAGGGCAAGAGAGCCTCAGTGGAAGTGGTGTTCTAGATTGGAGTTTAGAATGGAATGTGCCAGGAGAAAGCCCCTCACGTTTGTCTCACTACTTCTTGTTCGTGTTTTTAATTTAATTTTTTATTTTTTATTACAGCAATTTTGATTACAATGTTTGGCTTGCTGTAGGTGTGGAAGATGTGGTTCTTTTACACATATACAGATGTCTGTTCTTCCTGGGATCCTTTTCCCATGTACGTTATGACAGAATGTTGAGTAGTCCTCTCTTGGTATTCTGTAGGTCTTTGGTGATTATATATGTCACCTGTGTTTGTATATGTCTGTTAACCCCGATATCGTAATGAAACCAATCCTCACACCTTTCCATTGGTGAACCATAAGTTTGTTTAATGAATCTGTGATTGGCCTTCTCCGTGGAAATATCTGCCCTGCTATCCATTTTTAGGTAACACCTATAAGTGATATGATATGATATGTGTCTTTCACTTTCTGACTTACTACAAGTCACGTGATGACTTCTAGACTCATCTACGGTGCTGCAAATGGCATTGTGTCCTTTTTTTCCTTGGCTTCTCTTCTGCCTTAGCGGGGTCCATTTTCCACAATGTGATTAGGGTTGTGGATTAGCTGACCTGGGCAGCCTTACCCTGCCGGCCCGCCCTCCCCAGGTGTGCCTCGTTGAGGTCAATATAAACAGCGCTCCAGGCAGCAATAGCCCCTGAAGCTGTGCCTGCCTCCATATTCTCTGCCCCGTCAGCAGTCTCGGGGCTGTGCTGGTGGGAGGGAGTGAGGGGCCACAGCTTTGTGGGTGGCCCGGTGTGAGTGGGGTTCTGCTGGCCTTTCTGCAGGAGTTGCCAGGCTGCCGCCTGTAAAGAAGAGGTTGTGTCACCCATACCTTTCGCTGGAATTTCTCTCCGGACAGAGCTGAGGATGGAAAAAAGCAGTGGGGGCCGGGACAGGAGGGGTATCTCAGGCAGGGCAATGGAAAGCTTCTGGAAGAGCGCCCGGGGCCAGGACCACCCTGGCTGGCCTGCAGGCACCAAGTTGGCCTGTGTGCTGTCGCTGGTGTGGCTCCACGGTCCTTCCTTTAGGCTTTCAAGCCCTTGTACATATTCAGGTGTTTTACCTGGAAACGGTGGGAACAGTTCAGCAGCAGCTGGCCTGGGGCTCATCTCACGTTTACTCACAGATGCCTCGGCACGGTCCCCCAGCTTTGCAATGAGGACGCTCCTTTCGTGGGGGGTGGGTTGCTGGCTGTATGGGAGATGATTCCCCACCTCTGACCAATTTCAGAATTGTTTACCACTGGAGCAAGTGCCCTGATAGGGTTTTCCTCTGTATAACTCATGGGTTCAGGATTTTTTTTTTCTTTTATGGTTCAAGTTAGATTTATTCCTCTTTTATGTATTTATAGATAGAAGCATGGAAATAATTCATTCCTATAAATACATCTGTGTGACGGGAAGAACTTTTTTCTGTTTTATTTTTAAATTTTATTTTTTAAAATTTTGAAATTTTATTTTATTTATTTTTTTTATACAGCACGTTATTATTAGTTATGTATTTTATGCATATACATGTATACAGGTCAATCCCAAACTCCCAACTCATCCCACCACCACCACCCCATGGCTTCCCACACTTGGTGTCCATACGTTTGTTCTCTACCTCTGTATCTCTATTTCTTCCCTGAAAACCAGTTCATCTGTACCATTTTTAGGCTCCACATATATGCGTTAATATACAATATTTGTTTTCCTCTTTCTGACTTACTTCATTCTGTATGACAGTCTCTTGATCCATGGATGTCTCTACAAATGACCCAGTTTCATTCCTTTTTATGGCCGAGTAATATTCCATTTTATATATGTACCACATCTTTATCCATTCATCTGTCTGTGGGCATTTAGGTTGCTTCCATTACCTGGCTATTGTAAATAGTGCTGCAACGAACATTGTGGTGAATGTGCCTTTTTGAAATACGGTTTTCTCTGGGTATATGCCCAGAAGTGGGATTGCTGGATCAGATGGTAATTCTATTTCTAGATTTTTTAAGGAAACTCCATACTGTTCTCCATAGTGACTGTATCGATTTACATTCCCACCAATAGTGGAAGAGGGCTCCTTTTGTCCACACCCTCCCCAGAATTGGTTGTTTGTAGATATTCTGATGATGCCGATTCTAACAGGTGTGAGGTGATACCTCATTGTAGTTTTGATTTGCATTTCTCTAATAATTAGTGCTGTTGAGCAACTTTTCATGTGCGTTTTGGCCATCTCTGTGTCTCCTTTGAAGAAACGTCTCTTTAGATCTTCTGCCCATTTTTTTTTGGGTTGTTTGTTTTTTTAATATTAAGCTGCACGAGCTGTTTATATATATTGGAGATTAAACCTCTGTCCATTGATTCGTTTGCCACGATTTTCACCCATTCTGAGGGAGGCCTTTTTCCATTCCCGTTTTTTTTTAACAAAAAAGGAAAGAAAGGAAAAGAAGCAGAACACTAATGTGCGTAAAATATGCCTTTTGAAACGGTCGTTTTGAAATATGGACGTCCTTTGAATTTTTTGGTCGATATGTGACCCCAGGATTTGTTTTCAGGGCAGGTGTCATTTACAGGCCTGCAATGATTTTGAATATCAACTGACCATTAGCGTTGGGATTAAAGCTGCTGTTGTGTGAAACGGCCACAAGGTGGCAGCAGTTCACCCTTACCAAATCTGGTGACTAGGGCAAGAGAGCCTCAGTGGAAGTGGTGTTCTAGATTGGAGTTTAGAATGGAATGTGCCAGGAGAAAGCCCCTCACGTTTGTCTCACTACTTCTTGTTCGTGTTTTTAATTTAATTTTTAATTTTTTATTACAGCAATTTTGATTACAATGTTTGGCTTGCTGTAGGTGTGGAAGATGTGGTTCTTTTACACATATAGAGATGTCTGTTCTTCCTGGGATCCTTTTCCCATGTACGTTATGACAGAATGTTGAGTAGTCCTCTCTTGGTATTCTGTAGGTCTTTGGTGATTATATATGTCACCTGTGTTTGTATATGTCTGTTAACCCCGATATCGTAATGAAACCAATCCTCACACCTTTCCATTGGTGAACCATAAGTTTGTTTAATGAATCTGTGATTGCCCTTCTCCGTGGAAATATCTGCCCTGGTATCCATTTTTCGGTAACACCTATAAGTGATATGATATGATATGTGTCTTTCACTTTCTGACTTACTACAAGTCACGTGATGACTTCTAGACTCATCTACGGTGCTGCAAATGGCATTGTGTCCTTTTTTCCCTTGGCTTCTCTTCTGCCTTAGCGGGGTCCATTTTCAACAATGTGATTCCCTGAGGGTTGTGGATTAGCTGACCTGGGCAGCCTTACCCTGCCGGCCCGCCCTCCCCAGGTGTGCCTCGTTGAGGTCAATATAAACAGCGCTCCAGGCAGCAATAGCCCCTGAAGCTGTGCCTGACTCCATATTCTCTGCCCCGTCAGAAGTCTCGGGGCTGTGCTGGTGGGAGGGAGTGAGGGGCCACAGCTTTGTGGGTGGCCCGGTGTGAGTGGGGTTCTGCTGGCCTTTCTGCAGGAGTTGCCAGGCTGCCGCCTGTAAAGAAGAGGTTGTGTCACCCATACCTTTCGCTGGAATTTCTCTCCGGACAGAGGTGAGGATGGAAAAAAGCAGTGGGGGCCGGGACAGGAGGGGTATCTCAGGCAGGGCAATGGAAAGCTTCTGGAAGAGCGCCCGGGGCCAGGACCACCCTGGCTGGCCTGCAGGCACCAAGTTGGCCTGCGTGCTGTCGCTGGTGTGGCTCCACGGTCCTTCCTCTAGGCTTTCAAGCCCTTGTACATATTCAGGTGTTTTACCTGGAAAGGGTGGGAACAGTTCAGCAGCAGCTGGCCTGGGGCTCAGCTCACGTTTACTCACAGATGCCTCGGCACGGTCCCCCAGCTTTGCAATGAGGACGCTCCTTGCGTGGGGGGTGGGTTGCTGGCTGTATGGGAGATGATTCCCCACCTCTGACCAATTTCAGAATTGTTTACCACTGGAGCAAGTGCCCTGATAGGGTTTTCCTCTGTATAACTCGTGGGTTCAGGATTTTTTTTTCTTTTATGGTTCAAGTTCGATTTTATTCCTCTTTTATGTATTTATAGATAGAAGCATGGAAATAATTCATTCCTATAAATACATCAGTGTGACGGGAAGAAATTTTTCTGTTTTATTTTTAAATTTTATTTTTTAAAATTTTGAAATTTTATTTTATTTATTTTTTTATACAGCACGTTATTATTAGTTATGTATTTTATGCATATACATGTATACAGGTCAATCCCAAACTCCCAACTCATCCCACCACCACCACCCCATGGCTTCCCACACTTGGTGTCCATACGTTTGTTCTCTACATCTGTATCTCTATTTCTTCCCTGAAAACCAGTTCATCTGTACCATTTTTAGGCTCCACATATATGCGTTAATATACAATATTTGTTTTCCTCTTTCTGACTTACTTCATTCTGTATGACAGTCTCTCGATCCATCGATGTCTCTACAAATGACCCAGTTTCATTCCTTTTTATGGCCGAGTAATATTCCATTTTATATATGTACCACATCTTTATCCATTCATCTGTCTGTGGGCATTTAGGTTGCTTCCATTACCTGGCTATTGTAAATAGTGCTGCAACGAACATTGTGGTGAATGTGCCTTTTTGAAATACGGTTTTCTCTGGGTATATGCCCAGATGTGGGATTGCTGGATCAGATGGTAATTCTATTTCTAGATTTTTTAAGGAAACTCCATACTGTTCTCCATAGTGACTGTATCAATTTACATTCCCACCAATTGTGGAAAAGGGCTGCTTTTGTCCACACCCTCCCCAGAATTGGTTGTTTGTAGATTTTCTGATGATGCTGATTCTAACAGGTGTGAGGTGATACCTCATTGTAGTTTTGATTTGCATTTCTCTAAAAATTAGTGCTGTTGAGCAGCTTTTCATGTGCGTCTTGGCCATCTCTGTGTCTCCTTTGAAGAAACGTCTCTTTAGATCTTCTGCCCATTTTTTGGGTTTTTTTTTTTAATATTAAGCTGCATGAGCTGTTTATATATATTGGAGATTAAACCTCTGTCCATTGATTCGTTTGCCACGATTTTCACCCATTCTGAGGGAGGCCTTTTTCCATTCCCGTTTTTTTTAACAAAAAAGGAAAGAAAGGAAAAGAAGCAGTACACTAATGTGCGTAAAATATGCCTTTTGAAACGGTCGTTTTGAAATATGGACGTCCTTTGAATTTTTTGATCGATATGTGACCCCAGGATTTGTTTTCAGGGCAGGTGTCATTTACAGGCCTGCAATGATTTTGAATATCAACTGACCATTAGCGTTGGGATTAAAGCTGCTGTTGTGTGAAACGGCCACAAGGTGGCAGCAGTTCACCCTTACCAAATCTGGTTACTAGGGCAAGAGAGCCTCAGTGGAAGTGGTGTTCTAGATTGGAGTTTAGAATGGAATGTGCCAGGAGAAAGCCCCTCACGTTTGTCTCACTACTTCTTGTTCGTGTTTTTAATTTAATTTTTTATTTTTTATTACAGCAATTTTGATTACAATGTTTGGCTTGCTGTAGGTGTGGAAGATGTGGTTCTTTTACACATATAGAGATGTCTGTTCTTCCTGGGATCCTTTTCCCATGTACGTTATGACAGAATGTTGAGTAGTCCTCTCTTGGTATTCTGTAGGTCTTTGGTGATTATATATGTCACCTGTGTTTGTATATGTCTGTTAACCCCGATATCGTAATGAAACCAATCCTCACACCTTTCCATTGGTGAACCATAAGTTTGTTTAATGAATCTGTGATTGCCCTTCTCCGTGGAAATATCTGCCCTGGTATCCATTTTTCGGTAACACCTATAAGTGATATGATATGATATGTGTCTTTCACTTTCTGACTTACTACAAGTCACGTGATGACTTCTAGACTCATCTACGGTGCTGCAAATGGCATTGTGTCCTTTTTTCCCTTGGCTTCTCTTCTGCCTTAGCGGGGTCCATTTTCAACAATGTGATTCCCTGAGGGTTGTGGATTAGCTGACCTGGGCAGCCTTACCCTGCCGGCCCGCCCTCCCCAGGTGTGCCTCGTTGAGGTCAATATAAACAGCGCTCCAGGCAGCAATAGCCCCTGAAGCTGTGCCTGCCTCCATATTCTCTGCCCCATCAGCAGTCTCGGGGCTGTGCTGGTGGGAGGGAGTGAGGGACCACAGCTTTGTGGGTGGCCCGGTGTGAGTGGGGTTCTGCTGGCCTTTCTGCAGGAGTTGCCAGGCTGCCGCCTGTAAAGAAGAGGTTGTGTCACCCATACCTTCCGCTGGAATTTCTCTCCGCACAGAGGTGAGGAAGGAAAAAAAAGCAGTGGGGGCCGGGACAGGAGGGGTATCTCAGGCAGGGCAATGGAAAGCTTCTGGAAGAGCGCCCGGGGCCAGGACCACCCTGGCTGGCCTGCAGGCACCAAGTTTGCCTGCGTGCTGTCGCTGGTGTGGCTCCACGGTCCTTCCTCTAGGCTTTCAAGCCCTTGTACATATTCAAGTGTTTTACCTGGAAAGGGTAGGAACAGTTCAGCAGCAGCTGGCCTGGGGCTCAGCTCACGTTTACTCACAGATGCCTCGGCACGGTCCCCCAGCTTTGCAATGAGGACGCTCCTTGCGTGGGGGGTGGGTTGCTGGCTGTATGGGAGATGATTCCCCACCTCTGACCAATTTCAGAATTGTTTACCACTGGAGCAAGTGCCCTGATAGGGCTTTCCTCTGTATAACTCGTGGGTTCAGGATTTTTTTTTCTTTTATGGTTCAAGTTAGATTTTATTCCTCTTTTATGTATTTATAGATATAAGCATGGAAATAATTCATTCCTATAAATACATCTGTGTGACGGGAAGAACTTATTTCTGTTTTATTTTTAAATTTTATTTTTTAAAATTTTGAAATTTTATTTTATTTATTTTCTTTTTTATACAGCACGTTATTATTAGTTATGTATTTTATGCATATACATGTATACAGGTCAATCCCAAACTCCCAACTCATCCCACCACCACCACCCCATGGCTTCCCACACTTGGTGTCCATACGTTTGTTCTCTACCTCTGTGTCTCTATTTCTTCCCTGCAAACCAGTTCATCTGTACCATTTTTAGGCTCCACATATATGCGTTAATAGACAATATTTGTTTTCCTCTTTCTGACTTACTTCATTCAGTATGACAGTCTCTCGATCCATCGATGTCTCTACAAATGACCCAGTTTCATTCCTTTATATGGCCGAGTAATATTCCATTTTATATATGTACCACATCTTTATCCATTCATCTGTCTGTGGGCATTTAGGTTGCTTCCATTACCTGGCTATTGTAAATAGTGCTGCAACGAACATTGTGGTGAATGTGCCTTTTTGAAATACGGTTTTCTCTGGGTATATGCCCAGAAGTGGGATTGCTGGATCAGATGGTAATTCTATTTCTAGTTTTTTTAAGGAAACTCCATACTGTTCTCCATAGTGACTGTATCAATTTACATTCCCACCAATAGTGGAAGAGGGCTCCTTTTGTCCACACCCTCCCCAGAATTGGTTGTTTGTAGATATTCTGATGATGCCGATTCTAACAGGTGTGAGGTGATACCTCATTGTAGTTTTGATTTGCATTTCTCTAATAATTAGTGCTGTTGAGCAACTTTTCATGTGCGTCTTGGCCATCTCTGTGTCTCCTTTGAAGAAACGTCTCTTTAGATCTTCTGCCCATTTTATTTTGGGTTGTTTGTTTTTTTAATATTAAGCTGCATGAGCTGTTTATATATATTGGAGATTAAACCTCTGTCCATTGATTCGTTTGCCACGATTTTCACCCATTCTGAGGGAGGCCTTTTTCCATTCCCGTTTTTTTTAACAAAAAAGGAAAGAAAGGAAAAGAAGCAGAACACTAATGTGCGTAAAATATGCCTTTTGAAACGGTCGTTTTGAAATATGGACGTCCTTTGAATTTTTTGGTCGATATGTGACCCCAGGATTTGTTTTCAGGGCAGGTGTCATTTACGGGCCTGCAATGATTTTGAATATCAACTGACCATTAGCGTTGGGATTAAAGCTGCTGTTGTGTGAAACGGCCACAAGGTGGCAGCAGTTCACCCTTACCAAATCTGGTGACTAGGGCAAGAGAGCCTCAGTGGAAGTGGTGTTCTAGATTGGAGTTTAGAATGGAATGTGCCAGGAGAAAGCCCCTCACGTTTGTCTCACTACTTCTTGTTCGTGTTTTTAATTTAATTTTTAATTTTTTATTACAGCAAGTTTGATTACAATGTTTGGCTTGTTGTAGGTGTGGAAGATGTGGTTCTTTTACACATATACAGATGTCTATTCTTCCTGGGATCCTTTTCCCATGTACGTTATGACAGAATGTTGAGTAGTCCTCTCTTGGTATTCTGTAGGTCTTTGGTGATTATATATGTCACCTGTGTTTGTATATGTCTGTTAACCCCGATATCGTAATGAAACCAATCCTCACACCTTTCCATTGGTGAACCATAAGTTTGTTTAATGAATCTGTGATTGCCCTTCTCCGTGGAAATATCTGCCCTGTTATCCATTTTTAGGTAACACCTCTAAGTGATATGATAGGATATGTGTCTTTCACTTTCTGACTTACTACAAGTCACGTGATTAACTCTAGACTCATCTACGGTGCTGCAAATGGCATTGTGTCCTTTTTTCCCTTGGCTTCTCTTCTGCCTTAGCGGGGTCCATTTTCAACAATGTGATTCCCTGAGGGTTGTGGATTAGCTGACCTGGGCAGCCTTACCCTGCCGGCCCGCCCTCCCCAGGTGTGCCTCGTTGAGGTCAATATAAACAGCGCTCCAGGCAGCAATAGCCCCTGAAGCTGTGCCTGACTCCATATTCTCTGCCCCGTCAGCAGTCTCGGGGCTGTGCTGGTGGGAGGGAGTAGGGGCCACAGCTTTGTGGGTGGCCCGGTGTGAGTGGGGTTCTGCTGGCCTTTCTGCAGGAGTTGCCAGGCTGCCGCCTGTAAAGAAGAGGTTGTGTCACCCATACTTTCTGCTGGAATTTCTCTCCGGACAGAGGTGAGGATGGAAAAAAGCAGTGGGGGCCGGGACAGGAGGGGTATCTCAGGCAGGGCAATGGAAAGCTTCTGGAAGAGCGCCCGGTGCCAGGACCACACTGGCTGGCCTGCAGGCACCAAGTTGGCCTGCGTGCTGTCACTGGTGTGGCTCCACGGTCCTTCCTCTAGGCATTCAAGCCCTTGTACATATTCAGGTGTTTTACCTGGAAAGGGTGGGAACAGTTCAGCAGCAGCTGGCCTGGGGCTCAGCTCACGTTTACTCACAGATGCCTCGGCACGGTCCCCCAGCTTTGCAATGAGGACGCTCCTTGCATGGGGGGTGGGTTGCTGGCTGTATGGGAGATGATTCCCCACCTCTGACCAATTTCAGAATTGTTTACCACTGGAGCAACTGCCCTGATAGGGTTTTCCTCTGTATAACTCATGGGTTCAGGATTTTTTTTTTCTTTTATGGTTCAAGTTAGATTTATTCCTCTTTTATGTATTTATAGATAGAAGCATGGAAATAATTCATTCCTATAAATACATCTGTGTGACGGGAAGAACTTTTTTCTCTTTTATTTTTAAATTTTATTTTTAAAAATTTTGAAATTTTATTTTATTTTCTTTTTTATACAGCACGTTATTATTAGTTATGTATTTTATGCATATACATGTATACAGGTCAATCCCAAACTCCCAACTCATCCCACCACCACCACCCCATGGCTTCCCACACTTGGTGTCCATACGTTTGTTCTCTACCTCTGTGTCTCTATTTCTTCCCTGCCAACCAGTTCATCTGTACCATTTTTAGGCTCCACATATATGCGTTAATAGACAATATTTGTTTCCCTCTTTCTGACTTACTTCATTCTGTATGACATTCTCTCGATCCATCGATGTCTCTACAAATGACCCAGTTTCATTCCTTTTTATGGCCGAGTAATATTCCATTTTATATATGTACCACAACTTTATCCATTCATCTGTCTGTGGGCATTTAGGTTGCTTCCATTACCTGGCTATTGTAAATAGTGCTGCAACGAACATTGTGGTGAATGTGCCTTTTTGAAATACGGTTTTCTCTGGGTATATGCCCAGAAGTGGGATTGATGGATCAGATGGTAATTCTATTTCTAGTTTTTTTAAGGAAACTCCATACTGTTCTCCATAGTGACTGTATCAATTTACATTCCCACCAATAGTGGAAGAGGGCTCCTTTTGTCCACACCCTCCCCAGAATTGGTTGTTTGTAGATTTTCTGATGATGCCGATTCTAACAGGTGTGAGGTGACACCTCATTGTAGTTTTGATTTGCATTTCTCTAATAATTAGTGCTGTTGAGCAGCTTTTCATGTGCGTCTTGGCCATCTCTGTGTCTCCTTTGAAGAAACGTCTCTTTAGATCTTCTGCCCATTTTTTTTGGGTTGTTTGTTTTTTTAATATTAAGCTGCATGAGCTGTTTATATATATTGGAGATTAAACTTCTGTCCATTGATTCGTTTGCCACGATTTTCACCCATTCTGAGGGAGGCCTTTTTCCATTCCCGTTTTTTTTTAACAAAAAAGGAAAGAAAGGAAAAGAAGCAGAACACTAATGTGCGTAAAATATGCCTTTTGAAACGGTCGTTTTGAAATATGGACGTCCTTTGAATTTTTTGGTCGATATGTGACCCCAGGATTTGTTTTCAGGGCAGGTGTCATTTACAGGCCTGCAATGATTTTGAATATCAACTGACCATTAGCATTGGGATTAAAGCTGCTGTTGTGTGAAACGGCCACAAGGTGGCAGCAGTTCACCCTTACCAAATCTGGTTACTAGGGCAAGAGAGCCTCAGTGGAAGTGGTGATCTATATTGGAGTTTAGAATGGAATGTGCCAGGAGAAAGCCCCTCACGTTTGTCTCACTACTTCTTGTTCGTGTTTTTAATTTAATTTTTAATTTTTTATTACAGCAAGTTTGATTACAATGTTTGGCTTGTTGTAGGTGTGGAAGATGTGGTTCTTTTACACATATACAGATGTCTGTTCTTCCTGGGATCCTTTTCCCATGTACGTTATGACAGAATGTTGAGTAGTCCTCTCTTGGTATTCTGTAGGTCTTTGGTGATTATATATGTCACCTGTGTTTGTATATGTCTGTTAACCCCGATATCGTAATGAAACCAATCCTCACACCTTTCCATTGGTGAACCATAAGTTTGTTTAATGAATCTGTGATTGCCCTTCTCCGTGGAAATATATGCCCTGGTATCCATTTTTCGGTAACACCTATAAGTGATATGATAGGATATGTGTCTTTCACTTTCTGACTTACTACAAGTCACGTGATTACTTCTAGACTCATCTACGGTGCTGCAAATGGCATTGTGTCCTTTTTTCCCTTGGCTTCTCTTCTGCCTTAGCGGGGTCCATTTTCAACAATGTGATTCCCTGAGGGTTGTGGATTAGCTGACCTGGGCAGCCTTACCCTGCCGGCCCGCCCTCCCCAGGTGTGCCTCGTTGAGGTCAATATAAACAGCGCTCCAGGCAGCAATAGCCCCTGAAGCTGTGCCTGACTCCATATTCTCTGCCCCATCAGCAGTCTCGGGGCTGTGCTGGTGGGAGGGAGTGAGGGGCCACAGCTTTGTGGGTGGCCCGGTGTGAGTGGGGTTCTGCTGGCCTTTCTGCAGGAGTTGCCAGGCTGCCGCCTGTAAAGAAGAGGTTGTGTCACCCATACCTTCCGCTGGAATTCCTCTCCGGACAGAGGTGAGGATGGAAAAAAGCAGTGGGGGCCGGGACAGGAGGGGTATCTCAGGCAGGGCAATGGAAAGCTTCTGGAAGAGCGCCCGGGGCCAGGACCACCCTGGCTGGCCTGCAGGCACCAAGTTGGCCTGTGTGCTGTCGCTGGTGTGGCTCCACGGTCCTTCCTTTAGGCTTTCAAGCCCTTGTACATATTCAGGTGTTTTACCTGGAAAGGGTGGGAACAGTTCAGCAGCAGCTGGCCTGGGGCTCAGCTCACGTTTACTCACAGATGCCTCGGCATGGTCCCCCAGCTTTGCAATGAGGACGCTCCTTGCGTGGGGGGTGGGTTGCTGGCTGTATGGGAGATGATTCCCCTCCTCTGACCAATTTCATAATTGTTTACCACTGGAGCAAGTGCCCTGATAGGGTTTTCCTCTGTATAACTCGTGGGTTCAGGATTTTTTTTTTCTTTTATGGTTCAAGTTAGATTTTATTCCTCTTTTATGTATTTATAGATAGAAGCATGGAAATAATTCATTCCTATAAATACATCTGTGTGACGGGAAGAACTTTTTTCTCTTTTATTTTTAAATTTTATTTTTAAAAATTTTGAAATTTTATTTTATTTTCTTTTTTATACAGCACGTTATTATTAGTTATGTATTTTATGCATATACATGTATACAGGTCAATCCCAAACTCCCAACTCATCCCACCACCACCACCCCATGGCTTCCCACACTTGGTGTCCATACGTTTGTTCTCTACCTCTGTGTCTCTATTTCTTCCCTGCCAACCAGTTCATCTGTACCATTTTTAGGCTCCACATATATGCGTTAATAGACAATATTTGTTTCCCTCTTTCTGACTTACTTCATTCTGTATGACAGTCTCTCGATCCATCGATGTCTCTACAAATGACCCAGTTTCATTCCTTTTTATGGCCGAGTAATATTCCATTTTATATATGTACCACATCTTTATCCATTCATCTGTCTGTGGGCATTTAGGTTGCTTCCATTACCTGGCTATTGTAAATAGTGCTGCAACGAACATTGTGGTGAATGTGCCTTTTTGAAATACGGTTTTCTCTGGGTATATGCCCAGAAGTGGGATTGCTGGATCAGATGGTAATTCTATTTCTAGATTTTTTAAGGAAACTCCATACTGTTCTCCATAGTGACTGTATCAATTTACATTCCCACCAATTGTGGAAAAGGGCTGCTTTTGTCCACACCCTCCCCAGAATTGGTTGTTTGTAGATTTTCTGATGATGCCGATTCTAACAGGTGTGAGGTGATACCTCATTGTAGTTTTGATTTGCATTTCTCTAATAATTAGTGCTGTTGAGCAGCTTTTCATGGGCGTCTTGGCCATCTCTGTGTCTCCTTTGAAGAAACGTCTCTTTAGATCTTCTGCCCATTTTTTTGGGGGTTGTTTGTTTATTTAATATTAAGCTGCATGAGCTGTTTATATATATTGGAGATTAAACCTCTGTCCATTGATTCGTCTGCAACGATTTTCGCCCATTCTGAGGGATGCCTTTTTCCATTCCCGTGTTTTTTAACAAAAAAGGAAAGAAAGGAAAAGAAGCAGAACACTAATGTGCGTAAAATATGCCTTTTGAAACGGTCGTTTTGAAATATGGACGTCCTTTGAATTTTTTGGTCGATATGTGACCCCAGGATTTGTTTTCAGGGCAGGTGTCATTTACAGGCCTGCAATGATTTTGAATATCAACTGACCATTAGCGATGGGATTAAAGCTGCTGTTGTGTGAAACGGCCACAAGGTGGCAGCAGTTCACCCTTACCAAATCTGGTTACTAGGGCAAGAGAGCCTCAGTGGAAGTGGTGTTCTAGATTGGAGTTTAGAATGGAATGTGCCAGGAGAAAGCCCCTCACGTTTGTCTCACTACTTCTTGTTCGTGTTTTTAATTTAAGTTTTTATTTTTTATTACAGCAAGTTTGATTACAATGTTTGGCTTGCTGTAGGTGTGGAAGATGTGGTTCTTTTACACATATACAGATGACTGTTCTTCCTGGGATCCTTTTCCCATGTACGTTATGACAGAATATTGAGTAGTCCTCTGTTGGTATTCTGTAGGTCTTTGGTGATTATATATGTCACCTGTGTTTGTATATGTCTGTTAACCCCGATATCGTAATGAAACCAATCCTCACACCTTTCCATTGGTGAACCATAAGTTTGTTTAATGAATCTGTGATTGCCCTTCTCCGTGGAAATATCTGCCCTGGTATCCATTTTTCGGTAACACCTATAAGTGATATGATATGATATGTGTCTTTCACTTTCTGACTTACTAAAAGTCACGTGATTACTTCTAGACTCATCTACGGTGCTGCAAATGGCATTGTGTCCTTTTTTCCCTTGGCTTCTCTTCTGCCTTAGCGGGGTCCATTTTCAACAATGTGATTCCCTGAGGGTTGTGGATTAGCTGACCTGGGCAGCCTTACCCTGCCGGCCCGCCCTCCCCAGGTGTGCCTCGTTGAGGTCAATATAAACAGTGCTCCAGGCAGCAATAGCCCCTGAAGCTGTGCCTGACTCCATATTGTCTGCCCCGTCAGAAGTCTCGGGGCTGTGCTGGTGGGAGGGAGTGAGGGGCCACAGCTTTGTGGGTGGCCCGGTGTGAGTGGGGTTCTGCTGGCCTTTCTGCAGGAGTTGCCAGGCTGCCGCCTGTAAAGAAGAGGTTGTGTCACCCATACCTTCCGCTGGAATTTCTCACCGGACAGAGGTGAGGAAGGAAAAAAAGCAGTGGGGGCCGGGACAGGAGGGGTATCTCAGGCAGGGCAATGGAAAGCTTCTGGAAGAGCGCCCGGGGCCAGGACCACCCTGGCTGGCCTGCAGGCACCAAGTTGGCCTGCGTGCTGTCGCTGGTGTGGCTCCACGGTCCTTCCTCTAGGCTTTCAAGCCCTTGTACATATTCAGGTGTTTTACCTGGAAAGGGTGGGAACAGTTCAGCAGCAGCTGGCCTGGGGCTCAGCTCACGTTTACTCACAAATTCCTCGGCACGGTCCCCCAGCTTTGCAATGAGGACGCTCCTTGCGTGGGGGGTGGGTTGCTGGCTGTATGGGAGATGATTCCCCACCTCTGACCAATTTCAGAATTGTTTACCACTGGAGCAAGTGCCCTGATAGGGTTTTCCTCTGTATAACTCGTGGGTTCAGGATTTTTTTTTCTTTTATGGTTCAAGTTAGATTTTATTCCTCTTTTATGTATTTATAGATATAAGCATGGAAATAATTCATTCCTATAAATACATCTGTGTGACGGGAAGAACTTTTTTCTGTTTTATTTTTAAATTTTATTTTTTAAAATTTTGAAATTTTATTTTATTTATTTTCTTTTTTATACAGCACGTTATTATTAGTTATGTATTTTATGCATATACATGTATACAGGTCAATCCCAAACTCCCAACTCATCCCACCACCACCACCCCATGGCTTCCCACACTTGGTGTCCATACGTTTGTTCTCTACCTCTGTGTCTCTATTTCTTCCCTGCAAACAAGTTCATCTGAACCATTTTTAGGCTCCACATATATGCGTTAATAGACAATATTTGTTTTCCTCTTTCTGACTTACTTCATTCTGTATGACAGTCTCTCGATCCATCGATGTCTCTACAAATGACCCAGTTTCATTCCTTTTTATGGCCGAGTAATATTCCATTTTATATATGTACCACATCTTTATCCATTCATCTGTCTGTGGGCATTTAGGTTGCTTCCATTACCTGGCTATTGTAAATAGTGCTGCAACGAACATTGTGGTGAATGTGCCTTTTTGAAATACGGTTTTCTCTGGGTATATGCCCAGAAGTGGGATTGCTGGATCAGATGGTAATTCTATTTCTAGATTTTTTAAGGAAACTCCATACTGTTCTCCATAGTGACTGTATCAATTTACATTCCCACCAATTGTGGAAAAGGGCTGCTTTTGTCCACACCCTCCCCAGAATTGGTTGTTTGTAGATATTCTGATGATGCCGATTCTAACAGGTGTGAGGTGATACCTCATTGTAGTTTTGATTTGCATTTCTCTAATAATTAGTGCTGTTGAGCAGCTTTTCATGTGTGTCTTGGCCATCACTGTGTCTCCTTTGAAGAAACGTCTCTTTAGATCTTCTGCCCATTTTTTTGGGGTTGTTTGTTTTTTTAATATTAAGCTGCATGAGCTGTTTATATATATTGGAGATAAAACCTCTGTACATTGATTCGTCTGCAACGATTTTCGCCCATTCTGAGGGATTCCTTTTTCCATTCCCGTGTTTTTTAACAAAAAAGGAAAGAAAGGAAAAGAAGCAGAACACTAATGTGCGTAAAATATGCCTTTTGAAACGGTCGTTTTGAAATATGGACGTCCTTTGAATTTTTTGGTTGATATGTGACCCCAGGATTTGTTTTCAGGGCAGGTGTCATTTACAGGCCTGCAATGATTTTGAATATCAACTGACCATTAGCGTTGGGATTAAAGCTGCTGTTGTGTGAAACGGCCACAAGGTGGCAGCAGTTCACCCTTACCAAATCTGGTTACTAGGGCAAGAGAGCCTCAGTGGAAGTGGTGATCTAGATTGGAGTTTAGAATGGAATGTGCCAGGAGAAAGCCCCTCATGTTTGTCTCACTACTTCTTGTTCGTGTTTTTAATTTAAGTTTTTATTTTTTATTACAGCAAGTTTGATTACAATGTTTGGCTTGCTGTAGGTGTGGAAGATGTGGTTCTTTTACACATATACAGATGACTGTTCTTCCTGGGATCCTTTTCCCATGTACGTTATGACAGAATATTGAGTAGTCCTCTGTTGGTATTCTGTAGGTCTTTGGTGATTATATATGTCACCTGTGTTTGTATATGTCTGTTAACCCCGATATCGTAATGAAACCAATCCTCACACCTTTCCATTGGTGAACCATAAGTTTGTTTAATGAATCTGTGATTGCCCTTCTCCGTGGAAATATCTGCCCTGGTATCCATTTTTAGGTAACACCTATAAGTGATATGATATGATATGTGTCTTTCACTTTCTGACTTACTACAAGTCACTTGATTACTTCTAGACTCATCTACGGTGCTGCAAATGGCATTGTGTCCTTTTTTCCCTTGGCTTCTCTTCTGCCTTAGCGGGGTCCATTTTCAACAATGTGATTCCCTGAGGGTTGTGGATTAGCTGACCTGGGCAGCCTTACCCTGCCGGCCCACCCTCCCCAGGTGTGCCTCGTTTAGGTCAATATAAACAGCGCTCCAGGCAGCAATAGCCCCTGAAGCTGTGCCTGACTCCATATTCTCTGCCCCGTCAGAAGTCTCGGGGCTGTGCTGGTGGGAGGGAGTGAGGGGCCACAGCTTTGTGGGTGGCCCGGTGTGAGTGGGGTTCTGCTGGCCTTTCTGCAGGAGTTGCCAGGCTGCCGCCTGTAAAGAAGAGGTTGTGTCACCCATACCTTCCGCTGGAATTTCTCTCCGGACAGAGGTGAGGAAGGAAAAAAAGCAGTGGGGGCCGGGACAGGAGGGGTATCTCAGGCAGGGCAATGGAAAGCTTCTGGAAGAGCGCCCGGGGCCAGGACCACCCTGGCTGGCCTGCAGGCACCAAGTTGGCCTGCGTGCTGTCGCTGGTGTGGCTCCACGGTCCTTCCTCTAGGCTTTCAAGCCCTTGTACATATTCAGGTGTTTTACCTGGAAAGGGTGGGAACAGTTCAGCAGCAGCTGGCCTGGGGCTCAGCTCACGTTTACTCACAGATGCCTCGGCACGGTCCCCCAGCTTTGCAATGAGGACGCTCCTTGCGTGGGGGGTGGGTTGCTGGCTGAATGGGAGATGATTCCCCACCTCTGACCAATTTCAGAATTGTTTACACTGGAGCAAGTGCCCTGATAGGGTTTTCCTCTGTATAACTCGTGGGTTCAGGATTTTTTTTTCTTTTATGGTTCAAGTTCGATTTTATTCCTCTTTTATGTATTTATAGATGGAAGCATGGAAATAATTCATTCCTATAAATACATCTGTGTGACGGGAAGAACGTTTTTCTGTTTTATTTTTAAATTTTATTTTTTAAAATTTTGAAATTTTATTTTATTTATTTTCTTTTTTATACAGCATGTTATTATTACTTATGTATTTTATGCATATACATGTATACAGGTCAATCCCAAACTCCCAACTCATCCCACCACCACCACCCCATGGCTTCCCACACTTGGTGTCCATACGTTTGTTCTCTACCTCTGTGTCTCTATTTCTTCCCTGCCAACCAGTTCATCTGTACCATTTTTAGGCTCCACATATATGCGTTAATAGACAATATTTGTTTTCCTCTTTCTGTCTTACTTCATTCTGTATGACAGTCTCTCGATCCATCGATGTCTCTACAAATGACCCAGTTTCATTCCTTTTTATGGCCGAGTAATATTCCATTTTATATATGTACCACATCTTTATCCATTCCTCTGTCTGTGGGCATTTAGGTTGCTTCCATTACCTGGCTATTGTAAATAGTGCTGCAACGAACATTGTGGTGAATGTGCCTTTTTGAAATACGGTTTTCTCTGGGTATATGCCCAGAAGTGGGATTGATGGATCAGATGGTAATTCTATTTCTAGATTTTTTAAGGAAACTCCATACTGTTCTCCATTGTGACTGTATCAATTTACATTCCCACCAATTGTGGAAAAGGGCTGCTTTTGTCCACACCCTCCCCAGAATTGGTTGTTTGTAGATTTTCTGATGATGCTGATTCTAACAGGTGTGAGGTGATACCTCATTGTAGTTTGTATTTGCATTTCTCTAATAATTAGTGCTGTTGAGCAGCTTTTCATGTGCGTCTTGGCCATCTCTGTGTCTCCTTTGAAGAAACGTCTCTTTAGATCTTCTGCCCATTTTTTGGGGGTTGTTTGTTTTTTTTAATATTAAGCTGCATGAGCTGTTTATATATATTGGAGCTTAAACCTCTGTCCATTGATTCGTCTGCAACGATTTTCGCCCATTCTGAGGGATGCCTTTTTCCATTCCCGTGTTTTTTAACAAAAAAGGAAAGAAAGGAAAAGAAGCAGAACACTAATGTGCCTAACATATGCCTTTTGAAACGGTCGTTTTGACATATGGACGTCCTTTGAATTTTTTGGTCGATATGTGACCCCAGGATTTGTTTTCAGGGCAGGTGTCATTTACAGGCCTGCAATGATTTTGAATATCAACTGACCATTAGCGTTGGGATTAAAGCTGCTGTTGTGTGAAACGGCCACAAGGTGGCAGCAGTTCACCCTTACCAAATCTGGTTACTAGGGCAAGAGAGCCTCAGTGGAAGTGGTGTTCTAGATTGGAGTTTAGAATGGAATGTGCCAGGAGAAAGCCCCTCACGTTTGTCTCACTACTTCTTGTTCGTGTTTTTAATTTAATTTTTAATTTTTTATTACAGCAAGTTTGATTACAATGTTTGGCTTGTTGTAGGTGTGGAAGATGTGGTTCTTTTACACATATACACATGTCTGTTCTTCCTGGGATCCTTTTCCCATGTACGTTATGACAGAATGTTGAGTAGTCCTCTCTTGGTATTCTGTAGGTTTTTGGTGATTATATATGTCACCTGTGTTTGTATATGTCTGTTAACCCCGATATCGTAATGAAACCAATCCTCACACCTTTCCATTGGTGAACCATAAGTGTGTTTAATGAATCTGTGATTGCCCTTCTCCGTGGAAATATCTGCCCTGGTATCCATTTTTAGGTAACACCTATAAGTGATATGATAGGATATGTGTCTTTCACTTTCTGACTTACTACAAGTCACGTGATTACTTCTAGACTCATCTACGGTGCTGCAAATGGCATTGTGTCCTTTTTTCCCTTGGCTTCTCTTCTGCCTTAGCGGGGTCCATTTTCAACAATGTGATTCCCTGAGGGTTGTGGATTAGCTGACCTGGGCAGCCTTACCCTGCCGGCCCGCCCTCCCCAGGTGTGCCTCGTTGAGGTCAATATAAACAGAGCTCCAGGCAGCAATAGCCCCTGAAGCTCTGCCTGACTCCATATTCTCTGCCCCGTCAGCAGTCTCGGGGCTGTGCTGGTGGGAGGGAGTGAGGGGCCACAGCTTTGTGGGTGGCCCGGTGTGAGTGGGGTTCTGCTGGCCTTTCTGCAGGAGTTGCCAGGCTGCCGCCTGTAAAGAAGAGGTTGTGTCACCCATACCTTCCGCTGGAATTTCTCTCCGGACAGAGGTGAGGAAGGAAAAAAGCAGTGTGGGCCGGGACAGGAGGGGTATCTCAGGCAGGGCAATGGAAAGCTTCTGGAAGAGTGCCCGGGGCCTGGACCACCCTGGCTGGCCTTCAGGCAGCAAGTTGGCCTGCGTGCTGTCGCTGGTGTGGCTCCACGGTCCTTCCTCTAGGCTTTCAAGCCCTTGTACATATTCAGGTGATTTACCTGGAAAGGGTGGGAACAGTTCAGCAGCAGCTGGCCTGGGGCTCAGCTCACGTTTACTCACAGATGCCTCGGCACGGTCCCCCAGCTTTGCAATGAGGACGCTCCTTGCGTAGGGGGTGGGTTGATGGCTGTATGGGAGATGCTTCCCCACTTCTGACCAATTTCAGAATTGTTTACCACTGGAGCAAGTGCCCTGATAGGGTTTTCCTCTGTATAACTCGTGGGTTCAGGATTTTTTTTTCTTTTATGGTTCAAGTTAGATTTTATTCCTCTTTTAT
Source organism: Mesoplodon mirus (assembly GCF_964341445.2). Classification (NCBI taxonomy): domain Eukaryota; kingdom Metazoa; phylum Chordata; class Mammalia; order Artiodactyla; family Ziphiidae; genus Mesoplodon; species Mesoplodon mirus. The sequence continues at coordinate 46,954 of NW_028295549.1, forward strand.
GTATTTATAGATATAAGCATGGAAATAATTCATTCCTATAAATACATCTGTGTGACGGGAAGAACATTTTTCTGTTTTATTTTTAAATTTTATTTTTTAAAATTTTGAAATTTAATTTTATTTATTTTTTTATACACCACGTTATTATTAGTTATGTATTTTATGCATATACATGTATATAGGTCAATCCCAAACTCCCAACTCATCCCACCACCACCACCCCATGGCTTCCCACACTTGGTGTCCATACGTTTGTTCTCTACCTCTGTGTCTCTATTTCTTCCCAGCAAACCAGTTCATCTGTACTATTTTTAGGCTCCACATATATGCATTAATATACAATATTTGTTTTCCTCTTTCTGACTTACTTCATTCTGTATGACAGTCTCTCGATCCATCGATGTCTCTACAAATGACCCAGTTTCATTCCTTTATATGGCCGAGTAATATTCCATTTTATATATGTACCACATCTTTATCCATTCATCTGTCTGTGGGCATTTAGGTTGCTTCCATTACCTGGCTATTGTAAATAGTGCTGCAACGAACATTGTGGTGAATGTGCCTTTTTGAAATACGGTTTTCTCTGGGTATATGCCCAGAAGTGGGATTGCTGGATCAGATGGTAATTCTATTTCTAGATTTTTTAAGGAAACACCATACTGTTCTCCATAGTGACTGTATCAATTTACATTCCCACCAATAGTGGAAGAGGGCTCCTTTTGTCCACACCGTCCCCAGAATTGGGTGTTTGTAGATTTTCTGATGATGCCGATTCTAACAGGTGTTAGGTGATACCTCATTGTAATTTTGATTTGCATTTCTCTAATAATTAGTGCTGTTGAGCAGCTTTTCATGGGCGTCTTGGCCATATCTGTGTCTCCTTTGAAGAAACGTCTCTTTAGATCTTCTGCCCATTTTTTTTGGGTTGTTTGTTTTTTTAATATTAAGCTGCATGAGCTGTTTATATATATTGGAGATAAAACCTCTGTACATTGATTCGTCTGCAACGATTTTCGCCCATTCTGAGGGATGCCTTTTTCCATTCCCGTGTTTTTTAACAAAAAAGGAAAGAAAGGAAAAGAAGCAGAACACTAATGTGCATAAAATATGCCTTTTGCAACGTTCGTTTTGAAATATGGACGTCCTTTGAATTTTTTGGTCGATATGTGACCCCAGGATTTGTTTTCAGTGCAGGTGTCATTTACAGGCCAGCAATGATTTTGAATATCAACTGACCATTAGCGTTGGGATTAAAGCTGCTGTTGTGTGAAACGGCCACAAGGTGGCAGCAGTTCACCCTTACCAAATCTGGTTACTAGGGCAAGAGAGCCTCAGTGGAAGTGGTGTTCTAGATTGGAGTTTAGAATGGAATGTGCGAGGAGAAAGCCCCTCACGTTTGTCTCACTACTTCTTGTTCGTGTTTTTAATTTAATTTTTTATTTTTTATTACAGCAAGTTTGATTACAATGTCTGGCTTGTTGTAGGTGTGGAAGATGTTGTTCTTTTACACATATACAGATGACTGTTCTTCCTGGGAACCTTTTCCCATGTACGTTATGACAGAATGTTGAGTAGTCCTCTCTTGGTATTCTGTAGGTCTTTGGTGATTATATATGTCACCTGTGTTTGTATATGTCTGTTAACCCCGATATCGTAATGAAACCAATCCTCACACCTTTCCATTGGTGAACCATAAGTGTGTTTAATGAATCTCTGATTGCCCTTCTCCGTGGAAATATCTGCCCTGGTATCCATTTTTAGGTAACACCCTTAAGTGATATGATATGATATGTCTCTTTCACTTTCTGACTTACTACAAGTCACGTGATTAATTCAAGACTCATCTACGGTGCTGCAAATGGCATTGTGTCCTTTTTTCCCTTGGCTTCTCTTCTGCCTGAGCGGGGTCCATTTTCAACAATGTGATTCCCTGAGGGTTGTGGATTAGCTGACCTGGGCAGCCTTACCCTGCCGGCCCGCCCTCCCCAGGTGTGCCTCGTTGAGGTCAATATAAACAGAGCTCCAGGCAGCAATAGCCCCTGAAGCTCTGCCTGACTCCATATTCTCTGCCCCGTCAGCAGTCTCGGGGCTCTGCTGGTGGGAGGGAGTGAGGGGCCACAGCTTTGTGGGTGGCCCGGTGTGAGTGGGGTTCTGCTGGCCTTTCTGCAGGAGTTGCCAGGCTGCCGCCTGTAAAGAAGAGGATGTGTCACCCATACCTTCCGCTGGAATTTCTCACCGGACAGAGGTGAGGAAGGAAAAAAGCAGTGGGGGCCGGGACAGGAGGGGTATCTCAGGCAGGGCAATGGAAAGCTTCTGGAAGAGCGCCCGGGGACAGGACCACCCTGGCTGTCCTACAGTCACCAAGTTGACCTGCGTGCTGTCGCTGGTATGGCTCCACGGTCCTTCCTCTAGGCTTTCAAGCCTTTGTACATATTCAGGTGTTTTACCTGGAAAGGGTGGGAACAGTTCAGCAGCCGCTGGCCTGGGGCTCAGCTCACATTTACTCACAGATGCCTCGGCACAGTCCCCCAGCTTTGCAATGAGGACGCTCCTTGCGTGGGGGGTGGGTTGCTGGCTGTATGGGGGATGGTTCCCCACCTCTGACCAATTTCAGAATTGTTTACCACTGGAGCAAGTGCCCTGATAGGGTTTTCCTCTGTATAACTCGTGGGTTCAGTTTTTCTTTTTCTTTTATCGTTCAAGTTAGATTTTATTCCTCTTTTATGTATTTATAGATATAAGCATATAAATAATTCATTCCTATAAATACATCTGTGTGACGGGAAGAACATTTTTTGTTTTATTTTTAAATTTTATTTTTTTAAATTATGAAATTTAATTTTATTTATTTTTTTATACAGCACGTTATTATTAGTTATGTATTTTATGCACATACATGTATACAGGTCAATCCCAAACTCCCAACTCATCCCACCACCACCACCCCATGGCTTCCCACTCTTGGTGTCCATACGTTTGTTCTCTACCTCTGTGTCTCTATTTCTTCCCTGCAAACCAGTTCATCTGTACCATTTTTAGGCTCCACATATATGCATTAATATACAATATTTGTTTTCCTCTTTCTGACTTACTTCATTCTGTATGACAGTCTCTCGATCCATTGATGTCTCTATAAATGACCCAGTTTCATTCCTTTATATGGCCGAGTAATATTCCATTTTATATATGTACCACATCTTTATCCATTCATCTGTCTGTGGGCATTTAGGTTGCTTCCATTACCTGGCTATTGTAAATAGTGCTGCAACGAACATTGTGGTGAATGTGCCTTTTTGAAATACGGTTTTCTCTGGGTATATGCCCAGAAGTGGGATTGCTGGATCAGATGGTAATTCTATTTCTAGATTTTTTAAGGAAACACCATACTGTTCTCCATAGTGACTGTATCAATTTACATTCCCACCAATAGTGGAAGAGGGCTCCTTTTGTCCACACCGTCCCCAGAATTGGGTGTTTGTAGATTTTCTGATGATGCCGATTCTAACAGGTGTTAGGTGATACCTCATTGTAATTTTGATTTGCATTTCTCTAATAATTAGTGCTGTTGAGCAGCTTTTCATGGGCGTCTTGGCCATATCTGTGTCTCCTTTGAAGAAACGTCTCTTTAGATCTTCTGCCCATTTTTTTGGGTTGTTTGTTTTTTTAATATTAAGCTGCATGAGCTGTTTATATATATTGGAGATAAAACCTCTGTACATTGATTCGTCTGCAACGATTTTCGCCCATTCTGAGGGATGCCTTTTTCCATTCCCGTGTTTTTTAACAAAAAAGGAAAGAAAGGAAAAGAAGCAGAACACTAATGTGCATAAAATATGCCTTTTGCAACGTTCGTTTTGAAATATGGACGTCCTTTGAATTTTTTGGTCGATATGTGACCCCAGGATTTGTTTTCAGTGCAGGTGTCATTTACAGGCCAGCAATGATTTTGAATATCAACTGACCATTAGCGTTGGGATTAAAGCTGCTGTTGTGTGAAACGGCCACAAGGTGGCAGCAGTTCACCCTTACCAAATCTGGTTACTAGGGCAAGAGAGCCTCAGTGGAAGTGGTGTTCTAGATTGGAGTTTAGAATGGAATGTGCGAGGAGAAAGCCCCTCACGTTTGTCTCACTACTTCTTGTTCGTGTTTTTAATTTAATTTTTTATTTTTTATTACAGCAAGTTTGATTACAATGTCTGGCTTGTTGTAGGTGTGGAAGATGTTGTTCTTTTACACATATACAGATGACTGTTCTTCCTGGGAACCTTTTCCCATGTACGTTATGACAGAATGTTGAGTAGTCCTCTCTTGGTATTCTGTAGGTCTTTGGTGATTATATATGTCACCTGTGTTTGTATATGTCTGTTAACCCCGATATCGTAATGAAACCAATCCTCACACCTTTCCATTGGTGAACCATAAGTGTGTTTAATGAATCTCTGATTGCCCTTCTCCGTGGAAATATCTGCCCTGGTATCCATTTTTAGGTAACACCCTTAAGTGATATGATATGATATGTCTCTTTCACTTTCTGACTTACTACAAGTCACGTGATTAATTCAAGACTCATCTACGGTGCTGCAAATGGCATTGTGTCCTTTTTTCCCTTGGCTTCTCTTCTGCCTGAGCGGGGTCCATTTTCAACAATGTGATTCCCTGAGGGTTGTGGATTAGCTGACCTGGGCAGCCTTACCCTGCCGGCCCGCCCTCCCCAGGTGTGCCTCGTTGAGGTCAATATAAACAGAGCTCCAGGCAGCAATAGCCCCTGAAGCTCTGCCTGACTCCATATTCTCTGCCCCGTCAGCAGTCTCGGGGCTCTGCTGGTGGGAGGGAGTGAGGGGCCACAGCTTTGTGGGTGGCCCGGTGTGAGTGGGGTTCTGCTGGCCTTTCTGCAGGAGTTGCCAGGCTGCCGCCTGTAAAGAAGAGGATGTGTCACCCATACCTTCCGCTGGAATTTCTCACCGGACAGAGGTGAGGAAGGAAAAAAGCAGTGGGGGCCGGGACAGGAGGGGTATCTCAGGCAGGGCAATGGAAAGCTTCTGGAAGAGCGCCCGGGGACAGGACCACCCTGGCTGTCCTACAGTCACCAAGTTGACCTGCGTGCTGTCGCTGGTATGGCTCCACGGTCCTTCCTCTAGGCTTTCAAGCCTTTGTACATATTCAGGTGTTTTACCTGGAAAGGGTGGGAACAGTTCAGCAGCCGCTGGCCTGGGGCTCAGCTCACATTTACTCACAGATGCCTCGGCACAGTCCCCCAGCTTTGCAATGAGGACGCTCCTTGCGTGGGGGGTGGGTTGCTGGCTGTATGGGGGATGGTTCCCCACCTCTGACCAATTTCAGAATTGTTTACCACTGGAGCAAGTGCCCTGATAGGGTTTTCCTCTGTATAACTCGTGGGTTCAGTTTTTCTTTTTCTTTTATCGTTCAAGTTAGATTTTATTCCTCTTTTATGTATTTATAGATATAAGCATATAAATAATTCATTCCTATAAATACATCTGTGTGACGGGAAGAACATTTTTTGTTTTATTTTTAAATTTTATTTTTTTAAATTATGAAATTTAATTTTATTTATTTTTTTTATACAGCACGTTATTATTAGTTATGTATTTTATGCACATACATGTATACAGGTCAATCCCAAACTCCCAACTCATCCCACCACCACCACCCCATGGCTTCCCACTCTTGGTGTCCATACGTTTGTTCTCTACCTCTGTGTCTCTATTTCTTCCCTGCAAACCAGTTCATCTGTACCATTTTTAGGCTCCACATATATGCATTAATATACAATATTTGTTTTCCTCTTTCTGACTTACTTCATTCTGTATGACAGTCTCTCGATCCATTGATGTCTCTATAAATGACCCAGTTTCATTCCTTTATATGGCCGAGTAATATTCCATTTTATATATGTACCACATCTTTATCCATTCATCTGTCTGTGGGCATTTAGGTTGCTTCCATTACCTGGCTATTGTAAATAGTGCTGCAACGAACATTGTGGTGAATGTGCCTTTTTGAAATACGGTTTTCTCTGGGTATATGCCCAGAAGTGGGATTGCTGGATCAGATGGTAATTCTATTTCTAGTTTTTTAAGGAAACTCCATACTGTTCTCCATAGTGACTGTATCAATTTACATTCCCACCAATAGTGGAAGAGGGCTCCTTTTGTCCACAACCTCCCCAGAATTGGTTGTTTGTAGATTTTCTGATGATGCCGATTCTAACAGGTGTGAGGTGAAATCTCATTGTAGTTTTGATTTGCATTTCTCTGATAATTAGTGCTGTTGAGCAGCTTTTCATGTGCGTCTTGGCCATCTCTGTGTCTCCTTTGAAGAAACGTCTCTTTAGATCTTCTGCCCATTTTTTGGGGGTTGTTTGTTTTTTTTAATATTAAGCTGCATGAGCTGTTTATATATATTGGAGCTTAAACCTCTGTCCATTGATTCGTCTGCAACGATTTTCGCCCATTCTGAGGGATGCCTTTTTCCATTCCCGTGTTTTTTAACAAAAAAGGAAAGAAAGGAAAAGAAGCAGAACACTAATGTGCCTAACATATGCCTTTTGAAACGGTCGTTTTGACATATGGACGTCCTTTGAATTTTTTGGTCGATATGTGACCCCAGGATTTGTTTTCAGGGCAGGTGTCATTTACAGGCCTGCAATGATTTTGAATATCAACTGACCATTAGCGTTGGGATTAAAGCTGCTGTTGTGTGAAACGGCCACAAGGTGGCAGCAGTTCACCCTTACCAAATCTGGTTACTAGGGCAAGAGAGCCTCAGTGGAAGTGGTGTTCTAGATTGGAGTTTAGAATGGAATGTGCCAGGAGAAAGCCCCTCACGTTTGTCTCACTACTTCTTGTTCGTGTTTTTAATTTAATTTTTTATTTCTTATTACAGCAAGTTTGATTACAATGTTTGGCTTGTTGTAGATGTGGAAGATGTGGTTCTTTTACACGTATACAGATGTCTGTTCTTCCTGGGATCCTTTTCCCATGTACGTTATGACAGAATGTTGAGTAGTCCTCTCTTGGTATTCTGTAGGTCTTTGGTGATTATATATGTCACCTGTGTTTGTATATGTCTGTTAACCCCGATATCGTAATGAAACCAATCCTCACACCTTTCCATTGGTGAACCATAAGTGTGTTTAATGAATCTCTGATTGCCCTTCTCCGTGGAAATATCTGCCCTGGTATCCATTTTTAGGTAACACCCTTAAGTGATATGATATGATATGTCTCTTTCACTTTCTGACTTACTACAAGTCACGTGATTAATTCAAGACTCATCTACGGTGCTGCAAATGGCATTGTGTCCTTTTTTCCCTTGGCTTCTCTTCTGCCTGAGCGGGGTCCATTTTCAACAATGTGATTCCCTGAGGGTTGTGGATTAGCTGACCTGGGCAGCCTTACCCTGCCGGCCCGCCCTCCCCAGGTGTGCCTCGTTGAGGTCAATATAAACAGAGCTCCAGGCAGCAATAGCCCCTGAAGCTCTGCCTGACTCCATATTCTCTGCCCCGTCAGCAGTCTCGGGGCTCTGCTGGTGGGAGGGAGTGAGGGGCCACAGCTTTGTGGGTGGCCCGGTGTGAGTGGGGTTCTGCTGGCCTTTCTGCAGGAGTTGCCAGGCTGCCGCCTGTAAAGAAGAGGATGTGTCACCCATACCTTCCGCTGGAATTTCTCACCGGACAGAGGTGAGGAAGGAAAAAAGCAGTGGGGGCCGGGACAGGAGGGGTATCTCAGGCAGGGCAATGGAAAGCTTCTGGAAGAGCGCCCGGGGACAGGACCACCCTGGCTGTCCTACAGTCACCAAGTTGACCTGCGTGCTGTCGCTGGTATGGCTCCACGGTCCTTCCTCTAGGCTTTCAAGCCTTTGTACATATTCAGGTGTTTTACCTGGAAAGGGTGGGAACAGTTCAGCAGCCGCTGGCCTGGGGCTCAGCTCACATTTACTCACAGATGCCTCGGCACAGTCCCCCAGCTTTGCAATGAGGACGCTCCTTGCGTGGGGGGTGGGTTGCTGGCTGTATGGGGGATGGTTCCCCACCTCTGACCAATTTCAGAATTGTTTACCACTGGAGCAAGTGCCCTGATAGGGTTTTCCTCTGTATAACTCGTGGGTTCAGTTTTTCTTTTTCTTTTATCGTTCAAGTTAGATTTTATTCCTCTTTTATGTATTTATAGATATAAGCATATAAATAATTCATTCCTATAAATACATCTGTGTGACGGGAAGAACATTTTTTGTTTTATTTTTAAATTTTATTTTTTTAAATTATGAAATTTAATTTTATTTATTTTTTTATACAGCACGTTATTATTAGTTATGTATTTTATGCACATACATGTATACAGGTCAATCCCAAACTCCCAACTCATCCCACCACCACCACCCCATGGCTTCCCACTCTTGGTGTCCATACGTTTGTTCTCTACCTCTGTGTCTCTATTTCTTCCCTGCAAACCAGTTCATCTGTACCATTTTTAGGCTCCACATATATGCATTAATATACAATATTTGTTTTCCTCTTTCTGACTTACTTCATTCTGTATGACAGTCTCTCGATCCATTGATGTCTCTATAAATGACCCAGTTTCATTCCTTTATATGGCCGAGTAATATTCCATTTTATATATGTACCACATCTTTATCCATTCATCTGTCTGTGGGCATTTAGGTTGCTTCCATTACCTGGCTATTGTAAATAGTGCTGCAACGAACATTGTGGTGAATGTGCCTTTTTGAAATACGGTTTTCTCTGGGTATATGCCCAGAAGTGGGATTGCTGGATCAGATGGTAATTCTATTTCTAGATTTTTTAAGGAAACACCATACTGTTCTCCATAGTGACTGTATCAATTTACATTCCCACCAATAGTGGAAGAGGGCTCCTTTTGTCCACACCGTCCCCAGAATTGGGTGTTTGTAGATTTTCTGATGATGCCGATTCTAACAGGTGTTAGGTGATACCTCATTGTAATTTTGATTTGCATTTCTCTAATAATTAGTGCTGTTGAGCAGCTTTTCATGGGCGTCTTGGCCATATCTGTGTCTCCTTTGAAGAAACGTCTCTTTAGATCTTCTGCCCATTTTTTTTGGGTTGTTTGTTTTTTTAATATTAAGCTGCATGAGCTGTTTATATATATTGGAGATAAAACCTCTGTACATTGATTCGTCTGCAACGATTTTCGCCCATTCTGAGGGATGCCTTTTTCCATTCCCGTGTTTTTTAACAAAAAAGGAAAGAAAGGAAAAGAAGCAGAACACTAATGTGCATAAAATATGCCTTTTGCAACGTTCGTTTTGAAATATGGACGTCCTTTGAATTTTTTGGTCGATATGTGACCCCAGGATTTGTTTTCAGTGCAGGTGTCATTTACAGGCCAGCAATGATTTTGAATATCAACTGACCATTAGCGTTGGGATTAAAGCTGCTGTTGTGTGAAACGGCCACAAGGTGGCAGCAGTTCACCCTTACCAAATCTGGTTACTAGGGCAAGAGAGCCTCAGTGGAAGTGGTGTTCTAGATTGGAGTTTAGAATGGAATGTGCGAGGAGAAAGCCCCTCACGTTTGTCTCACTACTTCTTGTTCGTGTTTTTAATTTAATTTTTTATTTTTTATTACAGCAAGTTTGATTACAATGTCTGGCTTGTTGTAGGTGTGGAAGATGTTGTTCTTTTACACATATACAGATGACTGTTCTTCCTGGGAACCTTTTCCCATGTACGTTATGACAGAATGTTGAGTAGTCCTCTCTTGGTATTCTGTAGGTCTTTGGTGATTATATATGTCACCTGTGTTTGTATATGTCTGTTAACCCCGATATCGTAATGAAACCAATCCTCACACCTTTCCATTGGTGAACCATAAGTGTGTTTAATGAATCTCTGATTGCCCTTCTCCGTGGAAATATCTGCCCTGGTATCCATTTTTAGGTAACACCCTTAAGTGATATGATATGATATGTCTCTTTCACTTTCTGACTTACTACAAGTCACGTGATTAATTCAAGACTCATCTACGGTGCTGCAAATGGCATTGTGTCCTTTTTTCCCTTGGCTTCTCTTCTGCCTGAGCGGGGTCCATTTTCAACAATGTGATTCCCTGAGGGTTGTGGATTAGCTGACCTGGGCAGCCTTACCCTGCCGGCCCGCCCTCCCCAGGTGTGCCTCGTTGAGGTCAATATAAACAGAGCTCCAGGCAGCAATAGCCCCTGAAGCTCTGCCTGACTCCATATTCTCTGCCCCGTCAGCAGTCTCGGGGCTCTGCTGGTGGGAGGGAGTGAGGGGCCACAGCTTTGTGGGTGGCCCGGTGTGAGTGGGGTTCTGCTGGCCTTTCTGCAGGAGTTGCCAGGCTGCCGCCTGTAAAGAAGAGGATGTGTCACCCATACCTTCCGCTGGAATTTCTCACCGGACAGAGGTGAGGAAGGAAAAAAGCAGTGGGGGCCGGGACAGGAGGGGTATCTCAGGCAGGGCAATGGAAAGCTTCTGGAAGAGCGCCCGGGGACAGGACCACCCTGGCTGTCCTACAGTCACCAAGTTGACCTGCGTGCTGTCGCTGGTATGGCTCCACGGTCCTTCCTCTAGGCTTTCAAGCCTTTGTACATATTCAGGTGTTTTACCTGGAAAGGGTGGGAACAGTTCAGCAGCCGCTGGCCTGGGGCTCAGCTCACATTTACTCACAGATGCCTCGGCACAGTCCCCCAGCTTTGCAATGAGGACGCTCCTTGCGTGGGGGGTGGGTTGCTGGCTGTATGGGGGATGGTTCCCCACCTCTGACCAATTTCAGAATTGTTTACCACTGGAGCAAGTGCCCTGATAGGGTTTTCCTCTGTATAACTCGTGGGTTCAGTTTTTCTTTTTCTTTTATCGTTCAAGTTAGATTTTATTCCTCTTTTATGTATTTATAGATATAAGCATATAAATAATTCATTCCTATAAATACATCTGTGTGACGGGAAGAACATTTTTTGTTTTATTTTTAAATTTTATTTTTTTAAATTATGAAATTTAATTTTATTTATTTTTTTTATACAGCACGTTATTATTAGTTATGTATTTTATGCACATACATGTATACAGGTCAATCCCAAACTCCCAACTCATCCCACCACCACCACCCCATGGCTTCCCACTCTTGGTGTCCATACGTTTGTTCTCTACCTCTGTGTCTCTATTTCTTCCCTGCAAACCAGTTCATCTGTACCATTTTTAGGCTCCACATATATGCATTAATATACAATATTTGTTTTCCTCTTTCTGACTTACTTCATTCTGTATGACAGTCTCTCGATCCATTGATGTCTCTATAAATGACCCAGTTTCATTCCTTTATATGGCCGAGTAATATTCCATTTTATATATGTACCACATCTTTATCCATTCATCTGTCTGTGGGCATTTAGGTTGCTTCCATTACCTGGCTATTGTAAATAGTGCTGCAACGAACATTGTGGTGAATGTGCCTTTTTGAAATACGGTTTTCTCTGGGTATATGCCCAGAAGTGGGATTGCTGGATCAGATGGTAATTCTATTTCTAGTTTTTTAAGGAAACTCCATACTGTTCTCCATAGTGACTGTATCAATTTACATTCCCACCAATAGTGGAAGAGGGCTCCTTTTGTCCACAACCTCCCCAGAATTGGTTGTTTGTAGATTTTCTGATGATGCCGATTCTAACAGGTGTGAGGTGAAATCTCATTGTAGTTTTGATTTGCATTTCTCTGATAATTAGTGCTGTTGAGCAGCTTTTCATGTGCGTCTTGGCCATCTCTGTGTCTCCTTTGAAGAAACGTCTCTTTAGATCTTCTGCCCATTTTTTGGGGGTTGTTTGTTTTTTTTAATATTAAGCTGCATGAGCTGTTTATATATATTGGAGCTTAAACCTCTGTCCATTGATTCGTCTGCAACGATTTTCGCCCATTCTGAGGGATGCCTTTTTCCATTCCCGTGTTTTTTAACAAAAAAGGAAAGAAAGGAAAAGAAGCAGAACACTAATGTGCCTAACATATGCCTTTTGAAACGGTCGTTTTGACATATGGACGTCCTTTGAATTTTTTGGTCGATATGTGACCCCAGGATTTGTTTTCAGGGCAGGTGTCATTTACAGGCCTGCAATGATTTTGAATATCAACTGACCATTAGCGTTGGGATTAAAGCTGCTGTTGTGTGAAACGGCCACAAGGTGGCAGCAGTTCACCCTTACCAAATCTGGTTACTAGGGCAAGAGAGCCTCAGTGGAAGTGGTGTTCTAGATTGGAGTTTAGAATGGAATGTGCCAGGAGAAAGCCCCTCACGTTTGTCTCACTACTTCTTGTTCGTGTTTTTCATTTAATTTTTTATTTTTTATTACAGCAAGTTTGATAACAATGTTTGGCTTGTTGTAGGTGTGGAAGATGTGGTTCTTTTACACATATACAGATGACTGTTCTTCCTGGGATCCTTTTCCCATGTACGTTATGACAGAATGTTGAGTAGTCCTCTCTTGGTATTCTGTAGGTCTTTGGTGATTATATATGTCACCTGTGTTTGTATATGTCTGTTAACCCCGATATCGTAATGAAACCAATCCTCACACCTTTCCATTGGTGAACCATAAGTTTGTTTAATGAATCTGTGATTGCCCTTCTCCGTGGAAATATCTGCCCTCTTATCCATTTTTAGGTAACACCTATAAGTGATATGATATGATATGTGTCTTTCACTTTCTGACTTACTGCAAGTCACGTGATTACTTCTAGACTCATCTACGGTGCTGCAAATGGCATTGTGTCCTTTTTTCCCTTGGCTTCTCTTCTGCCTTAGCGGGGTCCATTTTCAACAATGTGATTCCCTGAGGGTTGTGGATTAGCTGACCTGGGCAGCCTTACCCTGCCGGCCCGCCCTCCCCAGGTGTGCCTCGTTGAGGTCAATATAAACAGCGCTCCAGGCAGCAATAGCCACTGAAGCTGTGCCTGACTCCACATTCTCTGCCCCGTCAGCAGTCTCGGGGCTGTGCTGGTGGGAGAGAGTGAGGGGCCACAGCTTTGTGGGTGGCCCGGTGTGAGTGGGGTTCTGCTGGCCTTTCTGCAGGAGTTGCCAGGCTGCCGCCTGTAAAGAAGAGGATGTGTCACACATACCTTCCGCTGGAATTTCTCTCCGGACAGAGGTGAGGAAGGAAAAAAGCAGTGTGGGCCGGGACAGGAGGTGTATCTCAGGCAGGGCAATGGAAAGGTTCTGGAAGAGCGCCCGGGGCCAGGACCACCCTGGCTGGCCTGCAGGCACCAAGTTGGCCTGCGTGCTGTCGCTGTTATGGCTCCACGGTCCTTCCTCTAGGCTTTGAAGCCCTTGTACATATTCAGGTGTTTTACCTGGAAAGGGTGGGAACAGTTCAGCAGCAGCTGGCCTGGGGTTCAGCTCACGTTTACTCACAGATGCCTCAGCACGGTCCCCCAGCTTTGCAATGAGGACGCTCCTTGCATGGGGGGTGGGTTGCTGGCAGTATGGGAGATGGTTCCCCACCTCTGACCAATTTCAGAATTGTTTACCGCTGGAGCAAGTGCCCTGATAGGGTTTTCCTCTGTATAACTCGTGGGTTCAGTTTTTTATTTCTTTTATGGTTCAAGTTAGATTTAATTCCACTTTTATGTATTTATAGATATAAGCATGGAAATAATTCATTCCTATAAATACATCTGTGTGACGGGAAGAACATTTTTCTGTTTTATTTTTAAATTTTATTTTTTAAAATTTTGAAATTTAATTTTATTTATTTTTTTTATACAGCACGTTATTATTAGTTATGTATTTTATGCATATACATGTATACAGGTCAATCCCAAACTCCCAACTCATCCCACCACCACCACCCCATGGCTTCCCACACTTGGTGTCCATACGTTTGTTCTCTACTTCTGTGTCTCTATTTCTTCCCTGCAAACCAGTTCATCTGTACCATTTTTAGGCTCCACATATATGTATTAATATACAATATTTGTTTTCCTCTTTCTGACTTACTTCATTCAGTATGACAGTCTCTCGATCCATCGATGTCTCTACAAATGACCCAGTTTCATTCCTTTTTATGGCCGAGTAATATTCCATTTTATATATGTACCACATCTTTATCCATTCATGTTTCTGTGGGCATTTAGGTTGCTTCCATTACCTGGCTATTGTAAATAGTGCTGCAACGAACATTGTGGTGAATGTGCCTTTTTGAAATACGGTTTTCTCTGGGTATATGCCCAGAAGTGGGATTGCTGGATCAGATGGTAATTCTATTTCTAGATTTTTTAAGGAAACTCCATACTGTTCTCCATAGTGACTGTATCGATTTACATTCCCACCAATAGTGGAAGAGGGCTCCTTTTGTCCACACCCTCCCCAGAATTGGTTGTTTGTAGATTTTCTGATGATGCCGATTCTAACAGGTGTGAGGTGATACCTCATTGTAGTTTTGATTTGCATTTCTCTAATAATTAGTGCTGTTGAGCAGCTTTTCATGGGCGTCTTGGCCATCTCTGTGTCTCCTTTGAAGAAACGTCTCTTTAGATCTTCTGCCCATTTTTTTTGTTTGTTTGTTTTTTTTAATACTAAGCTGCATGAGCTGTTTATATATATTGGAGATTAAACCTCTGTCCATTGATTCGTCTGCAACGATTTTCACCCATTCTGAGGGATGCCTTTTTCCATTCCCGTGTTTTTTAACAAAAAAGAAAGAAAGGAAAAGAAGCAGAACACTAATATGCGTAAAATATGCCTTTTGAAACGGTCGTTTTGAAATATGGACGTCCTTTGAATTTTTTGGTCGATATGTGACCCCAGGATTTGTTTTCAGGGCAGGTGTCATTTACAGGCCTGCAATGATTTTGAATATCAACTGACCATTAGCGTTGGGATTAAAGCTGCTGTTGTGTGAAACGGCCAAAAGGTGGCAGCAGTTCACCCTTACCAAATCTGGTTACTAGGGCAAGAGAGCCTCAGTGGAAGTGGTGTTCTAGATTGGAGTTTAGAATGGAATGTGCCAGGAGAAAGCCCCTCACGTTTGTCTCACTACTTCTTGTTCGTGTTTTTAATTTAATTTTTTATTTTTTATTACAGCAAGTTTGATTACAATGTTTGGCTTGTTGTAGGTGTGGAAGATGTGGTTCTTTTACACATATACAGATGTCTGTTCTTCCTGGGATCCTTTTCCCATGTACGTTATGACAGAATGTTGAGTAGTCCTCTCTTGGTATTCTGTAGGTCTTTGGTGATTATATATGTCACCTGTGTTTGTATATGTCTGTTAACCCCGATATCGTAATGAAACCAATCCTCACACCTTTCCATTGGTGAACCATAAGTTTGTTTAATGAATCTGTGATTGCCCTTCTCCGTGGAAATATCTGCCCTGGTATCCATTTTTAGGTAACACCTATAAGTGATATGATATGATATGTGTCTTTCACTTTCTGACTTACTGCAAGTCACGTGATTACTTCTAGACTCATCTACGGTGCTGCAAATGGCATGGTGTCCTTTTTTCCCTTGGCTTCTCTTCTGCCTTAGCGGGGTCCATTTTCAACAATGTGATTCCCTGAGGGTTGTGGATTAGCTGACCAGGGCAGCCTTACCCTGCCGGCCCGCCCTCCCCAGGTGTGCCTCATTGAGGTCAATATATACAGCGCTCCAGGCAGCAATAGCCCCTGAAGCTGTGCCTGACTCCATATTCTCTGCCCCGTCAGCAGTCTCGGGGCTGTGCTGGTGGGAGGGAGTGAGGGGCCACAGCTTTGTGGGTGGCCCGGTGTGAGTGGGGTTCTGTTGCCCTTTCTGCAGGAGTTGCCAGGCCGCCGCCTGTAAAGAAGAGGATGTGTCACACATACCTTCCGCTGGAATTTCTCTCCGGACAGAGGTGAGGAAGGAAAAAAGCAGTGGGGGCCGGGACAGGAGGTGTATCTCAGGCAGGGCAATGGAAAGCTTCTGGAAGAGCGCCCGGGCCCAGGACCACCCTGGCTGGCCTACAGGCACCAAGTTGGCCTGCGTGCTGTCGCTGGTATGGCTCCACGGTCCTTCCTCTAGGATTTCAATCCCTTGTACGTATTCAGGTGTTTTACCTGGAAAGGGTGGGAACAGTTCAGCAGCAGCTGGCCTGGGGCTCAGCTCACGTTTCCTCACAGATGCCTCAGCACGGTCCCCCATCTTTGCAATGAGGACGCTCCTTGCATGGGGGGTGGGTTGCTGGCAGTATGGGAGATGGTTCCCCACTTCTGACCAATTTCAGAATTGTTTACCGCTGGAGCAAGTGCCCTGATAGGGTTTTCCTCTGTATAACTCGTGGGTTAAGGTTTTTTTTTCTTTTATGGTTCAAGTTAGATTTAATTCCTCTTTTATGTATTTATAGATATAAGCATGGAAATAATTCATTCCTATAAATACATCTGTGTGATGGGAAGAACTTTTTTCTGTTTTATTTTTAAATTTTATTTTTTAAAATTTTGAAATTTAATTTTATTTATTTTTTTTATACAGCACGTTATTATTAGTTATGTATTTTATGCATATACATGTATACAGGTCAATCCCAAACTCCCAACTCATCCCACCACCACCACCCCATGGCTTCCCACACTTGGTGTCCATACGTTTGTTCTCTACCTCTGTGTCTCTATTTCTTCCCTGCAAACCAGTTCATCTGTACCATTTTTAGGCTCCACATATATGTATTAATATACAATATTTGTTTTCCTCTTTCTGACTTACTTCATTCAGTATGACAGTCTCTCGATCCATCGATGTCTCTACAAATGACCCAGTTTCATTCCTTTTTATGGCCGAGTAATATTCCATTTTATATATGTACCACATCTTTATCCATTCATCTGTCTGTGGGCATTTAGGTTGCTTCCATTACCTGGCTATTGTAAATAGTGCTGCAACGAACATTGTGGTGAATGTGCCTTTTTGAAATACGGTTTTCTCTGGGTATATGCCCAGAAGTGGGATTGATGGATCAGATGGTAATTCTATTTCTAGATTTTTTAAGGAAACTCCATACTGTTCTCCATTGTGACTGTATCAATTTACATTCCCACCAATTGTGGAAAAGGGCTGCTTTTGTCCACACCCTCCCCAGAATTGGTTGTTTGTAGATTTTCTGATGATGCTGATTCTAACAGGTGTGAGGTGATACCTCATTGTAGTTTGTATTTGCATTTCTCTAATAATTAGTGCTGTTGAGCAGCTTTTCATGTGCGTCTTGGCCATCTCTGTGTCTCCTTTGAAGAAACGTCTCTTTAGATCTTCTGCCCATTTTTTTGGGTTTTTTTTTTAATATTAAGCTGCATGAGCTGTTTATATATATTGGAGATTAAACCTCTGTCCATTGATTCGTCTGCAATGATTTTCGCCCATTCTGAGGGATTCCTTTTTCCATTCCCGTGTTTTTTAACAAAAAAGGAAAGAAAGGAAAAGAAGCAGAACTCTAATGTGCGTAAAATATGCCTTTTGAAACGGTCGTTTTGAAATATGGACGTCCTTTGAATTTTTTGGTCGATATGTGACCCCAGGATTTGTTTTCAGGGCAGGTGTCATTTACAGGCCTGCAATGATTTTGAATATCAACTGACCATTAGCATTGGGATTAAAGCTGCTGTTGTGTGAAACGGCCACAAGGTGGCAGCAGTTCACCCTTACCAAATCTGGTTACTAGGGCAAGAGAGCCTCAGTGGAAGTGGTGTTCTAGATTGGAGTTTAGAATGGAATGTGCCAGGAGAAAGCCCCTCACGTTTGTCTCACTACTTCTTGTTCGTGTTTTTAATTTAATTTTTAATTTTTTATTACAGCAAGTTTGATTACAATGTTTGGCTTGTTGTAGGTGTGGAAGATGTGGTTCTTTTACACATATACAGATGTCTGTTCTTCCTGGGATCCTTTTCCCATGTACGTTATGACAGAATGTTGAGTAGTCCTCTCTTGGTATTCTGTAGGTCTTTGGTGATTATATATGTCACCTGTGTTTGTATATGTCTGTTAACCCCGATATCGTAATGAAACCAATCCTCACACCTTTCCATTGGTGAACCATAAGTTTGTTTAATGAATCTGTGATTGCCCTTCTCCGTGGAAATATCTGCCCTGGTATCCATTTTTAGGTAACACCTATAAGTGATATGATATGATATGTGTCTTTCACTTTCTGACTTACTACAAGTCACGTGATTACTTCTAGACTCATCTACGGTGCTGCAAATGGCATTGTGTCCTTTTTTCCCTTGGCTTCTCTTCTGCCTTAGCGGGGTCCATTTTCAACAATGTGATTCCCTGAGGGTTGTGGATTAGCTGACCTGGGCAGCCTTACCCTGCCGGCCCGCCCTCCCCAGGTGTGCCTCGTTGAGGTCAATATAAACAGCGCTCCAGGCAGCAATAGCCCCTGAAGCTGTGCCTGCCTCCATATTCTCTGCCCCGTCAGCAGTCTCGGGGCTCTGCTGGTGGGAGGGAGTGAGGGGCCACAGCTTTGTGGGTGGCCCGGTGTGAGTGGGGTTCTGCTGGCCTTTCTGCAGGAGTTGCCAGGCTGCCGCCTGTAAAGAAGAGGTTGTGTCACCCATACCTTCCGCTGGAATTTATCTCCAGACAGATGTGAGGAAGGAAAAAAAGCAGTGGGGGCCGGGACAGGAGGGGTATCTCAGGCAGGGCAATGGAAAGTTTCTGGAAGAGCGCCCGGTACCAGGACCACCCTGGCTGGCCTACAGGCACCAAGTTGGCCTGCGTGCTGTCGCTGGTGAGGCTCCACGGTCCTTCCTCTAGGCTTTCAAGCCCTTGTACATATTCAGGTGTTTTACCTGGAAAGGGTGGGAACAGTTCAGCAGCAGCTGGCCTGGGGCTCAGCTCACGTTTACTCACAGATGCCTCGGCAGGGTCCCCCAGCTTTGCAATGAGGACGCTCCTTGCGTGGGGGGTGGGTTGCTGGCTGTATGGGTGATGATTCCCCACCTCTGACCAATTTCAGAATTGTTTACCACTGGAGCAAGTGCCCAGATAGGGTTTTCCTCTGTATAACTCGTGCGTTCAGGATTTTTTTTTCTTTTATGGTTCAAGTTAGATTTTATTCCTCTTTTATGTATTTATAGATAGAAGCATGGAAATAATTCATTCCTATAAATACATCTGTGTGACAGGAAGAACTTTTTTCTGTTTTATTTTTAAATTTTATTTTTTAAAATTTTGAAATTTAATTTTATTTATTTTTTTATACAGCACGTTATTATTAGTTATGTATTTTATGCATATACATGTATACAGGTCAATCCGAAACTCCCAACTCATCCCACCACCACCACCCCATGGCTTCCCACACTTGGTGTCCATACGTTTGTTCTCTACCTCTGTGTCTCTATTTCTTCCCTGCAAACCAGTTCATCTGTACCATTTTTAGGCTCCACATATATGCGTTAATATACAATATTTGTTTTCCTCTTTCTGACTTACTTCATTCTGTATGACAGTCTCTCGATCCATCGATGTCTCTACAAATGACCCAGTTTCATTCCTTTATATGGCCGAGTAATATTCCATTTTATATATGTACCACATCTTTATCCATTCATCTGTCTGTGGGCATTTAGGTTGCTTCCATTACCTGGCTATTGTAAATAGTGCTGCAACGAACATTGTGGTGAATGTGCCTTTTTGAAATACGGTTTTCTCTGGGTATATGCCCAGAAGTGGGATTGCTGGATCAGATGGTAATTCTATTTCTAGTTTTTTAAGGAAACTCCATACTGTTCTCCATAGTGACTGTATCAATTTACATTCCCACCAATAGTGGAAGAGGGCTCCTTTTGTCCACATCCTCCCCAGAATTGGTTGTTTGTAGATTTTCTGATGATGCCGATTCTAACAGGTGTGAGGTGAAATCTCATTGTAGTTTTGATTTGCATTTCTCTGATAATTAGTGCTGTTGAGCAGCTTTTCATGTGCGTCTTGGCCATCTCTGTGTCTCCTTTGAAGAAACGTCTCTTTAGATCTTCTGCCCATTTTTTGGGGGTTGTTTGTTTTTTTTAATATTAAGCTGCATGAGCTGTTTATATATATTGGAGCTTAAACCTCTGTCCATTGATTCGTCTGCAACGATTTTCGCCCATTCTGAGGGATGCCTTTTTCCATTCCCGTGTTTTTTAACAAAAAAGGAAAGAAAGGAAAAGAAGCAGAACACTAATGTGCGTAAAATATGCCTTTTGAAACGGTCGTTTTGAAATATGGACGTCCTTTGAAATTTTTGGTCGATATGTGACCCCAGGATTTGTTTTCAGGGCAGGTGTCATTTACAGGCCTGCAATGATTTTGAATATCAACTGACCATTAGCGTTGGGATTAAAGCTGCTGTTGTGTGAAACGGCCACAAGGTGGCAGCAGTTCACCCTTACCAAATCTGGTTACTAGGGCAAGAGAGCCTCAGTGGAAGTGGTGTTCTAGATTGGAGTTTAGAATGGAATGTGCCAGGAGAAAGCCCCTCACGTTTGTCTCACTACTTCTTGTTCGTGTTTTTAATTTAATTTTTTATTTTTTATTACAGCAAGTTTGATTACAATGTTTGGCTTGTTGTAGGTGTGGAAGATGTGGTTCTTTTACACATATACACATGTCTGTTCTTCCTGGGATCTTTTTCCCATGTACGTTATGACAGAATGTTGAGTAGTCCTCTCTTGGTATTCTGTAGGTTTTTGGTGATTATATATGTCACCTGTGTTTGTATATGTCTGTTAACCCCGATATCGTAATGAAACCAATCCTCACACCTTTCCATTGGTGAACCATAAGTGTGTTTAATGAATCTGTGATTGCCCTTCTCCGTGGAAATATCTGCCCTGGTATCCATTTTTAGGTAACACCTATAAGTGATATGATAGGATATGTGTCTTTCACTTTCTGACTTACTACAAGTCACGTGATTACTTCTAGACTCATCTACGGTGCTGCAAATGGCATTGTGTCCTTTTTTCCCTTGGCTTCTCTTCTGCCTTAGCGGGGTCCATTTTCAACAATGTGATTCCCTGAGGGTTGTGGATTAGCTGACCTGGGCAGCCTTACCCTGCCGGCCCGCCCTCCCCAGGTGTGCCTCGTTGAGGTCAATATAAACAGAGCTCCAGGCAGCAATAGCCCCTGAAGCTCTGCCTGACTCAATATTCTCTGCCCCGTCAGCAGTCTCGGGGCTGTGCTGGTGGGAGGGAGTGAGGGGCCACAGCTTTGTGGGTGGCCCGGTGTGAGTGGGGTTCTGCTGGCCTTTCTGCAGGAGTTGCCAGGCTGCCGCCTGTAAAGAAGAGGTTGTGTCACCCATACCTTCTGCTGGAATTTCTCTCCGGACAGAGGTGAGGAAGGAAAAAAGCAGTGTGGGCCGGGACAGGAGGGGTATCTCAGGCAGGGCAATGGAAAGCTTCTGGAAGAGTGCCCGGGGCCTGGACCACCCTGGCTGGCCTTCAGGCACCAAGTTGGCCTGCGTGCTGTCGCTGGTGTGGCTCCACGGTCCTTCCTCTAGGCTTTCAAGCCCTTGTACATATTCAGGTGATTTACCTGGAAAGGGTGGGAACAGTTCAGCAGCAGCTGGCCTGGGGCTCAGCTCACGTTTACTCACAGATGCCTCGGCACGGTCCCCCAGCTTTGCAATGAGGACGCTCCTTGCATAGGGGGTGGGTTGATGGCTGTATGGGAGATGCTTCCCCACTTCTGACCAATTTCAGAATTGTTTACCACTGGAGCAAGTGCCCTGATAGGGTTTTCCTCTGTATAACTCGTGGGTTCAGGATTTTTTTTTCTTTTATGGTTCAAGTTAGATTTTATTCCTCTTTTATGTATTTATAGATATAAGCATGGAAATAATTCATTCCTATAAATACATCTGTGTGACGGGAAGAACTATTTTCTGTTTTATATTTAAATTTTATTTTTTAAAATTTTGAAATTTAATTTTATTTATTTTTTTTATACACCACGTTATTATTAGTTATGTATTTTATGCATATACATGTATATAGGTCAATCCCAAACTCCCAACTCATCCCACCACCACCACCCCATGGCTTCCCACACTTAGTGTCCATACGTTTGTTCTCTACCTCTGTGTCTCTATTTCTTCCCAGCAAACCAGTTCATCTGTACTATTTTTAGGCTCCACATATATGCATTAATATACAATATTTGTTTTCCTCTTTCTGACTTACTTCATTCTGTATGACAGTCTCTCGATCCATCGATGTCTCTACAAATGACCCAGTTTCATTCCTTTTTATGGCCGAGTAATATTCCATTTTATATATGTACCACATCTTTATCCATTCATCTGTCTGTGGGCATTTAGGTTGCTTCCATTACCTGGCTATTGTAAATAGTGCTGCAACGAACATTGTGGTGAATGTGCCTTTTTGAAATACGGTTTTCTCTGGGTATATGCCCAGAAGTGGGATTGCTGGATCAGATGGTAATTCTATTTCTAGATTTTTTAAGGAAACACCATACTGTTCTCCATAGTGACTGTATCAATTTACATTCCCACCAATAGTGGAAGAGGGCTCCTTTTGTCCACACCGTCCCCAGAATTGGGTGTTTGTAGATTTTCTGATGATGCCGATTCTAACAGGTGTTAGGTGATACCTCATTGTAATTTTGATTTGCATTTCTCTAATAATTAGTGCTGTTGAGCAGCTTTTCATGGGCGTCTTGGCCATCTCTGTGTCTCCTTTGAAGAAACGTCTCTTTAGATCTTCTGCCCATTTTTTTTGGGTTGTTTGTTTTTTTAATATTAAGCTGCATGAGCTGTTTATATATATTGGAGATAAAACCTCTGTCCATTGATTCGTCTGCAACGATTTTCGCCCATTCTGAGGGATGCCTTTTTCCATTCCCGTGTTTTTTAACAAAAAAGGAAAGAAAGGAAAAGAAGCAGAACACTAATGTGCATAAAATATGCCTTTTGCAACGTTCGTTTTGAAATATGGACGTCCTTTGAATTTTTTGGTCGATATGTGACCCCAGGATTTGTTTTCAGTGCAGGTGTCATTTACAGGCCTGCAATGATTTTGAATATCAACTGACCATTAGCGTTGGGATTAAAGCTGCTGTTGTGTGAAACGGCCACAAGGTGGCAGCAGTTCACCCTTACCAAATCTGGTTATTAGGGCAAGAGAGCCTCAGTGGAAGTGGTGTTCTAGATTGGAGTTTAGAATGGAATGTGCCAGGAGAAAGCCCCTCACGTTTGTCTCACTACTTCTTGTTCGTGTTTTTAATTTAATTTTTTATTTTTTATTACAGCAAGTTTGATTACAATGTCTGGCTTGTTGTAGGTGTGGAAGATGTTGTTCTTTTACACATATACAGATGACTGTTCTTCCTGGGAACCTTTTCCCATGTACGTTATGACAGAATGTTGAGTAGTCCTCTCTTGGTATTCTGTAGGTCTTTGGTGATTATATATGTCACCTGTGTTTGTATATGTCTGTTAACCCCGATATCGTAATGAAACCAATCCTCACACCTTTCCATTGGTGAACCATAAGTGTGTTTAATGAATCTGTGATTGCCCTTCTCCGTGGAAATATCTGCCCTGGTATCCATTTTTAGGTAACACCCTTAAGTGATATGATATGATATGTGTCTTTCACTTTCTGACTTACTACAAGTCACGTGATTACTTCTAGACTCATCTACGGTGCTGCAAATGGCATTGTGTCCTTTTTTCCCTTGGCTTCTCTTCTGCCTGAGCGGGGTCCATTTTCAACAATGTGATTCCCTGAGGGTTGTGGATTAGCTGACCTGGGCAGCCTTACCCTGCCGGCCCGCCCTCCCCAGGTGTGCCTCGTTGAGGTCAATATAAACAGAGCTCCAGGCAGCAATAGTCCCTGAAGCTCTGCCTGACTCCATATTCTCTGCCCCGTCAGCAGTCTCGGGGCTGTGCTGGTGGGAGGGAGTGAGGGGCCACAGCTTTGTGGGTGGCCCGGTGTGAGTGGGGTTCTGCTGGCCTTTCTGCAGGAGTTGCCAGGCTGCCGCCTGTAAAGAAGAGGATGTGTCACCCATACCTTCCGCTGGAATTTCTCTCCGGACAGAGGTGAGGAAGGAAAAAAGCAGTGGGGGCCGGGACAGGAGGGGTATCTCAGGCAGGGCAATGGAAAGCTTCTGGAAGAGCGCCCGGGGACAGGACCACCCTGGCTGTCCTACAGGCACCAAGTTGACCTGCGTGCTGTCGCTGGTATGGCTCCACGGTCCTTCCTCTAGGCTTTCAAGCCTTTGTACATATTCAGGTGTTTTACCTGGAAAGGGTGGGAACAGTTCAGCAGCCGCTGGCCTGGGGCTCAGCTCACATTTACTCACAGATGCCTCGGCACAGTCCCCCAGCTTTGCAATGAGGACGCTCCTTGCGTGGGGGGTGGGTTGCTGGCTGTATGGGGGATGGTTCCCCACCTCTGACCAATTTCAGAATTGTTTACCACTGGAGCAAGTGCCCTGATAGGGTTTTCCTCTGTATAACTCGTGGGTTCAGTTTTTCTTTTTCTTTTATGGTTCAAGTTAGATTTTATTCCTCTTTTATGTATTTATAGATATAAGCATGGAAATAATTCATTCCTATAAATACATCTGTGTGACAGGAAGAACTTTTTTCTGTTTTATTTTTAAATTTTATTTTTTAAAATTTTGAAATTTAATTTTATTTATTTTTTTATACAGCACGTTATTATTAGTTATGTATTTTATGCATATACATGTATACAGGTCAATCCCAAACTCCCAACTCATCCCACCACCACCACCCCATGGCTTCCCACACTTGGTGTCCATACGTTTGTTCTCTACCTCTGTGTCTCTATTTCTTCCCTGCAAACCAGTTCATCTGTACCATTTTTAGGCTCCACATATATGCGTTAATATACAATATTTGTTTTCCTCTTTCTGACTTACTTCATTCTGTATGACAGTCTCTCGATCCATCGATGTCTCTACAAATGACCCAGTTTCATTCCTTTATATGGCCGAGTAATATTCCATTTTATATATGTACCACATCTTTATCCATTCATCTGTCTGTGGGCATTTAGGTTGCTTCCATTACCTGGCTATTGTAAATAGTGCTGCAACGAACATTGTGGTGAATGTGCCTTTTTGAAATACGGTTTTCTCTGGGTATATGCCCAGAAGTGGGATTGCTGGATCAGATGGTAATTCTATTTCTAGTTTTTTAAGGAAACTCCATACTGTTCTCCATAGTGACTGTATCAATTTACATTCCCACCAATAGTGGAAGAGGGCTCCTTTTGTCCACATCCTCCCCAGAATTGGTTGTTTGTAGATTTTCTGATGATGCCGATTCTAACAGGTGTGAGGTGAAATCTCATTGTAGTTTTGATTTGCATTTCTCTGATAATTAGTGCTGTTGAGCAGCTTTTCATGTGCGTCTTGGCCATCTCTGTGTCTCCTTTGAAGAAACGTCTCTTTAGATCTTCTGCCCATTTTTTGGGGGTTGTTTGTTTTTTTTAATATTAAGCTGCATGAGCTGTTTATATATATTGGAGCTTAAACCTCTGTCCATTGATTCGTCTGCAACGATTTTCGCCCATTCTGAGGGATGCCTTTTTCCATTCCCGTGTTTTTTAACAAAAAAGGAAAGAAAGGAAAAGAAGCAGAACACTAATGTGCGTAAAATATGCCTTTTGAAACGGTCGTTTTGAAATATGGACGTCCTTTGAAATTTTTGGTCGATATGTGACCCCAGGATTTGTTTTCAGGGCAGGTGTCATTTACAGGCCTGCAATGATTTTGAATATCAACTGACCATTAGCGTTGGGATTAAAGCTGCTGTTGTGTGAAACGGCCACAAGGTGGCAGCAGTTCACCCTTACCAAATCTGGTTACTAGGGCAAGAGAGCCTCAGTGGAAGTGGTGTTCTAGATTGGAGTTTAGAATGGAATGTGCCAGGAGAAAGCCCCTCACGTTTGTCTCACTACTTCTTGTTCGTGTTTTTAATTTAATTTTTAATTTTTTATTACAGCAAGTTTGATTACAATGTTTGGCTTGTTGTAGGTGTGGAAGATGTGGTTCTTTTACACATATACACATGTCTGTTCTTCCTGGGATCCTTTTCCCATGTACGTTATGACAGAATGTTGAGTAGTCCTCTCTTGGTATTCTGTAGGTTTTTGGTGATTATATATGTCACCTGTGTTTGTATATGTCTGTTAACCCCGATATCGTAATGAAACCAATCCTCACACCTTTCCATTGGTGAACCATAAGTGTGTTTAATGAATCTGTGATTGCCCTTCTCCGTGGAAATATCTGCCCTGGTATCCATTTTTAGGTAACACCTATAAGTGATATGATAGGATATGTGTCTTTCACTTTCTGACTTACTACAAGTCACGTGATTACTTCTAGACTCATCTACGGTGCTGCAAATGGCATTGTGTCCTTTTTTCCCTTGGCTTCTCTTCTGCCTTAGCGGGGTCCATTTTCAACAATGTGATTCCCTGAGGGTTGTGGATTAGCTGACCTGGGCAGCCTTACCCTGCCGGCCCGCCCTCCCCAGGTGTGCCTCGTTGAGGTCAATATAAACAGAGCTCCAGGCAGCAATAGCCCCTGAAGCTCTGCCTGACTCAATATTCTCTGCCCCGTCAGCAGTCTCGGGGCTGTGCTGGTGGGAGGGAGTGAGGGGCCACAGCTTTGTGGGTGGCCCGGTGTGAGTGGGGTTCTGCTGGCCTTTCTGCAGGAGTTGCCAGGCTGCCGCCTGTAAAGAAGAGGTTGTGTCACCCATACCTTCTGCTGGAATTTCTCTCCGGACAGAGGTGAGGAAGGAAAAAAGCAGTGGGGGCCGGGACAGGAGGGGTATCTCAGGCAGGGCAATGGAAAGCTTCTGGAAGAGTGCCCGGGGCCTGGACCACCCTGGCTGGCCTTCAGGCACCAAGTTGGCCTGCGTGCTGTCGCTGGTGTGGCTCCACGGTCCTTCCTCTAGGCTTTCAAGCCCTTGTACATATTCAGGTGATTTACCTGGAAAGGGTGGGAACAGTTCAGCAGCAGCTGGCCTGGGGCTCAGCTCACGTTTACTCACAGATGCCTCGGCACGGTCCCCCAGCTTTGCAATGAGGACGCTCCTTGCATAGGGGGTGGGTTGATGGCTGTATGGGAGATGCTTCCCCACTTCTGACCAATTTCAGAATTGTTTACCACTGGAGCAAGTGCCCTGATAGGGTTTTCCTCTGTATAACTCGTGGGTTCAGGATTTTTTTTTCTTTTATGTTTCAAGTTAGATTTTATTCCTCTTTTATGTATTTATAGATATAAGCATGGAAATAATTCATTCCTATAAATACATCTGTGTGACGGGAAGAACTATTTTCTGTTTTATATTTAAATTTTATTTTTTAAAATTTTGAAATTTAATTTTATTTATTTTTTTTATACACCACGTTATTATTAGTTATGTATTTTATGCATATACATGTATATAGGTCAATCCCAAACTCCCAACTCATCCCACCACCACCACCCCATGGCTTCCCACACTTAGTGTCCATACGTTTGTTCTCTACCTCTGTGTCTCTATTTCTTCCCAGCAAACCAGTTCATCTGTACTATTTTTAGGCTCCACATATATGCATTAATATACAATATTTGTTTTCCTCTTTCTGACTTACTTCATTCTGTATGACAGTCTCTCGATCCATCGATGTCTCTACAAATGACCCAGTTTCATTCCTTTTTATGGCCGAGTAATATTCCATTTTATATATGTACCACATCTTTATCCATTCATCTGTCTGTGGGCATTTAGGTTGCTTCCATTACCTGGCTATTGTAAATAGTGCTGCAACGAACATTGTGGTGAATGTGCCTTTTTGAAATACGGTTTTCTCTGGGTATATGCCCAGAAGTGGGATTGCTGGATCAGATGGTAATTCTATTTCTAGATTTTTTAAGGAAACACCATACTGTTCTCCATAGTGACTGTATCAATTTACATTCCCACCAATAGTGGAAGAGGGCTCCTTTTGTCCACACCGTCCCCAGAATTGGGTGTTTGTAGATTTTCTGATGATGCCGATTCTAACAGGTGTTAGGTGATACCTCATTGTAATTTTGATTTGCATTTCTCTAATAATTAGTGCTGTTGAGCAGCTTTTCATGGGCGTCTTGGCCATCTCTGTGTCTCCTTTGAAGAAACGTCTCTTTAGATCTTCTGCCCATTTTTTTTGGGTTGTTTGTTTTTTTAATATTAAGCTGCATGAGCTGTTTATATATATTGGAGATAAAACCTCTGTCCATTGATTCGTCTGCAACGATTTTCGCCCATTCTGAGGGATGCCTTTTTCCATTCCCGTGTTTTTTAACAAAAAAGGAAAGAAAGGAAAAGAAGCAGAACACTAATGTGCATAAAATATGCCTTTTGCAACGTTCGTTTTGAAATATGGACGTCCTTTGAATTTTTTGGTCGATATGTGACCCCAGGATTTGTTTTCAGTGCAGGTGTCATTTACAGGCCTGCAATGATTTTGAATATCAACTGACCATTAGCGTTGGGATTAAAGCTGCTGTTGTGTGAAACGGCCACAAGGTGGCAGCAGTTCACCCTTACCAAATCTGGTTACTAGGGCAAGAGAGCCTCAGTGGAAGTGGTGTTCTAGATTGGAGTTTAGAATGGAATGTGCCAGGAGAAAGCCCCTCACGTTTGTCTCACTACTTCTTGTTCGTGTTTTTAATTTAATTTTTTATTTTTTATTACAGCAAGTTTGATTACAATGTCTGGCTTGTTGTAGGTGTGGAAGATGTTGTTCTTTTACACATATACAGATGACTGTTCTTCCTGGGAACCTTTTCCCATGTACGTTATGACAGAATGTTGAGTAGTCCTCTCTTGGTATTCTGTAGGTCTTTGGTGATTATATATGTCACCTGTGTTTGTATATGTCTGTTAACCCCGATATCGTAATGAAACCAATCCTCACACCTTTCCATTGGTGAACCATAAGTGTGTTTAATGAATCTGTGATTGCCCTTCTCCGTGGAAATATCTGCCCTGGTATCCATTTTTAGGTAACACCCTTAAGTGATATGATATGATATGTGTCTTTCACTTTCTGACTTACTACAAGTCACGTGATTACTTCTAGACTCATCTACGGTGCTGCAAATGGCATTGTGTCCTTTTTTCCCTTGGCTTCTCTTCTGCCTGAGCGGGGTCCATTTTCAACAATGTGATTCCCTGAGGGTTGTGGATTAGCTGACCTGGGCAGCCTTACCCTGCCGGCCCGCCCTCCCCAGGTGTGCCTCGTTGAGGTCAATATAAACAGAGCTCCAGGCAGCAATAGTCCCTGAAGCTCTGCCTGACTCCATATTGTCTGCCCCGTCAGCAGTCTCGGGGCTGTGCTGGTGGGAGGGAGTGAGGGGCCACAGCTTTGTGGGTGGCCCGGTGTGAGTGGGGTTCTGCTGGCCTTTCTGCAGGAGTTGCCAGGCTGCCGCCTGTAAAGAAGAGGATGTGTCACCCATACCTTCCGCTGGAATTTCTCTCCGGACAGAGGTGAGGAAGGAAAAAAGCAGTGGGGGCCGGGACAGGAGGGGTATCTCAGGCAGGGCAATGGAAAGCTTCTGGAAGAGCGCCCGGGGACAGGACCACCCTGGCTGTCCTACAGGCACCAAGTTGACCTGCGTGCTGTCGCTGGTATGGCTCCACGGTCCTTCCTCTAGGCTTTCAAGCCTTTGTACATATTCAGGTGTTTTACCTGGAAAGGGTGGGAACAGTTCAGCAGCCGCTGGCCTGGGGCTCAGCTCACATTTACTCACAGATGCCTCGGCACAGTCCCCCAGCTTTGCAATGAGGACGCTCCTTGCGTGGGGGGTGGGTTGCTGGCTGTATGGGGGATGGTTCCCCACCTCTGACCAATTTCAGAATTGTTTACCACTGGAGCAAGTGCCCTGATAGGGTTTTCCTCTGTATAACTCGTGGGTTCAGTTTTTCTTTTTCTTTTATGATTCAAGTTAGATTTTATTCCTCTTTTATGTATTTATAGATATAAGCATGGAAATAATTCATTCCTATAAATACATCTGTGTGACGGGAAGAACATTTTTTGTTTTATTTTTAAATTTTATTTTTTTAAATTTTGAAATTTAATTTTATTTATTTTTTTTATACAGCACGTTATTATTAGTTATGTATTTTATGCACATACATGTATACAGGTCAATCCCAAACTCCCAACTCATCCCACCACCACCACCCCATGGCTTCCCACTCTTGGTGTCCATACGTTTGTTCTCTACCTCTGTGTCTCTATTTCTTCCCTGCAAACCAGTTCATCTGTACCATTTTTAGGCTCCACATATATGCATTAATATACAATATTTGTTTTGCTCTTTCTGACTTACTTCATTCTGTATGACAGTCTCTCGATCCATTGATGTCTCTATAAATGACCCACTTTCATTCCTTTTTATGGCCGAGTAATATTCCTTTTTATATATGAAACACAGCTTTATCCATTCATCTGTCTGTGGGCATTTAGGTTGCTTCCATTACCTGGCTATTGTAAATAGTGCTGCAATGAACATTGTGGTGAATGTGCCTTTTTGAAATACGGTTTTCTCTGTGTATATGCCCAGAAGTGGGATTGCTGGATCAGATGGTAATTCTATTTCTAGATTTTTTAAGGAAACACCATACTGTTCTCCATAGTGACTGTATCAATTTACATTCCCACCAATAGTGGAAGAGGGCTCCTTTTGTCCACACCCTCCCCAGAATTGGTTGTTTGTAGATTTTCTGATGATGCCGATTCTAACAGGTGTGAGGTGATACCTCATTGTAGTTTTGATTTGCATTTCTCTAATAATTAGTGCTGTTGTGCAGCTTTTCATGTGCATCTTGGCCATCTCTGTGTCTCCTTTGAAGAAACGTCTCTTTAGATCTTCTGTCCATTTTTTGGGGGGTTGTTTGTTTTTTTAATATTAAGCTGCATGAGCTGTTTATATATATTGGAGATTAAACCTCTGTCCATTGATTCGTCTGCAATGATTTTCGCCCATTCTGAGGGATTCCTTTTTCCATTCCCGTGTTTTTTAACAAAAAAGGAAAGAAAGGAAAAGAAGCAGAACTCTAATGTGCGTAAAATATGCCTTTTGAAACGGTCGTTTTGAAATATGGACGTCCTTTGAATTTTTTGGTCGATATGTGACCCCAGGATTTCTTTTCAGGGCAGGTGTCATTTACAGGCCTGCAATGATTTTGAATATCAACTGACCAATAGCGTTGGGATTAAAGCTGCTGTTGTGTGAAAGGGCCACAAGGTGGCAGCAGTTCACCCTTACCAATTCTGGTTACTAGGGCAAGAGAGCCTCAGTGGAAGTGGTGTTCTAGATTGGAGTTTAGAATGGAATGTGCCAGGAGAAAGCCCCTCACGTTTGTCTCACTACTTCTTGTTCGTGTTTTTAATTTAATTTTTTTATTTTTTATTACAGCAAGTTTGATTACAATGTTTGGCTTGTTGTAGGTGTGGAAGATGTGGTTCTTTTACACATATACAGATGACTGTTCTTCCTGGGATCCTTTTCCCATGTACGTTATGACAGAATGTTGAGTAGTCCTCTCTTGGTATTCTGTAGGTCTTTGGCGATTATATATGTCACCTGTGTTTGTATATGTCTGTTAACCCCGATATCGTAATGAAACCAATCCTCACACCTTTCCATTGGTGAACCATAAGTTTGTTTAATGAATCTGTGATTGCCCTTCTCCGTGGAAATATCTGCCCTCGTATCCATTTTTAGGTAACACCTATAAGTGATATGATATGATATGTGTCTTTCACTTTCTGACTTACTGCAAGTCACGTGATTACTTCTAGACTCATCTACGGTGCTGCAAATGGCATTGTGTCCTTTTTTCCCTTGGCTTCTCTTCTGCCTTAGTGGGGTCCATTTTCAACAATGTGATTCCCTGAGGGTTGTGGATTAGCTGACCTGGGCAGCCTTACCCTGCCGGCCCGCCCTCCCCAGGTGTGCCTCGTTGAGGTCAATATAAACAGAGCTCCAGGCAGCAATAGCCCCTGAAGCTGTGCCTGACTCCATATTCTCTGCCCCGTCAGCAGTCTCGGGGCTGTGCTGGTGGGAGGGAGTGAGGGGCCACAGCTTTGTGGGTGGCCCGGTGTGAGTGGGGTTCTGCTGGCCTTTCTGCAGGAGTTGCCAGGCTGCCGCCTGTAAAGAAGAGGATGTGTCACACATACCTTCCGCTGGAATTTCTCTCCGGACAGAGGTGAGGAAGGAAAAAAGCAGTGGGGGCCGGGACAGGAGGGGTATCTCAGGCAGGGCAATGGAAAGCTTCTGGAAGAGCGCCCGGGCCCAGGACCACCCTGGCTGGCCTACAGGCACCAAGTTGGCCTGCGTGCTGTCGCTGGTATGGCTCCACGGTCCTTCCTCTAGGCTTTCAAGCCCTTGTACATATTCAGGTGTTTTACCTGGAAAGGGTGGGAACAGTTCAGCAGCAGCTGGCCTGGGGCTCAGCTCACGTTTACTCACAGATGCCTCAGCACGGTCCCCCAGCTTTGCAATGAGGACGCTCCTTGCGTGGGGGGTGGGTTGCTGGTTGTATGGGAGATGGTTCCCCACCTCTGACCAATTTCAGAATTGTTTACCGCTGGAGCAAGTGCCCTGATAGGGTTTTCCTCTGTATAACTCGTGGGTTCAGTTTTTTTTTTCTTTTATGGTTCAAGTTAGATTTAATTCCTCTTTTATGTATTTATAGATATAAGCATGGAAATAATTCATTCCTATAAATACATCTGTGTGACGGGAAGAACTTTTTTCTGTTTTATTTTTAAATTTTATTTTTTAAAATTTTGAAATTTAATTATTTATTTTTTTTATACAGCACGTTATTATTAGTTATGTATTTTATGCATATACATGTATACAGGTCAATCCCAAACTCCCAAATCATCCCACCACCACCACCCCATGGCTTCCCACACTTGGTGTCCATACGTTTGTTCTCTACCTCTGTGTGTCTATTTCTTCCCTGCAAACCAGTTCATCTGTACCATTTTTAGGCTCCACATATATGCATTAATATACAATATTTGTTTTCCTCTTTCTGACTTACTTCATTCAGTATGACAGTCTCTCGATCCATCGATGTCTCTACAAATGACCCAGTTTCATTCCTTTTTATGGCCGAGTAATATTCCATTTTATATATGTACCACATCTTTATCCATTCATCTGTCTGTGGGCATTTAGGTTGCTTCCATTACCTGGCTATTGTAAATAGTGCTGCAACGAACATTGTGGTGAATGTGCCTTTTTGAAATACGGTTTTCTCTGGGTATATGCCCAGAAGTGGGATTGCTGGATCAGATGGTAATTCTATTTCTAGATTTTTTAAGGAAACTCCATACTGTTCTCCATAGTGACTGTATCAATTTACATTCCCACCAATAGTGCAAGAGGGCTCCTTTTGTCCACACCCTCCCCAGAATTGGTTGTTTGTAGATTTTCTGATGATGCCGATTCTAACAGGTGTGAGGTGATACCTCATTGTACATTTGATTTGCATTTCTCTAATAATTAGTGCTGTTGAGCAGCTTTTCATGGGCGTCTTGGCCATCTCTGTGTCTCCTTTGAAGAAACGTCTCTTTAGATCTTCTGCCCATTTTTTTGGGTTGTTTGTTTTTTTAATATTTAGCTGCATGAGCTGTTTATATATATTGGAGATTAAACCTCTGTCCATTGATTCGTCTGCAACGATTTTCGCCCATTCTGAGGGATGCCTTTTTCCATTCCCGTGTTTTTTAACAAAAAAGGAAAGAAAGGAAAAGAAGCAGAACACTAATGTGCGTAAAATATGCCTTTTGAAACGGTCGTTTTGAAATATGGACGTCCTTTGAAATTTTTGGTCGATATGTGACCCCAGGATTTGTTTTCAGGGCAGGTGTCATTTTCAGGCCTGCAATGATTTTGAATATCATCTGACCATTAGCGTTGGGATTAAAGCTGCTGTTGTGTGAAACGGCCACAAGGTGGAAGCAGTTCACCCTTACCAAATCTGGTTACTAGGGCAAGAGAGCCTCAGTGGAAGTGGTGTTCTAGATTGGAGTTTAGAATGGAATGTGCCAGGAGAAAGCCCCTCACGTTTGTGTCACTACTTCTTGTTCGTGTTTTTAATTTAATTTTTTATTTTTTATTACAGCAAGTTTGATTACAATATTTGGCTTGTTGTAGGTGTGGAAGATGTGGTTCTTTTACACATATACAGATGACTGTTCTTCCTGGGATCCTTTTCCCATGTACCTTATGACAGAATGTTGAGTAGTCCTCTCTTGGTATTCTGTAGGTTTTTGGTGAATATATATATCACCTGTGTTTGTATATGTCTGTTAACCCCGATATCGTAATGAAACCAATCCTCACACCTTTCCATTGGTGAACCATAAGTTTATTTAATGAATCTGTGATTGCCCTTCTCCGTGGAAGTATCTGCCCTGGTATCCATTTTTAGGTAACATCTATAAGTGATATGATATGATATGTGTCTTTCACTTTCTGACTTACTGCAAGTCACGTGATGACTTCGAGACTCATCTACGCTGCTGCAAATGGCATTGTGTCGTTTTTTCCCTTGGCTTCTCTTCTGCCTTAGCGGGGTCCATTTTCAACAATGTGATTCCCTGAGGGTTGTGGATTAGCTGACCTGGGCAGCCTTACCCTGCCGGCCCGCCCTCCCCAGGTGTGCCTCGTTGAGGTCAATATAAACAGAGCTCCAGGCAGCAATAGCCCCTGAAGCTGTGCCTGACTCCATATTCTCTGCCCCGTCAGCAGTCTCGGGGCTGTGCTGGTGGGAGGGAGTGAGGGGCCACAGCTTTGTGGGTGGCCCGGTGTGAGTGGGGTTCTGCTGGCCTTTCTGCAGGAGTTGCCAGGCTGCCGCCTGTAAAGAAGAGGATGTGTCACACATACCTTCCGCTGGAATTTCTCTCCGGACAGAGGTGAGGAAGGAAAAAAGCAGTGGGGGCCGGGACATGAGGGGTATCTCAGGCAGGGCAATGGAAAGATTCTGGAAGAGCGCCCGGGCCCAGGACCACCCTGGCTGGCCTACAGGCACCAAGTTGGCCTGCGTGCTGTCGCTGGTATGGCTCCACGGTCCTTCCTCTAGGCTTTCAAGCCCTTGTACATATTCAGGTGTTTTACCTGGAAAGGGTGGGAACAGTTCAGCAGCAGCTGGCCTGGGGCTCAGCTCACGTTTACTCACAGATGCCTCAGCACGGTCCCCCAGCTTTGCAATGAGGACGCTCCTTGCGTGGGGGGTGGGTTGCTGGTTGTATGGGAGATGGTTCCCCACCTCTGACCAATTTCAGAATTGTTTACCGCTGGAGCAAGTGCCCTGATAGGGTTTTCCTCTGTATAACTCGTGGGTTCAGTTTTTTTTTCTTTTATGGTTCAAGTTAGATTTAATTCCTCTTTTATGTATTTAT
This sequence comes from Mesoplodon mirus, assembly GCF_964341445.2. Taxonomy (NCBI): domain Eukaryota; kingdom Metazoa; phylum Chordata; class Mammalia; order Artiodactyla; family Ziphiidae; genus Mesoplodon; species Mesoplodon mirus. The sequence goes on from NW_028295549.1 coordinate 82,417, forward strand.
AGATATAAGCATGGAAATAATTCATTCCTATAAATACATCTGTGTGACGGGAAGAACTTTTTTCTGTTTTATTTTTAAATTTTATTTTTTAAAATTTTGAAATTTAATTTTATTTATTTATTTTATACAGCACGTTATTATTAGTTATGTATTTTATGCATATACATGTATACAGGTCAATCCCAAACTCCCAACTCATCCCACCACCACCACCCCATGGCTTCCCACACTTGGTGTCCATACGTTTGTTCTCTACCTCTGTGTCTCTATTTCTTCCCTGCAAACCAGTTCATCTGTACCATTTTTAGGCTCCACATATATGCATTAATATACAATATTTGTTTTCCTCTTTCTGACTTACTTCTTTCTGTATGACAGTCTCTCGATCCATCGATGTCTCTACAAATGACCCAGTTTCATTCCTTTTTATGGCCGAGTAATATTCCATTTTATATATGTACCACATCTGTATCCATTCATCTTTCTGTGGGCATTTAGGTTGCTTCCATTACCTGGCTATTGTAAATAGTGCTGCAACGAACATTGTGGTGAATGTGCCTTTTTGAAATACGGTTTTCTCTGGGTATATGCCCAGAAGTGGGATTGCTGGATCAGATGGTAATTCTATTTCTAATTTTTTTAAGGAAACTCCATACTGTTCTCCATAGTGACTGTATCAATTTACATTCCCACCAATAGTGGAAGAGGGCTCCTTTTGTCCACACCCTCCCCAGAATTGGTTGTCTGTAGATTTTCTGATGATGCCGATTCTAACAGGTGTGAGGTGATACCTCATTGTAGTTTTGATTTGCATTTCTCTAATAATTAGTGCTGTTGAGCAGCTTTTCATGTGCGTCTTGGCCATCTCTGGTCTCCTTTGAAGAAACGTCTCTTTAGATCTTCTGCCCATTTGTTTTGGGTTGTTTGTTTTTTTAATATTAAGCTGCATGAGCTGTTTATATAGATTGGAGATTAAACCTCTGTCCATTGATTCGTTTGCAACGATTTTCACCCATTCTGAGGGATGCCTTTTTCCATTCCCGTGGTTTTTAACAAAAAAGGAAAGAAAGGAAAAGAAGCAGAACACTAATGTGCGTAAAATATGCCTTTTGAAACGGTCGTTTTGAAATATGGACGTCCTTTGAATTTTTTGGTCAATATGTGACCCCAGGATTTGTTTTCAGGGCAGGTGTCATTTACAGGCCTGCAATGATTTTGAATATCAACTGACCATTAGCGTTGGGATTAAAGCTGCTGTTGTGTGAAACGGCCACAAGGTGGCAGCAGTTCACCCTTACCAAATCTGGTTACTAGGGCAAGAGAGCCTCAGTGGAAGTGGTGTTCTAGATTGGAGTTTAGAATGGAATGTGCCAGGAGAAAGCCCCTCACGTTTGTCTCACTACTTCTTGTTCGTGTTTTTAATTTAATTTTTTATTTCATATTACAGCAAGTTTGATTACAATGTTTGGCTTGTTGTAGATGTGGAAGATGTGGTTCTTTTACACGTATACAGATGTCTGTTCTTCCTGGGATCCTTTTCCCATGTACGTTATGACAGAATGTTGAGTAGTCCTCTCTTGGTATTCTGTAGGTCTTTGGTGATTATATATGTCACCTGTGTTTGTATATGTCTGTTAACCCCGATATCGTAATGAAACCAATCCTCACACCTTTCCATTGGTGAACCATAAGTTTGTTTAATGAATCTGTGATTGCCCTTCTCCGTGGAAATATCTGCCCTGGTATCCATTTTTAGGTAACACCTATAAGTGATATGATATGATATGTGTCTTTCACTTTCTGACTTACTACAAGTCACGTGATTACTTCTAGACTCATCTACGGTGCTGCAAATGGCATTGTGTCCTTTTTTCCCTTGGCGTCTCTTCTGCCTTAGCGGGGTCCATTTTCAACAATGTGATTCCCTGAGGGTTGTGGATTAGCTGACCTGGGCAGCCTTACCCTGCCGGCCCGCCCTCCCCAGGTGTGCCTCGTTGAGGTCAATATAAACAGCGCTCCAGGCAGCAATAGCCCCTGAAGCTGTGCCTGACTCCATATTGTCTGCCCCGTCAGCAGTCTCGGGGCTGTGCTGGTGGGAGGGAGTGAGGGGCCACAGCTTTGTGGGTGGCCCGGTGTGAGTGGGGTTCTGCTGGCCTTTCTGCAGGAGTTGCCAGGCTGCCGCCTGTAAAGAAGAGGTTGTGTCACCCATACCTTCTGCTGGAATTTCTCTCCGGACAGAGGTGAGGAAGAAAAAAAGCAGTGTGGGCCGGGACAGGATGGGTATCTCAGGCAGGGCAATGGAAAGCTTCTGGAAGAGCGCCCGGTGCCAGGACCACACTGGCTGGCCTGCAGGCACCAAGTTGGCCTGCGTGCTGTCACTGGTGTGGCTCCACGGTCCTTCCTCTAGGCATTCAAGCCCTTGTACATATTCAGGTGTTTTACCTGGAAAGGGTGGGAACAGTTCAGCAGCAGCTGGCCTGGGGCTCAGCTCACGTTTACTCACAGATGCCTCGGCACGGTCCCCCAGCTTTGCAATGAGGACGCTCCTTGCGTGGGGGGTGGGTTGCTGGCTGTATGGGAGATGGTTCCCCACCTCTGACCAATTTCAGAATTGTTTACCGCTGGAGCAAGTGACCTGATAGGGTTTTTCCTCTGTATAACTCGTGGGTTCAGTTTTTTTTCTTTTATGGTTCAAGTTAGATTTTATTCCTCTTTTATGTATTTATAGATATAAGCATGGAAATAATTCATTCGTTTAAATACATCTGTGTGACGGGAAGAACTTTTTTCTGTTTTATTTTTAAATTTTATTTTTTTAAATTTTGAAATTTAATTTTATTTATTTTTTTATACAGCACGTTATTATTAGTTATGTATTTTATGCATATACATGTATACAGGTCAATCCCAAACTCCCAACTCATCCCACCACCACCACCCCATGGCTTCCCACACTTGGTGTCCATACGTTTGTTCTCTACCTCTGTGTCTCTATTTCTTCCCTGCAAACCAGTTCATCTGTACCATTTTTAGGCTCCACATATATGCATTAATATACAATATTTGTTTTCCTCTTTCTGACTTACTTCTTTCTGTATGACAGTCTCTCGATCCATCGATGTCTCTACAAATGACCCAGTTTCATTCCTTTTAATGGCCGAGTAATATTCCATTTTATATATGTACCACATCTGTATCCATTCATCTTTCTGTGGGCATTTAGGTTGCTTCCATTACCTGGCTATTGTAAATAGTGCTGCAACGAACATTGTGGTGAATGTGCCTTTTTGAAATACGGTTTTCTCTGGGTATATGCCCAGAAGTGGGATTGCTGGATCAGATGGTAATTCTATTTCTAATTTTTTTAAGGAAACTCCATACTGTTCTCCATAGTGACTGTATCAATTTACATTCCCACCAATAGTGGAAGAGGGCTCCTTTTGTCCAAACCCTCCCCAGAATTGGTTGTCTGTAGATTTTCTGATGATGCCGATTCTAACAGGTGTGAGGTGATACCTCATTGTAGTTTTGATTTGCATTTCTCTAATAATTAGTGCTGTTGAGCAGCTTTTCATGTGCATCTTTGCCATCTCTGGTCTCCTTTGAAGAAACGTCTCTTTAGATCTTCTGCCCATTTGTTTTGGGTTGTTTGTTTTTTTAATATTAAGCTGCATGAGCTGTTTATATAGATTGGAGATTAAACCTCTGTCCATTGATTCGTTTGCAACGATTTTCACCCATTCTGAGGGATGCCTTTTTCCATTCCCGTGTTTTTTAACAAAAAAGGAAAGAAAGGAAAAGAAGCAGAACACTAATGTGCGTAAAATATGCCTTTTGAAACGGTCGTTTTGAAATATGGACGTCCTTTGAATTTTTTGGTGAATATGTGACCCCAGGATTTGTTTTCAGGGCAGGTGTCATTTACAGGCCTGCAATGATTTTGAATATCAACTGACCATTAGCGTTGGGATTAAAGCTGCTGTTGTGTGAAACGGCCACAAGGTGGCAGCAGTTCACCCTTACCAAATCTGGTTACTAGGGCAAGAGAGCCTCAGTGGAAGTGGTGTTCTAGATTGGAGTTTAGAATGGAATGTGCCAGGAGAAAGCCCCTCACGTTTGTCTCACTACTTCTTGTTCGTGTTTTTAATTTAATTTTTTATTTCATATTACAGCAAGTTTGATTACAATGTTTGGCTTGTTGTAGATGTGGAAGATGTGGTTCTTTTACACGTATACAGATGTCTGTTCTTCCTGGGATCCTTTTCCCATGTACGTTATGACAGAATGTTGAGTAGTCCTCTCTTGGTATTCTGTAGGTCTTTGGTGATTATATATGTCACCTGTGTTTGTATATGTCTGTTAACCCCGATATCGTAATGAAACCAATCCTCACACCTTTCCATTGGTGAACCATAAGTTTGTTTAATGAATCTGTGATTGCCCTTCTCCGTGGAAATATCTGCCCTGGTATCCATTTTTCGGTAACACCTATAAGTGATATGATATGATATGTGTCTTTCACTTTCTGACTTACTACAAGTCACGTGATTACTTCTAGACTCATCTACGGTGCTGCAAATGGCATTGTGTCCTTTTTTCCCTTGGCGTCTCTTCTGCCTTAGCGGGGTCCATTTTCAACAATGTGATTCCCTGAGGGTTGTGGATTAGCTGACCTGGGCAGCCTTACCCTGCCGGCCCGCCCTCCCCAGGTGTGCCTCGTTGAGGTCAATATAAACAGCGCTCCAGGCAGCAATAGCCCCTGAAGCTGTGCCTGACTCCATATTGTCTGCCCCGTCAGCAGTCTCGGGGCTGTGCTGGTGGGAGGGAGTGAGGGGCCACAGCTTTGTGGGTGGCCCGGTGTGAGTGGGGTTCTGCTGGCCTTTCTGCAGGAGTTGCCAGGCTGCCGCCTGTAAAGAAGAGGTTGTGTCACCCATACCTTCTGCTGGAATTTCTCTCCGGACAGAGGTGAGGAAGAAAAAAAGCAGTGGGGGCCGGGACAGGAGGGGTATCTCAGGCAGGGCAATGGAAAGCTTCTGGAAGAGCGCCCGGTGCCAGGACCACACTGGCTGGCCTGCAGGCACCAAGTTGGCCTGCGTGCTGTCACTGGTGTGGCTCCACGGTCCTTCCTCTAGGCATTCAAGCCCTTGTACATATTCAGGTGTTTTACCTGGAAAGGGTGGGAACAGTTCAGCAGCAGCTGGCCTGGGGCTCAGCTCACGTTTACTCACAGATGCCTCGGCACGGTCCCCCAGCTTTGCAATGAGGACGCTCCTTGCGTGGGGAGTGGGTTGCTGGCTGTATGGGAGATGGTTCCCCACCTCTGACCAATTTCAGAATTGTTTACCGCTGGAGCAAGTGACCTGATAGGGTTTTTCCTCTGTATAACTCGTGGGTTCAGTTTTTTTTCTTTTATGGTTCAAGTTAGATTTTATTCCTCTTTTATGTATTTATAGATATAAGCATGGAAATAAGTCATTCGTATAAATACATCTGTGTGACGGGAAGAACTTTTTTCGGTTTTATTTTTAAATTTTATTTTTTTAAATTTTGAAATTTAATTTTATTTATTTTTTTATACAGCACGTTATTATTAGTTATGTATTTTATGCATATACATGTATACAGGTCAATCCCAAACTCCCAACTCATCCCACCACCACCACCCCATGGCTTCCCACACTTGGTGTCCATACGTTTGTTCTCTACCTCTTTGTCTCCATTTCTTCCCTGCAAACCAGTTCATCTGTACCATTTTTAGGCTCCACATATATGCATTAATATACAATATTTGTTTTCCTCTTTCTGACTTACTTCTTTCTGTATGACAGTCTCTCGATCCATCGATGTCTCTACAAATGACCCAGTTTCATTCCTTTTTATGGCCGAGTAATATTCCATTTTATATATGTACCACATCTGTATCCATTCATCTTTCTGTGGGCATTTAGGTTGCTTCCATTACCTGGCTATTGTAAATAGTGCTGCAACGAACATTGTGGTGAATGTGCCTTTTTGAAATACGGTTTTCTCTGGGTATATGCCCAGAAGTGGGATAGCTGGATCAGATGGTAATTCTATTTCTAATTTTTTTAAGGAAACTCCATACTGTTCTCCATAGTGACTGTATCAATTTACATTCCCACCAATAGTGGAAGAGGGCTCCTTTTGTCCACACCCTCCCCAGAATTGGTTGTCTGTAGATTTTCTGATGATGCCGATTCTAACAGGTGTGAGGTGATACCTCATTGTAGTTTTGATTTGCATTTCTCTAATAATTAGTGCTGTTGAGCAGCTTTTCATGTGCGTCTTGGCCATCTCTGTGTCTCCTTTGAAGAAACGTCTCTTTAGATCTTCTGCCCATTTGTTTTGGGTTGTTTGTTTTTTTAATATTAAGCTGCATGAGCTGTTTATATAGATTGGAGATTAAACCTCTGTCCATTGATTCGTTTGCAACGATTTTCACCCATTCTGAGGGATGCCTTTTTCCATTCCCGTGGTTTTTAACAAAAAAGGAAAGAAAGGAAAAGAAGCAGAACACTAATGTGCGTAAAATATGCCTTTTGAAACGGTCGTTTTGAAATATGGACGTCCTTTGAATTTTTTGGTCGATATGTGACCCCAGGATTTCTTTTCAGGGCAGGTGTCATTTACAGGCCTGCAATGATTTTGAATATCAACTGACCATTAGCGTTGGGATTAAAGCTGCTGTTGTGTGAAACGGCCACCAGGTGGCAGCAGTTCACCCTTACCAAATCTGGTTACTAGGGCAAGAGAGCCTCAGTGGAAGTGGTGTTCTAGATTGGAGTTTAGAATGGAATGTGCCAGGAGAAAGCCCCTCACGTTTGTCTCACTACTTCTTGTTCATGTTTTTAATTTAATTTTTTATTTCTTATTACAGCAAGTTTGATTACAATGTTTGGCTTGTTGTAGATGTGGAAGATGTGGTTCTTTTACACGTATACAGATGTCTGTTCTTCCTGGGATCCTTTTCCCATGTACGTTATGACAGAATGTTGAGTAGTCCTCTCTTGGTATTCTGTAGGTCTTTGGTGATTATATATGTCACCTGTGTTTGTATATGTCTGTTAACCCCGATATCGTAATGAAACCAATCCTCACACCTTTCCATTGGTGAACCATAAGTTTGTTTAATGAATCTGTGATTGCCCTTCTCCGTGGAAATATCTGCCCTGGTATCCATTTTTAGGTAACACCTATAAGTGATATGATATGATATGTGTCTTTCACTTTCTGACTTACTACAAGTCACGTGATTACTTCTAGACTCATCTACGGTGCTGCAAATGGCATTGTGTCCTTTTTTCCCTTGGCGTCTCTTCTGCCTTAGCGGGGTCCATTTTCAACAATGTGATTCCCTGAGGGTTGTGGATTAGCTGACCTGGGCAGACTTACCCTGACGGCCCGCCCTCCCCAGGTGTGCCTCGTTGAGGTCAATATAAACAGCGCTCCAGGCAGCAATAGCCCCTGAATCTGTGCCTGACTCCATATTGTCTGCCCCGTCAGCAGTCTCGGGGCTGTGCTGGTGGGAGGGAGTGAGGGGCCACAGCTTTGTGGGTGGCCCGGTGTGAGTGGGGTTCTGCTGGCCTTTCTGCAGGAGTTGCCAGGCTGCCGCCTGTAAAGAAGAGGTTGTGTCACCCATACCTTCTGCTGGAATTTCTCTCCGGACAGAGGTGAGGAACGAAAAAAGTAGTGGGGGCCGGGACAGGAGGGGAATCTCAGGCAGGGCAATGGAAAGCTTCTGGAAGAGCGCCCGGGGCCAGGACCACACTGGCTGGCCTGCAGGCACCAAGTTGGCCTGCGTGCTGTCACTGGTGTGGCTCCACTGTCCTTCCTCTAGGCTTTCAAGCCCTTGTACATATTCAGGTGTTTTACCTGGAAAGGGTGGGAACAGTTCAGCAGCAGCTGGCCTGGGGCTCAGCTCACGTTTACTCACAGATGCCTCGGCACGGTCCCCCAGCTTTGCAATGAGGACGCTCCTTGCGTGGGGGGTGGGTTGCTGGCTGTATGGGAGATGGTTCCCCACCTCTGACCAATTTCAGAATTGTTTACCACTGGAGCAAGTGCCCTGATAGGGTTATCCTCTGTATAACTCGTGGGTTCAGGTTTTTTTTTTTATGGTTCAAGTTAGATTTTATTCCTCTTTTATGTATTTATAGATATAAGCATGGAAATAATTCATTCGTATAAATACATCTGTGTGACGGGAAGAATTTTTTCGGTTTTATTTTTAAATTTTATTTTTTAAAATTTTGAAATTTAATTTTATTTATTTTTTTATACAGCACGTTATTATTAGTTATGTATTTTATGCATATACATGTATACAGGTCAATCCCAAACTCCCAACTCATCCCACCACCACCACCCCATGGCTTCCCACTCTTGGTGTCCATACGTTTGTTCTCTACCTCTGTGTCTCTATTTCTTCCCTGCAAACCAGTTCATCTGTACCATTTTTAGGCTCCACATATATGCATTAATATACAATATTTGTTTTCCTCTTTCTGACTTACTTCTTTCTGTATGACAGTCTCTCGATCCATCGATGTCTCTACAAATGACCCAGTTTCATTCCTTTTTATGGCCGAGTAATATTCCATTTTATATATGTACCACATCTGTATCCATTCATCTTTCTGTGGGCATTTAGGTTGCTTCCATTACCTGGCTATTGTAAATAGTGCTGCAACGAACATTGTGGTGAATGTGCCTTTTTGAAATACGGTTTTCTCTGGGTATATGCCCAGAAGTGGGATTGCTGGATCAGATGGTAATTCTATTTCTAATTTTTTTAAGGAAACTCCATACTGTTCTCCATAGTGACTGTATCAATTTACATTCCCACCAATAGTGGAAGAGGGCTCCTTTTGTCCACACCCTCCCCAGAATTGGTTGTCTGTAGATTTTCTGATGATGCCGATTCTAACAGGTGTGAGGTGATACCTCATTGTAGTTTTGATTTGCATTTCTCTAATAATTAGTGCTGTTGAGCAGCTTTTCATGGGCGTCTTGGCCATCTCTGTGTCTCCTTTGAAGAAACGTCTCTTTAGATCTTCTGCCCATTTGTTTTGGGTTGTTTGTTTTTTTAATATTAAGCTGCATGAGCTGTTTATATAGATTGGATATTAAACCTCTGTCCATTGATTCGTTTCCAACGATTTTCACCCATTCTGAGGGATGCCTTTTTCCATTCCCGTGTTTTTTAACAAAAAAGGAAAGAAAGGAAAAGAAGCAGAACACTAATGTGCGTAAAATATGCCTTTTGAAATGGTCGTTTTGAAATATGGACGTCCTTTGAATTTTTTGGTCAATATGTGACCCCAGGATTTGTTTTCAGGGCAGGTGTCATTTACAGGCCTGCAATGATTTTGAATATCAACTGACCATTAGCGTTGGGATTAAAGCTGCTGTTGTGTGAAACGGCCACAAGGTGGCAGCAGTTCACCCTTACCAAATCTGGTTACTAGGGCAAGAGAGCCTCAGTGGAAGTGGTGTTCTAGATTGGAGTTTAGAATGGAATGTGCCAGGAGAAAGCCCCTCACGTTTGTCTCACTACTTCTTGTTCGTGTTTTTAATTTAATTTTTTATTTCATATTACAGCAAGTTTGATTACAATGTTTGGCTTGTTGTAGATGTGGAAGATGTGGTTCTTTTACACGTATACAGATGTCTGTTCTTCCTGGGATCCTTTTCCCATGTACGTTATGACAGAATGTTGAGTAGTCCTCTCTTGGTATTCTGTAGGTCTTTGGTGATTATATATGTCACCTGTGTTTGTATATGTCTGTTAACCCCGATATCGTAATGAAACCAATCCTCACACCTTTCCATTGGTGAACCATAAGTTTGTTTAATGAATCTGTGATTGCCCTTCTCCGTGGAAATATCTGCCCTGGTATCCATTTTTAGGTAACACCTATAAGTGATATGATATGATATGTGTCTTTCACTTTCTGACTTACTACAAGTCACGTGATTACTTCTAGACTCATCTACGGTGCTGCAAATGGCATTGTGTCCTTTTTTCCCTTGGCGTCTCTTCTGCCTTAGCGGGGTCCATTTTCAACAATGTGATTCCCTGAGGGTTGTGGATTAGCTGACCTGGGCAGCCTTACCCTGACGGCCCGCCCTCCCCAGGTGTGCCTCGTTGAGGTCAATATAAACAGCGCTCCAGGCAGCAATAGCCCCTGAAGCTGTGCCTGACTCCATATTGTCTGCCCCGTCAGCAGTCTCGGGGCTGTGCTGGTGGGAGGGAGTGAGGGGCCACAGCTTTGTGGGTGGCCCGGTGTGAGTGGGGTTCTGCTGGCCTTTCTGCAGGAGTTGCCAGGCTGCCGCCTGTAAAGAAGAGGTTGTGTCACCCATACCTTCTGCTGGAATTTCTCTCCGGACAGAGGTGAGGAAGAAAAAAAGCAGTGGGTGCCGGGACAGGAGGGGTATCTCAGGCAGGGCAATGGAAAGCTTCTGGAAGAGCGCCCGGTGCCAGGACCACACTGGCTGGCCTGCAGGCACCAAGTTGGCCTGCGTGCTGTCACTGGTGTGGCTCCACGGTCCTTCCTCTAGGCATTCAAGCCCTTGTACATATTCAGGTGTTTTACCTGGAAAGGGTGGGAACAGTTCAGCAGCAGCTGGCCTGGGGCTCAGCTCACGTTTACTCACAGATGCCTCGGCACGGTCCCCCAGCTTTGCAATGAGGACGCTCCTTGCGTGGGGGGTGGGTTGCTGGCTGTATGGGAGATGGTTCCCCACCTCTGACCAATTTCAGAATTGTTTACCGCTGGAGCAAGTGACCTGATAGGGTTTTTCCTCTGTATAACTCGTGGGTTCAGTTTTTTTTCTTTTATGGTTCAAGTTAGATTTTATTCCTCTTTTATGTATTTATAGATAGAAGCATGGAAATAAGTCATTCGTATAAATACATCTGTGTGACGGGAAGAACTTTTTTCGGTTTTATTTTTAAATTTTATTTTTTAAAATTTTGAAATTTAATTTTATTTATTTTTTTATACAGCACGTTATTATTAGTTATGTATTTTATGCATATACATGTATACAGGTCAATCCCAAACTCCCAACTCATCCCACCACCACCACCCCATGGCTTCCCACACTTGGTGTCCATACGTTTGTTCTCTACCTCTGTGTCTCTATTTCTTCCCTGCAAACCAGTTCATCTGTACCATTTTTAGGCTCCACATATATGCATTAATATACAATATTTGTTTTCCTCTTTCTGACTTACTTCTTTCTGTATGACAGTCTCTCGATCCATCGATGTCTCTACAAATGACCCAGTTTCATTCCTTTTTATGGCCGAGTAATATTCCATTTTATATATGTACCACATCTGTATCCATTCATCTTTCTGTGGGCATTTAGGTTGCTTCCATTACCTGGCTATTGTAAATAGTGCTGCAACGAACATTGTGGTGAATGTGCCTTTTTGAAATACGGTTTTCTCTGGGTATATGCCCAGAAGTGGGATAGCTGGATCAGATGGTAATTCTATTTCTAATTTTTTTAAGGAAACTCCATACTGTTCTCCATAGTGACTGTATCAATTTACATTCCCACCAATAGTGGAAGAGGGCTCCTTTTGTCCACACCCTCCCCAGAATTGGTTGTCTGTAGATTTTCTGATGATGCCGATTCTAACAGGTGTAAGGTGATACCTCATTGTAGTTTTGATTTGCATTTCTCTAATAATTAGTGCTGTTGAGCAGCTTTTCATGGGCGTCTTGGCCATCTCTGTGTCTCCTTTGAAGAAACGTCTCTTTAGATCTTCTGCCCATTTGTTTTGGGTTGTTTGTTTTTTTAATATTAAGCTGCATGAGCTGTTTATATAGATTGGAGATTAAACCTCTGTCCATTGATTCGTTTGCAACGATTTTCACCCATTCTGAGGGATGCCTTTTTCCATTCCCGTGGTTTTTAACAAAAAAGGAAAGAAAGGAAAAGAAGCAGAACACTAATGTGCGTAAAATATGCCTTTTGAAACGGTCGTTTTGAAAAATGGACGTCCTTTGAATTTTTTGGTCGATATGTGACCCCAGGATTTCTTTTCAGGGCAGGTGTCATTTACAGGCCTGCAATGATTTTGAATATCAACTGACCATTAGCGTTGGGATTAAAGCTGCTGTTGTGTGAAACGGCCACCAGGTGGCAGCAGTTCACCCTTACCAAATCTGGTTACTAGGGCAAGAGAGCCTCAGTGGAAGTGGTGTTCTAGATTGGAGTTTAGAATGGAATGTGCCAGGAGAAAGCCCCTCACGTTTGTCTCACTACTTCTTGTTCGTGTTTTTAATTTAATTTTTTATTTCTTATTACAGCAAGTTTGATTACAATGTTTGGCTTGTTGTAGATGTGGAAGATGTGGTTCTTTTACACGTATACAGATGTCTGTTCTTCCTGGGATCCTTTTCCCATGTACGTTATGACAGAATGTTGAGTAGTCCTCTCTTGGTATTCTGTAGGTCTTTGGTGATTATATATGTCACCGGTGTTTGTATATGTCTGTTAACCCCGATATCGTAATGAAACCAATCCTCACACCTTTCCATTGGTGAACCATAAGTTTGTTTAATGAATCTGTGATTGCCCTTCTCCGTGGAAATATCTGCCCTGGTATCCATTTTTAGGTAACACCTATAAGTGTTATGATATGATATGTGTCTTTCACTATCTGACTTACTACAAGTCACGTGATTACTTCTAGACTCATCTACGGTGCTGCAAATGGCATTGTGTCCTTTTTTCCTTTGGCGTCTCTTCTGCCTTAGCGGGGTCCATTTTCAACAATGTGATTCCCTGAGCGTTGTGGATTAGCTGACCTGGGCAGCCTTACCCTGACGGCCCGCCCTCCCCAGGTCTGCCTCGTTGAGGTCAATATAAACAGCGCTCCAGGCAGCAATAGCCCCTGAAGCTGTGCCTGACTCCATATTGTCTGCCCCGTCAGCAGTCTCGGGGCTGTGCTGGTGGGAGGGAGTGAGGGGCCACAGCTTTGTGGGTGGCCCGGTGTGAGTGGGGTTCTGCTGGCCTTTCTGCAGGAGTTGCCAGGCTGCCGCCTGTAAAGAAGAGGTTGTGTCACCCATACCTTCTGCTGGAATTTCTCTCCGGACAGAGGTGAGGAAGAAAAAAAGCAGTGGGGGCCGGGACAGGAGGGGTATCTCAGGCAGGGCAATGGAAAGCTTCTGGAAGAGCGCCCGGTGCCAGGACCACACTGGCTGGCCTGGAGGCACCAAGTTGGCCTGCGTGCTGTCACTGGTGTGGCTCCACGGTCCTTCCTCTAGGCATTCAAGCCCTTGTACATATTCAGGTGTTTTACCTGGAAAGGGTGGGAACAGTTCAGCAGCAGCTGGCCTGGGGCTCAGCTCACGTTTACTCACAGATGCCTCGGCATGGTCCCCCAGCTTTGCAATGAGGACGCTCCTTGCGTGGGGGGTGGGTTGCTGGCTGTATGGGAGATGGTTCCCCACCTCTGACCAATTTCAGAATTGTTTACCGCTGGAGCAAGTGACCTGATAGGGTTTTTCCTCTGTATAACTCGTGGGTTCAGTTTTTTTCTTTTATGGTTCAAGTTAGATTTTATTCCTCTTTTATGTATTTATAGATATAAGCATGGAAATAAGTCATTCGTATAAATACATCTGTGTGACGGGAAGAACTTTTTTCGGTTTTATTTTTAAATTTTATTTTTTAAAATTTTGAAATTTAATTTTATTTATTTTTTTATACAGCACGTTATTATTAGTTATGTATTTTATGCATATACATGTATACAGGTCAATCCCAAACTCCCAACTCATCCCACCACCACCACCCCATGGCTTCCCACACTTGGTGTCCATACGTTTGTTCTCTACCTCTGTGTCTCTATTTCTTCCCTGCAAACCAGTTCATCTGTACCATTTTTAGGCTCCACATATATGCATTAATATACAATATTTGTTTTCCTCTTTCTGACTTACTTCTTTCTGTATGACAGTCTCTCGATCCATCGATGTCTCTACAAATGACCCAGTTTCATTCCTTTTTATGGCCGAGTAATATTCCATTTTATATATGTACCACATCTGTATCCATTCATCTTTCTGTGGGCATTTAGGTTGCTTCCATTACCTGGCTATTGTAAATAGTGCTGCAACGAACATTGTGGTGAATGTGCCTTTTTGAAATACGGTTTTCTCTGGGTATATGCCCAGCAGTGGGATAGCTGGATCAGATGGTAATTCTATTTCTAATTTTTTTAAGGAAACTCCATACTGTTCTCCATAGTGACTGTATCAATTTACATTCCCACCAATAGTGGAAGAGGGCTCCTTTTGTCCACACCCTCCCCAGAATTGGTTGTCTGTAGATTTTCTGATGATGCCGATTCTAACAGGTGTGAGGTGATACCTCATTGTAGTTTTGATTTGCATTTCTCTAATAATTAGTGCTGTTGAGCAGCTTTTCATGGGCGTCTTGGCCATCTCTGTGTCTCCTTTGAAGAAACGTCTCTTTAGATCTTCTGCCCATTTGTTTTGGGTTGTTTGTTTTTTTAATATTAAGCTGCATGAGCTGTTTATATAGATTGGAGATTAAACCTCTGTCCATTGATTCGTTTGCAACGATTTTCACCCATTCTGAGGGATGCCTTTTTCCATTCCCGTGGTTTTTAACAAAAAAGGAAAGAAAGGAAAAGAAGCAGAACACTAATGTGCGTAAAATATGCCTTTTGAAACGGTCGTTTTGAAATATGGACGTCCTTTGAATTTTTTGGTCGATATGTGACCCCAGGATTTGTTTTCAGGGCAGGTGTCATTTACAGGCCTGCAATGATTTTGAATATCAACTGACCATTAGCGTTGGGATTAAAGCTGCTCTTGTGTGAAACGGCCACAAGGTGGCAGCAGTTCACCCTTACCAAATCTGGTTACTAGGGCAAGAGAGCCTCAGTGGAAGTGGTGTTCTAGATTGGAGTTTAGAATGGAATGTGCCAGGAGAAAGCCCCTCACGTTTGTCTCACTACTTCTTGTTCGTGTTTTTAATTTAATTTTTTATTTCTTATTACAGCAAGTTTGATTACAATGTTTGGCTTGTTGTAGATGTGGAAGATGTGGTTCTTTTACACGTATACAGATGACTGTTCTTCCTGGGATCCTTTTCCCATGTACGTTATGACAGAATGTTGAGTAGTCCTCTCTTGGTATTCTGTAGGTCTTTGGTGATTATATATGTCACCTGTGTTTGTATATGTCTGTTAACCCCGATATCGTAATGAAACCAATCCTCACACCTTTCCATTGGTGAACCATAAGTTTGTTTAATGAATCTGTGATTGCCCTTCTCCGTGGAAATATCTGCCCTGGTATCCATTTTTAGGTAACACCTATAAGTGATATGATATGATATGTGTCTTTCACTTTCTGACTTACTACAAGTCACGTGATTACTTCTAGACTCATCTACGGTGCTGCAAATGGCATTGTGTCCTTTTTTCCCTTGGCGTCTCTTCTGCCTTAGCGGGGTCCATTTTCAACAATGTGATTCCCTGAGGGTTGTGGATTAGCTGACCTGGGCAGCCTTACCCTGCCGGCCCGCCCTCCCCAGGTGTGCCTCGTTGAGGTCAATATAAACAGCGCTCCAGGCAGCAATAGCCCCTGAAGCTGTGCCTGACTCCATATTGTCTGCCCCGTCAGCAGTCTCGGGGCTGTGCTGGTGGGAGGGAGTGAGGGGCCACAGCTTTGTGGGTGGCCCGGTGTGAGTGGGGTTCTGCTGGCCTTTCTGCAGGAGTTGCCAGGCTGCCGCCTGTAAAGAAGAGGTTGTGTCACCCATACCTTCTGCTGGAATTTCTCTCCGGACAGAGGTGAGGAAGAAAAAAAGCAGTGGGTGCCGGGACAGGAGGGGTATCTCAGGCAGGGCAATGGAAAGCTTCTGGAAGAGCGCCCGGTGCCAGGACCACACTGGCTGGCCTGCAGGCACCAAGTTGGCCTGCGTGCTGTCACTGGTGTGGCTCCACGGTCCTTCCTCTAGGCATTCAAGCCCTTGTACATATTCAGGTGTTTTACCTGGAAAGGGTGGGAACAGTTCAGCAGCAGCTGGCCTGGGGCTCAGCTCACGTTTACTCACAGATGCCTCGGCACGGTCCCCCAGCTTTGCAATGAGGACGCTCCTTGCGTGGGGGGTGGGTTGCTGGCTGTATGGGAGATGGTTCCCCACCTCTGACCAATTTCAGAATTGTTTACCGCTGGAGCAAGTGACCTGATAGGGTTTTTCCTCTGTATAACTCGTGGGTTCAGTTTTTTTTCTTTTATGGTTCAAGTTAGATTTTATTCCTCTTTTATGTATTTATAGATATAAGCATGGAAATAATTCATTCGTATAAATACATCTGTGTGACGGGAAGAACTTTTTTCTGTTTTATTTTTAAATTTTATTTTTTTAAATTTTGAAATTTAATTTTATTTATTTTTTTATACAGCACGTTATTATTAGTTATGTATTTTATGCATATACATGTATACAGGTCAATCCCAAACTCCCAACTCATCCCACCACCACCACCCCATGGCTTCCCACACTTGGTGTCCATACGTTTGTTCTCTACCTCTGTGTCTCTATTTCTTCCCTGCAAACCAGTTCATCTGTACCATTTTTAGGCTCCACATATATGCATTAATATACAATATTTGTTTTCCTCTTTCTGACTTACTTCTTTCTGTATGACAGTCTCTCGATCCATCGATGTCTCTACAAATGACCCAGTTTCATTCCTTTTTATGGCCGAGTAATATTCCATTTTATATATGTACCACATCTGTATCCATTCATCTTTCTGTGGGCATTTAGGTTGCTTCCATTACCTGGCTATTGTAAATAGTGCTGCAACGAACATTGTGGTGAATGTGCCTTTTTGAAATACGGTTTTCTCTGGGTATATGCCCAGAAGTGGGATAGCTGGATCAGATGGTAATTCTATTTCTAATTTTTTTAAGGAAACTCCATACTGTTCTCCATAGTGACTGTATCAATTTACATCCCCACCAATAGTGGAAGAGGACTCCTTTTGTCCACACCCTCCCCAGAATTGGTTGTCTGTAGATTTTCTGATGATGCCGATTCTAACAGGTGTGAGGTGATACCTCATTGTAGTTTTGATTTGCATTTCTCTAATAATTAGTGCTGTTGAGCAGCTTTTCATGGGCGTCTTGGCCATCTCTGTGTCTCCTTTGAAGAAACGTCTCTTTAGATCTTCTGCCCATTTGTTTTGGGTTGTTTGTTTTTTTAATATTAAGCTGCATGAGCTGTTTATATAGATTGGAGATTAAACCTCTGTCCATTGATTCGTTTGCAACGATTTTCACCCATTCTGAGGGATGCCTTTTTCCATTCCCGTGGTTTTTAACAAAAAAGGAAAGAAAGGAAAAGAAGCAGAACACTAATGTGCATAAAATATGCCTTTTGCAACGTTCGTTTTGAAATATGGACGTCCTTTGAATTTTTTGGTCGATATGTGACCCCAGGATTTGTTTTCAGGGCAGGTGTCATTTACAGGCCTGCAATGATTTTGAATATCAACTGACCATTAGCGTTGGGATTAAAGCTGCTGTTGTGTGAAACGGCCACCAGGTGGCAGCAGTTCACCCTTACCAAATCTGGTTACTAGGGCTAGAGAGCCTCAGTGGAAGTGGTGTTCTAGATTGGAGTTTAGAATGGAATGTGCCAGGAGAAAGCCCCTCACGTTTGTCTCACTACTTCTTGTTCGTGTTTTTAATTTAATTTTTTATTTCTTATTACAGCAAGTTTGATTACAATGTTTGGCTTGTTGTAGATGTGGAAGATGTGGTTCTTTTACACGTATACAGATGTCTGTTCTTCCTGGGATCCTTTTCCCATGTACGTTATGACAGAATGTTGAGTAGTCCTCTCTTGGTATTCTGTAGGTCTTTGGCGATTATATATGTCACCTGTGTTTGTATATGTCTGTTAACCCCGATATCGTAATGAAACCAATCCTCACACCTTTCCATTGGTGAACCATAAGTTTGTTTAATGAATCTGTGATTGCCCTTCTCCGTGGAAATATCTGCCCTGGTATCCATTTTTAGGTAACACCTATAAGTGATATGATATGATATGTGTCTTTCACTTTCTGACTTACTACAAGTCACGTGATTACTTCTAGACTCATCTACGGTGCTGCAAATGGCATTGTGTCCTTTTTTCCCTTGGCGTCTCTTCTGCCTTAGCGGGGTCCATTTTCAACAATGTGATTCCCTGAGGGTTGTGGATTAGCTGACCTGGGCAGCCTTACCCTGCCGGCCCGCCCTCCCCAGGTGTGCCTCGTTGAGGTCAATATAAACAGCGCTCCAGGCAGCAATAGCCCCTGAAGCTGTGCCTGACTCCATATTGTCTGCCCCGTCAGCAGTCTCGGGGCTGTGCTGGTGGGAGGGAGTGAGGGGCCACAGCTTTGTGGGTGGCCCGGTGTGAGTGGGGTTCTGCTGGCCTTTCTGCAGGAGTTGCCAGGCTGCCGCCTGTAAAGAAGAGGTTGTGTCACCCATACCTTCTGCTGGAATTTCTCTCCGGACAGAGGTGAGGAAGAAAAAAAGCAGTGGGGGCCGGGACAGGAGGGGTATCTCAGGCAGGGCAATGGAAAGCTTCTGGAAGAGCGCCCGGTGCCAGGACCACACTGGCTGGCCTGCAGGCACCAAGTTGGCCTGCGTGCTGTCACTGGTGTGGCTCCACGGTCCTTCCTCTAGGCATTCAAGCCCTTGTACATATTCAGGTGTTTTACCTGGAAAGGGTGGGAACAGTTCAGCAGCAGCTGGCCTGGGGCTCAGCTCACGTTTACTCACAGATGCCTCGGCACGGTCCCCCAGCTTTGCAATGAGGACGCTCCTTGCGTGGGGGGTGGGTTGCTGGCTGTATGGGAGATGGTTCCCCACCTCTGACCAATTTCAGAATTGTTTACCGCTGGAGCAAGTGACCTGATAGGGTTTTTCCTCTGTATAACTCGTGGGTTCAGTTTTTTTTCTTTTATGGTTCAAGTTAGATTTTATTCCTCTTTTATGTATTTATAGATATAAGCATGGAAATAATTCATTCGTATAAATACATCTGTGTGACGGGAAGAACTTTTTTCGGTTTTATTTTTAAATTTTATTTTTTTAAATTTTGAAATTTAATTTTATTTATTTTTTTATACAGCACGTTATTATTAGTTATGTATTTTATGCATATACATGTATACAGGTCAATCCCAAACTCCCAACTCATCCCACCACCACCACCCCATGGCTTCCCACACTTGGTGTCCATACGTTTGTTCTCTACCTCTGTGTCTCTATTTCTTCCCTGCAAACCAGTTCATCTGTACCATTTTTAGGCTCCACATATATGCATTAATATACAATATTTGTTTTCCTCTTTCTGACTTACTTCTTTCTGTATGACAGTCTCTCGATCCATCGATGTCTCTACAAATGACCCAGTTTCATTCCTTTTTATGGCCGAGTAATATTCCATTTTATATATGTACCACATCTGTATCCATTCATCTTTCTGTGGGCATTTAGGTTGCTTCCATTACCTGGCTATTGTAAATAGTGCTGCAACGAACATTGTGGTGAATGTGCCTTTTTGAAATACGGTTTTCTCTGGGTATATGCCCAGAAGTGGGATAGCTGGATCAGATGGTAATTATATTTCTAATTTTTTTAAGGAAACTCCATACTGTTCTCCATAGTGACTGTATCAATTTACATTCCCACCAATAGTGGAAGAGGGCTCCTTTTGTCCACACCCTCCCCAGAATTGGTTGTCTGTAGATTTTCTGATGATGCCGATTCTAACAGGTGTGAGGTGATACCTCATTGTAGTTTTGATTTGCATTTCTCTAATAATTAGTGCTGTTGAGCAGCTTTTCATGTGCGTCTTGGCCATCTCTGTGTCTCCTTTGAAGAAACGTCTCTTTAGATCTTCTGCCCATTTGTTTTGGGTTGTTTGTTTTTTTAATATTAAGCTGCATGAGCTGTTTATATAGATTGGAGATTAAACCTCTGTCCATTGATTCGTTTGCAAAGATTTTCACCCATTCTGAGGGATGCCTTTTTCCATTCCCGTGGTTTTTAACAAAAAAGGAAAGAAAGGAAAAGAAGCAGAACACTAATGTGCGTAAAATATGCCTTTTGAAACGGTCGTTTTGAAATATGGACGTCCTTTGAATTTTTTGGTCGATATGTGACCCCAGGATTTGTTTTCAGGGCAGGTGTCATTTACAGGCCTGCAATGATTTTGAATATCAACTGACCATTAGCGTTGGGATTAAAGCTGCTGTTGTGTGAAACGGCCACCAGGTGGCAGCAGTTCACCCTTACCAAATCTGGTTACTAGGGCAAGAGAGCCTCAGTGGAAGTGGTGTTCTAGATTGGAGTTTAGAATGGAATGTGCCAGGAGAAAGCCCCTCACGTTTGTCTCACTACTTCTTGTTCGTGTTTTTAATTTAATTTTTTATTTCTTATTACAGCAAGTTTGATTACAATGTTTGGCTTGTTGTAGATGTGGAAGATGTGGTTCTTTTACACGTATACAGATGTCTGTTCTTCCTGGGATCCTTTTCCCATGTACGTTATGACAGAATGTTGAGTAGTCCTCTCTTGGTATTCTGTAGGTCTTTGGCGATTATATATGTCACCTGTGTTTGTATATGTCTGTTAACCCCGATATCGTAATGAAACCAATCCTCACACCTTTCCATTGGTGAACCATAAGTTTGTTTAATGAATCTGTGATTGCCCTTCTCCGTGGAAATATCTGCCCTGGTATCCATTTTTAGGTAACACCCTTAAGTGATATGATATGATATGTGTCTTTCACTTTCTGACTTACTACAAGTCACGTGATTAATTCAAGACTCATCTACGGTGCTGCAAATGGCATTGTGTCCTTTTTTCCCTTGGCTTCTCTTCTGCCTGAGCGGGGTCCATTTTCAACAATGTGATTCCCTGAGGGTTGTGGATTAGCTGACCTGGGCAGCCTTACCCTGACGGCCCGCCCTCCCCAGGTCTGCCTCGTTGAGGTCAATATAAACAGCGCTCCAGGCAGCAATAGCCCCTGAAGCTGTGCCTGACTCCATATTGTCTGCCCCGTCAGCAGTCTCGGGGCTGTGCTGGTGGGAGGGAGTGAGGGGCCACAGCTTTGTGGGTGGCCCGGTGTGAGTGGGGTTCTGCTGGCCTTTCTGCAGGAGTTGCCAGGCTGCCGCCTGTAAAGAAGAGGTTGTGTCACCCATACCTTCTGCTGGAATTTCTCTCCGGACAGAGGTGAGGAAGAAAAAAAGCAGTGGGGGCCGGGACAGGAGGGGTATCTCAGGCAGGGCAATGGAAAGCTTCTGGAAGAGCGCCCGGTGCCAGGACCACACTGGCTGGCCTGCAGGCACCAAGTTGGCCTGCGTGCTGTCACTGGTGTGGCTCCACGGTCCTTCCTCTAGGCATTCAAGCCCTTGTACATATTCAGGTGTTTTACCTGGAAAGGGTGGGAACAGTTCAGCAGCAGCTGGCCTGGGGCTCAGCTCACATTTACTCACAGATGCCTCGGCACGGTCCCCCAGCTTTGCAATGAGGACGCTCCTTGCGTGGGGGGTGGGTTGCTGGCTGTATGGGAGATGGTTCCCCACCTCTGACCAATTTCAGAATTGTTTACCGCTGGAGCAAGTGACCTGATAGGGTTTTTCCTCTGTATAACTCGTGGGTTCAGTTTTTTTTCTTTTATGGTTCAAGTTAGATTTTATTCCTCTTTTATGTATTTATAGATATAAGCATGGAAATAATTCATTCGTATAAATACATCTGTGTGACGGGAAGAACATTTTTCTGTTTTATTTTTAAATTTTATTTTTTTAAATTTTGAAATTTAATTTTATTTATTTTTTTATACAGCACGTTATTATTAGTTATGTATTTTATGCATATACATGTATACAGGTCAATCCCAAACTCCCAACTCATCCCACCACCACCACCCCATGGCTTCCCACACTTGGTGTCCATACGTTTGTTCTCTACCTCTGTGTCTCTATTTCTTCCCTGCAAACCAGTTCATCTGTACCATTTTTAGGCTCCACATATATGCATTAATATACAATATTTGTTTTCCTCTTTCTGACTTACTTCTTTCTGTATGACAGTCTCTCGATCCATCGATGTCTCTACAAATGACCCAGTTTCATTCCTTTTAATGGCCGAGTAATATTCCATTTTATATATGTACCACATCTGTATCCATTCATCTTTCTGTGGGCATTTAGGTTGCTTCCATTACCTGGCTATTGTAAATAGTGCTGCAACGAACATTGTGGTGAATGTGCCTTTTTGAAATACGGTTTTCTCTGGGTATATGCCCAGAAGTGGGATTGCTGGATCAGATGGTAATTCTATTTCTAATTTTTTTAAGGAAACTCCATACTGTTCTCCATAGTGACTGTATCAATTTACATTCCCACCAATAGTGGAAGAGGGCTCCTTTTGTCCACACCCTCCCCAGAATTGGTTGTCTGTAGATTTTCTGATGATGCCGATTCTAACAGGTGTGAGGTGATACCTCATTGTAGTTTTGATTTGCATTTCTCTAATAATTAGTGCTGTTGAGCAGCTTTTCATGTGCGTCTTGGCCATCTCTGGTCTCCTTTGAAGAAACGTCTCTTTAGATCTTCTGCCCATTTGTTTTGGGTTGTTTGTTTTTTTAATATTAAGCTGCATGAGCTGTTTATATAGATTGGAGATTAAACCTCTGTCCATTGATTCGTTTGCAAAGATTTTCACCCATTCTGAGGGATGCCTTTTTCCATTCCCGTGGTTTTTAACAAAAAAGGAAAGAAAGGAAAAGAAGCAGAACACTAATGTGCGTAAAATATGCCTTTTGAAATGGTCGTTTTGAAATATGGACGTCCTTTGAATTTTTTGGTCAATATGTGACCCCAGGATTTGTTTTCAGGGCAGGTGTCATTTACAGGCCTGCAATGATTTTGAATATCAACTGACCATTAGCGTTGGGATTAAAGCTGCTGTTGTGTGAAACGGCCACAAGGTGGCAGCAGTTCACCCTTACCAAATCTGGTTACTAGGGCAAGAGAGCCTCAGTGGAAGTGGTGTTCTAGATTGGAGTTTAGAATGGAATGTGCCAGGAGAAAGCCCCTCACGTTTGTCTCACTACTTCTTGTTCGTGTTTTTAATTTAATTTTTTATTTCTTATTACAGCAAGTTTGATTACAATGTTTGGCTTGTTGTAGATGTGGAAGATGTGGTTCTTTTACACGTATACAGATGTCTGTTCTTCCTGGGATCCTTTTCCCATGTACGTTATGACAGAATGTTGAGTAGTCCTCTCTTGGTATTCTGTAGGTCTTTGGCGATTATATATGTCACCTGTGTTTGTATATGTCTGTTAACCCCGATATCGTAATGAAACCAATCCTCACACCTTTCCATTGGTGAACCATAAGTTTGTTTAATGAATCTGTGATTGCCCTTCTCCGTGGAAATATCTGCCCTGGTATCCATTTTTAGGTAACACCTATAAGTGATATGATATGATATGTGTCTTTCACTTTCTGACTTACTACAAGTCACGTGATTACTTCTAGACTCATCTACGGTGCTGCAAATGGCATTGTGTCCTTTTTTCCCTTGGCGTCTCTTCTGCCTTAGCGGGGTCCATTTTCAACAATGTGATTCCCTGAGGGTTGTGGATTAGCTGACCTGGGCAGCCTTACCCTGCCGGCCCGCCCTCCCCAGGTGTGCCTCGTTGAGGTCAATATAAACAGTGCTCCAGGCAGCAATAGCCCCTGAAGCTGTGCCTGACTCCATATTGTCTGCCCCGTCAGCAGTCTCGGGGCTGTGCTGGTGGGAGGGAGTGAGGGGCCACAGCTTTGTGGGTGGCCCGGTGTGAGTGGGGTTCTGCTGGCCTTTCTGCAGGAGTTGCCAGGCTGCCGCCTGTAAAGAAGAGGTTGTGTCACCCATACCTTCTGCTGGAATTTCTCTCCGGACAGAGGTGAGGAAGAAAAAAAGCAGTGGGGGCCGGGACAGGAGGGGTATCTCAGGCAGGGCAATGGAAAGCTTCTGGAAGAGCGCCCGGTGCCAGGACCACACTGGCTGGCCTGCAGGCACCAAGTTGGCCTGCGTGCTGTCACTGGTGTGGCTCCACGGTCCTTCCTCTAGGCATTCAAGCCCTTGTACATATTCAGGTGTTTTAACTGGAAAGGGTGGGAACAGTTCAGCAGCAGCTGGCCTGGGGCTCAGCTCACGTTTACTCACAGATGCCTCGGCACGGTCCCCCAGCTTTGCAATGAGGACGCTCCTTGCGTGGGGGGTGGGTTGCTGGCTGTATGGGAGATGGTTCCCCACCTCTGACCAATTTCAGAATTGTTTACCGCTGGAGCAAGTGACCTGATAGGGTTTTTCCTCTGTATAACTCGTGGGTTCAGTTTTTTTTCTTTTATGGTTCAAGTTAGATTTTATTCCTCTTTTATGTATTTATAGATATAAGCATGGAAATAATTCATTCGTATAAATACATCTGTGTGACGGGAAGAACTTTTTTCTGTTTTATTTTTAAATTTTATTTTTTTAAATTTTGAAATTTAATTTTATTTATTTTTTTATACAGCACGTTATTATTAGTTATGTATTTTATGCATATACATGTATACAGGTCAATCCCAAACTCCCAACTCATCCCACCACCACCACCCCATGGCTTCCCACACTTGGTGTCCATACGTTTGTTCTCTACCTCTGTGTCTCTATTTCTTCCCTGCAAACCAGTTCATCTGTACCATTTTTAGGCTCCACATATATGCATTAATATACAATATTTGTTTTCCTCTTTCTGACTTACTTCTTTCTGTATGACAGTCTCTCGATCCATCGATGTCTCTACAAATGACCCAGTTTCATTCCTTTTTATGGCCGAGTAATATTCCATTTTATATATGTACCACATCTGTATCCATTCATCTTTCTGTGGGCATTTAGGTTGCTTCCATTACCTGGCTATTGTAAATAGTGCTGCAGCGAACATTGTGGTGAATGTGCCTTTTTGAAATACGGTTTTCTCTGGGTATATGCCCAGAAGTGGGATTGCTGGATCAGATGGTAATTCTAATTTTTTTAAGGAAACTCCATACTGTTCTCCATAGTGACTGTATCAATTTACATTCCCACCAATAGTGGAAGAGGGCTCCTTTTGTCCACACCCTCCCCAGAATTGGTTGTCTGTAGATTTTCTGATGATGCCGATTCTAACAGGTGTGAGGTGATACCTCATTGTACTTTTGATTTGCATTTCTCTAATAATTAGTGCTGTTGAGCAGCTTTTCATGTGCGTCTTGGCCATCTCTGTGTCTCCTTTGAAGAAACGTCTCTTTAGATCTTCTGCCCATTTGTTTTGGGTTGTTTGTTTTTTTAATATTAAGCTGCATGAGCTGTTTATATAGATTGGAGATTAAACCTCTGTCCATTGATTCGTTTGCAAAGATTTTCACCCATTCTGAGGGATGCCTTTTTCCATTCCCGTGGTTTTTAACAAAAAAGGAAAGAAAGGAAAAGAAGCAGAACACTAATGTGCGTAAAATATGCCTTTTGAAACGGTCGTTTTGAAATATGGACGTCCTTTGAATTTTTTGGTCGATATGTGACCCCAGGATTTGTTTTCAGGGCAGGTGTCATTTACAGGCCTGCAATGATTTTGAATATCAACTGACCATTAGCGTTGGGATTAAAGCTGCTGTTGTGTGAAACGGCCACCAGGTGGCAGCAGTTCACCCTTACCAAATCTGGTTACTAGGGCAAGAGAGCCTCAGTGGAAGTGGTGTTCTAGATTGGAGTTTAGAATGGAATGTGCCAGGAGAAAGCCCCTCACGTTTGTCTCACTACTTCTTGTTCGTGTTTTTAATTTAATTTTTTATTTCTTATTACAGCAAGTTTGATTACAATGTTTGGCTTGTTGTAGATGTGGAAGATGTGGTTCTTTTACACGTATACAGATGTCTGTTCTTCCTGGGATCCTTTTCCCATGTACGTTATGACAGAATGTTGAGTAGTCCTCTCTTGGTATTCTGTAGGTCTTTGGCGATTATATATGTCACCTGTGTTTGTATATGTCTGTTAACCCCGATATCGTAATGAAACCAATCCTCACACCTTTCCATTGGTGAACCATAAGTTTGTTTAATGAATCTGTGATTGCCCTTCTCCGTGGAAATATCTGCCCTGGTATCCATTTTTAGGTAACACCCTTAAGTGATATGATATGATATGTGTCTTTCACTTTCTGACTTACTACAAGTCACGTGATTAATTCAAGACTCATCTACGGTGCTGCAAATGGCATTGTGTCCTTTTTTCCCTTGGCTTCTCTTCTGCCTGAGCGGGGTCCATTTTCAACAATGTGATTCCCTGAGGGTTGTGGATTAGCTGACCTGGGCAGCCTTACCCTGACGGCCCGCCCTCCCCAGGTCTGCCTCGTTGAGGTCAATATAAACAGCGCTCCAGGCAGCAATAGCCCCTGAAGCTGTGCCTGACTCCATATTGTCTGCCCCGTCAGCAGTCTCGGGGCTGTGCTGGTGGGAGGGAGTGAGGGGCCACAGCTTTGTGGGTGGCCCGGTGTGAGTGGGGTTCTGCTGGCCTTTCTGCAGGAGTTGCCAGGCTGCCGCCTGTAAAGAAGAGGTTGTGTCACCCATACCTTCTGCTGGAATTTCTCTCCGGACAGAGGTGAGGAAGAAAAAAAGCAGTGGGGGCCGGGACAGGAGGGGTATCTCAGGCAGGGCAATGGAAAGCTTCTGGAAGAGCGCCCGGTGCCAGGACCACACTGGCTGGCCTGCAGGCACCAAGTTGGCCTGCGTGCTGTCACTGGTGTGGCTCCACGGTCCTTCCTCTAGGCATTCAAGCCCTTGTACATATTCAGGTGTTTTACCTGGAAAGGGTGGGAACAGTTCAGCAGCAGCTGGCCTGGGGCTCAGCTCACATTTACTCACAGATGCCTCGGCACGGTCCCCCAGCTTTGCAATGAGGACGCTCCTTGCGTGGGGGGTGGGTTGCTGGCTGTATGGGAGATGGTTCCCCACCTCTGACCAATTTCAGAATTGTTTACCGCTGGAGCAAGTGACCTGATAGGGTTTTTCCTCTGTATAACTCGTGGGTTCAGTTTTTTTTCTTTTATGGTTCAAGTTAGATTTTATTCCTCTTTTATGTATTTATAGATATAAGCATGGAAATAATTCATTCGTATAAATACATCTGTGTGACGGGAAGAACATTTTTCTGTTTTATTTTTAAATTTTATTTTTTTAAATTTTGAAATTTAATTTTATTTATTTTTTTATACAGCACGTTATTATTAGTTATGTATTTTATGCATATACATGTATACAGGTCAATCCCAAACTCCCAACTCATCCCACCACCACCACCCCATGGCTTCCCACACTTGGTGTCCATACGTTTGTTCTCTACCTCTGTGTCTCTATTTCTTCCCTGCAAACCAGTTCATCTGTACCATTTTTAGGCTCCACATATATGCATTAATATACAATATTTGTTTTCCTCTTTCTGACTTACTTCTTTCTGTATGACAGTCTCTCGATCCATCGATGTCTCTACAAATGACCCAGTTTCATTCCTTTTAATGGCCGAGTAATATTCCATTTTATATATGTACCACATCTGTATCCATTCATCTTTCTGTGGGCATTTAGGTTGCTTCCATTACCTGGCTATTGTAAATAGTGCTGCAACGAACATTGTGGTGAATGTGCCTTTTTGAAATACGGTTTTCTCTGGGTATATGCCCAGAAGTGGGATTGCTGGATCAGATGGTAATTCTATTTCAAGTTTTTTTAAGGAAACTCCATACTGTTCTCCATAGTGACTGTATCAATTTACATTCCCACCAATAGTGGAAGAGGGCTCCTTTTGTCCACACCCTCCCCAGAATTGGTTGTCTGTAGATTTTCTGATGATGCCGATTCTAACAGGTGTGAGGTGATACCTCATTGTAGTTTTGATTTGCATTTCTCTAATAATTAGTGCTGTTGAGCAGCTTTTCATGTGCGTCTTGGCCATCTCTGGTCTCCTTTGAAGAAACGTCTCTTTAGATCTTCTGCCCATTTGTTTTGGGTTGTTTGTTTTTTTAATATTAAGCTGCATGAGCTGTTTATATAGATTGGAGATTAAACCTCTGTCCATTGATTCGTTTGCAACGATTTTCACCCATTCTGAGGGATGCCTTTTTCCATTCCCGTGTTTTTTAACAAAAAAGGAAAGAAAGGAAAAGAAGCAGAACACTAATGTGCGTAAAATATGCCTTTTGAAATGGTCGTTTTGAAATATGGACGTCCTTTGAATTTTTTGGTCAATATGTGACCCCAGGATTTGTTTTCAGGGCAGGTGTCATTTACAGGCCTGCAATGATTTTGAATATCAACTGACCATTAGCGTTGGGATTAAAGCTGCTGTTGTGTGAAACGGCCACAAGGTGGCAGCAGTTCACCCTTACCAAATCTGGTTACTAGGGCAAGAGAGCCTCAGTGGAAGTGGTGTTCTAGATTGGAGTTTAGAATGGAATGTGCCAGGAGAAAGCCCCTCACGTTTGTCTCACTACTTCTTGTTCGTGTTTTTAATTTAATTTTTTATTTCTTATTACAGCAAGTTTGATTACAATGTTTGGCTTGTTGTAGATGTGGAAGATGTGGTTCTTTTACACGTATACAGATGTCTGTTCTTCCTGGGATCCTTTTCCCATGTACGTTATGACAGAATGTTGAGTAGTCCTCTCTTGGTATTCTGTAGGTCTTTGGTGATTATATATGTCACCTGTGTTTGTATATGTCTGTTAACCCCGATATCGTAATGAAACCAATCCTCACACCTTTCCATTGGTGAACCATAAGTTTGTTTAATGAATCTGTGATTGCCCTTCTCCGTGGAAATATCTGCCCTGGTATCCATTTTTAGGTAACACCTATAAGTGATATGATATGATATGTGTCTTTCACTTTCTGACTTACTACAAGTCACGTGATTACTTCTAGACTCATCTACGGTGCTGCAAATGGCATTGTGTCCTTTTTTCCCTTGGCGTCTCTTCTGCCTTAGCGGGGTCCATTTTCAACAATGTGATTCCCTGAGGGTTGTGGATTAGCTGACCTGGGCAGCCTTACCCTGACGGCCCGCCCTCCCCAGGTGTGCCTCGTTGAGGTCAATATAAACAGCGCTCCAGGCAGCAATAGCCCCTGAATCTGTGCCTGACTCCATATTGTCTGCCCCGTCAGCAGTCTCGGGGCTGTGCTGGTGGGAGGGAGTGAGGGGCCACAGCTTTGTGGGTGGCCCGGTGTGAGTGGGGTTCTGCTGGCCTTTCTGCAGGAGTTGCCAGGCTGCCGCCTGTAAAGAAGAGGTTGTGTCACCCATACCTTCTGCTGGAATTTCTCTCCGGACAGAGGTGAGGAAGAAAAAAAGCAGTGGGGGCCGGGACAGGAGGGGTATCTCAGGCAGGGCAATGGAAAGCTTCTGGAAGAGCGCCCGGTGCCAGGACCACACTGGCTGGCCTGCAGGCACCAAGTTGGCCTGCGTGCTGTCACTGGTGTGGCTCCACGGTCCTTCCTCTAGGCATTCAAGCCCTTGTACATATTCAGGTGTTTTACCTGGAAAGGGTGGGAACAGTTCAGCAGCAGCTGGCCTGGGGCTCAGCTCACGTTTACTCACAGATGCCTCGGCACGGTCCCCCAGCTTTGCAATGAGGACGCTCCTTGCGTGGGGAGTGGGTTGCTGGCTGTATGGGAGATGGTTCCCCACCTCTGACCAATTTCAGAATTGTTTACCGCTGGAGCAAGTGACCTGATAGGGTTTTTCCTCTGTATAACTCGTGGGTTCAGTTTTTTTTCTTTTATGGTTCAAGTTAGATTTTATTCCTCTTTTATGTATTTATAGATATAAGCATGGAAATAAGTCATTCGTATAAATACATCTGTGTGACGGGAAGAACTTTTTTCGGTTTTATTTTTAAATTTTATTTTTTTAAATTTTGAAATTTAATTTTATTTATTTTTTTATACAGCACGTTATTATTAGTTATGTATTTTATGCATATACATGTATACAGGTCAATCCCAAACTCCCAACTCATCCCACCACCACCACCCCATGGCTTCCCACACTTGGTGTCCATACGTTTGTTCTCTACCTCTTTGTCTCCATTTCTTCCCTGCAAACCAGTTCATCTGTACCATTTTTAGGCTCCACATATATGCATTAATATACAATATTTGTTTTCCTCTTTCTGACTTACTTCTTTCTGTATGACAGTCTCTCGATCCATCGATGTCTCTACAAATGACCCAGTTTCATTCCTTTTTATGGCCGAGTAATATTCCATTTTATATATGTACCACATCTGTATCCATTCATCTTTCTGTGGGCATTTAGGTTGCTTCCATTACCTGGCTATTGTAAATAGTGCTGCAACGAACATTGTGGTGAATGTGCCTTTTTGAAATACGGTTTTCTCTGGGTATATGCCCAGAAGTGGGATAGCTGGATCAGATGGTAATTCTATTTCTAATTTTTTTAAGGAAACTCCATACTGTTCTCCATAGTGACTGTATCAATTTACATTCCCACCAATAGTGGAAGAGGGCTCCTTTTGTCCACACCCTCCCCAGAATTGGTTGTCTGTAGATTTTCTGATGATGCCGATTCTAACAGGTGTGAGGTGATACCTCATTGTAGTTTTGATTTGCATTTCTCTAATAATTAGTGCTGTTGAGCAGCTTTTCATGTGCGTCTTGGCCATCTCTGTGTCTCCTTTGAAGAAACGTCTCTTTAGATCTTCTGCCCATTTGTTTTGGGTTGTTTGTTTTTTTAATATTAAGCTGCATGAGCTGTTTATATAGATTGGAGATTAAACCTCTGTCCATTGATTCGTTTGCAACGATTTTCACCCATTCTGAGGGATGCCTTTTTCCATTCCCGTGGTTTTTAACAAAAAAGGAAAGAAAGGAAAAGAAGCAGAACACTAATGTGCGTAAAATATGCCTTTTGAAACGGTCGTTTTGAAATATGGACGTCCTTTGAATTTTTTGGTCGATATGTGACCCCAGGATTTCTTTTCAGGGCAGGTGTCATTTACAGGCCTGCAATGATTTTGAATATCAACTGACCATTAGCGTTGGGATTAAAGCTGCTGTTGTGTGAAACGGCCACCAGGTGGCAGCAGTTCACCCTTACCAAATCTGGTTACTAGGGCAAGAGAGCCTCAGTGGAAGTGGTGTTCTAGATTGGAGTTTAGAATGGAATGTGCCAGGAGAAAGCCCCTCACGTTTGTCTCACTACTTCTTGTTCGTGTTTTTAATTTAATTTTTTATTTCTTATTACAGCAAGTTTGATTACAATGTTTGGCTTGTTGTAGATGTGGAAGATGTGGTTCTTTTACACGTATACAGATGTCTGTTCTTCCTGGGATCCTTTTCCCATGTACGTTATGACAGAATGTTGAGTAGTCCTCTCTTGGTATTCTGTAGGTCTTTGGTGATTATATATGTCACCTGTGTTTGTATATGTCTGTTAACCCCGATATCGTAATGAAACCAATCCTCACACCTTTCCATTGGTGAACCATAAGTTTGTTTAATGAATCTGTGATTGCCCTTCTCCGTGGAAATATCTGCCCTGGTATCCATTTTTAGGTAACACCTATAAGTGATATGATATGATATGTGTCTTTCACTTTCTGACTTACTACAAGTCACGTGATTACTTCTAGACTCATCTACGGTGCTGCAAATGGCATTGTGTCCTTTTTTCCCTTGGCGTCTCTTCTGCCTTAGCGGGGTCCATTTTCAACAATGTGATTCCCTGAGGGTTGTGGATTAGCTGACCTGGGCAGACTTACCCTGACGGCCCGCCCTCCCCAGGTGTGCCTCGTTGAGGTCAATATAAACAGCGCTCCAGGCAGCAATAGCCCCTGAATCTGTGCCTGACTCCGTATTGTCTGCCCCGTCAGCAGTCTCGGGGCTGTGCTGGTGGGAGGGAGTGAGGGGCCACAGCTTTGTGGGTGGCCCGGTGTGAGTGGGGTTCTGCTGGCCTTTCTGCAGGAGTTGCCAGGCTGCCGCCTGTAAAGAAGAGGTTGTGTCACCCATACCTTCTGCTGGAATTTCTCTCCGGACAGAGGTGAGGAACGAAAAAAGTAGTGGGGGCCGGGACAGGAGGGGAATCTCAGGCAGGGCAATGGAAAGCTTCTGGAAGAGCGCCCGGGGCCAGGACCACACTGGCTGGCCTGCAGGCACCAAGTTGGCCTGCGTGCTGTCACTGGTGTGGCTCCACTGTCCTTCCTCTAGGCTTTCAAGCCCTTGTACATATTCAGGTGTTTTACCTGGAAAGGGTGGGAACAGTTCAGCAGCAGCTGGCCTGGGGCTCAGCTCACGTTTACTCACAGATGCCTCGGCACGGTCCCCCAGCTTTGCAATGAGGACGCTCCTTGCGTGGGGGGTGGGTTGCTGGCTGTATGGGAGATGGTTCCCCACCTCTGACCAATTTCAGAATTGTTTACCACTGGAGCAAGTGCCCTGATAGGGTTATCCTCTGTATAACTCGTGGGTTCAGGTTTTTTTTTTTATGGTTCAAGTTAGATTTTATTCCTCTTTTATGTATTTATAGATATAAGCATGGAAATAATTCATTCGTATAAATACATCTGTGTGACGGGAAGAATTTTTTCGGTTTTATTTTTAAATTTTATTTTTTAAAATTTTGAAATTTAATTTTATTTATTTTTTTATACAGCACGTTATTATTAGTTATGTATTTTATGCATATACATGTATACAGGTCAATCCCAAACTCCCAACTCATCCCACCACCACCACCCCATGGCTTCCCACTCTTGGTGTCCATACGTTTGTTCTCTACCTCTGTGTCTCTATTTCTTCCCTGCAAACCAGTTCATCTGTACCATTTTTAGGCTCCACATATATGCATTAATATACAATATTTGTTTTCCTCTTTCTGACTTACTTCTTTCTGTATGACAGTCTCTCGATCCATCGATGTCTCTACAAATGACCCAGTTTCATTCCTTTTTATGGCCGAGTAATATTCCATTTTATATATGTACCACATCTGTATCCATTCATCTTTCTGTGGGCATTTAGGTTGCTTCCATTACCTGGCTATTGTAAATAGTGCTGCAACGAACATTGTGGTGAATGTGCCTTTTTGAAATACGGTTTTCTCTGGGTATATGCCCAGAAGTGGGATTGCTGGATCAGATGGTAATTCTATTTCTAATTTTTTTAAGGAAACTCCATACTGTTCTCCATAGTGACTGTATCAATTTACATTCCCACCAATAGTGGAAGAGGGCTCCTTTTGTCCACACCCTCCCCAGAATTGGTTGTCTGTAGATTTTCTGATGATGCCGATTCTAACAGGTGTGAGGTGATACCTCATTGTAGTTTTGATTTGCATTTCTCTAATAATTAGTGCTGTTGAGCAGCTTTTCATGGGCGTCTTGGCCATCTCTGTGTCTCCTTTGAAGAAACGTCTCTTTAGATCTTCTGCCCATTTGTTTTGGGTTGTTTGTTTTTTTAATATTAAGCTGCATGAGCTGTTTATATAGATTGGATATTAAACCTCTGTCCATTGATTCGTTTCCAACGATTTTCACCCATTCTGAGGGATGCCTTTTTCCATTCCCGTGTTTTTTAACAAAAAAGGAAAGAAAGGAAAAGAAGCAGAACACTAATGTGCGTAAAATATGCCTTTTGAAATGGTCGTTTTGAAATATGGACGTCCTTTGAATTTTTTGGTCAATATGTGACCCCAGGATTTGTTTTCAGGGCAGGTGTCATTTACAGGCCTGCAATGATTTTGAATATCAACTGACCATTAGCGTTGGGATTAAAGCTGCTGTTGTGTGAAACGGCCACAAGGTGGCAGCAGTTCACCCTTACCAAATCTGGTTACTAGGGCAAGAGAGCCTCAGTGGAAGTGGTGTTCTAGATTGGAGTTTAGAATGGAATGTGCCAGGAGAAAGCCCCTCACGTTTGTCTCACTACTTCTTGTTCGTGTTTTTAATTTAATTTTTTATTTCATATTACAGCAAGTTTGATTACAATGTTTGGCTTGTTGTAGATGTGGAAGATGTGGTTCTTTTACACGTATACAGATGTCTGTTCTTCCTGGGATCCTTTTCCCATGTACGTTATGACAGAATGTTGAGTAGTCCTCTCTTGGTATTCTGTAGGTCTTTGGTGATTATATATGTCACCTGTGTTTGTATATGTCTGTTAACCCCGATATCGTAATGAAACCAATCCTCACACCTTTCCATTGGTGAACCATAAGTTTGTTTAATGAATCTGTGATTGCCCTTCTCCGTGGAAATATCTGCCCTGGTATCCATTTTTAGGTAACACCTATAAGTGATATGATATGATATGTGTCTTTCACTTTCTGACTTACTACAAGTCACGTGATTACTTCTAGACTCATCTACGGTGCTGCAAATGGCATTGTGTCCTTTTTTCCCTTGGCGTCTCTTCTGCCTTAGCGGGGTCCATTTTCAACAATGTGATTCCCTGAGGGTTGTGGATTAGCTGACCTGGGCAGCCTTACCCTGACGGCCCGCCCTCCCCAGGTCTGCCTCGTTGAGGTCAATATAAACAGCGCTCCAGGCAGCAATAGCCCCTGAAGCTGTGCCTGACTCCATATTGTCTGCCCCGTCAGCAGTCTCGGGGCTGTGCTGGTGGGAGGGAGTGAGGGGCCACAGCTTTGTGGGTGGCCCGGTGTGAGTGGGGTTCTGCTGGCCTTTCTGCAGGAGTTGCCAGGCTGCCGCCTGTAAAGAAGAGGTTGTGTCACCCATACCTTCTGCTGGAATTTCTCTCCGGACAGAGGTGAGGAAGAAAAAAAGCAGTGGGGGCCGGGACAGGAGGGGTATCTCAGGCAGGGCAATGGAAAGCTTCTGGAAGAGCGCCCGGTGCCAGGACCACACTGGCTGGCCTGCAGGCACCAAGTTGGCCTGCGTGCTGTCACTGGTGTGGCTCCACGGTCCTTCCTCTAGGCATTCAAGCCCTTGTACATATTCAGGTGTTTTACCTGGAAAGGGTGGGAACAGTTCAGCAGCAGCTGGCCTGGGGCTCAGCTCACGTTTACTCACAGATGCCTCGGCACGGTCCCCCAGCTTTGCAATGAGGACGCTCCTTGCGTGGGGGGTGGGTTGCTGGCTGTATGGGAGATGGTTCCCCACCTCTGACCAATTTCAGAATTGTTTACCGCTGGAGCAAGTGACCTGATAGGGTTTTTCCTCTGTATAACTCGTGGGTTCAGTTTTTTTTCTTTTATGGTTCAAGTTAGATTTTATTCCTCTTTTATGTATTTATAGATAGAAGCATGGAAATAAGTCATTCGTATAAATACATCTGTGTGACGGGAAGAACTTTTTTCGGTTTTATTTTTAAATTTTATTTTTTAAAATTTTGAAATTTAATTTTATTTATTTTTTTATACAGCACGTTATTATTAGTTATGTATTTTATGCATATACATGTATACAGGTCAATCCCAAACTCCCAACTCATCCCACCACCACCACCCCATGGCTTCCCACACTTGGTGTCCATACGTTTGTTCTCTACCTCTGTGTCTCTATTTCTTCCCTGCAAACCAGTTCATCTGTACCATTTTTAGGCTCCACATATATGCATTAATATACAATATTTGTTTTCCTCTTTCTGACTTACTTCTTTCTGTATGACAGTCTCTCGATCCATCGATGTCTCTACAAATGACCCAGTTTCATTCCTTTTTATGGCCGAGTAATATTCCATTTTATATATGTACCACATCTGTATCCATTCATCTTTCTGTGGGCATTTAGGTTGCTTCCATTACCTGGCTATTGTAAATAGTGCTGCAACGAACATTGTGGTGAATGTGCCTTTTTGAAATACGGTTTTCTCTGGGTATATGCCCAGAAGTGGGATAGCTGGATCAGATGGTAATTCTATTTCTAATTTTTTTAAGGAAACTCCATACTGTTCTCCATAGTGACTGTATCAATTTACATTCCCACCAATAGTGGAAGAGGGCTCCTTTTGTCCACACCCTCCCCAGAATTGGTTGTCTGTAGATTTTCTGATGATGCCGATTCTAACAGGTGTGAGGTGATACCTCATTGTAGTTTTGATTTGCATTTCTCTAATAATTAGTGCTGTTGAGCAGCTTTTCATGGGCGTCTTGGCCATCTCTGTGTCTCCTTTGAAGAAACGTCTCTTTAGATCTTCTGCCCATTTGTTTTGGGTTGTTTGTTTTTTTAATATTAAGCTGCATGAGCTGTTTATATAGATTGGAGATTAAACCTCTGTCCATTGATTCGTTTGCAACGATTTTCACCCATTCTGAGGGATGCCTTTTTCCATTCCCGTGGTTTTTAACAAAAAAGGAAAGAAAGGAAAAGAAGCAGAACACTAATGTGCGTAAAATATGCCTTTTGAAACGGTCGTTTTGAAAAATGGACGTCCTTTGAATTTTTTGGTCGATATGTGACCCCAGGATTTCTTTTCAGGGCAGGTGTCATTTACAGGCCTGCAATGATTTTGAATATCAACTGACCATTAGCGTTGGGATTAAAGCTGCTGTTGTGTGAAACGGCCACCAGGTGGCAGCAGTTCACCCTTACCAAATCTGGTTACTAGGGCAAGAGAGCCTCAGTGGAAGTGGTGTTCTAGATTGGAGTTTAGAATGGAATGTGCCAGGAGAAAGCCCCTCACGTTTGTCTCACTACTTCTTGTTCGTGTTTTTAATTTAATTTTTTATTTCTTATTACAGCAAGTTTGATTACAATGTTTGGCTTGTTGTAGATGTGGAAGATGTGGTTCTTTTACACGTATACAGATGTCTGTTCTTCCTGGGATCCTTTTCCCATGTACGTTATGACAGAATGTTGAGTAGTCCTCTCTTGGTATTCTGTAGGTCTTTGGCGATTATATATGTCACCGGTGTTTGTATATGTCTGTTAACCCCGATATCGTAATGAAACCAATCCTCACACCTTTCCATTGGTGAACCATAAGTTTGTTTAATGAATCTGTGATTGCCCTTCTCCGTGGAAATATCTGCCCTGGTATCCATTTTTAGGTAACACCTATAAGTGTTATGATATGATATGTGTCTTTCACTATCTGACTTACTACAAGTCACGTGATTACTTCTAGACTCATCTACGGTGCTGCAAATGGCATTGTGTCCTTTTTTCCTTTGGCGTCTCTTCTGCCTTAGCGGGGTCCATTTTCAACAATGTGATTCCCTGAGCGTTGTGGATTAGCTGACCTGGGCAGCCTTACCCTGACGGCCCGCCCTCCCCAGGTCTGCCTCGTTGAGGTCAATATAAACAGCGCTCCAGGCAGCAATAGCCCCTGAAGCTGTGCCTGACTCCATATTGTCTGCCCCGTCAGCAGTCTCGGGGCTGTGCTGGTGGGAGGGAGTGAGGGGCCACAGCTTTGTGGGTGGCCCGGTGTGAGTGGGGTTCTGCTGGCCTTTCTGCAGGAGTTGCCAGGCTGCCGCCTGTAAAGAAGAGGTTGTGTCACCCATACCTTCTGCTGGAATTTCTCTCCGGACAGAGGTGAGGAAGAAAAAAAGCAGTGGGGGCCGGGACAGGAGGGGTATCTCAGGCAGGGCAATGGAAAGCTTCTGGAAGAGCGCCCGGTGCCAGGACCACACTGGCTGGCCTGCAGGCACCAAGTTGGCCTGCGTGCTGTCACTGGTGTGGCTCCACGGTCCTTCCTCTAGGCATTCAAGCCCTTGTACATATTCAGGTGTTTTACCTGGAAAGGGTGGGAACAGTTCAGCAGCAGCTGGCCTGGGGCTCAGCTCACGTTTACTCACAGATGCCTCGGCACGGTCCCCCAGCTTTGCAATGAGGACGCTCCTTGCGTGGGGGGTGGGTTGCTGGCTGTATGGGAGATGGTTCCCCACCTCTGACCAATTTCAGAATTGTTTACCGCTGGAGCAAGTGACCTGATAGGGTTTTTCCTCTGTATAACTCGTGGGTTCAGTTTTTTTTCTTTTATGGTTCAAGTTAGATTTTATTCCTCTTTTATGTATTTATAGATAGAAGCATGGAAATAAGTCATTCGTATAAATACATCTGTGTGACGGGAAGAACTTTTTTCGGTTTTATTTTTAAATTTTATTTTTTAAAATTTTGAAATTTAATTTTATTTATTTTTTTATACAGCACGTTATTATTAGTTATGTATTTTATGCATATACATGTATACAGGTCAATCCCAAACTCCCAACTCATCCCACCACCACCACCCCATGGCTTCCCACACTTGGTGTCCATACGTTTGTTCTCTACCTCTGTGTCTCTATTTCTTCCCTGCAAACCAGTTCATCTGTACCATTTTTAGGCTCCACATATATGCATTAATATACAATATTTGTTTTCCTCTTTCTGACTTACTTCTTTCTGTATGACAGTCTCTCGATCCATCGATGTCTCTACAAATGACCCAGTTTCATTCCTTTTTATGGCCGAGTAATATTCCATTTTATATATGTACCACATCTGTATCCATTCATCTTTCTGTGGGCATTTAGGTTGCTTCCATTACCTGGCTATTGTAAATAGTGCTGCAACGAACATTGTGGTG
This sequence comes from Mesoplodon mirus, assembly GCF_964341445.2. NCBI lineage: Eukaryota > Metazoa > Chordata > Mammalia > Artiodactyla > Ziphiidae > Mesoplodon > Mesoplodon mirus. The sequence continues at coordinate 121,115 of NW_028295549.1, forward strand.
AATGTGCCTTTTTGAAATACGGTTTTCTCTGGGTATATGCCCAGAAGTGGGATAGCTGGATCAGATGGTAATTCTATTTCTAATTTTTTTAAGGAAACTCCATACTGTTCTCCATAGTGACTGTATCAATTTACATTCCCACCAATAGTGGAAGAGGGCTCCTTTTGTCCACACCCTCCCCAGAATTGGTTGTCTGTAGATTTTCTGATGATGCCGATTCTAACAGGTGTGAGGTGATACCTCATTGTAGTTTTGATTTGCATTTCTCTAATAATTAGTGCTGTTGAGCAGCTTTTCATGGGCGTCTTGGCCATCTCTGTGTCTCCTTTGAAGAAACGTCTCTTTAGATCTTCTGCCCATTTGTTTTGGGTTGTTTGTTTTTTTAATATTAAGCTGCATGAGCTGTTTATATAGATTGGAGATTAAACCTCTGTCCATTGATTCGTTTGCAACGATTTTCACCCATTCTGAGGGATGCCTTTTTCCATTCCCGTGGTTTTTAACAAAAAAGGAAAGAAAGGAAAAGAAGCAGAACACTAATGTGCGTAAAATATGCCTTTTGAAACGGTCGTTTTGAAAAATGGACGTCCTTTGAATTTTTTGGTCGATATGTGACCCCAGGATTTCTTTTCAGGGCAGGTGTCATTTACAGGCCTGCAATGATTTTGAATATCAACTGACCATTAGCGTTGGGATTAAAGCTGCTGTTGTGTGAAACGGCCACCAGGTGGCAGCAGTTCACCCTTACCAAATCTGGTTACTAGGGCAAGAGAGCCTCAGTGGAAGTGGTGTTCTAGATTGGAGTTTAGAATGGAATGTGCCAGGAGAAAGCCCCTCACGTTTGTCTCACTACTTCTTGTTCGTGTTTTTAATTTAATTTTTTATTTCTTATTACAGCAAGTTTGATTACAATGTTTGGCTTGTTGTAGATGTGGAAGATGTGGTTCTTTTACACGTATACAGATGTCTGTTCTTCCTGGGATCCTTTTCCCATGTACGTTATGACAGAATGTTGAGTAGTCCTCTCTTGGTATTCTGTAGGTCTTTGGCGATTATATATGTCACCGGTGTTTGTATATGTCTGTTAACCCCGATATCGTAATGAAACCAATCCTCACACCTTTCCATTGGTGAACCATAAGTTTGTTTAATGAATCTGTGATTGCCCTTCTCCGTGGAAATATCTGCCCTGGTATCCATTTTTAGGTAACACCTATAAGTGTTATGATATGATATGTGTCTTTCACTATCTGACTTACTACAAGTCACGTGATTACTTCTAGACTCATCTACGGTGCTGCAAATGGCATTGTGTCCTTTTTTCCTTTGGCGTCTCTTCTGCCTTAGCGGGGTCCATTTTCAACAATGTGATTCCCTGAGCGTTGTGGATTAGCTGACCTGGGCAGCCTTACCCTGACGGCCCGCCCTCCCCAGGTCTGCCTCGTTGAGGTCAATATAAACAGCGCTCCAGGCAGCAATAGCCCCTGAAGCTGTGCCTGACTCCATATTGTCTGCCCCGTCAGCAGTCTCGGGGCTGTGCTGGTGGGAGGGAGTGAGGGGCCACAGCTTTGTGGGTGGCCCGGTGTGAGTGGGGTTCTGCTGGCCTTTCTGCAGGAGTTGCCAGGCTGCCGCCTGTAAAGAAGAGGTTGTGTCACCCATACCTTCTGCTGGAATTTCTCTCCGGACAGAGGTGAGGAAGAAAAAAAGCAGTGGGGGCCGGGACAGGAGGGGTATCTCAGGCAGGGCAATGGAAAGCTTCTGGAAGAGCGCCCGGTGCCAGGACCACACTGGCTGGCCTGGAGGCACCAAGTTGGCCTGCGTGCTGTCACTGGTGTGGCTCCACGGTCCTTCCTCTAGGCATTCAAGCCCTTGTACATATTCAGGTGTTTTACCTGGAAAGGGTGGGAACAGTTCAGCAGCAGCTGGCCTGGGGCTCAGCTCACGTTTACTCACAGATGCCTCGGCATGGTCCCCCAGCTTTGCAATGAGGACGCTCCTTGCGTGGGGGGTGGGTTGCTGGCTGTATGGGAGATGGTTCCCCACCTCTGACCAATTTCAGAATTGTTTACCGCTGGAGCAAGTGACCTGATAGGGTTTTTCCTCTGTATAACTCGTGGGTTCAGTTTTTTTCTTTTATGGTTCAAGTTAGATTTTATTCCTCTTTTATGTATTTATAGATATAAGCATGGAAATAAGTCATTCGTATAAATACATCTGTGTGACGGGAAGAACTTTTTTCGGTTTTATTTTTAAATTTTATTTTTTAAAATTTTGAAATTTAATTTTATTTATTTTTTTATACAGCACGTTATTATTAGTTATGTATTTTATGCATATACATGTATACAGGTCAATCCCAAACTCCCAACTCATCCCACCACCACCACCCCATGGCTTCCCACACTTGGTGTCCATACGTTTGTTCTCTACCTCTGTGTCTCTATTTCTTCCCTGCAAACCAGTTCATCTGTACCATTTTTAGGCTCCACATATATGCATTAATATACAATATTTGTTTTCCTCTTTCTGACTTACTTCTTTCTGTATGACAGTCTCTCGATCCATCGATGTCTCTACAAATGACCCAGTTTCATTCCTTTTTATGGCCGAGTAATATTCCATTTTATATATGTACCACATCTGTATCCATTCATCTTTCTGTGGGCATTTAGGTTGCTTCCATTACCTGGCTATTGTAAATAGTGCTGCAACGAACATTGTGGTGAATGTGCCTTTTTGAAATACGGTTTTCTCTGGGTATATGCCCAGCAGTGGGATAGCTGGATCAGATGGTAATTCTATTTCTAATTTTTTTAAGGAAACTCCATACTGTTCTCCATAGTGACTGTATCAATTTACATTCCCACCAATAGTGGAAGAGGGCTCCTTTTGTCCACACCCTCCCCAGAATTGGTTGTCTGTAGATTTTCTGATGATGCCGATTCTAACAGGTGTGAGGTGATACCTCATTGTAGTTTTGATTTGCATTTCTCTAATAATTAGTGCTGTTGAGCAGCTTTTCATGGGCGTCTTGGCCATCTCTGTGTCTCCTTTGAAGAAACGTCTCTTTAGATCTTCTGCCCATTTGTTTTGGGTTGTTTGTTTTTTTAATATTAAGCTGCATGAGCTGTTTATATAGATTGGAGATTAAACCTCTGTCCATTGATTCGTTTGCAACGATTTTCACCCATTCTGAGGGATGCCTTTTTCCATTCCCGTGGTTTTTAACAAAAAAGGAAAGAAAGGAAAAGAAGCAGAACACTAATGTGCGTAAAATATGCCTTTTGAAACGGTCGTTTTGAAAAATGGACGTCCTTTGAATTTTTTGGTCGATATGTGACCCCAGGATTTCTTTTCAGGGCAGGTGTCATTTACAGGCCTGCAATGATTTTGAATATCAACTGACCATTAGCGTTGGGATTAAAGCTGCTGTTGTGTGAAACGGCCACCAGGTGGCAGCAGTTCACCCTTACCAAATCTGGTTACTAGGGCAAGAGAGCCTCAGTGGAAGTGGTGTTCTAGATTGGAGTTTAGAATGGAATGTGCCAGGAGAAAGCCCCTCACGTTTGTCTCACTACTTCTTGTTCGTGTTTTTAATTTAATTTTTTATTTCTTATTACAGCAAGTTTGATTACAATGTTTGGCTTGTTGTAGATGTGGAAGATGTGGTTCTTTTACACGTATACAGATGTCTGTTCTTCCTGGGATCCTTTTCCCATGTACGTTATGACAGAATGTTGAGTAGTCCTCTCTTGGTATTCTGTAGGTCTTTGGCGATTATATATGTCACCGGTGTTTGTATATGTCTGTTAACCCCGATATCGTAATGAAACCAATCCTCACACCTTTCCATTGGTGAACCATAAGTTTGTTTAATGAATCTGTGATTGCCCTTCTCCGTGGAAATATCTGCCCTGGTATCCATTTTTAGGTAACACCTATAAGTGTTATGATATGATATGTGTCTTTCACTATCTGACTTACTACAAGTCACGTGATTACTTCTAGACTCATCTACGGTGCTGCAAATGGCATTGTGTCCTTTTTTCCTTTGGCGTCTCTTCTGCCTTAGCGGGGTCCATTTTCAACAATGTGATTCCCTGAGCGTTGTGGATTAGCTGACCTGGGCAGCCTTACCCTGACGGCCCGCCCTCCCCAGGTCTGCCTCGTTGAGGTCAATATAAACAGCGCTCCAGGCAGCAATAGCCCCTGAAGCTGTGCCTGACTCCATATTGTCTGCCCCGTCAGCAGTCTCGGGGCTGTGCTGGTGGGAGGGAGTGAGGGGCCACAGCTTTGTGGGTGGCCCGGTGTGAGTGGGGTTCTGCTGGCCTTTCTGCAGGAGTTGCCAGGCTGCCGCCTGTAAAGAAGAGGTTGTGTCACCCATACCTTCTGCTGGAATTTCTCTCCGGACAGAGGTGAGGAAGAAAAAAAGCAGTGGGGGCCGGGACAGGAGGGGTATCTCAGGCAGGGCAATGGAAAGCTTCTGGAAGAGCGCCCGGTGCCAGGACCACACTGGCTGGCCTGGAGGCACCAAGTTGGCCTGCGTGCTGTCACTGGTGTGGCTCCACGGTCCTTCCTCTAGGCATTCAAGCCCTTGTACATATTCAGGTGTTTTACCTGGAAAGGGTGGGAACAGTTCAGCAGCAGCTGGCCTGGGGCTCAGCTCACGTTTACTCACAGATGCCTCGGCATGGTCCCCCAGCTTTGCAATGAGGACGCTCCTTGCGTGGGGGGTGGGTTGCTGGCTGTATGGGAGATGGTTCCCCACCTCTGACCAATTTCAGAATTGTTTACCGCTGGAGCAAGTGACCTGATAGGGTTTTTCCTCTGTATAACTCGTGGGTTCAGTTTTTTTCTTTTATGGTTCAAGTTAGATTTTATTCCTCTTTTATGTATTTATAGATATAAGCATGGAAATAAGTCATTCGTATAAATACATCTGTGTGACGGGAAGAACTTTTTTCGGTTTTATTTTTAAATTTTATTTTTTAAAATTTTGAAATTTAATTTTATTTATTTTTTTATACAGCACGTTATTATTAGTTATGTATTTTATGCATATACATGTATACAGGTCAATCCCAAACTCCCAACTCATCCCACCACCACCACCCCATGGCTTCCCACACTTGGTGTCCATACGTTTGTTCTCTACCTCTGTGTCTCTATTTCTTCCCTGCAAACCAGTTCATCTGTACCATTTTTAGGCTCCACATATATGCATTAATATACAATATTTGTTTTCCTCTTTCTGACTTACTTCTTTCTGTATGACAGTCTCTCGATCCATCGATGTCTCTACAAATGACCCAGTTTCATTCCTTTTTATGGCCGAGTAATATTCCATTTTATATATGTACCACATCTGTATCCATTCATCTTTCTGTGGGCATTTAGGTTGCTTCCATTACCTGGCTATTGTAAATAGTGCTGCAACGAACATTGTGGTGAATGTGCCTTTTTGAAATACGGTTTTCTCTGGGTATATGCCCAGCAGTGGGATAGCTGGATCAGATGGTAATTCTATTTCTAATTTTTTTAAGGAAACTCCATACTGTTCTCCATAGTGACTGTATCAATTTACATTCCCACCAATAGTGGAAGAGGGCTCCTTTTGTCCACACCCTCCCCAGAATTGGTTGTCTGTAGATTTTCTGATGATGCCGATTCTAACAGGTGTGAGGTGATACCTCATTGTAGTTTTGATTTGCATTTCTCTAATAATTAGTGCTGTTGAGCAGCTTTTCATGGGCGTCTTGGCCATCTCTGTGTCTCCTTTGAAGAAACGTCTCTTTAGATCTTCTGCCCATTTGTTTTGGGTTGTTTGTTTTTTTAATATTAAGCTGCATGAGCTGTTTATATAGATTGGAGATTAAACCTCTGTCCATTGATTCGTTTGCAACGATTTTCACCCATTCTGAGGGATGCCTTTTTCCATTCCCGTGGTTTTTAACAAAAAAGGAAAGAAAGGAAAAGAAGCAGAACACTAATGTGCGTAAAATATGCCTTTTGAAACGGTCGTTTTGAAATATGGACGTCCTTTGAATTTTTTGGTCGATATGTGACCCCAGGATTTGTTTTCAGGGCAGGTGTCATTTACAGGCCTGCAATGATTTTGAATATCAACTGACCATTAGCGTTGGGATTAAAGCTGCTCTTGTGTGAAACGGCCACAAGGTGGCAGCAGTTCACCCTTACCAAATCTGGTTACTAGGGCAAGAGAGCCTCAGTGGAAGTGGTGTTCTAGATTGGAGTTTAGAATGGAATGTGCCAGGAGAAAGCCCCTCACGTTTGTCTCACTACTTCTTGTTCGTGTTTTTAATTTAATTTTTTATTTCTTATTACAGCAAGTTTGATTACAATGTTTGGCTTGTTGTAGATGTGGAAGATGTGGTTCTTTTACACGTATACAGATGACTGTTCTTCCTGGGATCCTTTTCCCATGTACGTTATGACAGAATGTTGAGTAGTCCTCTCTTGGTATTCTGTAGGTCTTTGGCGATTATATATGTCACCTGTGTTTGTATATGTCTGTTAACCCCGATATCGTAATGAAACCAATCCTCACACCTTTCCATTGGTGAACCATAAGTTTGTTTAATGAATCTGTGATTGCCCTTCTCCGTGGAAATATCTGCCCTGGTATCCATTTTTAGGTAACACCTATAAGTGATATGATATGATATGTGTCTTTCACTTTCTGACTTACTACAAGTCACGTGATTACTTCTAGACTCATCTACGGTGCTGCAAATGGCATTGTGTCCTTTTTTCCCTTGGCGTCTCTTCTGCCTTAGCGGGGTCCATTTTCAACAATGTGATTCCCTGAGGGTTGTGGATTAGCTGACCTGGGCAGCCTTACCCTGCCGGCCCGCCCTCCCCAGGTGTGCCTCGTTGAGGTCAATATAAACAGCGCTCCAGGCAGCAATAGCCCCTGAAGCTGTGCCTGACTCCATATTGTCTGCCCCGTCAGCAGTCTCGGGGCTGTGCTGGTGGGAGGGAGTGAGGGGCCACAGCTTTGTGGGTGGCCCGGTGTGAGTGGGGTTCTGCTGGCCTTTCTGCAGGAGTTGCCAGGCTGCCGCCTGTAAAGAAGAGGTTGTGTCACCCATACCTTCTGCTGGAATTTCTCTCCGGACAGAGGTGAGGAAGAAAAAAAGCAGTGGGGGCCGGGACAGGAGGGGTATCTCAGGCAGGGCAATGGAAAGCTTCTGGAAGAGCGCCCGGTGCCAGGACCACACTGGCTGGCCTGCAGGCACCAAGTTGGCCTGCGTGCTGTCACTGGTGTGGCTCCACGGTCCTTCCTCTAGGCATTCAAGCCCTTGTACATATTCAGGTGTTTTACCTGGAAAGGGTGGGAACAGTTCAGCAGCAGCTGGCCTGGGGCTCAGCTCACGTTTACTCACAGATGCCTCGGCACGGTCCCCCAGCTTTGCAATGAGGACGCTCCTTGCGTGGGGGGTGGGTTGCTGGCTGTATGGGAGATGGTTCCCCACCTCTGACCAATTTCAGAATTGTTTACCGCTGGAGCAAGTGACCTGATAGGGTTTTTCCTCTGTATAACTCGTGGGTTCAGTTTTTTTTCTTTTATGGTTCAAGTTAGATTTTATTCCTCTTTTATGTATTTATAGATATAAGCATGGAAATAATTCATTCGTATAAATACATCTGTGTGACGGGAAGAACTTTTTTCTGTTTTATTTTTAAATTTTATTTTTTTAAATTTTGAAATTTAATTTTATTTATTTTTTTATACAGCACGTTATTATTAGTTATGTATTTTATGCATATACATGTATACAGGTCAATCCCAAACTCCCAACTCATCCCACCACCACCACCCCATGGCTTCCCACACTTGGTGTCCATACGTTTGTTCTCTACCTCTGTGTCTCTATTTCTTCCCTGCAAACCAGTTCATCTGTACCATTTTTAGGCTCCACATATATGCATTAATATACAATATTTGTTTTCCTCTTTCTGACTTACTTCTTTCTGTATGACAGTCTCTCGATCCATCGATGTCTCTACAAATGACCCAGTTTCATTCCTTTTTATGGCCGAGTAATATTCCATTTTATATATGTACCACATCTGTATCCATTCATCTTTCTGTGGGCATTTAGGTTGCTTCCATTACCTGGCTATTGTAAATAGTGCTGCAACGAACATTGTGGTGAATGTGCCTTTTTGAAATACGGTTTTCTCTGGGTATATGCCCAGAAGTGGGATAGCTGGATCAGATGGTAATTCTATTTCTAATTTTTTTAAGGAAACTCCATACTGTTCTCCATAGTGACTGTATCAATTTACATCCCCACCAATAGTGGAAGAGGACTCCTTTTGTCCACACCCTCCCCAGAATTGGTTGTCTGTAGATTTTCTGATGATGCCGATTCTAACAGGTGTGAGGTGATACCTCATTGTAGTTTTGATTTGCATTTCTCTAATAATTAGTGCTGTTGAGCAGCTTTTCATGGGCGTCTTGGCCATCTCTGTGTCTCCTTTGAAGAAACGTCTCTTTAGATCTTCTGCCCATTTGTTTTGGGTTGTTTGTTTTTTTAATATTAAGCTGCATGAGCTGTTTATATAGATTGGAGATTAAACCTCTGTCCATTGATTCGTTTGCAACGATTTTCACCCATTCTGAGGGATGCCATTTTCCATTCCCGTGGTTTTTAACAAAAAAGGAAAGAAAGGAAAAGAAGCAGAACACTAATGTGCATAAAATATGCCTTTTGCAACGTTCGTTTTGAAATATGGACGTCCTTTGAATTTTTTGGTCGATATGTGACCCCAGGATTTGTTTTCAGGGCAGGTGTCATTTACAGGCCTGCAATGATTTTGAATATCAACTGACCATTAGCGTTGGGATTAAAGCTGCTGTTGTGTGAAACGGCCACCAGGTGGCAGCAGTTCACCCTTACCAAATCTGGTTACTAGGGCTAGAGAGCCTCAGTGGAAGTGGTGTTCTAGATTGGAGTTTAGAATGGAATGTGCCAGGAGAAAGCCCCTCACGTTTGTCTCACTACTTCTTGTTCGTGTTTTTAATTTAATTTTTTATTTCTTATTACAGCAAGTTTGATTACAATGTTTGGCTTGTTGTAGATGTGGAAGATGTGGTTCTTTTACACGTATACAGATGTCTGTTCTTCCTGGGATCCTTTTCCCATGTACGTTATGACAGAATGTTGAGTAGTCCTCTCTTGGTATTCTGTAGGTCTTTGGCGATTATATATGTCACCTGTGTTTGTATATGTCTGTTAACCCCGATATCGTAATGAAACCAATCCTCACACCTTTCCATTGGTGAACCATAAGTTTGTTTAATGAATCTGTGATTGCCCTTCTCCGTGGAAATATCTGCCCTGGTATCCATTTTTAGGTAACACCTATAAGTGATATGATATGATATGTGTCTTTCACTTTCTGACTTACTACAAGTCACGTGATTACTTCTAGACTCATCTACGGTGCTGCAAATGGCATTGTGTCCTTTTTTCCCTTGGCGTCTCTTCTGCCTTAGCGGGGTCCATTTTCAACAATGTGATTCCCTGAGGGTTGTGGATTAGCTGACCTGGGCAGCCTTACCCTGCCGGCCCGCCCTCCCCAGGTGTGCCTCGTTGAGGTCAATATAAACAGCGCTCCAGGCAGCAATAGCCCCTGAAGCTGTGCCTGACTCCATATTGTCTGCCCCGTCAGCAGTCTCGGGGCTGTGCTGGTGGGAGGGAGTGAGGGGCCACAGCTTTGTGGGTGGCCCGGTGTGAGTGGGGTTCTGCTGGCCTTTCTGCAGGAGTTGCCAGGCTGCCGCCTGTAAAGAAGAGGTTGTGTCACCCATACCTTCTGCTGGAATTTCTCTCCGGACAGAGGTGAGGAAGAAAAAAAGCAGTGGGGGCCGGGACAGGAGGGGTATCTCAGGCAGGGCAATGGAAAGCTTCTGGAAGAGCGCCCGGTGCCAGGACCACACTGGCTGGCCTGCAGGCACCAAGTTGGCCTGCGTGCTGTCACTGGTGTGGCTCCACGGTCCTTCCTCTAGGCATTCAAGCCCTTGTACATATTCAGGTGTTTTACCTGGAAAGGGTGGGAACAGTTCAGCAGCAGCTGGCCTGGGGCTCAGCTCACGTTTACTCACAGATGCCTCGGCACGGTCCCCCAGCTTTGCAATGAGGACGCTCCTTGCGTGGGGGGTGGGTTGCTGGCTGTATGGGAGATGGTTCCCCACCTCTGACCAATTTCAGAATTGTTTACCGCTGGAGCAAGTGACCTGATAGGGTTTTTCCTCTGTATAACTCGTGGGTTCAGTTTTTTTTCTTTTATGGTTCAAGTTAGATTTTATTCCTCTTTTATGTATTTATAGATATAAGCATGGAAATAAGTCATTCGTATAAATACATCTGTGTGACGGGAAGAACTTTTTTCTGTTTTATTTTTAAATTTTATTTTTTTAAATTTTGAAATTTAATTTTATTTATTTTTTTATACAGCACGTTATTATTAGTTATGTATTTTATGCATATACATGTATACAGGTCAATCCCAAACTCCCAACTCATCCCACCACCACCACCCCATGGCTTCCCACACTTGGTGTCCATACGTTTGTTCTCTACCTCTGTGTCTCTATTTCTTCCCTGCAAACCAGTTCATCTGTACCATTTTTAGGCTCCACATATATGCATTAATATACAATATTTGTTTTCCTCTTTCTGACTTACTTCTTTCTGTATGACAGTCTCTCGATCCATCGATGTCTCTACAAATGACCCAGTTTCATTCCTTTATATGGCCGAGTAATATTCCATTTTATATATGTACCACATCTGTATCCATTCATCTTTCTGTGGGCATTTAGGTTGCTTCCATTACCTGGCTATTGTAAATAGTGCTGCAACGAACATTGTGGTGAATGTGCCTTTTTGAAATACGGTTTTCTCTGGGTATATGCCCAGAAGTGGGATAGCTGGATCAGATGGTAATTCTATTTCTAATTTTTTTAAGGAAACTCCATACTGTTCTCCATAGTGACTGTATCAATTTACATTCCCACCAATAGTGGAAGAGGGCTCCTTTTGTCCACACCCTCCCCAGAATTGGTTGTCTGTAGATTTTCTGATGATGCCGATTCTAACAGGTGTGAGGTGATACCTCATTGTAGTTTTGATTTGCATTTCTCTAATAATTAGTGCTGTTGAGCAGCTTTTCATGGGCGTCTTGGCCAGCTCTGTGTCTCCTTTGAAGAAACGTCTCTTTAGATCTTCTGCCCATTTGTTTTGGGTTGTTTGTTTTTTTAATATTAAGCTGCATGAGCTGTTTATATAGATTGGAGATTAAACCTCTGTCCATTGATTCGTTTGCAACGATTTTCACCCATTCTGAGGGATGCCTTTTTCCATTCCCGTGGTTTTTAACAAAAAAGGAAAGAAAGGAAAAGAAGCAGAACACTAATGTGCGTAAAATATGCCTTTTGAAACGGTCGTTTTGAAAAATGGACGTCCTTTGAATTTTTTGGTCGATATGTGACCCCAGGATTTGTTTTCAGGGCAGGTGTCATTTACAGGCCTGCAATGATTTTGAATATCAACTGACCATTAGCGTTGGGATTAAAGCTGCTGTTGTGTGAAACGGCCACCAGGTGGCAGCAGTTCACCCTTACCAAATCTGGTTACTAGGGCAAGAGAGCCTCAGTGGAAGTGGTGTTCTAGATTGGAGTTTAGAATGGAATGTGCCAGGAGAAAGCCCCTCACGTTTGTCTCACTACTTCTTGTTCGTGTTTTTAATTTAATTTTTTATTTCTTATTACAGCAAGTTTGATTACAATGTTTGGCTTGTTGTAGATGTGGAAGATGTGGTTCTTTTACACGTATACAGATGTCTGTTCTTCCTGGGATCCTTTTCCCATGTACGTTATGACAGAATGTTGAGTAGTCCTCTCTTGGTATTCTGTAGGTCTTTGGCGATTATATATGTCACCGGTGTTTGTATATGTCTGTTAACCCCGATATCGTAATGAAACCAATCCTCACACCTTTCCATTGGTGAACCATAAGTTTGTTTAATGAATCTGTGATTGCCCTTCTCCGTGGAAATATCTGCCCTGGTATCCATTTTTAGGTAACACCTATAAGTGATATGATATGATATGTGTCTTTCACTTTCTGACTTACTACAAGTCACGTGATTACTTCTAGACTCATCTACGGTGCTGCAAATGGCATTGTGTCCTTTTTTCCCTTGGCGTCTTTTCTGCCTTAGCGGGGTCCATTTTCAACAATGTGATTCCCTGAGGGTTGTGGATTAGCTGACCTGGGCAGCCTTACCCTGCCGGCCCGCCCTCCCCAGGTGTGCCTCGTTGAGGTCAATATAAACAGTGCTCCAGGCAGCAATAGCCCCTGAAGCTGTGCCTGACTCCATATTGTCTGCCCCGTCAGCAGTCTCGGGGCTGTGCTGGTGGGAGGGAGTGAGGGGCCACAGCTTTGTGGGTGGCCCGGTGTGAGTGGGGTTCTGCTGGCCTTTCTGCAGGAGTTGCCAGGCTGCCGCCTGTAAAGAAGAGGTTGTGTCACCCATACCTTCTGCTGGAATTTCTCTCCGGACAGAGGTGAGGAAGAAAAAAAGCAGTGGGGGCCGGGACAGGAGGGGTATCTCAGGCAGGGCAATGGAAAGCTTCTGGAAGAGCGCCCGGTGCCAGGACCACACTGGCTGGCCTGCAGGCACCAAGTTGGCCTGCGTGCTGTCACTGGTGTGGCTCCACGGTCCTTCCTCTAGGCATTCAAGCCCTTGTACATATTCAGGTGTTTTACCTGGAAAGGGTGGGAACAGTTCAGCAGCAGCTGGCCTGGGGCTCAGCTCACGTTTACTCACAGATGCCTCGGCACGGTCCCCCAGCTTTGCAATGAGGACGCTCCTTGCGTGGGGGGTGGGTTGCTGGCTGTATGGGAGATGGTTCCCCACCTCTGACCAATTTCAGAATTGTTTACCGCTGGAGCAAGTGACCTGATAGGGTTTTTCCTCTGTATAACTCGTGGGTTCAGTTTTTTTTCTTTTATGGTTCAAGTTAGATTTTATTCCTCTTTTATGTATTTATAGATATAAGCATGGAAATAATTCATTCGTATAAATACATCTGTGTGACGGGAAGAACTTTTTTCTGTTTTATTTTTAAATTTTATTTTTTTAAATTTTGAAATTTAATTTTATTTATTTTTTTATACAGCACGTTATTATTAGTTATGTATTTTATGCATATACATGTATACAGGTCAATCCCAAACTCCCAACTCATCCCACCACCACCACCCCATGGCTTCCCACACTTGGTGTCCATACGTTTGTTCTCTACCTCTGTGTCTCTATTTCTTCCCTGCAAACCAGTTCATCTGTACCATTTTTAGGCTCCACATATATGCATTAATATACAATATTTGTTTTCCTCTTTCTGACTTACTTCTTTCTGTATGACAGTCTCTCGATCCATCGATGTCTCTACAAATGACCCAGTTTCATTCCTTTTTATGGCCGAGTAATATTCCATTTTATATATGTACCACATCTGTATCCATTCATCTTTCTGTGGGCATTTAGGTTGCTTCCATTACCTGGCTATTGTAAATAGTGCTGCAACGAACATTGTGGTGAATGTGCCTTTTTGAAATACGGTTTTCTCTGGGTATATGCCCAGAAGTGGGATAGCTGGATCAGATGGTAATTCTATTTCTAATTTTTTTAAGGAAACTCCATACTGTTCTCCATAGTGACTGTATCAATTTACATCCCCACCAATAGTGGAAGAGGACTCCTTTTGTCCACACCCTCCCCAGAATTGGTTGTCTGTAGATTTTCTGATGATGCCGATTCTAACAGGTGTGAGGTGATACCTCATTGTAGTTTTGATTTGCATTTCTCTAATAATTAGTGCTGTTGAGCAGCTTTTCATGGGCGTCTTGGCCATCTCTGTGTCTCCTTTGAAGAAACGTCTCTTTAGATCTTCTGCCCATTTGTTTTGGGTTGTTTGTTTTTTTAATATTAAGCTGCATGAGCTGTTTATATAGATTGGAGATTAAACCTCTGTCCATTGATTCGTTTGCAACGATTTTCACCCATTCTGAGGGATGCCTTTTTCCATTCCCGTGGTTTTTAACAAAAAAGGAAAGAAAGGAAAAGAAGCAGAACACTAATGTGCGTAAAATATGCCTTTTGCAACGTTCGTTTTGAAATATGGACGTCCTTTGAATTTTTTGGTCGATATGTGACCCCAGGATTTGTTTTCAGGGCAGGTGTCATTTACAGGCCTGCAATGATTTTGAATATCAACTGACCATTAGCGTTGGGATTAAAGCTGCTGTTGTGTGGAACGGCCACCAGGTGGCAGCAGTTCACCCTTACCAAATCTGGTTACTAGGGCTAGAGAGCCTCAGTGGAAGTGGTGTTCTAGATTGGAGTTTAGAATGGAATGTGCCAGGAGAAAGCCCCTCACGTTTGTCTCACTACTTCTTGTTCGTGTTTTTAATTTAATTTTTTATTTCTTATTACAGCAAGTTTGATTACAATGTTTGGCTTGTTGTAGATGTGGAAGATGTGGTTCTTTTACACGTATACAGATGTCTGTTCTTCCTGGGATCCTTTTCCCATGTACGTTATGACAGAATGTTGAGTAGTCCTCTCTTGGTATTCTGTAGGTCTTTGGCGATTATATATGTCACCTGTGTTTGTATATGTCTGTTAACCCCGATATCGTAATGAAACCAATCCTCACACCTTTCCATTGGTGAACCATAAGTTTGTTTAATGAATCTGTGATTGCCCTTCTCCGTGGAAATATCTGCCCTGGTATCCATTTTTAGGTAACACCTATAAGTGATATGATATGATATGTGTCTTTCACTTTCTGACTTACTACAAGTCACGTGATTACTTCTAGACTCATCTACGGTGCTGCAAATGGCATTGTGTCCTTTTTTCCCTTGGCGTCTCTTCTGCCTTAGCGGGGTCCATTTTCAACAATGTGATTCCCTGAGGGTTGTGGATTAGCTGACCTGGGCAGCCTTACCCTGCCGGCCCGCCCTCCCCAGGTGTGCCTCGTTGAGGTCAATATAAACAGCGCTCCAGGCAGCAATAGCCCCTGAAGCTGTGCCTGACTCCATATTGTCTGCCCCGTCAGCAGTCTCGGGGCTGTGCTGGTGGGAGGGAGTGAGGGGCCACAGCTTTGTGGGTGGCCCGGTGTGAGTGGGGTTCTGCTGGCCTTTCTGCAGGAGTTGCCAGGCTGCCGCCTGTAAAGAAGAGGTTGTGTCACCCATACCTTCTGCTGGAATTTCTCTCCGGACAGAGGTGAGGAAGAAAAAAAGCAGTGGGGGCCGGGACAGGAGGGGTATCTCAGGCAGGGCAATGGAAAGCTTCTGGAAGAGCGCCCGGTGCCAGGACCACACTGGCTGGCCTGCAGGCACCAAGTTGGCCTGCGTGCTGTCACTGGTGTGGCTCCACGGTCCTTCCTCTAGGCATTCAAGCCCTTGTACATATTCAGGTGTTTTACCTGGAAAGGGTGGGAACAGTTCAGCAGCAGCTGGCCTGGGGCTCAGCTCACGTTTACTCACAGATGCCTCGGCACGGTCCCCCAGCTTTGCAATGAGGACGCTCCTTGCGTGGGGGGTGGGTTGCTGGCTGTATGGGAGATGGTTCCCCACCTCTGACCAATTTCAGAATTGTTTACCGCTGGAGCAAGTGACCTGATAGGGTTTTTCCTCTGTATAACTCGTGGGTTCAGTTTTTTTTCTTTTATGGTTCAAGTTAGATTTTATTCCTCTTTTATGTATTTATAGATATAAGCATGGAAATAATTCATTCGTATAAATACATCTGTGTGACGGGAAGAACTTTTTTCTGTTTTATTTTTAAATTTTATTTTTTTAAATTTTGAAATTTAATTTTATTTATTTTTTTATACAGCACGTTATTATTAGTTATGTATTTTATGCATATACATGTATACAGGTCAATCCCAAACTCCCAACTCATCCCACCACCACCACCCCATGGCTTCCCACACTTGGTGTCCATACGTTTGTTCTCTACCTCTGTGTCTCTATTTCTTCCCTGCAAACCAGTTCATCTGTACCATTTTTAGGCTCCACATATATGCATTAATATACAATATTTGTTTTCCTCTTTCTGACTTACTTCTTTCTGTATGACAGTCTCTCGATCCATCGATGTCTCTACAAATGACCCAGTTTCATTCCTTTTTATGGCCGAGTAATATTCCATTTTATATATGTACCACATCTGTATCCATTCATCTTTCTGTGGGCATTTAGGTTGCTTCCATTACCTGGCTATTGTAAATAGTGCTGCAGCGAACATTGTGGTGAATGTGCCTTTTTGAAATACGGTTTTCTCTGGGTATATGCCCAGAAGTGGGATTGCTGGATCAGATGGTAATTCTAATTTTTTTAAGGAAACTCCATACTGTTCTCCATAGTGACTGTATCAATTTACATTCCCACCAATAGTGGAAGAGGGCTCCTTTTGTCCACACCCTCCCCAGAATTGGTTGTCTGTAGATTTTCTGATGATGCCGATTCTAACAGGTGTGAGGTGATACCTCATTGTAGTTTTGATTTGCATTTCTCTAATAATTAGTGCTGTTGAGCAGCTTTTCATGTGCGTCTTGGCCATCTCTGTGTCTCCTTTGAAGAAACGTCTCTTTAGATCTTCTGCCCATTTGTTTTGGGTTGTTTGTTTTTTTAATATTAAGCTGCATGAGCTGTTTATATAGATTGGAGATTAAACCTCTGTCCATTGATTCGTTTGCAAAGATTTTCACCCATTCTGAGGGATGCCTTTTTCCATTCCCGTGTTTTTTAACAAAAAAGGAAAGAAAGGAAAAGAAGCAGAACACTAATGTGCGTAAAATATGCCTTTTGAAACGGTCGTTTTGAAATATGGACGTCCTTTGAATTTTTTGGTCGATATGTGACCCCAGGATTTGTTTTCAGGGCAGGTGTCATTTACAGGCCTGCAATGATTTTGAATATCAACTGACCATTAGCGTTGGGATTAAAGCTGCTGTTGTGTGAAACGGCCACCAGGTGGCAGCAGTTCACCCTTACCAAATCTGGTTACTAGGGCAAGAGAGCCTCAGTGGAAGTGGTGTTCTAGATTGGAGTTTAGAATGGAATGTGCCAGGAGAAAGCCCCTCACGTTTGTCTCACTACTTCTTGTTCGTGTTTTTAATTTAATTTTTTATTTCTTATTACAGCAAGTTTGATTACAATGTTTGGCTTGTTGTAGATGTGGAAGATGTGGTTCTTTTACACGTATACAGATGTCTGTTCTTCCTGGGATCCTTTTCCCATGTACGTTATGACAGAATGTTGAGTAGTCCTCTCTTGGTATTCTGTAGGTCTTTGGCGATTATATATGTCACCTGTGTTTGTATATGTCTGTTAACCCCGATATCGTAATGAAACCAATCCTCACACCTTTCCATTGGTGAACCATAAGTTTGTTTAATGAATCTGTGATTGCCCTTCTCCGTGGAAATATCTGCCCTGGTATCCATTTTTAGGTAACACCCTTAAGTGATATGATATGATATGTGTCTTTCACTTTCTGACTTACTACAAGTCACGTGATTAATTCAAGACTCATCTACGGTGCTGCAAATGGCATTGTGTCCTTTTTTCCCTTGGCTTCTCTTCTGCCTGAGCGGGGTCCATTTTCAACAATGTGATTCCCTGAGGGTTGTGGATTAGCTGACCTGGGCAGCCTTACCCTGACGGCCCGCCCTCCCCAGGTCTGCCTCGTTGAGGTCAATATAAACAGCGCTCCAGGCAGCAATAGCCCCTGAAGCTGTGCCTGACTCCATATTGTCTGCCCCGTCAGCAGTCTCGGGGCTGTGCTGGTGGGAGGGAGTGAGGGGCCACAGCTTTGTGGGTGGCCCGGTGTGAGTGGGGTTCTGCTGGCCTTTCTGCAGGAGTTGCCAGGCTGCCGCCTGTAAAGAAGAGGTTGTGTCACCCATACCTTCTGCTGGAATTTCTCTCCGGACAGAGGTGAGGAAGAAAAAAAGCAGTGGGGGCCGGGACAGGAGGGGTATCTCAGGCAGGGCAATGGAAAGCTTCTGGAAGAGCGCCCGGTGCCAGGACCACACTGGCTGGCCTGCAGGCACCAAGTTGGCCTGCGTGCTGTCACTGGTGTGGCTCCACGGTCCTTCCTCTAGGCATTCAAGCCCTTGTACATATTCAGGTGTTTTACCTGGAAAGGGTGGGAACAGTTCAGCAGCAGCTGGCCTGGGGCTCAGCTCACATTTACTCACAGATGCCTCGGCACGGTCCCCCAGCTTTGCAATGAGGACGCTCCTTGCGTGGGGGGTGGGTTGCTGGCTGTATGGGAGATGGTTCCCCACCTCTGACCAATTTCAGAATTGTTTACCGCTGGAGCAAGTGACCTGATAGGGTTTTTCCTCTGTATAACTCGTGGGTTCAGTTTTTTTTCTTTTATGGTTCAAGTTAGATTTTATTCCTCTTTTATGTATTTATAGATATAAGAATGGAAATAAGTCATTCGTATAAATACATCTGTGTGACGGGAAGAACTTTTTTCGGTTTTATTTTTAAATTTTATTTTTTAAAATTTTGAAATTTAATTTTATTTATTTTTTTATACAGCACGTTATTATTAGTTATGTATTTTATGCATATACATGTATACAGGTCAATCCCAAACTCCCAACTCATCCCACCACCACCACCCCATGGCTTCCCACACTTGGTGTCCATACGTTTGTTCTCTACCTCTGTGTCTCTATTTCTTCCCTGCAAACCAGTTCATCTGTACCATTTTTAGGCTCCACATATATGCATTAATATACAATATTTGTTTTCCTCTTTCTGACTTACTTCTTTCTGTATGACAGTCTCTCGATCCATCGATGTCTCTACAAATGACCCAGTTTCATTCCTTTATATGGCCGAGTAATATTCCATTTTATATATGTACCACATCTGTATCCATTCATCTTTCTGTGGGCATTTAGGTTGCTTCCATTACCTGGCTATTGTAAATAGTGCTGCAACGAACATTGTGGTGAATGTGCCTTTTTGAAATACGGTTTTCTCTGGGTATATGCCCAGAAGTGGGATAGCTGGATCAGATGGTAATTCTATTTCTAATTTTTTTAAGGAAACTCCATACTGTTCTCCATAGTGACTGTATCAATTTACATTCCCACCAATAGTGGAAGAGGGCTCCTTTTGTCCACACCCTCCCCAGAATTGGTTGTCTGTAGATTTTCTGATGATGCCGATTCTAACAGGTGTGAGGTGATACCTCATTGTAGTTTTGATTTGCATTTCTCTAATAATTAGTGCTGTTGAGCAGCTTTTCATGGGCGTCTTGGCCATCTCTGTGTCTCCTTTGAAGAAACGTCTCTTTAGATCTTCTGCCCATTTGTTTTGGGTTGTTTGTTTTTTTAATATTAAGCTGCATGAGCTGTTTATATAGATTGGAGATTAAACCTCTGTCCATTGATTCGTTTGCAACGATTTTCACCCATTCTGAGGGATGCCTTTTTCCATTCCCGTGGTTTTTAACAAAAAAGGAAAGAAAGGAAAAGAAGCAGAACACTAATGTGCGTAAAATATGCCTTTTGAAACGGTCGTTTTGAAAAATGGACGTCCTTTGAATTTTTTGGTCGATATGTGACCCCAGGATTTGTTTTCAGGGCAGGTGTCATTTACAGGCCTGCAATGATTTTGAATATCAACTGACCATTAGCGTTGGGATTAAAGCTGCTGTTGTGTGAAACGGCCACCAGGTGGCAGCAGTTCACCCTTACCAAATCTGGTTACTAGGGCAAGAGAGCCTCAGTGGAAGTGGTGTTCTAGATTGGAGTTTAGAATGGAATGTGCCAGGAGAAAGCCCCTCACGTTTGTCTCACTACTTCTTGTTCGTGTTTTTAATTTAATTTTTTATTTCTTATTACAGCAAGTTTGATTACAATGTTTGGCTTGTTGTAGATGTGGAAGATGTGGTTCTTTTACACGTATACAGATGTCTGTTCTTCCTGGGATCCTTTTCCCATGTACGTTATGACAGAATGTTGAGTAGTCCTCTCTTGGTATTCTGTAGGTCTTTGGCGATTATATATGTCACCGGTGTTTGTATATGTCTGTTAACCCCGATATCGTAATGAAACCAATCCTCACACCTTTCCATTGGTGAACCATAAGTTTGTTTAATGAATCTGTGATTGCCCTTCTCCGTGGAAATATCTGCCCTGGTATCCATTTTTAGGTAACACCTATAAGTGTTATGATATGATATGTGTCTTTCACTATCTGACTTACTACAAGTCACGTGATTACTTCTAGACTCATCTACGGTGCTGCAAATGGCATTGTGTCCTTTTTTCCTTTGGCGTCTCTTCTGCCTTAGCGGGGTCCATTTTCAACAATGTGATTCCCTGAGGGTTGTGGATTAGCTGACCTGGGCAGCCTTACCCTGCCGGCCCGCCCTCCCCAGGTGTGCCTCGTTGAGGTCAATATAAACAGCGCTCCAGGCAGCAATAGCCCCTGAAGCTGTGCCTGACTCCATATTGTCTGCCCCGTCAGCAGTCTCGGGGCTGTGCTGGTGGGAGGGAGTGAGGGGCCACAGCTTTGTGGGTGGCCCGGTGTGAGTGGGGTTCTGCTGGCCTTTCTGCAGGAGTTGCCAGGCTGCCGCCTGTAAAGAAGAGGTTGTGTCACCCATACCTTCTGCTGGAATTTCTCTCCGGACAGAGGTGAGGAAGAAAAAAAGCAGTGGGGGCCGGGACAGGAGGGGTATCTCAGGCAGGGCAATGGAAAGCTTCTGGAAGAGCGCCCGGTGCCAGGACCACACTGGCTGGCCTGGAGGCACCAAGTTGGCCTGCGTGCTGTCACTGGTGTGGCTCCACGGTCCTTCCTCTAGGCATTCAAGCCCTTGTACATATTCAGGTGTTTTACCTGGAAAGGGTGGGAACAGTTCAGCAGCAGCTGGCCTGGGGCTCAGCTCACGTTTACTCACAGATGCCTCGGCATGGTCCCCCAGCTTTGCAATGAGGACGCTCCTTGCGTGGGGGGTGGGTTGCTGGCTGTATGGGAGATGGTTCCCCACCTCTGACCAATTTCAGAATTGTTTACCGCTGGAGCAAGTGACCTGATAGGGTTTTTCCTCTGTATAACTCGTGGGTTCAGTTTTTTTCTTTTATGGTTCAAGTTAGATTTTATTCCTCTTTTATGTATTTATAGATATAAGCATCGAAATAAGTCATTCGTATAAATACATCTGTGTGACGGGAAGAACTTTTTTCGGTTTTATTTTTAAATTTTATTTTTTAAAATTTTGAAATTTAATTTTATTTATTTTTTTATACAGCACGTTATTATTAGTTATGTATTTTATGCATATACATGTATACAGGTCAATCCCAAACTCCCAACTCATCCCACCACCACCACCCCATGGCTTCCCACACTTGGTGTCCATACGTTTGTTCTCTACCTCTGTGTCTCTATTTCTTCCCTGCAAACCAGTTCATCTGTACCATTTTTAGGCTCCACATATATGCATTAATATACAATATTTGTTTTCCTCTTTCTGACTTACTTCTTTCTGTATGACAGTCTCTCGATCCATCGATGTATCTACAAATGACCCAGTTTCATTCCTTTTTATGGCCGAGTAATATTCCATTTTATATATGTACCACATCTGTATCCATTCATCTTTCTGTGGGCATTTAGGTTGCTTCCATTACCTGGCTATTGTAAATAGTGCTGCAACGAACATTGTGGTGAATGTGCCTTTTTGAAATACGGTTTTCTCTGGGTATATGCCCAGCAGTGGGATAGCTGGATCAGATGGTAATTCTATTTCTAATTTTTTTAAGGAAACTCCATACTGTTCTCCATAGTGACTGTATCAATTTACATTCCCACCAATAGTGGAAGAGGACTCCTTTTGTCCACACCCTCCCCAGAATTGGTTGTCTGTAGATTTTCTGATGATGCCGATTCTAACAGGTGTGAGGTGATACCTCATTGTAGTTTTGATTTGCATTTCTCTAATAATTAGTGCTGTTGAGCAGCTTTCCATGGGCGTCTTGGCCATCTCTGTGTCTCCTTTGAAGAAACGTCTCTTTAGATCTTCTGCCCATTTGTTTTGGGTTGTTTGTTTTTTTAATATTAAGCTGCATGAGCTGTTTATATAGATTGGAGATTAAACCTCTGTCCATTGATTCGTTTGCAACGATTTTCACCCATTCTGAGGGATGCCTTTTTCCATTCCCGTGGTTTTTAACAAAAAAGGAAAGAAAGGAAAAGAAGCAGAACACTAATGTGCGTAAAATATGCCTTTTGAAACGGTCGTTTTGAAATATGGACGTCCTTTGAATTTTTTGGTCGATATGTGACCCCAGGATTTCTTTTCAGGGCAGGTGTCATTTACAGGCCTGCAATGATTTTGAATATCAACTGACCATTAGCGTTGGGATTAAAGCTGCTGTTGTGTGAAACGGCCACCAGGTGGCAGCAGTTCACCCTTACCAAATCTGGTTACTAGGGCAAGAGAGCCTCAGTGGAAGTGGTGTTCTAGATTGGAGTTTAGAATGGAATGTGCCAGGAGAAAGCCCCTCACGTTTGTCTCACTACTTCTTGTTCGTGTTTTTAATTTAATTTTTTATTTCTTATTACAGCAAGTTTGATTACAATGTTTGGCTTGTTGTAGATGTGGAAGATGTGGTTCTTTTACACGTATACAGATGTCTGTTCTTCCTGGGATCCTTTTCCCATGTACGTTATGACAGAATGTTGAGTAGTCCTCTCTTGGTATTCTGTAGGTCTTTGGTGATTATATATGTCACCTGTGTTTGTATATGTCTGTTAACCCCGATATCGTAATGAAACCAATCCTCACACCTTTCCATTGGTGAACCATAAGTTTGTTTAATGAATCTGTGATTGCCCTTCTCCGTGGAAATATCTGCCCTGGTATCCATTTTTAGGTAACACCTATAAGTGATATGATATGATATGTGTCTTTCACTTTCTGACTTACTACAAGTCACGTGATTACTTCTAGACTCATCTACGGTGCTGCAAATGGCATTGTGTCCTTTTTTCCCTTGGCATCTCTTCTGCCTTAGCGGGGTCCATTTTCAACAATGTGATTCCCTGAGGGTTGTGGATTAGCTGACCTGGGCAGCCTTACCCTGCCGGCCCGCCCTCCCCAGGTGTGCCTCGTTGAGGTCAATATAAACAGTGCTCCAGGCAGCAATAGCCCCTGAAGCTGTGCCTGACTCCATATTGTCTGCCCCGTCAGCAGTCTCGGGGCTGTGCTGGTGGGAGGGAGTGAGGGGCCACAGCTTTGTGGGTGGCCCGGTGTGAGTGGGGTTCTGCTGGCCTTTCTGCAGGAGTTGCCAGGCTGCCGCCTGTAAAGAAGAGGTTGTGTCACCCATACCTTCTGCTGGAATTTCTCTCCGGACAGAGGTGAGGAAGAAAAAAAGCAGTGGGGGCCGGGACAGGAGGGGTATCTCAGGCAGGGCAATGGAAAGCTTCTGGAAGAGCGCCCGGTGCCAGGACCACACTGGCTGGCCTGCAGGCACCAAGTTGGCCTGCGTGCTGTCACTGGTGTGGCTCCACGGTCCTTCCTCTAGGCATTCAAGCCCTTGTACATATTCAGGTGTTTTACCTGGAAAGGGTGGGAACAGTTCAGCAGCAGCTGGCCTGGGGCTCAGCTCACGTTTACTCACAGATGCCTCGGCACGGTCCCCCAGCTTTGCAATGAGGACGCTCCTTGCGTGGGGGGTGGGTTGCTGGCTGTATGGGAGATGGTTCCCCACCTCTGACCAATTTCAGAATTGTTTACCGCTGGAGCAAGTGACCTGATAGGGTTTTTCCTCTGTATAACTCGTGGGTTCAGTTTTTTTTCTTTTATGGTTCAAGTTAGATTTTATTCCTCTTTTATGTATTTATAGATATAAGCATGGAAATAATTCATTCGTATAAATACATCTGTGTGACGGGAAGAACTTTTTTCGGTTTTATTTTTAAATTTTATTTTTTAAAATTTTGAAATTTAATTTTATTTATTTTTTTATACAGCACGTTATTATTAGTTATGTATTTTATGCATATACATGTATACAGGTCAATCCCAAACTCCCAACTCATCCCACCACCACCACCCCATGGCTTCCCACACTTGGTGTCCATACGTTTGTTCTCTACCTCTGTGTCTCTATTTCTTCCCTGCAAACCAGTTCATCTGTACCATTTTTAGGCTCCACATATATGCATTAATATACAATATTTGTTTTCCTCTTTCTGACTTACTTCTTTCTGTATGACAGTCTCTCGATCCATCGATGTCTCTACAAATGACCCAGTTTCATTCCTTTTTATGGCCGAGTAATATTCCATTTTATATATGTACCACATCTGTATCCATTCATCTTTCTGTGGGCATTTAGGTTGCTTCCATTACCTGGCTATTGTAAATAGTGCTGCAACGAACATTGTGGTGAATGTGCCTTTTTGAAATACGGCTTTCTCTGGGTATATGCCCAGAAGTGGGATAGCTGGATCAGATGGTAATTCTATTTCTAATTTTTTTAAGGAAACTCCATACTGTTCTCCATAGTGACTGTATCAATTTACATCCCCACCAATAGTGGAAGAGGACTCCTTTTGTCCACACCCTCCCCAGAATTGGTTGTCTGTAGATTTTCTGATGATGCCGATTCTAACAGGTGTGAGGTGATACCTCATTGTAGTTTTGATTTGCATTTCTCTAATAATTAGTGCTGTTGAGCAGCTTTTCATGGGCGTCTTGGCCATCTCTCTGTCTCCTTTGAAGAAACGTCTCTTTAGATCTTCTGCCCATTTGTTTTGGGTTGTTTGTTTTTTTAATATTAAGCTGCATGAGCTGTTTATATAGATTGGAGATTAAACCTCTGTCCATTGATTCGTTTGCAACGATTTTCACCCATTCTGAGGGATGCCTTTTTCCATTCCCGTGTTTTTTAACAAAAAAGGAAAGAAAGGAAAAGAAGCAGAACACTAATGTGCGTAAAATATGCCTTTTGCAACGTTCGTTTTGAAATATGGACGTCCTTTGAATTTTTTGGTCGATATGTGACCCCAGGATTTGTTTTCAGGGCAGGTGTCATTTACAGGCCTGCAATGATTTTGAATATCAACTGACCATTAGCGTTGGGATTAAAGCTGCTGTTGTGTGAAACGGCCACCAGGTGGCAGCAGTTCACCCTTACCAAATCTGGTTACTAGGGCTAGAGAGCCTCAGTGGAAGTGGTGTTCTAGATTGGAGTTTAGAATGGAATGTGCCAGGAGAAAGCCCCTCACGTTTGTCTCACTACTTCTTGTTCGTGTTTTTAATTTAATTTTTTATTTCTTATTACAGCAAGTTTGATTACAATGTTTGGCTTGTTGTAGATGTGGAAGATGTGGTTCTTTTACACGTATACAGATGTCTGTTCTTCCTGGGATCCTTTTCCCATGTACGTTATGACAGAATGTTGAGTAGTCCTCTCTTGGTATTCTGTAGGTCTTTGGCGATTATATATGTCACCTGTATTTGTATATGTCTGTTAACCCCGATATCGTAATGAAACCAATCCTCACACCTTTCCATTGGTGAACCATAAGTTTGTTTAATGAATCTGTGATTGCCCTTCTCCGTGGAAATATCTGCCCTGGTATCCATTTTTAGGTAACACCTATAAGTGATATGATATGATATGTGTCTTTCACTTTCTGACTTACTACAAGTCACGTGATTACTTCTAGACTCATCTACGGTGCTGCAAATGGCATTGTGTCCTTTTTTCCCTTGGCGTCTCTTCTGCCTTAGCGGGGTCCATTTTCAACAATGTGATTCCCTGAGGGTTGTGGATTAGCTGACCTGGGCAGCCTTACCCTGCCGGCCCGCCCTCCCCAGGTGTGCCTCGTTGAGGTCAATATAAACAGCGCTCCAGGCAGCAATAGCCCCTGAAGCTGTGCCTGACTCCATATTGTCTGCCCCGTCAGCAGTCTCGGGGCTGTGCTGGTGGGAGGGAGTGAAGGGCCACAGCTTTGTGGGTGGCCCGGTGTGAGTGGGGTTCTGCTGGCCTTTCTGCAGGAGTTGCCAGGCTGCCGCCTGTAAAGAAGAGGTTGTGTCACCCATACCTTCTGCTGGAATTTCTCTCCGGACAGAGGTGAGGAAGAAAAAAAGCAGTGGGGGCCGGGACAGGAGGGGTATCTCAGGCAGGGCAATGGAAAGCTTCTGGAAGAGCGCCCGGTGCCAGGACCACACTGGCTGGCCTGCAGGCACCAAGTTGGCCTGCGTGCTGTCACTGGTGTGGCTCCACGGTCCTTCCTCTAGGCATTCAAGCCCTTGTACATATTCAGGTGTTTTACCTGGAAAGGGTGGGAACAGTTCAGCAGCAGCTGGCCTGGGGCTCAGCTCACGTTTACTCACAGATGCCTCGGCACGGTCCCCCAGCTTTGCAATGAGGACGCTCCTTGCGTGGGGGGTGGGTTGCTGGCTGTATGGGAGATGGTTCCCCACCTCTGACCAATTTCAGAATTGTTTACCGCTGGAGCAAGTGACCTGATAGGGTTTTTCCTCTGTATAACTCGTGGGTTCAGTTTTTTTTCTTTTATGGTTCAAGTTAGATTTTATTCCTCTTTTATGTATTTATAGATATAAGCATGGAAATAATTCATTCGTATAAATACATCTGTGTGACGGGAAGAACTTTTTTCTGTTTTATTTTTAAATTTTATTTTTTTAAATTTTGAAATTTAATTTTATTTATTTTTTTATACAGCACGTTATTATTAGTTATGTATTTTATGCATATACATGTATACAGGTCAATCCCAAACTCCCAACTCATCCCACCACCACCACCCCATGGCTTCCCACACTTGGTGTCCATACGTTTGTTCTCTACCTCTGTGTCTCTATTTCTTCCCTGCAAACCAGTTCATCTGTACCATTTTTAGGCTCCACATATATGCATTAATATACAATATTTGTTTTCCTCTTTCTGACTTACTTCTTTCTGTATGACAGTCTCTCGATCCATCGATGTCTCTACAAATGACCCAGTTTCATTCCTTTTTATGGCCGAGTAATATTCCATTTTATATATGTACCACATCTGTATCCATTCATCTTTCTGTGGGCATTTAGGTTGCTTCCATTACCTGGCTATTGTAAATAGTGCTGCAGCGAACATTGTGGTGAATGTGCCTTTTTGAAATACGGTTTTCTCTGGGTATATGCCCAGAAGTGGGATTGCTGGATCAGATGGTAATTCTAATTTTTTTAAGGAAACTCCATACTGTTCTCCATAGTGACTGTATCAATTTACATTCCCACCAATAGTGGAAGAGGGCTCCTTTTGTCCACACCCTCCCCAGAATTGGTTGTCTGTAGATTTTCTGATGATGCCGATTCTAACAGGTGTGAGGTGATACCTCATTGTAGTTTTGATTTGCATTTCTC
Organism: Mesoplodon mirus; assembly: GCF_964341445.2. Classification (NCBI taxonomy): domain Eukaryota; kingdom Metazoa; phylum Chordata; class Mammalia; order Artiodactyla; family Ziphiidae; genus Mesoplodon; species Mesoplodon mirus. The sequence continues at coordinate 148,628 of NW_028295549.1, forward strand.
TAATAATTAGTGCTGTTGAGCAGCTTTTCATGTGCGTCTTGGCCATCTCTGTGTCTCCTTTGAAGAAACGTCTCTTTAGATCTTCTGCCCATTTGTTTTGGGTTGTTTGTTTTTTTAATATTAAGCTGCATGAGCTGTTTATATAGATTGGAGATTAAACCTCTGTCCATTGATTCGTTTGCAACGATTTTCACCCATTCTGAGGGATGCCTTTTTCCATTCCCGTGGTTTTTAACAAAAAAGGAAAGAAAGGAAAAGAAGCAGAACACTAATGTGCGTAAAATATGCCTTTTGAAATGGTCGTTTTGAAATATGGACGTCCTTTGAATTTTTTGGTCGATATGTGACCCCAGGATTTGTTTTCAGGGCAGGTGTCATTTACAGGCCTGCAATGATTTTGAATATCAACTGACCATTAGCGTTGGGATTAAAGCTGCTGTTGTGTGAAACGGCCACCAGGTGGCAGCAGTTCACCCTTACCAAATCTGGTTACTAGGGCAAGAGAGCCTCAGTGGAAGTGGTGTTCTAGATTGGAGTTTAGAATGGAATGTGCCAGGAGAAAGCCCCTCACGTTTGTCTCACTACTTCTTGTTCGTGTTTTTAATTTAATTTTTTATTTCTTATTACAGCAAGTTTGATTACAATGTTTGGCTTGTTGTAGATGTGGAAGATGTGGTTCTTTTACACGTATACAGATGTCTGTTCTTCCTGGGATCCTTTTCCCATGTACGTTATGACAGAATGTTGAGTAGTCCTCTCTTGGTATTCTGTAGGTCTTTGGTGATTATATATGTCACCTGTGTTTGTATATGTCTGTTAACCCCGATATCGTAATGAAACCAATCCTCACACCTTTCCATTGGTGAACCATAAGTTTGTTTAATGAATCTGTGATTGCCCTTCTCCGTGGAAATATCTGCCCTGGTATCCATTTTTAGGTAACACCTATAAGTGATATGATATGATATGTGTCTTTCACTTTCTGACTTACTACAAGTCACGTGATTACTTCTAGACTCATCTACGGTGCTGCAAATGGCATTGTGTCCTTTTTTCCCTTGGCGTCTCTTCTGCCTTAGCGGGGTCCATTTTCAACAATGTGATTCCCTGAGGGTTGTGGATTAGCTGACCTGGGCAGCCTTACCCTGCCGGCCCGCCCTCCCCAGGTCTGCCTCGTTGAGGTCAATATAAACAGCGCTCCAGGCAGCAATAGCCCCTGAAGCTGTGCCTGACTCCATATTGTCTGCCCCGTCAGCAGTCTCGGGGCTGTGCTGGTGGGAGGGAGTGAGGGGCCACAGCTTTGTGGGTGGCCTGGTGTGAGTGGGGTTCTGCTGGCCTTTCTGCAGGAGTTGCCAGGCTGCCGCCTGTAAAGAAGAGGTTGTGTCACCCATACCTTCTGCTGGAATTTCTCTCCGGACAGAGGTGAGGAAGAAAAAAAGCAGTGGGGGTCGGGACAGGAGGGGTATCTCAGGCAGGGCAATGGAAAGCTTCTGGAAGAGCGCCCGGTGCCAGGACCACACTGGCTGGCCTGCAGGCACCAAGTTGGCCTGCGTGCTGTCACTGGTGTGGCTCCACGGTCCTTCCTCTAGGCATTCAAGCCCTTGTACATATTCAGGTGATTTACCTGGAAAGGGTGGGAACAGTTCAGCAGCAGCTGGCCTGGGGCTCAGCTCACGTTTACTCACAGATGCCTCGGCACGGTCCCCCAGCTTTGCAATGAGGACGCTCCTTGTGTGGGGGGTGGGTTGCTGGCTGTATGGGAGATGGTTCCCCACCTCTGACCAATTTCAGAATTGTTTACCGCTGGAGCAAGTGACCTGATAGGGTTTTTCCTCTGTATAACTCGTGGGTTCAGTTTTTTTTCTTTTATGGTTCAAGTTAGATTTTATTCCTCTTTTATGTATTTATAGATATAAGCATGGAAATAATTCATTCGTATAAATACATCTGTGTGACGGGAAGAACTTTTTTCGGTTTTATTTTTAAATTTTATTTTTTAAAATTTTGAAACTTAATTTTATTTATTTTTTTATACAGCACGTTATTATTAGTTATGTATTTTATGCATATACATGTATACAGGTCAATCCCAAACTCCCAACTCATCCTACCACCACCACCCCATGGCTTCCCACACTTGGTGTCCATACGTTTGTTCTCTACCTCTGTGTCTCTATTTCTTCCCTGCAAACCAGTTCATCTGTACCATTTTTAGGCTCCACATATATGCATTAATATACAATATTTGTTTTCCTCTTTCTGACTTACTTCTTTCTGTATGACAGTCTCTCGATCCATCGATGTCTCTACAAATGACCCAGTTTCATTCCTTTTTATGGCCGAGTAATATTCCATTTTATATATGTACCACATCTGTATCCATTCATCTTTCTGTGGGCATTTAGGTTGCTTCCATTACCTGGCTATTGTAAATAGTGCTGCAACGAACATTGTGGTGAATGTGCCTTTTTGAAATACGGTTTTCTCTGGGTATATGCCCAGAAGTGGGATAGCTGGATCAGATGGTAATTCTATTTCTAATTTTTTTAAGGAAACTCCATACTGTTCTCCATAGTGACTGTATCAATTTACATTCCCACCAATAGTGGAAGAGGGCTCCTTTTGTCCACACCCTCCCCAGAATTGGTTGTCTGTAGATTTTCTGATGATGCCGATTCTAACAGGTGTGAGGTGATACCTCATTGTAGTTTTGATTTGCATTTCTCTAATAATTAGTGCTGTTGAGCAGCTTTTCATGTGCGTCTTGGCCATCTCTGTGTCTCCTTTGAAGAAACGTCTCTTTAGATCTTCTGCCCATTTGTTTTGGGTTGTTTGTTTTTTTAATATTAAGCTGCATGAGCTGTTTATATAGATTGGAGATTAAACCTCTGTCCATTGATTCGTTTGCAACGATTTTCACCCATTCTGAGGGATGCCTTTTTCCATTCCCGTGGTTTTTAACAAAAAAGGAAAGAAAGGAAAAGAAGCAGAACACTAATGTGCGTAAAATATGCCTTTTGCAACGTTCGTTTTGAAATATGGACGTCCTTTGAATTTTTTGGTCGATATGTGACCCCAGGATTTGTTTTCAGGGCAGGTGTCATTTACAGGCCTGCAATGATTTTGAATATCAACTGACCATTAGCGTTGGGATTAAAGCTGCTGTTGTGTGAAACGGCCACAAGGTGGCAGCAGTTCACCCTTACCAAATCTGGTTACTAGGGCAAGAGAGCCTCAGTGGAAGTGGTGTTCTAGATTGGAGTTTAGAATGGAATGTGCCAGGAGAAAGCCCCTCACGTTTGTCTCACTACTTCTTGTTCGTGTTTTTAATTTAATTTTTTATTTCTTATTACAGCAAGTTTGATTACAATGTTTGGCTTGTTGTAGATGTGGAAGATGTGGTTCTTTTACACGTATACAGATGTCTGTTCTTCCTGGGATCCTTTTCCCATGTACGTTATGACAGAATGTTGAGTAGTCCTCTCTTGGTATTCTGTAGGTCTTTGGTGATTATATATGTCACCTGTGTTTGTATATGTCTGTTAACCCCGATATCGTAATGAAACCAATCCTCACACCTTTCCATTGGTGAACCATAAGTGTGTTTAATGAATCTGTGATTGCCCTTCTCCGTGGAAATATCTGCCCTGGTATCCATTTTTAGGTAACACCTATAAGTGATATGATATGATATGTGTCTTTCACTTTCTGACTTACTACAAGTCACGTGATTACTTCTAGACTCATCTACGGTGCTGCAAATGGCATTGTGTCCTTTTTTCCCTTGGCGTCTCTTCTGCCTTAGCGGGGTCCATTTTCAACAATGTGATTCCCTGAGGGTTGTGGATTAGCTGACCTGGGCAGCCTTACCCTGCCGGCCCGCCCTCCCCAGGTGTGCCTCGTTGAGGTCAATATAAACAGCGCTCCAGGCAGCAATAGCCCCTGAAGCTGTGCCTGACTCCATATTGTCTGCCCCGTCAGCAGTCTCGGGGCTGTGCTGGTGGGAGGGAGTGAGGGGCCACAGCTTTGTGGGTGGCCCGGTGTGAGTGGGGTTCTGCTGGCCTTTCTGCAGGAGTTGCCAGGCTGCCGCCTGTAAAGAAGAGGTTGTGTCACCCATACCTTCTGCTGGAATTTCTCTCCGGACAGAGGTGAGGAAGAAAAAAAGCAGTGGGGGCCGGGACAGGAGGGGTATCTCAGGCAGGGCAATGGAAAGCTTCTGGAAGAGCGCCCGGTGCCAGGACCACACTGGCTGGCCTGCAGGCACCAAGTTGGCCTGCGTGCTGTCACTGGTGTGGCTCCACGGTCCTTCCTCTAGGCATTCAAGCCCTTGTACATATTCAGGTGTTTTACCTGGAAAGGGTGGGAACAGTTCAGCAGCAGCTGGCCTGGGGCTCAGCTCACGTTTACTCACAGATGCCTCGGCACGGTCCCCCAGCTTTGCAATGAGGACGCTCCTTGTGTGGGGGGTGGGTTGCTGGCTGTATGGGAGATGGTTCCCCACCTCTGACCAATTTCAGAATTGTTTACCGCTGGAGCAAGTGACCTGATAGGGTTTTTCCTCTGTATAACTCGTGGGTTCAGTTTTTTTTCTTTTATGGTTCAAGTTAGATTTTATTCCTCTTTTATGTATTTATAGATATAAGCATGGAAATAATTCATTCGTATAAATACATCTGTGTGACGGGAAGAACTTTTTTCGGTTTTATTTTTAAATTTTATTTTTTTAAATTTTGAAATTTAATTTTATTTATTTTTTTATACAGCACGTTATTATTAGTTATGTATTTTATGCATATACATGTATACAGGTCAATCCCAAACTCCCAACTCATCCCACCACCACCACCCCATGGCTTCCCACACTTGGTGTCCATACGTTTGTTCTCTACCTCTGTGTCTCTATTTCTTCCCTGCAAACCAGTTCATCTGTACCATTTTTAGGCTCCACATATATGCATTAATATACAATATTTGTTTTCCTCTTTCTGACTTACTTCTTTCTGTATGACAGTCTCTCGATCCATCGATGTCTCTACAAATGACCCAGTTTCATTCCTTTTTATGGCCGAGTAATATTCCATTTTATATATGTACCACATCTGTATCCATTCATCTTTCTGTGGGCATTTAGGTTGCTTCCATTACCTGGCTATTGTAAATAGTGCTGCAACGAACATTGTGGTGAATGTGCCTTTTTGAAATACGGTTTTCTCTGGGTATATGCCCAGAAGTGGGATAGCTGGATCAGATGGTAATCCTATTTCTAATTTTTTTAAGGAAACTCCATACTGTTCTCCATAGTGACTGTATCAATTTACATTCCCACCAATAGTGGAAGAGGGCTCCTTTTGTCCACACCCTCCCCAGAATTGGTTGTCTGTAGATTTTCTGATGATGCCGATTCTAACAGGTGTGAGGTGATACCTCATTGTAGTTTTGATTTGCATTTCTCTAATAATTAGTGCTGTTGAGCAGCTTTTCATGTGCGTCTTGGCCATCTCTGTGTCTCCTTTGAAGAAACGTCTCTTTAGATCTTCTGCCCATTTGTTTTGGGTTGTTTGTTTTTTTAATATTAAGCTGCATGAGCTGTTTATATAGATTGGAGATTAAACCTCTGTCCATTGATTCGTTTGCAACGATTTTCACCCATTCTGAGGGATGCCTTTTTCCATTCCCGTGGTTTTTAACAAAAAAGGAAAGAAAGGAAAAGAAGCAGAACACTAATGTGCGTAAAATATGCCTTTTGCAACGTTCGTTTTGAAATATGGACGTCCTTTGAATTTTTTGGTCGATATGTGACCCCAGGATTTGTTTTCAGGGCAGGTGTCATTTACAGGCCTGCAATGATTTTGAATATCAACTGACCATTAGCGTTGGGATTAAAGCTGCTGTTGTGTGAAACGGCCACCAGGTGGCAGCAGTTCACCCTTACCAAATCTGGTTACTAGGGCAAGAGAGCCTCAGTGGAAGTGGTGTTCTAGATTGGAGTTTAGAATGGAATGTGCCAGGAGAAAGCCCCTCACGTTTGTCTCACTACTTCTTGTTCGTGTTTTTAATTTAATTTTTTATTTCTTATTACAGCAAGTTTGATTACAATGTTTGGCTTGTTGTAGATGTGGAAGATGTGGTTCTTTTACACGTATACAGATGTCTGTTCTTCCTGGGATCCTTTTCCCATGTACGTTATGACAGAATGTTGAGTAGTCCTCTCTTGGTATTCTGTAGGTCTTTGGTGATTATATATGTCACCTGTGTTTGTATATGTCTGTTAACCCCGATATCGTAATGAAACCAATCCTCACACCTTTCCATTGGTGAACCATAAGTTTGTTTAATGAATCTGTGATTGCCCTTCTCCGTGGAAATATCTGCCCTGGTATCCATTTTTAGGTAACACCTATAAGTGATATGATATGATATGTGTCTTTCACTTTCTGACTTACTACAAGTCACGTGATTACTTCTAGACTCATCTACGGTGCTGCAAATGGCATTGTGTCCTTTTTTCCCTTGGCGTCTCTTCTGCCTTAGCGGGGTCCATTTTCAACAATGTGATTCCCTGAGGGTTGTGGATTAGCTGACCTGGGCAGCCTTACCCTGCCGGCCCGCCCTCCCCAGGTGTGCCTCGTTGAGGTCAATATAAACAGCGCTCCAGGCAGCAATAGCCCCTGAAGCTGTGCCTGACTCCATATTGTCTGCCCCGTCAGCAGTCTCGGGGCTGTGCTGGTGGGAGGGAGTGAGGGGCCACAGCTTTGTGGGTGGCCCGGTGTGAGTGGGGTTCTGCTGGCCTTTCTGCAGGAGTTGCCAGGCTGCCGCCTGTAAAGAAGAGGTTGTGTCACCCATACCTTCTGCTGGAATTTCTCTCCGGACAGAGGTGAGGAAGAAAAAAAGCAGTGGGGGCCGGGACAGGAGGGGTATCTCAGGCAGGGCAATGGAAAGCTTCTGGAAGAGCGCCCGGTGCCAGGACCACACTGGCTGGCCTGCAGGCACCAAGTTGGCCTGCGTGCTGTCACTGGTGTGGCTCCACGGTCCTTCCTCTAGGCATTCAAGCCCTTGTACATATTCAGGTGTTTTACCTGGAAAGGGTGGGAACAGTTCAGCAGCAGCTGGCCTGGGGCTCAGCTCACGTTTACTCACAGATGCCTCGGCACGGTCCCCCAGCTTTGCAATGAGGACGCTCCTTGCGTGGGGGGTGGGTTGCTGGCTGTATGGGAGATGGTTCCCCACCTCTGACCAATTTCAGAATTGTTTACCGCTGGAGCAAGTGACCTGATAGGGTTTTTCCTCTGTATAACTCGTGGGTTCAGTTTTTTTTCTTTTATGGTTCAAGTTAGATTTTATTCCTCTTTTATGTATTTATAGATATAAGCATGGAAATAATTCATTCGTATAAATACATCTGTGTGACGGGAAGAACTTTTTTCTGTTTTATTTTTAAATTTTATTTTTTTAAATTTTGAAATTTAATTTTATTTATTTTTTTATACAGCACGTTATTATTAGTTATGTATTTTATGCATATACATGTATACAGGTCAATCCCAAACTCCCAACTCATCCCACCACCACCACCCCATGGCTTCCCACACTTGGTGTCCATACGTTTGTTCTCTACCTCTGTGTCTCTATTTCTTCCCTGCAAACCAGTTCATCTGTACCATTTTTAGGCTCCACATATATGCATTAATATACAATATTTGTTTTCCTCTTTCTGACTTACTTCTTTCTGTATGACAGTCTCTCGATCCATCGATGTCTCTACAAATGACCCAGTTTCATTCCTTTTTATGGCCGAGTAATATTCCATTTTATATATGTACCACATCTGTATCCATTCATCTTTCTGTGGGCATTTAGGTTGCTTCCATTACCTGGCTATTGTAAATAGTGCTGCAACGAACATTGTGGTGAATGTGCCTTTTTGAAATACGGTTTTCTCTGGGTATATGCCCAGAAGTGGGATAGCTGGATCAGATGGTAATTCTATTTCTAATTTTTTTAAGGAAACTCCATACTGTTCTCCATAGTGACTGTATCAATTTACATCCCCACCAATAGTGGAAGAGGACTCCTTTTGTCCACACCCTCCCCAGAATTGGTTGTCTGTAGATTTTCTGATGATGCCGATTCTAACAGGTGTGAGGTGATACCTCATTGTAGTTTTGATTTGCATTTCTCTAATAATTAGTGCTGTTGAGCAGCTTTTCATGGGCGTCTTGGCCATCTCTGTGTCTCCTTTGAAGAAACGTCTCTTTAGATCTTCTGCCCATTTGTTTTGGGTTGTTTGTTTTTTTAATATTAAGCTGCATGAGCTGTTTATATAGATTGGAGATTAAACCTCTGTCCATTGATTCGTTTGCAACGATTTTCACCCATTCTGAGGGATGCCTTTTTCCATTCCCGTGGTTTTTAACAAAAAAGGAAAGAAAGGAAAAGAAGCAGAACACTAATGTGCGTAAAATATGCCTTTTGCAACGTTCGTTTTGAAATATGGACGTCCTTTGAATTTTTTGGTCGATATGTGACCCCAGGATTTGTTTTCAGGGCAGGTGTCATTTACAGGCCTGCAATGATTTTGAATATCAACTGACCATTAGCGTTGGGATTAAAGCTGCTGTTGTGTGAAACGGCCACCAGGTGGCAGCAGTTCACCCTTACCAAATCTGGTTACTAGGGCTACAGAGCCTCAGTGGAAGTGGTGTTCTAGATTGGAGTTTAGAATGGAATGTGCCAGGAGAAAGCCCCTCACGTTTGTCTCACTACTTCTTGTTCGTGTTTTTAATTTAATTTTTTATTTCTTATTACAGCAAGTTTGATTACAATGTTTGGCTTGTTGTAGATGTGGAAGATGTGGTTCTTTTACACGTATACAGATGTCTGTTCTTCCTGGGATCCTTTTCCCATGTACGTTATGACAGAATGTTGAGTAGTCCTCTCTTGGTATTCTGTAGGTCTTTGGCGATTATATATGTCACCTGTATTTGTATATGTCTGTTAACCCCGATATCGTAATGAAACCAATCCTCACACCTTTCCATTGGTGAACCATAAGTTTGTTTAATGAATCTGTGATTGCCCTTCTCCGTGGAAATATCTGCCCTGGTATCCATTTTTAGGTAACACCTATAAGTGATATGATATGATATGTGTCTTTCACTTTCTGACTTACTACAAGTCACGTGATTACTTCTAGACTCATCTACGGTGCTGCAAATGGCATTGTGTCCTTTTTTCCCTTGGCGTCTCTTCTGCCTTAGCGGGGTCCATTTTCAACAATGTGATTCCCTGAGGGTTGTGGATTAGCTGACCTGGGCAGCCTTACCCTGCCGGCCCGCCCTCCCCAGGTGTGCCTCGTTGAGGTCAATATAAACAGCGCTCCAGGCAGCAATAGCCCCTGAAGCTGTGCCTGACTCCATATTGTCTGCCCCGTCAGCAGTCTCGGGGCTGTGCTGGTGGGAGGGAGTGAGGGGCCACAGCTTTGTGGGTGGCCCGGTGTGAGTGGGGTTCTGCTGGCCTTTCTGCAGGAGTTGCCAGGCTGCCGCCTGTAAAGAAGAGGTTGTGTCACCCATACCTTCTGCTGGAATTTCTCTCCGGACAGAGGTGAGGAAGAAAAAAAGCAGTGGGGGCCGGGACAGGAGGGGTATCTCAGGCAGGGCAATGGAAAGCTTCTGGAAGAGCGCCCGGTGCCAGGACCACACTGGCTGGCCTGCAGGCACCAAGTTGGCCTGCGTGCTGTCACTGGTGTGGCTCCACGGTCCTTCCTCTAGGCATTCAAGCCCTTGTACATATTCAGGTGTTTTACCTGGAAAGGGTGGGAACAGTTCAGCAGCAGCTGGCCTGGGGCTCAGCTCACGTTTACTCACAGATGCCTCGGCACGGTCCCCCAGCTTTGCAATGAGGACGCTCCTTGCGTGGGGGGTGGGTTGCTGGCTGTATGGGAGATGGTTCCCCACCTCTGACCAATTTCAGAATTGTTTACCGCTGGAGCAAGTGACCTGATAGGGTTTTTCCTCTGTATAACTCGTGGGTTCAGGTTTTTTTCTTTTATGGTTCAAGTTAGATTTTATTCCTCTTTTATGTATTTATAGATATAAGCATGGAAATAATTCATTCGTATAAATACATCTGTGTGACGGGAAGAACTTTTTTCGGTTTTATTTTTAAATTTTATTTTTTTAAATTTTGAAATTTAATTTTATTTATTTTTTTATACAGCACGTTATTATTAGTTATGTATTTTATGCATATACATGTATACAGGTCAATCCCAAACTCCCAACTCATCCCACCACCACCACCCCATGGCTTCCCACACTTGGTGTCCATACGTTTGTTCTCTACCTCTGTGTCTCTATTTCTTCCCTGCAAACCAGTTCATCTGTACCATTTTTAGGCTCCACATATATGCATTAATATACAATATTTGTTTTCCTCTTTCTGACTTACTTCTTTCTGTATGACAGTCTCTCGATCCATCGATGTCTCTACAAATGACCCAGTTTCATTCCTTTTTATGGCCGAGTAATATTCCATTTTATATATGTACCACATCTGTATCCATTCATCTTTCTGTGGGCATTTAGGTTGCTTCCATTACCTGGCTATTGTAAATAGTGCTGCAGCGAACATTGTGGTGAATGTGCCTTTTTGAAATACGGTTTTCTCTGGGTATATGCCCAGAAGTGGGATTGCTGGATCAGATGGTAATTCTAATTTTTTTAAGGAAACTCCATACTGTTCTCCATAGTGACTGTATCAATTTACATTCCCACCAATAGTGGAAGAGGGCTCCTTTTGTCCACACCCTCCCCAGAATTGGTTGTCTGTAGATTTTCTGATGATGCCGATTCTAACAGGTGTGAGGTGATACCTCATTGTAGTTTTGATTTGCATTTCTCTAATAATTAGTGCTGTTGAGCAGCTTTTCATGTGCGTCTTGGCCATCTCTGTGTCTCCTTTGAAGAAACGTCTCTTTAGATCTTCTGCCCATTTGTTTTGGGTTGTTTGTTTTTTTAATATTAAGCTGCATGAGCTGTTTATATAGATTGGAGATTAAACCTCTGTCCATTGATTCGTTTGCAACGATTTTCACCCATTCTGAGGGATGCCTTTTTCCATTCCCGTGGTTTTTAACAAAAAAGGAAAGAAAGGAAAAGAAGCAGAACACTAATGTGCGTAAAATATGCCTTTTGAAATGGTCGTTTTGAAATATGGACGTCCTTTGAATTTTTTGGTCGATATGTGACCCCAGGATTTGTTTTCAGGGCAGGTGTCATTTACAGGCCTGCAATGATTTTGAATATCAACTGACCATTAGCGTTGGGATTAAAGCTGCTGTTGTGTGAAACGGCCACCAGGTGGCAGCAGTTCACCCTTACCAAATCTGGTTACTAGGGCAAGAGAGCCTCAGTGGAAGTGGTGTTCTAGATTGGAGTTTAGAATGGAATGTGCCAGGAGAAAGCCCCTCACGTTTGTCTCACTACTTCTTGTTCGTGTTTTTAATTTAATTTTTTATTTCTTATTACAGCAAGTTTGATTACAATGTTTGGCTTGTTGTAGATGTGGAAGATGTGGTTCTTTTACACGTATACAGATGTCTGTTCTTCCTGGGATCCTTTTCCCATGTACGTTATGACAGAATGTTGAGTAGTCCTCTCTTGGTATTCTGTAGGTCTTTGGTGATTATATATGTCACCTGTGTTTGTATATGTCTGTTAACCCCGATATCGTAATGAAACCAATCCTCACACCTTTCCATTGGTGAACCATAAGTGTGTTTAATGAATCTGTGATTGCCCTTCTCCGTGGAAATATCTGCCCTGGTATCCATTTTTAGGTAACACCTATAAGTGATATGATATGATATGTGTCTTTCACTTTCTGACTTACTACAAGTCACGTGATTACTTCTAGACTCATCTACGGTGCTGCAAATGGCATTGTGTCCTTTTTTCCCTTGGCGTCTCTTCTGCCTTAGCGGGGTCCATTTTCAACAATGTGATTCCCTGAGGGTTGTGGATTAGCTGACCTGGGCAGCCTTACCCTGCCGGCCCGCCCTCCCCAGGTGTGCCTCGTTGAGGTCAATATAAACAGCGCTCCAGGCAGCAATAGCCCCTGAAGCTGTGCCTGACTCCATATTGTCTGCCCCGTCAGCAGTCTCGGGGCTGTGCTGGTGGGAGGGAGTGAGGGGCCACAGCTTTGTGGGTGGCCCGGTGTGAGTGGGGTTCTGCTGGCCTTTCTGCAGGAGTTGCCAGGCTGCCGCCTGTAAAGAAGAGGTTGTGTCACCCATACCTTCTGCTGGAATTTCTCTCCGGACAGAGGTGAGGAAGAAAAAAAGCAGTGGGGGCCGGGACAGGAGGGGTATCTCAGGCAGGGCAATGGAAAGCTTCTGGAAGAGCGCCCGGTGCCAGGACCACACTGGCTGGCCTGCAGGCACCAAGTTGGCCTGCGTGCTGTCACTGGTGTGGCTCCACGGTCCTTCCTCTAGGCATTCAAGCCCTTGTACATATTCAGGTGTTTTACCTGGAAAGGGTGGGAACAGTTCAGCAGCAGCTGGCCTGGGGCTCAGCTCACGTTTACTCACAGATGCCTCGGCACGGTCCCCCAGCTTTGCAATGAGGACGCTCCTTGTGTGGGGGGTGGGTTGCTGGCTGTATGGGAGATGGTTCCCCACCTCTGACCAATTTCAGAATTGTTTACCGCTGGAGCAAGTGACCTGATAGGGTTTTTCCTCTGTATAACTCGTGGGTTCAGTTTTTTTTCTTTTATGGTTCAAGTTAGATTTTATTCCTCTTTTATGTATTTATAGATATAAGCATGGAAATAATTCATTCGTATAAATACATCTGTGTGACGGGAAGAACTTTTTTCGGTTTTATTTTTAAATTTTATTTTTTTAAATTTTGAAATTTAATTTTATTTATTTTTTTATACAGCACGTTATTATTAGTTATGTATTTTATGCATATACATGTATACAGGTCAATCCCAAACTCCCAACTCATCCCACCACCACCACCCCATGGCTTCCCACACTTGGTGTCCATACGTTTGTTCTCTACCTCTGTGTCTCTATTTCTTCCCTGCAAACCAGTTCATCTGTACCATTTTTAGGCTCCACATATATGCATTAATATACAATATTTGTTTTCCTCTTTCTGACTTACTTCTTTCTGTATGACAGTCTCTCGATCCATCGATGTCTCTACAAATGACCCAGTTTCATTCCTTTTTATGACCGAGTAATATTCCATTTTATATATGTACCACATCTGTATCCATTCATCGTTCTGTGGGCATTTAGGTTGCTTCCATTACCTGGCTATTGTAAATAGTGCTGCAACGAACATTGTGGTGAATGTGCCTTTTTGAAATACGGTTTTCTCTGGGTATATGCCCAGAAGTGGGATAGCTGGATCAGATGGTAATTCTATTTCTAATTTTTTTAAGGAAACTCCATACTGTTCTCCATAGTGACTGTATCAATTTACATCCCCACCAATAGTGGAAGAGGGCTCCTTTTGTCCACACCCTCCCCAGAATTGGTTGTCTGTAGATTTTCTGATGATGCCGATTCTAACAGGTGTGAGGTGATACCTCATTGTAGTTTTGATTTGCATTTCTCTAATAATTAGTGCTGTTGAGCAGCTTTTCATGTGCGTCTTGGCCATCTCTGTGTCTCCTTTGAAGAAACGTCTCTTTAGATCTTCTGCCCATTTGTTTTGGGTTGTTTGTTTTTTTAATATTAAGCTGCATGTGCTGTTTATATAGATTGGAGATTAAACCTCTGTCCATTGATACGTTTGCAACGATTTTCACCCATTCTGAGGGATGCCTTTTTCCATTCCCGTGGTTTTTAACAAAAAAGGAAAGAAAGGAAAAGAAGCAGAACACTAATGTGCGTAAAATATGCCTTTTGCAACGTTCGTTTTGAAATATGGACGTCCTTTGAATTTTTTGGTCGATATGTGACCCCAGGATTTGTTTTCAGGGCAGGTGTCATTTACAGGCCTGCAATGATTTTGAATATCAACTGACCATTAGCGTTGGGATTAAAGCTGCTGTTGTGTGAAACGGCCACAAGGTGGCAGCAGTTCACCCTTACCAAATCTGGTTACTAGGGCAAGAGAGCCTCAGTGGAAGTGGTGTTCTAGATTGGAGTTTAGAATGGAATGTGCCAGGAGAAAGCCCCTCACCTTTGTCTCACTACTTCTTGTTCGTGTTTTTAATTTAATTTTTTATTTCTTATTACAGCAAGTTTGATTACAATGTTTGGCTTGTTGTAGATGTGGAAGATGTGGTTCTTTTACACGTATACAGATGTCTGTTCTTCCTGGGATCCTTTTCCCATGTACGTTATGACAGAATGTTGAGTAGTCCTCTCTTGGTATTCTGTAGGTCTTTGGTGATTATATATGTCACCTGTGTTTGTATATGTCTGTTAACCCCGATATCGTAATGAAACCAATCCTCACACCTTTCCATTGGTGAACCATAAGTTTGTTTAATGAATCTGTGATTGCCCTTCTCCGTGGAAATATCTGCCCTGGTATCCATTTTTAGGTAACACCTATAAGTGATATGATATGATATGTGTCTTTCACTTTCTGACTTACTACAAGTCACGTGATTACTTCTAGACTCATCTACGGTGCTGCAAATGGCATTGTGTCCTTTTTTCCCTTGGCGTCTCTTCTGCCTTAGCGGGGTCCATTTTCAACAATGTGATTCCCTGAGGGTTGTGGATTAGCTGACCTGGGCAGCCTTACCCTGCCGGCCCGCCCTCCCCAGGTGTGCCTCGTTGAGGTCAATATAAACAGCGCTCCAGGCAGCAATAGCCCCTGAAGCTGTGCCTGACTCCATATTGTCTGCCCCGTCAGCAGTCTCGGGGCTGTGCTGGTGGGAGGGAGTGAGGGGCCACAGCTTTGTGGGTGGCCCGGTGTGAGTGGGGTTCTGCTGGCCTTTCTGCAGGAGTTGCCAGGCTGCCGCCTGTAAAGAAGAGGTTGTGTCACCCATACCTTCTGCTGGAATTTCTCTCCGGACAGAGGTGAGGAAGAAAAAAAGCAGTGGGGGCCGGGACAGGAGGGGTATCTCAGGCAGGGCAATGGAAAGCTTCTGGAAGAGCGCCCGGTGCCAGGACCACACTGGCTGGCCTGCAGGCACCAAGTTGGCCTGCGTGCTGTCACTGGTGTGGCTCCACGGTCCTTCCTCTAGGCATTCAAGCCCTTGTACATATTCAGGTGTTTTACCTGGAAAGGGTGGGAACAGTTCAGCAGCAGCTGGCCTGGGGCTCAGCTCACGTTTACTCACAGATGCCTCGGCACGGTCCCCCAGCTTTGCAATGAGGACGCTCCTTGCGTGGGGGGTGGGTTGCTGGCTGTATGGGAGATGGTTCCCCACCTCTGACCAATTTCAGAATTGTTTACCGCTGGAGCAAGTGTCCTGATAGGGTTTTTCCTCTGTATAACTCGTGGGTTCAGTTTTTTTTCTTTTATGGTTCAAGTTAGATTTTATTCCTCTTTTATGTATTTATAGATATAAGCATGGAAATAATTCATTCGTATAAATACATCTGTGTGACGGAAAGAACTTTTTTCTGTTTTATTTTTAAATTTTATATTTTTAAATTTTGAAATTTAATTTTATTTATTTTTTTATACAGCACGTTATTATTAGTTATGTATTTTATGCATATACATGTATACAGGTCAATCCCAAACTCCCAACTCATCCCACCACCACCACCCCATGGCTTCCCACACTTGGTGTCCATACGTTTGTTCTCTACCTCTGTGTCTCTATTTCTTCCCTGCAAACCAGTTCATCTGTACCATTTTTAGGCTCCACATATATGCATTAATATACAATATTTGTTTTCCTCTTTCTGACTTACTTCTTTCTGTATGACAGTCTCTCGATCCATCGATGTCTCTACAAATGACCCAGTTTCATTCCTTTTTATGGCCGAGTAATATTCCATTTTATATATGTACCACATCTGTATCCATTCATCTTTCTGTGGGCATTTAGGTTGCTTCCATTACCTGGCTATTGTAAATAGTGCTGCAACGAACATTGTGGTGAATGTGCCTTTTTGAAATACGGTTTTCTCTGGGTATATGCCCAGAAGTGGGATAGCTGGATCAGATGGTAATTCTATTTCTAATTTTTTTAAGGAAACTCCATACTGTTCTCCATAGTGACTGTATCAATTTACATCCCCACCAATAGTGGAAGAGGGCTCCTTTTGTCCACACCCTCCCCAGAATTGGTTGTCTGTAGATTTTCTGATGATGCCGATTCTAACAGGTGTGAGGTGATACCTCATTGTAGTTTTGATTTGCATTTCTCTAATAATTAGTGCTGTTGAGCAGCTTTTCATGGGCGTCTTGGCCATCTCTGTGTCTCCTTTGAAGAAACGTCTCTTTAGATCTTCTGCCCATTTGTTTTGGGTTGTTTGTTTTTTTAATATTAAGCTGCATGAGCTGTTTATATAGATTGGAGATTAAACCTCTGTCCATTGATTCGTTTGCAACGATTTTCACCCATTCTGAGGGATGCCTTTTTCCATTCCCGTGTTTTTTAACAAAAAAGGAAAGAAAGGAAAAGAAGCAGAACACTAATGTGCGTAAAATATGCCTTTTGAAACGGTCGTTTTGAAATATGGACGTCCTTTGAATTTTTTGGTCGATATGTGACCCCAGGATTTCTTTTCAGGGCAGGTGTCATTTACAGGCCTGCAATGATTTTGAATATCAACTGACCATTAGCGTTGGGATTAAAGCTGCTGTTGTGTGAAACGGCCACCAGGTGGCAGCAGTTCACCCTTACCAAATCTGGTTACTAGGGCAAGAGAGCCTCAGTGGAAGTGGTGTTCTAGATTGGAGTTTAGAATGGAATGTGCCAGGAGAAAGCCCCTCACGTTTGTCTCACTACTTCTTGTTCGTGTTTTTAATTTAATTTTTTATTTCTTATTACAGCAAGTTTGATTACAATGTTTGGCTTGTTGTAGATGTGGAAGATGTGGTTCTTTTACACGTATACAGATGTCTGTTCTTCCTGGGATCCTTTTCCCATGTACGTTATGACAGAATGTTGAGTAGTCCTCTCTTGGTATTCTGTAGGTCTTTGGTGATTATATATGTCACCTGTGTTTGTATATGTCTGTTAACCCCGATATCGTAATGAAACCAATCCTCACACCTTTCCATTGGTGAACCATAAGTGTGTTTAATGAATCTGTGATTGCCCTTCTCCGTGGAAATATCTGCCCTGGTATCCATTTTTAGGTAACACCTATAAGTGATATGATATGATATGTGTCTTTCACTTTCTGACTTACTACAAGTCACGTGATTACTTCTAGACTCATCTACGGTGCTGCAAATGGCATTGTGTCCTTTTTTCCCTTGGCGTCTCTTCTGCCTTAGCGGGGTCCATTTTCAACAATGTGATTCCCTGAGGGTTGTGGATTAGCTGACCTGGGCAGCCTTACCCTGACGGCCCGCCCTCCCCAGGTGTGCCTCGTTGAGGTCAATATAAACAGCGCTCCAGGCAGCAATAGCCCCTGAAGCTGTGCCTGACTCCATATTGTCTGCCCCGTCAGCAGTCTCGGGGCTGTGCTGGTGGGAGGGAGTGAGGGGCCACAGCTTTGTGGGTGGCCCGGTGTGAGTGGGGTTCTGCTGGCCTTTCTGCAGGAGTTGCCAGGCTGCCGCCTGTAAAGAAGAGGTTGTGTCACCCATACCTTCTGCTGGAATTTCTCTCCGGACAGAGGTGAGGAAGAAAAAAAGCAGTGGGGGCCGGGACAGGAGGGGTATCTCAGGCAGGGCAATGGAAAGCTTCTGGAAGAGCGCCCGGTGCCAGGACCACACTGGCTGGCCTGCAGGCACCAAGTTGGCCTGCGTGCTGTCACTGGTGTGGCTCCACGGTCCTTCCTCTAGGCATTCAAGCCCTTGTACATATTCAGGTGTTTTACCTGGAAAGGGTGGGAACAGTTCAGCAGCAGCTGGCCTGGGGCTCAGCTCACGTTTACTCACAGATGCCTCGGCACGGTCCCCCAGCTTTGCAATGAGGACGCTCCTTGCGTGGGGGGTGGGTTGCTGGCTGTATGGGAGATGGTTCCCCACCTCTGACCAATTTCAGAATTGTTTACCGCTGGAGCAAGTGACCTGATAGGGTTTTTCCTCTGTATAACTCGTGGGTTCAGTTTTTTTTCTTTTATGGTTCAAGTTAGATTTTATTCCTCTTTTATGTATTTATAGATATAAGCATGGAAATAATTCATTCGTATAAATACATCTGTGTGACGGGAAGAACTTTTTTCGGTTTTATTTTTAAATTTTATTTTTTAAAATTTTGAAATTTAATTTTATTTATTTTTTTATACAGCACGTTATTATTAGTTATGTATTTTATGCATATACATGTATACAGGTCAATCCCAAACTCCCAACTCATCCCACCACCACCACCCCATGGCTTCCCACACTTGGTGTCCATACGTTTGTTCTCTACCTCTGTGTCTCTATTTCTTCCCTGCAAACCAGTTCATCTGTACCATTTTTAGGCTCCACATATATGCATTAATATACAATATTTGTTTTCCTCTTTCTGACTTACTTCTTTCTGTATGACAGTCTCTCGATCCATCGATGTCTCTACAAATGACCCAGTTTCATTCCTTTTTATGGCCGAGTAATATTCCATTTTATATATGTACCACATCTGTATCCATTCATCTTTCTGTGGGCATTTAGGTTGCTTCCATTACCTGGCTATTGTAAATAGTGCTGCAACGAACATTGTGGTGAATGTGCCTTTTTGAAATACGGTTTTCTCTGGGTATATGCCCAGAAGTGGGATAGCTGGATCAGATGGTAATTCTATTTCTAATTTTTTTAAGGAAACTCCATACTGTTCTCCATAGTGACTGTATCAATTTACATCCCCACCAATAGTGGAAGAGGGCTCCTTTTGTCCACACCCTCCCCAGAATTGGTTGTCTGTAGATTTTCTGATGATGCCGATTCTAACAGGTGTGAGGTGATACCTCATTGTAGTTTTGATTTGCATTTCTCTAATAATTAGTGCTGTTGAGCAGCTTTTCATGGGCGTCTTGGCCATCTCTGTGTCTCCTTTGAAGAAACGTCTCTTTAGATCTTCTGCCCATTTGTTTTGGGTTGTTTGTTTTTTTAATATTAAGCTGCATGAGCTGTTTATATAGATTGGAGATTAAACCTCTGTCCATTGATTCGTTTGCAACGATTTTCACCCATTCTGAGGGATGCCTTTTTCCATTCCCGTGTTTTTTAACAAAAAAGGAAAGAAAGGAAAAGAAGCAGAACACTAATGTGCGTAAAATATGCCTTTTGAAACGGTCGTTTTGAAATATGGACGTCCTTTGAATTTTTTGGTCGATATGTGACCCCAGGATTTCTTTTCAGGGCAGGTGTCATTTACAGGCCTGCAATGATTTTGAATATCAACTGACCATTAGCGTTGGGATTAAAGCTGCTGTTGTGTGAAACGGCCACCAGGTGGCAGCAGTTCACCCTTACCAAATCTGGTTACTAGGGCAAGAGAGCCTCAGTGGAAGTGGTGTTCTAGATTGGAGTTTAGAATGGAATGTGCCAGGAGAAAGCCCCTCACGTTTGTCTCACTACTTCTTGTTCGTGTTTTTAATTTAATTTTTTATTTCTTATTACAGCAAGTTTGATTACAATGTTTGGCTTGTTGTAGATGTGGAAGATGTGGTTCTTTTACACGTATACAGATGTCTGTTCTTCCTGGGATCCTTTTCCCATGTACGTTATGACAGAATGTTGAGTAGTCCTCTCTTGGTATTCTGTAGGTCTTTGGTGATTATATATGTCACCTGTGTTTGTATATGTCTGTTAACCCCGATATCGTAATGAAACCAATCCTCACACCTTTCCATTGGTGAACCATAAGTGTGTTTAATGAATCTGTGATTGCCCTTCTCCGTGGAAATATCTGCCCTGGTATCCATTTTTAGGTAACACCTATAAGTGATATGATATGATATGTGTCTTTCACTTTCTGACTTACTACAAGTCACGTGATTACTTCTAGACTCATCTACGGTGCTGCAAATGGCATTGTGTCCTTTTTTCCCTTGGCGTCTCTTCTGCCTTAGCGGGGTCCATTTTCAACAATGTGATTCCCTGAGGGTTGTGGATTAGCTGACCTGGGCAGCCTTACCCTGCCGGCCCGCCCTCCCCAGGTGTGCCTCGTTGAGGTCAATATAAACAGCGCTCCAGGCAGCAATAGCCCCTGAAGCTGTGCCTGACTCCATATTGTCTGCCCCGTCAGCAGTCTCGGGGCTGTGCTGGTGGGAGGGAGTGAGGGGCCACAGCTTTGTGGGTGGCCCGGTGTGAGTGGGGTTCTGCTGGCCTTTCTGCAGGAGTTGCCAGGCTGCCGCCTGTAAAGAAGAGGTTGTGTCACCCATACCTTCTGCTGGAATTTCTCTCCGGACAGAGGTGAGGAAGAAAAAAAGCAGTGGGGGCCGGGACAGGAGGGGTATCTCAGGCAGGGCAATGGAAAGCTTCTGGAAGAGCGCCCGGTGCCAGGACCACACTGGCTGGCCTGCAGGCACCAAGTTGGCCTGCGTGCTGTCACTGGTGTGGCTCCACGGTCCTTCCTCTAGGCATTCAAGCCCTTGTACATATTCAGGTGTTTTACCTGGAAAGGGTGGGAACAGTTCAGCAGCAGCTGGCCTGGGGCTCAGCTCACGTTTACTCACAGATGCCTCGGCACGGTCCCCCAGCTTTGCAATGAGGACGCTCCTTGCGTGGGGGGTGGGTTGCTGGCTGTATGGGAGATGGTTCCCCACCTCTGACCAATTTCAGAATTGTTTACCGCTGGAGCAAGTGACCTGATAGGGTTTTTCCTCTGTATAACTCGTGGGTTCAGTTTTTTTTCTTTTATGGTTCAAGTTAGATTTTATTCCTCTTTTATGTATTTATAGATATAAGCATGGAAATAATTCATTCGTATAAATACATCTGTGTGACGGGAAGAACTTTTTTCGGTTTTATTTTTAAATTTTATTTTTTAAAATTTTGAAATTTAATTTTATTTATTTTTTTATACAGCACGTTATTATTAGTTATGTATTTTATGCATATACATGTATACAGGTCAATCCCAAACTCCCAACTCATCCCACCACCACCACCCCATGGCTTCCCACACTTGGTGTCCATACGTTTGTTCTCTACCTCTGTGTCTCTATTTCTTCCCTGCAAACCAGTTCATCTGTACCATTTTTAGGCTCCACATATATGCATTAATATACAATATTTGTTTTCCTCTTTCTGACTTACTTCTTTCTGTATGACAGTCTCTCGATCCATCGATGTCTCTACAAATGACCCAGTTTCATTCCTTTTTATGGCCGAGTAATATTCCATTTTATATATGTACCACATCTGTATCCATTCATCTTTCTGTGGGCATTTAGGTTGCTTCCATTACCTGGCTATTGTAAATAGTGCTGCAACGAACATTGTGGTGAATGTGCCTTTTTGAAATACGGTTTTCTCTGGGTATATGCCCAGAAGTGGGATAGCTGGATCAGATGGTAATTCTATTTCTAATTTTTTTAAGGAAACTCCATACTGTTCTCCATAGTGACTGTATCAATTTACATCCCCACCAATAGTGGAAGAGGGCTCCTTTTGTCCACACCCTCCCCAGAATTGGTTGTCTGTAGATTTTCTGATGATGCCGATTCTAACAGGTGTGAGGTGATACCTCATTGTAGTTTTGATTTGCATTTCTCTAATAATTAGTGCTGTTGAGCAGCTTTTCATGGGCGTCTTGGCCATCTCTGTGTCTCCTTTGAAGAAACGTCTCTTTAGATCTTCTGCCCATTTGTTTTGGGTTGTTTGTTTTTTTAATATTAAGCTGCATGAGCTGTTTATATAGATTGGAGATTAAACCTCTGTCCATTGATTCGTTTGCAACGATTTTCACCCATTCTGAGGGATGCCTTTTTCCATTCCTGTGGTTTTTAACAAAAAAGGAAAGAAAGGAAAAGAAGCAGAACACTAATGTGCGTAAAATATGCCTTTTGAAACGGTCGTTTTGAAATATGGACGTCCTTTGAATTTTTTGGTCGATATGTGACCCCAGGATTTCTTTTCAGGGCAGGTGTCATTTACAGGCCTGCAATGATTTTGAATATCAACTGACCATTAGCGTTGGGATTAAAGCTGCTGTTGTGTGAAACGGCCACCAGGTGGCAGCAGTTCACCCTTACCAAATCTGGTTACTAGGGCAAGAGAGCCTCAGTGGAAGTGGTGTTCTAGATTGGAGTTTAGAATGGAATGTGCCAGGAGAAAGCCCCTCACGTTTGTCTCACTACTTCTTGTTCGTGTTTTTAATTTAATTTTTTATTTCTTATTACAGCAAGTTTGATTACAATGTTTGGCTTGTTGTAGATGTGGAAGATGTGGTTCTTTTACACGTATACAGATGTCTGTTCTTCCTGGGATCCTTTTCCCATGTACGTTATGACAGAATGTTGAGTAGTCCTCTCTTGGTATTCTGTAGGTCTTTGGTGATTATATATGTCACCGGTGTTTGTATATGTCTGTTAACCCCGATATCGTAATGAAACCAATCCTCACACCTTTCCATTGGTGAACCATAAGTGTGTTTAATGAATCTGTGATTGCCCTTCTCCGTGGAAATATCTGCCCTGGTATCCATTTTTAGGTAACACCTATAAGTGATATGATATGATATGTGTCTTTCACTTTCTGACTTACTACAAGTCACGTGATTACTTCTAGACTCATCTACGGTGCTGCAAATGGCATTGTGTCCTTTTTTCCCTTGGCGTCTCTTCTGCCTTAGCGGGGTCCATTTTCAACAATGTGATTCCCTGAGGGTTGTGGATTAGCTGACCTGGGCAGCCTTACCCTGACGGCCCGCCCTCCCCAGGTCTGCCTCGTTGAGGTCAATATAAACAGCGCTCCAGGCAGCAATAGCCCCTGAAGCTGTGCCTGACTCCATATTGTCTGCCCCGTCAGCAGTCTCGGGGCTGTGCTGGTGGGAGGGAGTGAGGGGCCACAGCTTTGTGGGTGGCCCGGTGTGAGTGGGGTTCTGCTGGCCTTTCTGCAGGAGTTGCCAGGCTGCCGCCTGTAAAGAAGAGGTTGTGTCACCCATACCTTCTGCTGGAATTTCTCTCCGGACAGAGGTGAGGAAGAAAAAAAGCAGTGGGGGCCGGGACAGGAGGGGTATCTCAGGCAGGGCAATGGAAAGCTTCTGGAAGAGCGCCCGGTGCCAGGACCACACTGGCTGGCCTGCAGGCACCAAGTTGGCCTGCGTGCTGTCACTGGTGTGGCTCCACGGTCCTTCCTCTAGGCATTCAAGCCCTTGTACATATTCAGGTGTTTTACCTGGAAAGGGTGGGAACAGTTCAGCAGCAGCTGGCCTGGGGCTCAGCTCACGTTTACTCACAGATGCCTCGGCACGGTCCCCCAGCTTTGCAATGAGGACGCTCCTTGCGTGGGGGGTGGGTTGCTGGCTGTATGGGAGATGGTTCCCCACCTCTGACCAATTTCAGAATTGTTTACCGCTGGAGCAAGTGACCTGATAGGGTTTTTCCTCTGTATAACTCGTGGGTTCAGTTTTTTTTCTTTTATGGTTCAAGTTAGATTTTATTCCTCTTTTATGTATTTATAGATATAAGCATGGAAATAATTCATTCGTATAAATACATCTGTGTGACGGGAAGAACTTTTTTCGGTTTTATTTTTAAATTTTATTTTTTAAAATTTTGAAATTTAATTTTATTTATTTTTTTATACAGCACGTTATTATTAGTTATATATTTTATGCATATACATGTATACAGGTCAATCCCAAACTCCCAACTCATCCCACCACCACCACCCCATGGCTTCCCACACTTGGTGTCCATACGTTTGTTCTCTACCTCTGTGTCTCTATTTCTTCCCTGCAAACCAGTTCATCTGTACCATTTTTAGGCTCCACATATATGCATTAATATACAATATTTGTTTTCCTCTTTCTGACTTACTTCTTTCTGTATGACAGTCTCTCGATCCATCGATGTCTCTACAAATGACCCAGTTTCATTCCTTTTTATGGCCGAGTAATATTCCATTTTATATATGTACCACATCTGTATCCATTCATCTTTCTGTGGGCATTTAGGTTGCTTCCATTACCTGGCTATTGTAAATAGTGCTGCAACGAACATTGTGGTGAATGTGCCTTTTTGAAATACGGTTTTCTCTGGGTATATGCCCAGAAGTGGGATAGCTGGATCAGATGGTAATTCTATTTCTAATTTTTTTAAGGAAACTCCATACTGTTCTCCATAGTGACTGTATCAATTTACATCCCCACCAATAGTGGAAGAGGGCTCCTTTTGTCCACACCCTCCCCAGAATTGGTTGTCTGTAGATTTTCTGATGATGCCGATTCTAACAGGTGTGAGGTGATACCTCATTGTAGTTTTGATTTGCATTTCTCTAATAATTAGTGCTGTTGAGCAGCTTTTCATGGGCGTCTTGGCCATCTCTGTGTCTCCTTTGAAGAAACGTCTCTTTAGATCTTCTGCCCATTTGTTTTGGGTTGTTTGTTTTTTTAATATTAAGCTGCATGAGCTGTTTATATAGATTGGAGATTAAACCTCTGTCCATTGATTCGTTTGCAACGATTTTCACCCATTCTGAGGGATGCCTTTTTCCATTCCCGTGTTTTTTAACAAAAAAGGAAAGAAAGGAAAAGAAGCAGAACACTAATGTGCGTAAAATATGCCTTTTGAAACGGTCGTTTTGAAATATGGACGTCCTTTGAATTTTTTGGTCGATATGTGACCCCAGGATTTCTTTTCAGGGCAGGTGTCATTTACAGGCCTGCAATGATTTTGAATATCAACTGACCATTAGCGTTGGGATTAAAGCTGCTGTTGTGTGAAACGGCCACCAGGTGGCAGCAGTTCACCATTACCAAATCTGGTTACTAGGGCAAGAGAGCCTCAGTGGAAGTGGTGTTCTAGATTGGAGTTTAGAATGGAATGTGCCAGGAGAAAGCCCCTCACGTTTGTCTCACTACTTCTTGTTCGTGTTTTTAATTTAATTTTTTATTTCTTATTACAGCAAGTTTGATTACAATGTTTGGCTTGTTGTAGATGTGGAAGATGTGGTTCTTTTACACGTATACAGATGTCTGTTCTTCCTGGGATCCTTTTCCCATGTACGTTATGACAGAATGTTGAGTAGTCCTCTCTTGGTATTCTGTAGGTCTTTGGTGATTATATATGTCACCTGTGTTTGTATATGTCTGTTAACCCCGATATCGTAATGAAACCAATCCTCACACCTTTCCATTGGTGAACCATAAGTGTGTTTAATGAATCTGTGATTGCCCTTCTCCGTGGAAATATCTGCCCTGGTATCCATTTTTAGGTAACACCTATAAGTGATATGATATGATATGTGTCTTTCACTTTCTGACTTACTACAAGTCACGTGATTACTTCTAGACTCATCTACGGTGCTGCAAATGGCATTGTGTCCTTTTTTCCCTTGGCGTCTCTTCTGCCTTAGCGGGGTCCATTTTCAACAATGTGATTCCCTGAGGGTTGTGGATTAGCTGACCTGGGCAGCCTTACCCTGACGGCCCGCCCTCCCCAGGTCTGCCTCGTTGAGGTCAATATAAACAGCGCTCCAGGCAGCAATAGCCCCTGAAGCTGTGCCTGACTCCATATTGTCTGCCCCGTCAGCAGTCTCGGGGCTGTGCTGGTGGGAGGGAGTGAGGGGCCACAGCTTTGTGGGTGGCCCGGTGTGAGTGGGGTTCTGCTGGCCTTTCTGCAGGAGTTGCCAGGCTGCCGCCTGTAAAGAAGAGGTTGTGTCACCCATACCTTCTGCTGGAATTTCTCTCCGGACAGAGGTGAGGAAGAAAAAAAGCAGTGGGGGCCGGGACAGGAGGGGTATCTCAGGCAGGGCAATGGAAAGCTTCTGGAAGAGCGCCCGGTGCCAGGACCACACTGGCTGGCCTGCAGGCACCAAGTTGGCCTGCGTGCTGTCACTGGTGTGGCTCCACGGTCCTTCCTCTAGGCATTCAAGCCCTTGTACATATTCAGGTGTTTTACCTGGAAAGGGTGGGAACAGTTCAGCAGCAGCTGGCCTGGGGCTCAGCTCACGTTTACTCACAGATGCCTCGGCACGGTCCCCCAGCTTTGCAATGAGGACGCTCCTTGCGTGGGGGGTGGGTTGCTGGCTGTATGGGAGATGGTTCCCCACCTCTGACCAATTTCAGAATTGTTTACCGCTGGAGCAAGTGACCTGATAGGGTTTTTCCTCTGTATAACTCGTGGGTTCAGTTTTTTTTCTTTTATGGTTCAAGTTAGATTTTATTCCTCTTTTATGTATTTATAGATATAAGCATGGAAATAATTCATTCGTATAAATACATCTGTGTGACGGGAAGAACTTTTTTCGGTTTTATTTTTAAATTTTATTTTTTTAAATTTTGAAATTTAATTTTATTTATTTTTTTATACAGCACGTTATTATTAGTTATGTATTTTATGCATATACATGTATACAGGTCAATCCCAAACTCCCAACTCATCCCACCACCACCACCCCATGGCTTCCCACACTTGGTGTCCATACGTTTGTTCTCTACCTCTGTGTCTCTATTTCTTCCCTGCAAACCAGTTCATCTGTACCATTTTTAGGCTCCACATATATGCATTAATATACAATATTTGTTTTCCTCTTTCTGACTTACTTCTTTCTGTATGACAGTCTCTCGATCCATCGATGTCTCTACAAATGACCCAGTTTCATTCCTTTTTATGGCCGAGTAATATTCCATTTTATATATGTACCACATCTGTATCCATTCATCTTTCTGTGGGCATTTAGGTTGCTTCCATTACCTGGCTATTGTAAATAGTGCTGCAACGAACATTGTGGTGAATGTGCCTTTTTGAAATACGGTTTTCTCTGGGTATATGCCCAGAAGTGGGATAGCTGGATCAGATGGTAATTCTATTTCTAATTTTTTTAAGGAAACTCCATACTGTTCTCCATAGTGACTGTATCAATTTACATCCCCACCAATAGTGGAAGAGGGCTCCTTTTGTCCACACCCTCCCCAGAATTGGTTGTCTGTAGATTTTCTGATGATGCCGATTCTAACAGGTGTGAGGTGATACCTCATTGTAGTTTTGATTTGCATTTCTCTAATAATTAGTGCTGTTGAGCAGCTTTTCATGGGCGTCTTGGCCATCTCTGTGTCTCCTTTGAAGAAACGTCTCTTTAGATCTTCTGCCCATTTGTTTTGGGTTGTTTGTTTTTTTAATATTAAGCTGCATGAGCTGTTTATATAGATTGGAGATTAAACCTCTGTCCATTGATTCGTTTGCAACGATTTTCACCCATTCTGAGGGATGCCTTTTTCCATTCCCGTGTTTTTGAACAAAAAAGGAAAGAAAGGAAAAGAAGCAGAACACTAATGTGCGTAAAATATGCCTTTTGAAACGGTCGTTTTGAAATATGGACGTCCTTTGAATTTTTTGGTCGATATGTGACCCCAGGATTTCTTTTCAGGGCAGGTGTCATTTACAGGCCTGCAATGATTTTGAATATCAACTGACCATTAGCGTTGGGATTAAAGCTGCTGTTGTGTGAAACGGCCACCAGGTGGCAGCAGTTCACCCTTACCAAATCTGGTTACTAGGGCAAGAGAACCTCAGTGGAAGTGGTGTTCTAGATTGGAGTTTAGAATGGAATGTGCCAGGAGAAAGCCCCTCACGTTTGTCTCACTACTTCTTGTTCGTGTTTTTAATTTAATTTTTTATTTCTTATTACAGCAAGTTTGATTACAATGTTTGGCTTGTTGTAGATGTGGAAGATGTGGTTCTTTTACACGTATACAGATGTCTGTTCTTCCTGGGATCCTTTTCCCATGTACGTTATGACAGAATGTTGAGTAGTCCTCTCTTGGTATTCTGTAGGTCTTTGGTGATTATATATGTCACCTGTGTTTGTATATGTCTGTTAACCCCGATATCGTAATGAAACCAATCCTCACACCTTTCCATTGGTGAACCATAAGTGTGTTTAATGAATCTGTGATTGCCCTTCTCCGTGGAAATATCTGCCCTGGTATCCATTTTTAGGTAACACCTATAAGTGATATGATATGATATGTGTCTTTCACTTTCTGACTTACTACAAGTCACGTGATTACTTCTAGACTCATCTACGGTGCTGCAAATGGCATTGTGTCCTTTTTTCCCTTGGCGTCTCTTCTGCCTTAGCGGGGTCCATTTTCAACAATGTGATTCCCTGAGGGTTGTGGATTAGCTGACCTGGGCAGCCTTACCCTGACGGCCCGCCCTCCCCAGGTCTGCCTCGTTGAGGTCAATATAAACAGCGCTCCAGGCAGCAATAGCCCCTGAAGCTGTGCCTGACTCCATATTGTCTGCCCCGTCAGCAGTCTCGGGGCTGTGCTGGTGGGAGGGAGTGAGGGGCCACAGCTTTGTGGGTGGCCCGGTGTGAGTGGGGTTCTGCTGGCCTTTCTGCAGGAGTTGCCAGGCTGCCGCCTGTAAAGAAGAGGTTGTGTCACCCATACCTTCTGCTGGAATTTCTCTCCGGACAGAGGTGAGGAAGAAAAAAAGCAGTGGGGGCCGGGACAGGAGGGGTATCTCAGGCAGGGCAATGGAAAGCTTCTGGAAGAGCGCCCGGTGCCAGGACCACACTGGCTGGCCTGCAGGCACCAAGTTGGCCTGCGTGCTGTCACTGGTGTGGCTCCACGGTCCTTCCTCTAGGCATTCAAGCCCTTGTACATATTCAGGTGTTTTACCTGGAAAGGGTGGGAACAGTTCAGCAGCAGCTGGCCTGGGGCTCAGCTCACGTTTACTCACAGATGCCTCGGCACGGTCCCCCAGCTTTGCAATGAGGACGCTCCTTGCGTGGGGGGTGGGTTGCTGGCTGTATGGGAGATGGTTCCCCACCTCTGACCAATTTCAGAATTGTTTACCGCTGGAGCAAGTGACCTGATAGGGTTTTTCCTCTGTATAACTCGTGGGTTCAGTTTTTTTTCTTTTATGGTTCAAGTTAGATTTTATTCCTCTTTTATGTATTTATAGATATAAGCATGGAAATAATTCATTCGTATAAATACATCTGTGTGACGGGAAGAACTTTTTTCGGTTTTATTTTTAAATTTTATTTTTTTAAATTTTGAAATTTAATTTTATTTATTTTTTTATACAGCACGTTATTATTAGTTATGTATTTTATGCATATACATGTATACAGGTCAATCCCAAACTCCCAACTCATCCCACCACCACCACCCCATGGCTTCCCACACTTGGTGTCCATACGTTTGTTCTCTACCTCTGTGTCTCTATTTCTTCCCTGCAAACCAGTTCATCTGTACCATTTTTAGGCTCCACATATATGCATTAATATACAATATTTGTTTTCCTCTTTCTGACTTACTTCTTTCTGTATGACAGTCTCTCGATCCATCGATGTCTCTACAAATGACCCAGTTTCATTCCTTTTTATGGCCGAGTAATATTCCATTTTATATATGTACCACATCTGTATCCATTCATCTTTCTGTGGGCATTTAGGTTGCTTCCATTACCTGGCTATTGTAAATAGTGCTGCAACGAACATTGTGGTGAATGTGCCTTTTTGAAATACGGTTTTCTCTGGGTATATGCCCAGAAGTGGGATAGCTGGATCAGATGGTAATTCTATTTCTAATTTTTTTAAGGAAACTCCATACTGTTCTCCATAGTGACTGTATCAATTTACATCCCCACCAATAGTGGAAGAGGGCTCCTTTTGTCCACACCCTCCCCAGAATTGGTTGTCTGTAGATTTTCTGATGATGCCGATTCTAACAGGTGTGAGGTGATACCTCATTGTAGTTTTGATTTGCATTTCTCTAATAATTAGTGCTGTTGAGCAGCTTTTCATGGGCGTCTTGGCCATCTCTGTGTCTCCTTTGAAGAAACGTCTCTTTAGATCTTCTGCCCATTTGTTTTGGGTTGTTTGTTTTTTTAATATTAAGCTGCATGAGCTGTTTATATAGATTGGAGATTAAACCTCTGTCCATTGATTCGTTTGCAACGATTTTCACCCATTCTGAGGGATGCCTTTTTCCATTCCCGTGTTTTTGAACAAAAAAGGAAAGAAAGGAAAAGAAGCAGAACACTAATGTGCGTAAAATATGCCTTTTGAAACGGTCGTTTTGAAATATGGACGTCCTTTGAATTTTTTGGTCGATATGTGACCCCAGGATTTCTTTTCAGGGCAGGTGTCATTTACAGGCCTGCAATGATTTTGAATATCAACTGACCATTAGCGTTGGGATTAAAGCTGCTGTTGTGTGAAACGGCCACCAGGTGGCAGCAGTTCACCCTTACCAAATCTGGTTACTAGGGCAAGAGAACCTCAGTGGAAGTGGTGTTCTAGATTGGAGTTTAGAATGGAATGTGCCAGGAGAAAGCCCCTCACGTTTGTCTCACTACTTCTTGTTCGTGTTTTTAATTTAATTTTTTATTTCTTATTACAGCAAGTTTGATTACAATGTTTGGCTTGTTGTAGATGTGGAAGATGTGGTTCTTTTACACGTATACAGATGTCTGTTCTTCCTGGGATCCTTTTCCCATGTACGTTATGACAGAATGTTGAGTAGTCCTCTCTTGGTATTCTGTAGGTCTTTGGTGATTATATATGTCACCTGTGTTTGTATATGTCTGTTAACCCCGATATCGTAATGAAACCAATCCTCACACCTTTCCATTGGTGAACCATAAGTTTGTTTAATGAATCTGTGATTGCCCTTCTCCGTGGAAATATCTGCCCTGGTATCCATTTTTAGGTAACACCTATAAGTGATATGATATGATATGTGTCTTTCACTTTCTGACTTACTACAAGTCACGTGATTACTTCTAGACTCATCTACGGTGCTGCAAATGGCATTGTGTCCTTTTTTCCCTTGGCGTCTCTTCTGCCTTAGCGGGGTCCATTTTCAACAATGTGATTCCCTGAGGGTTGTGGATTAGCTGACCTGGGCAGCCTTACCCTGACGGCCCGCCCTCCCCAGGTCTGCCTCGTTGAGGTCAATATAAACAGCGCTCCAGGCAGCAATAGCCCCTGAAGCTGTGCCTGACTCCATATTGTCTGCCCCATCAGCAGTCTCGGGGCTGTGCTGGTGGGAGGGAGTGAGGGGCCACAGCTTTGTGGGTGGCCCGGTGTGAGTGGGGTTCTGCTGGCCTTTCTGCAGGAGTTGCCAGGCTGCCGCCTGTAAAGAAGAGGTTGTGTCACCCATACCTTCTCCTGGAATTTCTCTCCGGACAGAGGTGAGGAAGAAAAAAAGCAGTGGGGGCCGGGACAGGAGGGGTATCTCAGGCAGGGCAATGGAAAGCTTCTGGAAGAGCGCCCGGTGACAGGACCACACTGGCTGGCCTGCAGGCACCAAGTTGGCCTGCGTGCTGTCACTGGTGTGGCTCCACGGTCCTTCCTCTAGGCATTCAAGCCCTTGTACATATTCAGGTGTTTTACCTGGAAAGGGTGGGAACAGTTCAGCAGCAGCTGGCCTGGGGCTCAGCTCACGTTTACTCACAGATGCCTCGGCACGGTCCCCCAGCTTTGCAATGAGGACGCTCCTTGCGTGGGGGGTGGGTTGCTGGCTGTATGGGAGATGGTTCCCCACCTCTGACCAATTTCAGAATTGTTTACCGCTGGAGCAAGTGACCTGATAGGGTTTTTCCTCTGTATAACTCGTGGGTTCAGTTTTTTTTCTTTTATGGTTCAAGTTAGATTTTATTCCTCTTTTATGTATTTATAGATATAAGCATGGAAATAATTCATTCGTATAAATACATCTGTGTGACGGGAAGAACTTTTTTCTCTTTTATTTTTAAATTTTATTTTTTTAAATTTTGAAATTTAATTTTATTTATTTTTTTATACAGCACGTTATTATTAGTTATGTATTTTATGCATATACATGTATACAGGTCAATCCCAAACTCCCAACTCATCCCACCACCACCACCCCATGGCTTCCCACACTTGGTGTCCATACGTTTGTTCTCTACCTCTGTGTCTCTATTTCTTCCCTGCAAACCAGTTCATCTGTACCATTTTTAGGCTCCACATATATGCATTAATATACAATATTTGTTTTCCTCTTTCTGATTTACTTCTTTCTGTATGACAGTCTCTCGATCCATCAATGTCTCTACAAATGACCCAGTTTCATTCCTTTTAATGGCCGAGTAATATTCCATTTTATATATGTACCACATCTTTATCCATTCATCTGTCTGTGGGCATTTAGGTTGCTTCCATTACCTGGCTATTGTAAATAGTGCTGCAACGAACATTGTGGTGAATGTGCCTTTTTGAAATACGGTTTTCTCTGGGTATATGCCCAGAAGTGGGATTGCTGGATCAGATGGTAATTCTATTTCTAGTTTTTTTAAGGAAACTCCATACTGTTCTCCATAGTGACTGTATCAATTTACATTCCCACCAATAGTGGAAGAGGGCTCCTTTTGTCCACACCCTCCCCAGAATTGGTTGTTTGTAGATTTTCTGATGATGCCGATTCTAACAGGTGTGAGGTGATACCTCATTGTAGTTTTGATTTGCATTTCTCTAATAATTAGTGCTGTTGAGCAGCTTTTCATGTGCGTCTTGGCCATCTCTGTGTCTCCTTTGAAGAAACGTCTCTTTAGATCTTCTGCCCATTTGTTTTGGGTTGTTTGTTTTTTTTAATATTAAGCTGCATGAGCTGTTTATATAGATTGGAGATTAAACCTCTGTCCATTGATTCGTTTGCAACGATTTTCACCCATTCTGAGGGATGCCTTTTTCCATTCCCGTGGTTTTTAACATAAAAGGAAAGAAAGGAAAAGAAGCAGAACACTAATGTGCGTAAAATATGCCTTTTGAAACGGTCGTTTTGAAATATGGACGTCCTTTGAATTTTTTGGTCGATATGTGACCCCAGGATTTGTTTTCAGGGCAGGTGTCATTTACAGGCCTGCAATGATTTTGAACATCAACTGACCATTAGCGTTGGGATTAAAGCTGCTGTTGTGTGAAACGGCCACAAGGTGGCAGCAGTTCACCCTTACCAAATCTGGTTACTAGGGCAAGAGAGCCTCAGTGGAAGTGGTGTTCTAGATTGGAGTTTAGAATGGAATGTGCCAGGAGAAAGCCCCTCACGTTTGTCTCACTACTTCTTGTTCGTGTTTTTAATTTAATTTTTTATTTCTTATTACAGCAAGTTTGATTACAATGTTTGGCTTGTTGTAGATGTGGAAGATGTGGTTCTTTTACACGTATACAGATGTCTGTTCTTCCTGGGATCCTTTTCCCATGTACGTTATGACAGAATGTTGAGTAGTCCTCTCTTGGTATTCTGTAGGTCTTTGGTGATTATATATGTCACCTGTGTTTGTATATGTCTGTTAACCCCGATATCGTAATGAAACCAATCCTCACACCTTTCCATTGGTGAACCATAAGTTTGTTTAATGAATCTGTGATTGCCCTTCTCCGTGGAAATATCTGCCCTGGTATCCATTTTTAGGTAACACCTATAAGTGATATGATATGATATGTGTCTTTCACTTTCTGACTTACTACAAGTCACGTGATTACTTCTAGACTCATCTACGGTGCTGCAAATGGCATTGTGTCCTTTTTTCCCTTGGCGTCTCTTCTGCCTTAGCGGGGTCCATTTTCAACAATGTGATTCCCTGAGGGTTGTGGATTAGCTGACCTGGGCAGCCTTACCCTGACGGCCCGCCCTCCCCAGGTCTGCCTCGTTGAGGTCAATATAAACAGCGCTCCAGGCAGCAATAGCCCCTGAAGCTGTGCCTGACTCCATATTGTCTGCCCCGTCAGCAGTCTCGGGGCTGTGCTGGTGGGAGGGAGTGAGGGGCCACAGCTTTGTGGGTGGCCCAGTGTGAGTGGGGTTCTGCTGGCCTTTCTGCAGGAGTTGCCAGGCTGCCGCCTGTAAAGAAGAGGTTGTGTCACCCATACCTTCTGCTGGAATTTCTCTCCGGACAGAGGTGAGGAAGAAAAAAAGCAGTGGGGGCCGGGACAGGAGGGGTATCTCAGGCAGGGCAATGGAAAGCTTCTGGAAGAGCGCCCGGTGCCAGGACCACACTGGCTGGCCTGCAGGCACCAAGTTGGCCTGCGTGCTGTCACTGGTGTGGCTCCACGGTCCTTCCTCTAGGCATTCAAGCCCTTGTACATATTCAGGTGTTTTACCTGGAAAGGGTGGGAACAGTTCAGCAGCAGCTGGCCTGGGGCTCAGCTCACGTTTACTCACAGATGCCTCGGCACGGTCCCCCAGCTTTGCAATGAGGACGCTCCTTGCGTGGGGGGTGGGTTGCTGGCTGTATGGGAGATGGTTCCCCACCTCTGACCAATTTCAGAATTGTTTACCGCTGGAGCAAGTGACCTGATAGGGTTTTTCCTCTGTATAACTCGTGGGTTCAGTTTTTTTTCTTTTATGGTTCAAGTTAGATTTTATTCCTCTTTTATGTATTTATAGATATAAGCATGGAAATAATTCATTCGTATAAATACATCTGTGTGACGGGAAGAACTTTTTTCGGTTTTATTTTTAAATTTTATTTTTTTAAATTTTGAAATTTAATTTTATTTATTTTTTTATACAGCACGTTATTATTAGTTATGTATTTTATGCATATACATGTATACAGGTCAATCCCAAACTCCCAACTCATCCCACCACCACCACCCCATGGCTTCCCACACTTGGTGTCCATACGTTTGTTCTCTACCTCTGTGTCTCTATTTCTTCCCTGCAAACCAGTTCATCTGTACCATTTTTAGGCTCCACATATATGCATTAATATACAATATTTGTTTTCCTCTTTCTGACTTACTTCTTTCTGTATGACAGTCTCTCGATCCATCGATGTCTCTACAAATGACCCAGTTTCATTCCTTTTTATGGCCGAGTAATATTCCATTTTATATATGTACCACATCTGTATCCATTCATCTTTCTGTGGGCATTTAGGTTGCTTCCATTACCTGGCTATTGTAAATAGTGCTGCAACGAACATTGTGGTGAATGTGCCTTTTTGAAATACGGTTTTCTCTGGGTATATGCCCAGAAGTGGGATTGCTGGATCAGATGGTAATTCTATTTCTAGTTTTTTTAAGGAAACTCCATACTGTTCTCCATAGTGACTGTATCAATTTACATTCCCACCAATAGTGGAAGAGGGCTCCTTTTGTCCACACCCTCCCCAGAATTGGTTGTTTGTAGATTTTCTGATGATGCCGATTCTAACAGGTGTGAGGTGATACCTCATTGTAGTTTTGATTTGCATTTCTCTAATAATTAGTGCTGTTGAGCAGCTTTTCATGTGCGTCTTGGCCATCTCTGTGTCTCCTTTGAAGAAACGTCTCTTTAGATCTTCTGCCCATTTGTTTTGGGTTGTTTGTTTTTTTAATATTAAGCTGCATGAGCTGTTTATATAGATTGGAGATTAAACCTCTGTCCATTGATTCGTTTGCAACGATTTTCACCCATTCTGAGGGATGCCTTTTTCCATTCCCGTGGTTTTTAACATAAAAGGAAAGAAAGGAAAAGAAGCAGAACACTAATGTGCGTAAAATATGCCTTTTGAAACGGTCGTTTTGAAATATGGACGTCCTTTGAATTTTTTGGTCGATATGTGACCCCAGGATTTGTTTTCAGGGCAGGTGTCATTTACAGGCCTGCAATGATTTTGAACATCAACTGACCATTAGCGTTGGGATTAAAGCTGCTGTTGTGTGAAACGGCCACAAGGTGGCAGCAGTTCACCCTTACCAAATCTGGTTACTAGGGCAAGAGAGCCTCAGTGGAAGTGGTGTTCTAGATTGGAGTTTAGAATGGAATGTGCCAGGAGAAAGCCCCTCACGTTTGTCTCACTACTTCTTGTTCGTGTTTTTAATTTAATTTTTTATTTCTTATTACAGCAAGTTTGATTACAATGTTTGGCTTGTTGTAGATGTGGAAGATGTGGTTCTTTTACACGTATACAGATGTCTGTTCTTCCTGGGATCCTTTTCCCATGTACGTTATGACAGAATGTTGAGTAGTCCTCTCTTGGTATTCTGTAGGTCTTTGGTGATTATATATGTCACCTGTGTTTGTATATGTCTGTTAACCCCGATATCGTAATGAAACCAATCCTCACACCTTTCCATTGGTGAACCATAAGTTTGTTTAATGAATCTGTGATTGCCCTTCTCCGTGGAAATATCTGCCCTGGTATCCATTTTTAGGTAACACCTATAAGTGATATGATATGATATGTGTCTTTCACTTTCTGACTTACTACAAGTCACGTGATTACTTCTAGACTCATCTACGGTGCTGCAAATGGCATTGTGTCCTTTTTTCCCTTGGCGTCTCTTCTGCCTTAGCGGGGTCCATTTTCAACAATGTGATTCCCTGAGGGTTGTGGATTAGCTGACCTGGGCAGCCTTACCCTGACGGCCCGCCCTCCCCAGGTCTGCCTCGTTGAGGTCAATATAAACAGCGCTCCAGGCAGCAATAGCCCCTGAAGCTGTGCCTGACTCCATATTGTCTGCCCCGTCAGCAGTCTCGGGGCTGTGCTGGTGGGAGGGAGTGAGGGGCCACAGCTTTGTGGGTGGCCCGGTGTGAGTGGGGTTCTGCTGGCCTTTCTGCAGGAGTTGCCAGGCTGCCGCCTGTAAAGAAGAGGTTGTGTCACCCATACCTTCTGCTGGAATTTCTCTCCGGACAGAGGTGAGGAAGGAAAAAAGCAGTGGGGGCCGGGACAGGAGGGGTATCTCAGGCAGGGCAATGGAAAGCTTCTGGAAGAGCGCCCGGTGCCAGGACCACACTGGCTGGCCTGCAGGCACCAAGTTGGCCTGCGTGCTGTCACTGGTGTGGCTCCACGGTCCTTCCTCTAGGCTTTCAAGCCCTTGTACATATTCAGGTGTTTTACCTGGAAAGGGTGGGAACAGTTCAGCAGCAGCTGGCCTGGGGCTCAGCTCACGTTTACTCACAGATGCCTCGGCACGGTCCCCCAGCTTTGCAATGAGGACGCTCCTTGCGTGGGGTGTGGGTTGCTGGCTGTATGGGAGATGGTTCCCCACCTCTGACCAATTTCAGAATTGTTTACCACTGGAGCAAGTGCCCTGATAGGGTTTTCCTCTGTATAACTCGTGGGTTCAGGTTTTTTTTTTTTATGGTTCAAGTTAGATTTTATTCCTCTTTTATGTACTTATAGATATAAGCATGGAAATAATTCATTCCTATAAATACATCTGTGTGACGGGAAGAACTTTTTTCTGTTTTATTTTTAAATTTTATTTTTTAAAATTTTGAAATTTAATTTCATTTATTTTTTTTATACAGCACGTTATTATTAGTTATGTATTTTATGCATATACATGTATACAGGTC
The DNA here is from genome assembly GCF_964341445.2 of Mesoplodon mirus. Taxonomy (NCBI): domain Eukaryota; kingdom Metazoa; phylum Chordata; class Mammalia; order Artiodactyla; family Ziphiidae; genus Mesoplodon; species Mesoplodon mirus. Next base: position 186,146 of record NW_028295549.1, read on the forward strand.
AATCCCAAACTCCCAACTCATCCCACCACCACCACCCCATGGCTTCCCACACTTGGTGTCCATACGTTTGTTCTCTACCTCTGTGTCTCTATTTCTTCCCTGCAAACCAGTTCATCTGTACCATTTTTAGGCTCCACATATATGCATTAATATACAATATTTGTTTTCCTCTTTCTGACTTACTTCTTTCTGTATGACAGTCTCTCGATCCATCGATGTCTCTACAAATGACCCAGTTTCATTCCTTTTAATGGCCGAGTAATATTCCATTTTATATATGTACCACATCTTTATCCATTCATCTGTCTGTGGGCATTTAGGTTGCCTCCATTACCTGGCTATTGTAAATAGTGCTGCAACGAACATTGTGGTGAATATGCCTTTTTGAAATACGGTTTTCTCTGGGTATATGCCCAGAAGTGGGATTGCTGGATCAGATGGAAATTCTATTTCTAATTTTTTTAAGGAAACTCCATACTGTTCTCCATAGTGACTGTATCAATTTACATTCCCACCAATAGTGGAAGAGGGCTCCTTTTGTCCACACCCTCCCCAGAATTGGTTGTTTGTAGATTTTCTGATGATGCCGATTCTAACAGGTGTGAGGTGATACCTCATTGTAGTTTTGATTTGCATTTCTCTAATAATTAGTGCTGTTGAGCAGCTTTTCATGTGCGTCTTGGCCACCTTTGTGTCTCCTTTGAAGAAACGTCTCTTTAGATCTTCTGCCCATTTTTTTGGGGTTGTTTGTTTTTTTAATATTAAGCTGCATGAGCTGTTTATATAGATTGGAGATTAAACCTCTGTCCATTGATTCGTTTGCAACGATTTTCCCCCATTCTGAGGGATGCCTTTTTCCATTCCCGTGTTTTTTAACAAAAAAGGAAAGAAAGGAAAAGAAGCAGAACACTAATGTGCGTAAAATATGCCTTTTGAAACGGTCGTTTTGAAATATGGACGTCCTTTGAATTTTTTGGTCGATATGTGACTCCAGGATTTGTTTTCAGGGCAGGTGTCATTTACAGGCCTGCAATGATTTTGAATATCAACTGACCATTAGCGTTGGGATTAAAGCTGCTGTTGTGTGAAACGGCCACAAGGTGGCAGCAGTTCACCCTTACCAAATCTGGTTACTAGGGCAAGAGAACCTCAGTGGAAGTGGTGTTCTAGATTGGAGTTTAGAATGGAATGTGCCAGGAGAAAGCCCCTCACGTTTGTCTCACTACTTCTTGTTCGTGTTTTTAATTTAATTTTTTATTTCTTATTACAGCAAGTTTGATTACAATGTTTGGCTTGTTGTAGATGTGGAAGATGTGGTTCTTTTACACGTATACAGATGTCTGTTCTTCCTGGGATCCTTTTCCCATGTACGTTATGACAGAATGTTGAGTAGTCCTCTCTTGGTATTCTGTAGGTCTTTGGTGATTATATATGTCACCTGTGTTTGTATATGTCTGTTAACCCCGATATCGTAATGAAACCAATCCTCACACCTTTCCATTGGTGAACCATAAGTTTGTTTAATGAATCTGTGATTGCCCTTCTCCGTGGAAATATCTGCCCTGGTATCCATTTTTAGGTAACACCTATAAGTGATATGATATGATATGTGTCTTTCACTTTCTGACTTACTACAAGTCACGTGATTACTTCTAGACTCATCTACGGTGCTGCAAATGGCATTGTGTCCTTTTTTCCCTTGGCGTCTCTTCTGCCTTAGCGGGGTCCATTTTCAACAATGTGATTCCCTGAGGGTTGTGGATTAGCTGACCTGGGCAGCCTTACCCTGACGGCCCGCCCTCCCCAGGTCTGCCTCGTTGAGGTCAATATAAACAGCGCTTCAGGCAGCAATAGCCCCTGAAGCTGTGCCTGACTCCATATTGTCTGCCCCGTCAGCAGTCTCGGGGCTGTGCTGGTGGGAGGGAGTGAGGGGCCACAGCTTTGTGGGTGGCCCGGTGTGAGTGGGGTTCTGCTGGCCTTTCTGCAGGAGTTGCCAGGCTGCCGCCTGTAAAGATGAGGTTGTGTCACCCATACCTTCTGCTGGAATTTCTCTCCGGACAGAGGTGAGGAAGGAAAAAAGCAGTGGGGGCCGGGACAGGAGGGGTATCTCAGGCAGGGCAATGGAAAGCTTCTGGAAGAGCGCCCGGTGCCAGGACCACACTGGCTGTCCTGCAGGCACCAAGTTGGCCTGCGTGCTGTCACTGGTGTGGCTCCACGGTCCTTCCTCTAGGCTTTCAAGCCCTTGTACATATTCAGGTGTTTTACCTGGAAAGGGTGGGAACAGTTCAGCAGCAGCTGGCCTGGGGCTCAGCTCACGTTTACTCACAGATGCCCCGGCACGGTCCCCCAGCTTTGCAATGAGGACGCTCCTTGTGTGGGGGGTGGGTTGCTGGCTGTATGGGAGAGGGTTCCCCACCTCTGACCAATTTCAGAATTGTTTACCACTGGAGCAAGTGCTCTGATAGGGTTTTCCTCTGTATAACTCGTGGGTTCAGGTTTTTTTTTTTATGGTTCAAGTTAGATTTTATTCCTCTTTTATGTATTTATAGATATAAGCATGGAAATAATTCATTCCTATAAATACATCTGTGTGACAGGAAGAACTTTTTTCTGTTTTATTTTTAAATTTTATTTTTTAAAATTTTGAAATTTAATTTTATTTATTTTTTATACTGCACGTTATTATTAGTTATGTATTTTATGCATATACATGTATACAGGTCAATCCCAAACTCCCAACTCATCCCACCACCACCACCCCATGGCTTCCCACACTTGGTGTCCATACGTTTGTTCTCTACCTCTGTGTCTCTATTTCTTCCCTGCAAACCAGTTCATCTGTACCATTTTTAGGCTCCACATATATGCATTAATATACAATATTTGTTTTCCTCTTTCTGACTTACTTCTTTCTGTATGACAGTCTCTCGATCCATCGATGTCTCTACAAATGACCCAGTTTCATTCCTTTTAATGGCCGAGTAATATTCCATTTTATATATGTACCACATCTTTATCCATTCATCTGTCTGTGGGCATTTAGGTTGCTTCCATTACCTGGCTATTGTAAATAGTGCTGCAACGAACATTGTGGTGAATGTGCCTTTTTGAAATACGGTTTTCTCTGGGTATATGCCCAGAAGTGGGATTGCTGGATCAGATGGAAATTCTATTTCTAATTTTTTTAAGGAAACTCCATACTGTTCTCCATAGTGACTGTATCAATTTACATTCCCACCAATAGTGGAAGAGGGCTCCTTTTGTCCACACCCTCCCCAGAATTGGTTGTCTGTAGATTTTCTGATGATGCCGATTCTAACAGGTGTGAGGTGATACCTCATTGTAGTTTTGATTTGCATTTCTCTAATAATTAGTGCTGTTGAGCAGCTTTTCATGTGCGTCTTGGCCACCTCTGTGTCTCCTTTGAAGAAACGTCTCTTTAGATCTTCTGCCCATTTTTTGGGGGTTGTTTGTTTTTTTAATATTAAGCTGCATGAGCTGTTTATATAGATTGGAGATTAAACCTCTGTCCATTGATTCGTTTGCAACGATTTTCCCCCATTCTGAGGGATGCCTTTTTCCATTCCCGTGTTTTTTAACAAAAGAGGAAAGAAAGGAAAAGAAGCAGAACACTAATGTGCGTAAAATATGCCTTTTGAAATGGTCGTTTTGAAATATGGACGTCCTTTGAATTTTTTGGTCGATATGTGACCCCAGGATTTGTTTTCAGGGCAGGTGTCATTTACAGGCCTGCAATGATTTTGAATATCAACTGACCATTAGCGTTGGGATTAAAGCTGCTGTTGTGTGAAACGGCCACAAGGTGGCAGCAGTTCACCCTTACCAAATCTGGTTACTAGGGCAAGAGAACCTCAGTGGAAGTGGTGTTCTAGATTGGAGTTTAGAATGGAATGTGCCAGGAGAAAGCCCCTCACGTTTGTCTCACTACTTCTTGTTCGTGTTTTTAATTTAATTTTTTATTTCTTATTACAGCAAGTTTGATTACAATGTTTGGCTTGTTGTAGATGTGGAAGATGTGGTTCTTTTACACGTATACAGATGTCTGTTCTTCCTGGGATCCTTTTCCCATGTACGTTATGACAGAATGTTGAGTAGTCCTCTCTTGGTATTCTGTAGGTCTTTGGTGATTATATATGTCACCTGTGTTTGTATATGTCTGTTAACCCCGATATCGTAATGAAACCAATCCTCACACCTTTCCATTGGTGAACCATAAGTTTGTTTAATGAATCTGTGATTGCCCTTCTCCGTGGAAATATCTGCCCTGGTATCCATTTTTAGGTAACACCTATAAGTGATATGATATGATATGTGTCTTTCACTTTCTGACTTACTACAAGTCACGTGATTACTTCTAGACTCATCTACGGTGCTGCAAATGGCATTGTGTCCTTTTTTCCCTTGGCGTCTCTTCTGCCTTAGCGGGGTCCATTTTCAACAATGTGATTCCCTGAGGGTTGTGGATTAGCTGACCTGGGCAGCCTTACCCTGACGGCCCGCCCTCCCCAGGTCTGCCTCGTTGAGGTCAATATAAACAGCGCTCCAGGCAGCAATAGCCCCTGAAGCTGTGCCTGACTCCATATTGTCTGCCCCGTCAGCAGTCTCGGGGCTGTGCTGGTGGGAGGGAGTGAGGGGCCACAGCTTTGTGGGTGGCCCGGTGTGAGTGGGGTTCTGCTGGCCTTTCTGCAGGAGTTGCCAGGCTGCCGCCTGTAAAGAAGAGGTTGTGTCACCCATACCTTCTGCTGGAATTTCTCTCCGGACAGAGGTGAGGAAGGAAAAAAGCAGTGGGGGCCGGGACAGGAGGGGTATCTCAGGCAGGGCAATGGAAAGCTTCTGGAAGAGCGCCCGGTGCCAGGACCACACTGGCTGGCCTGCAGGCACCAAGTTGGCCTGCGTGCTGTCACTGGTGTGGCTCCACGGTCCTTCCTCTAGGCTTTCAAGCCCTTGTACATATTCAGGTGTTTTACCTGGAAAGGGTGGGAACAGTTCAGCAGCAGCTGGCCTGGGGCTCAGCTCACGTTTACTCACAGATGCCTCGGCACGGTCCCCCAGCTTTGCAATGAGGACGCTCCTTGCGTGGGGGGTGGGTTGCTGGCTGTATGGGAGATGGTTCCCCACCTCTGACCAATTTCAGAATTGTTTACCACTGGAGCAAGTGCCCTGATAGGGTTTTCCTCTGTATAACTCGTGGGTTCAGGTTTTTTTTTTTATGGTTCAAGTTAGATTTTATTCCACTTTTATGTATTTATAGATATAAGCATGGAAATAATTCATTCCTATAAATACATCTGTGTGACGGGAAGAACTTTTTTCTGTTTTATTTTTAAATTTTATTTTTTAAAATTTTGAAATTTAATTTTATTTATTTTTTATACAGCACGTTATTATTAGTTATGTATTTTATGCATATACATGTATACAGGTCAATCCCAAACTCCCAACTCATCCCACCACCACCACCCCATGGCTTCCCACACTTGGTGTCCATACGTTTGTTCTCTACCTCTGTGTCTCTATTTCTTCCCTGCAAACCAGTTCATCTGTACCATTTGTAGGCTCCACATATATGCATTAATATACAATATTTGTTTTCCTCTTTCTGACTTACTTCTTTCTGTATGACAGTCTCTCGATCCATCGATGTCTCTACAAATGACCCAGTTTCATTCCTTTTAATGGCCGAGTAATATTCCATTTTATATATGTACCACATCTTTATCCATTCATCTGTCTGTGGGCATTTAGGTTGCTTCCATTACCTGGCTATTGTAAATAGTGCTGCAACGAACATTGTGGTGAATGTGCCTTTTTGAAATACGGTTTTCTCTGGGTATATGCCCAGAAGTGGGATTGCTGGATCAGATGGAAATTCTATTTCTAATTTTTTTAAGGAAACTCCATACTGTTCTCCATAGTGACTGTATCAATTTACATTCCCACTAATAGTGGAAGAGGGCTCCTTTTGTCCACACGCTCCCCAGAATTGGTTGTCTGTAGATTTTCTGATGATGCCGATTCTAACAGGTGTGAGGTGATACCTCATTGTAGTTTTGATTTGCATTTCTCTAATAATTAGTGCTGTTGAGCAGCTTTTCATGTGCGTCTTGGCCATCTCTGGTCTCCTTTGAAGAAACGTCTCTTTAGATCTTCTGCCCATTTGTTTTGGGTTGTTTGTTTTTTTAATATTAAGCTGCATGAGCTGTTTATATAGATTGGAGATTAAACCTCTGTCCATTGATTCGTTTGCAACGATTTTCCCCCATTCTGAGGGATGCCTTTTTCCATTCCCGTGTTTTTTAACAAAAAAGGAAAGAAAGGAAAAGAAGCAGAACACTAATGTGCGTAAAATATGCCTTTTGAAACGGTCGTTTTGAAATATGGACGTCCTTTGAAATTTTTGGTCGATATGTGACCCCAGGATTTGTTTTCAGGGCAGGTGTCATTTACAGGCCTGCAATGATTTTGAATATCAACTGACCATTAGCGTTGGGATTAAAGCTGCTGTTGTGTGAAACGGCCACAAGGTGGCAGCAGTTCACCCTTACCAAATCTGGTTACTAGGGCAAGAGAGCCTCAGTGGAAGTGGTGTTCTAGATTGGAGTTTAGAATGGAATGTGCCAGGAGAAAGCCCCTCACGTTTGTCTCACTACTTCTTGTTCGTGTTTTTAATTTAATTTTTTATTTCTTATTACAGCAAGTTTGATTACAATGTTTGGCTTGTTGTAGATGTGGAAGATGTGGTTCTTTTACACGTATACAGATGTCTGTTCTTCCTGGGATCCTTTTCCCATGTACGTTATGACAGAATGTTGAGTAGTACTCTCTTGGTATTCTGTAGGTCTTTGGTGATTATATATGTCACCTGTGTTTGTATATGTCTGTTAACCCCGATATCGTAATGAAACCAATCCTCACACCTTTCCATTGGTGAACCATAAGTTTGTTTAATGAATCTGTGATTGCCCTTCTCCGTGGAAATATCTGCCCTGGTATCCATTTTTAGGTAACACCTATAAGTGATATGATATGATATGTGTCTTTCACTTTCTGACTTACTACAAGTCACGTGATTACTTCTAGACTCATCTACGGTGCTGCAAATGGCATTGTGTCCTTTTTTCCCTTGGCGTCTCTTCTGCCTTAGCGGGGTCCATTTTCAACAATGTGATTCCCTGAGGGTTGTGGATTAGCTGACCTGGGCAGCCTTACCCTGACGGCCCGCCCTCCCCAGGTCTGCCTCGTTGAGGTCAATATAAACAGCGCTCCAGGCAGCAATAGCCCCTGAAGCTGTGCCTGACTCCATATTGTCTGCCCCGTCAGCAGTCTCGGGGCTGTGCTGGTGGGAGGGAGTGAGGGGCCACAGCTTTGTGGGTGGCCCGGTGTGAGTGGGGTTCTGCTGGCCTTTCTGCAGGAGTTGCCAGGCTGCCGCCTGTAAAGAAGAGGTTGTGTCACCCATACCTTCTGCTGGAATTTCTCTCCGGACAGAGGTGAGGAAGGAAAAAAGTAGTGGGGGCCGGGACAGGAGGGGAATCTCAGGCAGGGCAATGGAAAGCTTCTGGAAGAGCGCTCGGGGCCAGGACCACACTGGCTGGCCTGCAGGCACCAAGTTGGCCTGCGTGCTGTCACTGGTGTGGCTCCACGGTCCTTCCTCTAGGCTTTCAAGCCCTTGTACATATTCAGGTGTTTTACCTGGAAAGGGTGGGAACAGTTCAGCAGCAGCTGGCCTGGGGCTCAGCTCACGTTTACTCACAGATGCCTCGGCACGGTCCCCCAGCTTTGCAATGAGGACGCTCCTTGCGTGGGGTGTGGGTTGCTGGCTGTATGGGAGATGGTTCACCACCTCTGACCAATTTCAGAATTGTTTACCACTGGAGCAAGTGCCCTGATAGGGTTATCCTCTGTATAACTCGTGGGTTCAGGTTTTTTTTTTTTATGGTTCAACTTAAATTTTATTCCTCTTTTATGTATTTATAGATTTAAGCATTGAAATAATTCATTCCTATAAATACATCTGTGTGACGGGAAGAACTTTTTTCTGTTTTATTTTTAAATTTTATTTTTTAAAATTTTGAAATTTAATTTAAATTTTTTTTTTATACAGCACGTTATTATTAGTTATGTATTTTATGCATATACATGTATACAGGTCAATCCCAAACTCCCAACTCATCCCACCACCACCACCCCATGGCTTCCCACACTTGGTGTCCATACGTTTGTTCTCTACCTCTGTGTCTCTATTTCTTCCCTGCAAACCAGTTCATCTGTACCATTTTTAGGCTCCACATATATGCATTAATATACAATATTTGTTTTCCTCTTTCTGACTTACTTCTTTCTGTATGACAGTCTCTCGATCCATCGATGTCTCTACAAATGACCCAGTTTCATTCCTTTTAATGGCCGAGTAATATTCCATTTTATATATGTACCACATCTTTATCCATTCATCTGTCTGTGGGCATTTAGGTTGCTTCCATTACCTGGCTATTGTAAATAGTGCTGCAACGAACATTGTGGTGAATGTGCCTTTTTGAAATACGGTTTTCTCTGGGTATATGCCCAGAAGTGGGATTGCTGGATCAGATGGAAATTCTATTTCTAATTTTTTTAAGGAAACTCCATACTGTTCTCCATAGTGACTGTATCAATTTACATTCCCACCAATAGTGGAAGAGGGCTCCTTTTGTCCACACCCTCCCCAGAATTGGTTGTTTGTAGATTTTCTGATGATGCCGATTCTAACAGGTGTGAGGTGATACCTCATTGTAGTTTTGATTTGCATTTCTCTAATAATTAGTGCTGTTGAGCAGCTTTTCATGTGCGTCTTGGCCGTCTCTGTGTCTCCTTTGAAGAAACGTCTCTTTAGATCTTCTGCCCATTTTTTTGGGGTTGTTTGTTTTTTTAATATTAAGCTGCATGAGCTGTTTATATAGATTGGAGATTAAACCTCTGTCCATTGATTCGTTTGCAACGATTTTCCCCCATTCTGAGGGATGCCTTTTTCCATTCCCGTGTTTTTTAACAAAAAAGGAAAGAAAGGAAAAGAAGCAGAACACTAATGTGCGTAAAATATGCCTTTTGAAACGGTCGTTTTGAAATATGGACGTCCTTTGAATTTTTTGGTCGATATGTGACCCCAGGATTTGTTTTCAGGGCAGGTGTCATTTACAGGCCTGCAATGATTTTGAATATCAACTGACCATTAGCGTTGGGATTAAAGCTGCTGTTGTGTGAAACGGCCACAAGGTGGCAGCAGTTCACCCTTACCAAATCTGGTTACTAGGGCAAGAGAACCTCAGTGGAAGTGGTGTTCTAGATTGGAGTTTAGAATGGAATGTGCCAGGAGAAAGCCCCTCACGTTTGTCTCACTACTTCTTGTTCGTGTTTTTAATTTAATTTTTTATTTCTTATTACAGCAAGTTTGATTACAATGTTTGGCTTGTTGTAGATGTGGAAGATGTGGTTCTTTTACACGTATACAGATGTCTGTTCTTCCTGGGATCCTTTTCCCATGTACGTTATGACAGAATGTTGAGTAGTCCTCTCTTGGTATTCTGTAGGTCTTTGGTGATTATATATGTCACCTGTGTTTGTATATGTCTGTTAACCCCGATATCGTAATGAAACCAATCCTCACACCTTTCCATTGGTGAACCATAAGTTTGTTTAATGAATCTGTGATTGCCCTTCTCCGTGGAAATATCTGCCCTGGTATCCATTTTTAGGTAACACCTATAAGTGATATGATATGATATGTGTCTTTCACTTTCTGACTTACTACAAGTCACGTGATTACTTCTAGACTCATCTACGGTGCTGCAAATGGCATTGTGTCCTTTTTTCCCTTGGCGTCTCTTCTGCCTTAGCGGGGTCCATTTTCAACAATGTGATTCCCTGAGGGTTGTGGATTAGCTGACCTGGGCAGCCTTACCCTGACGGCCCGCCCTCCCCAGGTCTGCCTCGTTGAGGTCAATATAAACAGCGCTCCAGGCAGCAATAGCCCCTGAAGCTGTGCCTGACTCCATATTCTCTGCCCCGTCAGCAGTCTCGGGGCTGTGCTGGTGGGAGGGAGTGAGGGGCCACAGCTTTGTGGGTGGCCCGGTGTGAGTGGGGTTCTGCTGGCCTTTCTGCAGGAGTTGCCAGGCTGCCGCCTGTAAAGAAGAGGTTGTGTCACCCATACCTTCTCCTGGAATTTCTCTCCGGACAGAGGTGAGGAAGAAAAAAAGCAGTGGGGGCCGGGACAGGAGGGGTATCTCAGGCAGGGCAATGGAAAGCTTCTGGAAGAGCGCCCGGTGCCAGGACCACACTGGCTGGCCTGCAGGCACCAAGTTGGCCTGCGTGCTGTCACTGGTGTGGCTCCACGGTCCTTCCTCTAGGATTTCAAGCCCTTGTACATATTCAGGTGTTTTACCTGGAAAGGGTGGGAACAGTTCAGCAGCAGCTGGCCTGGGGCTCAGCTCACGTTTACTCACAGATGCCTCGGCACGGTCCCCCAGCTTTGCAATGAGGACGCTCCTTGCGTGGGGGGTGGGTTGCTGGCTGTATGGGAGAGGGTTCCCCACCTCTGACCAATTTCAGAATTGTTTACCACTGGAGCAAGTGCCCTGATAGGGTTTTCCTCTGTATAACTCGTGGGTTCAGGTTTTTTTTTTATGGTTCAAGTTAGATATTATTCCTCTTTTATGTATTTATAGATATAAGCATGGAAATAATTCATTCCTATAAATACATCTGTGTGACAGGAAGAACTTTTTTCTGTTTTATTTTTAAATTTTATTTTTTAAAATTTTGAAATTTAATTTTATTTATTTTTTATACAGCACGTTATTATTAGTTATGTATTTTATGCATATACATGTATACAGGTCAATCCCAAACTCCCAACTCATCCCACCACCACCACCCCATGGCTTCCCACACTTGGTGTCCATACGTTTGTTCTCTACCTCTGTGTCTCTATTTCTTCCCTGCAAACCAGTTCATCTGTACCATTTGTAGGCTCCACATATATGCATTAATATACAATATTTGTTTTCCTCTTTCTGACTTACTTCTTTCTGTATGACAGTCTCTCGATCCATCGATGTCTCTACAAATGACCCAGTTTCATTCCTTTTAATGGCCGAGTAATATTCCATTTTATATATGTACCACATCTTTATCCATTCATCTGTCTGTGGGCATTTAGGTTGCTTCCATTACCTGGCTATTGTAAATAGTGCTGCAACGAACATTGTGGTGAATGTGCCTTTTTGAAATACGGTTTTCTCTGGGTATATGCCCAGAAGTGGGATTGCTGGATCAGATGGAAATTCTATTTCTAATTTTTTTAAGGAAACTCCATACTGTTCTCCATAGTGACTGTATCAATTTACATTCCCACTAATAGTGGAAGAGGGCTCCTTTTGTCCACACCCTCCCCAGAATTGGTTGTCTGTAGATTTTCTGATGATGCCGATTCTAACAGGTGTGAGGTGATACCTCATTGTAGTTTTGATTTGCATTTCTCTAATAATTAGTGCTGTTGAGCAGCTTTTCATGTGCGTCTTGGCCATCTCTGGTCTCCTTTGAAGAAACGTCTCTTTAGATCTTCTGCCCATTTGTTTTGGGTTGTTTGTTTTTTTAATATTAAGCTGCATGAGCTGTTTATATAGATTGGAGATTAAACCTCTGTCCATTGATTCGTTTGCAACGATTTTCCCCCATTCTGAGGGATGCCTTTTTCCATTCCCGTGTTTTTTAACAAAAAAGGAAAGAAAGGAAAAGAAGCAGAACACTAATGTGCGTAAAATATGCCTTTTGAAACGGTCGTTTTGAAATATGGACGTCCTTTGAATTTTTTGGTCGATATGTGACCCCAGGATTTGTTTTCAGGGCAGGTGTCATTTACAGGCCTGCAATGATTTTGAATATCAACTGACCATTAGCGTTGGGATTAAAGCTGCTGTTGTGTGAAACGGCCACAAGGTGGCAGCAGTTCACCCTTACCAAATCTGGTTACTAGGGCAAGAGAACCTCAGTGGAAGTGGTGTTCTAGATTGGAGTTTAGAATGGAATGTGCCAGGAGAAAGCCCCTCACGTTTGTCTCACTACTTCTTGTTCGTGTTTTTAATTTAATTTTTTATTTCTTATTACAGCAAGTTTGATTACAATGTTTGGCTTGTTGTAGATGTGGAAGATGTGGTTCTTTTACACGTATACAGATGTCTGTTCTTCCTGGGATCCTTTTCCCATGTACGTTATGACAGAATGTTGAGTAGTCCTCTCTTGGTATTCTGTAGGTCTTTGGTGATTATATATGTCACCTGTGTTTGTATATGTCTGTTAACCCCGATATCGTAATGAAACCAATCCTCACACCTTTCCATTGGTGAACCATAAGTTTGTTTAATGAATCTGTGATTGCCCTTCTCCGTGGAAATATCTGCCCTGGTATCCATTTTTAGGTAACACCTATAAGTGATATGATATGATATGTGTCTTTCACTTTCTGACTTACTACAAGTCACGTGATTACTTCTAGACTCATCTACGGTGCTGCAAATGGCATTGTGTCCTTTTTTCCCTTGGCGTCTCTTCTGCCTTAGCGGGGTCCATTTTCAACAATGTGATTCCCTGAGGGTTGTGGATTAGCTGACCTGGGCAGCCTTACCCTGACGGCCCGCCCTCCCCAGGTCTGCCTCGTTGAGGTCAATATAAACAGCGCTCCAGGCAGCAATAGCCCCTGAAGCTGTGCCTGACTCCATATTGTCTGCCCCGTCAGCAGTCTCGGGGCTGTGCTGGTGGGAGGGAGTGAGGGGCCACAGCTTTGTGGGTGGCCCGGTGTGAGTGGGGTTCTGCTGGCCTTTCTGCAGGAGTTGCCAGGCTGCCGCCTGTAAAGAAGAGGTTGTGTCACCCATACCTTCTGCTGGAATTTCTCTCCGGACAGAGGTGAGGAAGGAAAAAAGCAGTGGGGGCCGGGACAGGAGGGGTATCTCAGGCAGGGCAATGGAAAGCTTCTGGAAGAGCGCCCGGTGCCAGGACCACACTGGCTGGCCTGCAGGCACCAAGTTGGCCTGCGTGCTGTCACTGGTGTGGCTCCACGGTCCTTCCTCTAGGCTTTCAAGCCCTTGTACATATTCAGGTGTTTTACCTGGAAAGGGTGGGAACAGTTCAGCAGCAGCTGGCCTGGGGCTCAGCTCACGTTTACTCACAGATGCCTCGGCACGGTCCCCCAGCTTTGCAATGAGGACGCTCCTTGCGTGGGGGGTGGGTTGCTGGCTGTATGGGAGAGGGTTCCCCACCTCTGACCAATTTCAGAATTGTTTACCACTGGAGCAAGTGCCCTGATAGGGTTTTCCTCTGTATAACTCGTGGGTTCAGGTTTTTTTTTTATGGTTCAAGTTAGATTTTATTCCTCTTTTATGTATTTATAGATATAAGCATGGAAATAATTCATTCCTATAAATACATCTGTGTGACAGGAAGAACTTTTTTCTGTTTTATTTTTAAATTTTATTTTTTAAAATTTTGAAATTTAATTTTATTTATTTTTTATACAGCACGTTATTATTAGTTATGTATTTTATGCATATACATGTATACAGGTCAATCCCAAACTCCCAACTCATCCCACCACCACCACCCCATGGCTTCCCACACTTGGTGTCCATACGTTTGTTCTCTACCTCTGTGTCTCTATTTCTTCCCTGCAAACCAGTTCATCTGTACCATTTGTAGGCTCCACATATATGCATTAATATACAATATTTGTTTTCCTCTTTCTGACTTACTTCTTTCTGTATGACAGTCTCTCGATCCATCGATGTCTCTACAAATGACCCAGTTTCATTCCTTTTAATGGCCGAGTAATATTCCATTTTATATATGTACCACATCTTTATCCATTCATCTGTCTGTGGGCATTTAGGTTGCTTCCATTACCTGGCTATTGTAAATAGTGCTGCAACGAACATTGTGGTGAATGTGCCTTTTTGAAATACGGTTTTCTCTGGGTATATGCCCAGAAGTGGGATTGCTGGATCAGATGGAAATTCTATTTCTAATTTTTTTAAGGAAACTCCATACTGTTCTCCATAGTGACTGTATCAATTTACATTCCCACTAATAGTGGAAGAGGGCTCCTTTTGTCCACACGCTCCCCAGAATTGGTTGTCTGTAGATTTTCTGATGATGCCGATTCTAACAGGTGTGAGGTGATACCTCATTGTAGTTTTGATTTGCATTTCTCTAATAATTAGTGCTGTTGAGCAGCTTTTCATGTGCGTCTTGGCCATCTCTGGTCTCCTTTGAAGAAACGTCTCTTTAGATCTTCTGCCCATTTGTTTTGGGTTGTTTGTTTTTTTAATATTAAGCTGCATGAGCTGTTTATATAGATTGGAGATTAAACCTCTGTCCATTGATTCGTTTGCAACGATTTTCCCCCATTCTGAGGGATGCCTTTTTCCATTCCCGTGTTTTTTAACAAAAGAGGAAAGAAAGGAAAAGAAGCAGAACACTAATGTGCGTAAAATATGCCTTTTGAAACGGTCGTTTTGAAATATGGACGTCCTTTGAATTTTTTGGTCGATATGTGACCCCAGGATTTGTTTTCAGGGCAGGTGTCATTTACAGGCCTGCAATGATTTTGAATATCAACTGACCATTAGCGTTGGGATTAAAGCTGCTGTTGTGTGAAACGGCCACAAGGTGGCAGCAGTTCACCCTTACCAAATCTGGTTACTAGGGCAAGAGAACCTCAGTGGAAGTGGTGTTCTAGATTGGAGTTTAGAATGGAATGTGCCAGGAGAAAGCCCCTCACGTTTGTCTCACTACTTCTTGTTCGTGTTTTTAATTTAATTTTTTATTTCTTATTACAGCAAGTTTGATTACAATGTTTGGCTTGTTGTAGATGTGGAAGATGTGGTTCTTTTACACGTATACAGATGTCTGTTCTTCCTGGGATCCTTTTCCCATGTACGTTATGACAGAATGTTGAGTAGTCCTCTCTTGGTATTCTGTAGGTCTTTGGTGATTATATATGTCACCTGTGTTTGTATATGTCTGTTAACCCCGATATCGTAATGAAACCAATCCTCACACCTTTCCATTGGTGAACCATAAGTTTGTTTAATGAATCTGTGATTGCCCTTCTCCGTGGAAATATCTGCCCTGGTATCCATTTTTAGGTAACACCTATAAGTGATATGATATGATATGTGTCTTTCACTTTCTGACTTACTACAAGTCACGTGATTACTTCTAGACTCATCTACGGTGCTGCAAATGGCATTGTGTCCTTTTTTCCCTTGGCGTCTCTTCTGCCTTAGCGGGGTCCATTTTCAACAATGTGATTCCCTGAGGGTTGTGGATTAGCTGACCTGGGCAGCCTTACCCTGACGGCCCGCCCTCCCCAGGTCTGCCTCGTTGAGGTCAATATAAACAGCGCTCCAGGCAGCAATAGCCCCTGAAGCTGTGCCTGACTCCATATTGTCTGCCCCGTCAGCAGTCTCGGGGCTGTGCTGGTGGGAGGGAGTGAGGGGCCACAGCTTTGTGGGTGGCCCGGTGTGAGTGGGGTTCTGCTGGCCTTTCTGCAGGAGTTGCCAGGCTGCCGCCTGTAAAGAAGAGGTTGTGTCACCCATACCTTCTCCTGGAATTTCTCTCCGGACAGAGGTGAGGAAGAAAAAAAGCAGTGGGGGCCGGGACAGGAGGGGTATCTCAGGCAGGGCAATGGAAAGCTTCTGGAAGAGCGCCCTGTGCCAGGACCACACTGGCTGGCCTGCAGGCACCAAGTTGGCCTGCGTGCTGTCACTGGTGTGGCTCCACGGTCCTTCCTCTAGGCTTTCAAGCCCTTGTACATATTCAGGTGTTTTACCTGGAAAGGGTGGGAACAGTTCAGCAGCAGCTGGCCTGGGGCTCAGCTCACGTTTACTCACAGATGCCTCGGCACGGTCCCCCAGCTTTGCAATGAGGACGCTCCTTGCGTGGGGGGTGGGTTGCTGGCTGTATGGGAGAGGGTTCCCCACCTCTGACCAATTTCAGAATTGTTTACCACTGGAGCAAGTGCCCTGATAGGGTTTTCCTCTGTATAACTCGTGGGTTCAGGTTTTTTTTTTATGGTTCAAGTTAGATTTTATTCCTCTTTTATGTATTTATAGATATAAGCATGGAAATAATTCATTCCTATAAATACATCTGTGTGACAGGAAGAACTTTTTTCTGTTTTATTTTTAAATTTTATTTTTTAAAATTTTGAAATTTAATTTTATTTATTTTTTATACAGCACGTTATTATTAGTTATGTATTTTATGCATATACATGTATACAGGTCAATCCCAAACTCCCAATTCATCCCACCACCACCACCCCATGGCTTCCCACACTTGGTGTCCATACGTTTGTTCTCTACCTCTGTGTCTCTATTTCTTCCCTGCAAACCAGTTCATCTGTACCATTTGTAGGCTCCACATATATGCATTAATATACAATATTTGTTTTCCTCTTTCTGACTTACTTCTTTCTGTATGACAGTCTCTCGATCCATCGATGTCTCTACAAATGACCCAGTTTCATTCCTTTTAATGGCCGAGTAATATTCCATTTTATATATGTACCACATCTTTATCCATTCATCTGTCTGTGGGCATTTAGGTTGCTTCCATTACCTGGCTATTGTAAATAGTGCTGCAACGAACATTGTGGTGAATGTGCCTTTTTGAAATACGGTTTTCTCTGGGTATATGCCCAGAAGTGGGATTGCTGGATCAGATGGAAATTCTATTTCTAATTTTTTTAAGGAAACTCCATACTGTTCTCCATAGTGACTGTATCAATTTACATTCCCACTAATAGTGGAAGAGGGCTCCTTTTGTCCACACGCTCCCCAGAATTGGTTGTCTGTAGATTTTCTGATGATGCCGATTCTAACAGGTGTGAGGTGATACCTCATTGTAGTTTTGATTTGCATTTCTCTAATAATTAGTGCTGTTGAGCAGCTTTTCATGTGCGTCTTGGCCATCTCTGGTCTCCTTTGAAGAAACGTCTCTTTAGATCTTCTGCCCATTTGTTTTGGGTTGTTTGTTTTTTTAATATTAAGCTGCATGAGCTGTTTATATAGATTGGAGATTAAACCTCTGTCCATTGATTCGTTTGCAACGATTTTCCCCCATTCTGAGGGATGCCTTTTTCCATTCCCGTGTTTTTTAACAAAAAAGGAAAGAAAGGAAAAGAAGCAGAACACTAATGTGCGTAAAATATGCCTTTTGAAACGGTCGTTTTGAAATATGGACGTCCTTTGAAATTTTTGGTCGATATGTGACCCCAGGATTTGTTTTCAGGGCAGGTGTCATTTACAGGCCTGCAATGATTTTGAATATCAACTGACCATTAGCGTTGGGATTAAAGCTGCTGTTGTGTGAAACGGCCACAAGGTGGCAGCAGTTCACCCTTACCAAATCTGGTTACTAGGGCAAGAGAGCCTCAGTGGAAGTGGTGTTCTAGATTGGAGTTTAGAATGGAATGTGCCAGGAGAAAGCCCCTCACGTTTGTCTCACTACTTCTTGTTCGTGTTTTTAATTTAATTTTTTATTTTTTATTACAGCAAGTTTGATTACAATGTTTGGCTTGTTGTAGATGTGGAAGATGTGGTTCTTTTACACGTATACAGATGTCTGTTCTTCCTGGGATCCTTTTCCCATGTACGTTATGACAGAATGTTGAGTAGTCCTCTCTTGGTATTCTGTAGGTCTTTGGTGATTATATATGTCACCTGTGTTTGTATATGTCTGTTAACCCCGATATCGTAATGAAACCAATCCTCACACCTTTCCATTGGTGAACCATAAGTTTGTTTAATGAATCTGTGATTGCCCTTCTCCGTGGAAATATCTGCCCTGGTATCCATTTTTAGGTAACACCTATAAGTGATATGATATGATATGTGTCTTTCACTTTCTGACTTACTACAAGTCACGTGATTACTTCTAGACTCATCTACGGTGCTGCAAATGGCATTGTGTCCTTTTTTCCCTTGGCGTCTCTTCTGCCTTAGCGGGGTCCATTTTCAACAATGTGATTCCCTGAGGGTTGTGGATTAGCTGACCTGGGCAGCCTTACCCTGACGGCCCGCCCTCCCCAGGTCTGCCTCGTTGAGGTCAATATAAACAGCGCTCCAGGCAGCAATAGCCCCTGAAGCTGTGCCTGACTCCATATTCTCTGCCCCGTCAGCAGTCTCGGGGCTGTGCTGGTGGGAGGGAGTGAGGGGCCACAGCTTTGTGGGTGGCCCGGTGTGAGTGGGGTTCTGCTGGCCTTTCTGCAGGAGTTGCCAGGCTGCCGCCTGTAAAGAAGAGGTTGTGTCACCCATACCTTCTGCTGGAATTTCTCTCCGGACAGAGGTGAGGAAGGAAAAAAGTAGTGGGGGCCGGGACAGGAGGGGAATCTCAGGCAGGGCAATGGAAAGCTTCTGGAAGAGCGCTCGGGGCCAGGACCACACTGGCTGGCCTGCAGGCACCAAGTTGGCCTGCGTGCTGTCACTGGTGTGGCTGCACGGTCCTTCCTCTAGGCTTTCAAGCCCTTGTACATATTCAGGTGTTTTACCTGGAAAGGGTGGGAACAGTTCAGCAGCAGCTGGCCTGGGGCTCAGCTCACGTTTACTCACAGATGCCTCGGCACGGTCCCCCAGCTTTGCAATGAGGACGCTCCTTGCGTGGGGTGTGGGTTGCTGGCTGTATGGGAGATGGTTCACCACCTCTGACCAATTTCAGAATTGTTTACCACTGGAGCAAGTGCCCTGATAGGGTTATCCTCTGTATAACTCGTGGGTTCAGGTTTTTTTTTTATGGTTCAACTTAAATTTTATTCCTCTTTTATGTATTTATAGATTTAAGCATTGAAATAATTCATTCCTATAAATACATCTGTGTGACGGGAAGAACTTTTTTCTGTTTTATTTTTAAATTTTATTTTTTAAAATTTTGAAATTTAATTTTATTTATTTTTTTATACAGCACGTTATTATTAGTTATGTATTTTATGCATATACATGTATACAGGTCAATCCCAAACTCCCAACTCATCCCACCACCACCACCCCATGGCTTCCCACACTTGGTGTCCATACGTTTGTTCTCTACCTCTGTGTCTCTATTTCTTCCCTGCAAACCAGTTCATCTGTACCATTTTTAGGCTCCACATATATGCATTAATATACAATATTTGTTTTCCTCTTTCTGACTTACTTCTTTCTGTATGACAGTCTCTCGATCCATCGATGTCTCTACAAATGACCCAGTTTCATTCCTTTTAATGGCCGAGTAATATTCCATTTTATATATGTACCACATCTTTATCCATTCATCTGTCTGTGGGCATTTAGGTTGCTTCCATTACCTGGCTATTGTAAATAGTGCTGCAACGAACATTGTGGTGAATGTGCCTTTTTGAAATACGGTTTTCTCTGGGTATATGCCCAGAAGTGGGATTGCTGGATCAGATGGAAATTCTATTTCTAATTTTTTTAAGGAAACTCCATACTGTTCTCCATAGTGACTGTATCAATTTACATTCCCACCAATAGTGGAAGAGGGCTCCTTTTGTCCACACCCTCCCCAGAATTGGTTGTTTGTAGATTTTCTGATGATGCCGATTCTAACAGGTGTGAGGTGATACCTCATTGTAGTTTTGATTTGCATTTCTCTAATAATTAGTGCTGTTGAGCAGCTTTTCATGTGCGTCTTGGCCGTCTCTGTGTCTCCTTTGAAGAAACGTCTCTTTAGATCTTCTGCCCATTTTTTTGGGGTTGTTTGTTTTTTTAATATTAAGCTGCATGAGCTGTTTATATAGATTGGAGATTAAACCTCTGTCCATTGATTCGTTTGCAACGATTTTCCCCCATTCTGAGGGATGCCTTTTTCCATTCCCGTGTTTTTTAACAAAAAAGGAAAGAAAGGAAAAGAAGCAGAACACTAATGTGCGTAAAATATGCCTTTTGAAACGGTCGTTTTGAAATATGGACGTCCTTTGAATTTTTTGGTCGATATGTGACCCCAGGATTTGTTTTCAGGGCAGGTGTCATTTACAGGCCTGCAATGATTTTGAATATCAACTGACCATTAGCGTTGGGATTAAAGCTGCTGTTGTGTGAAACGGCCACAAGGTGGCAGCAGTTCACCCTTACCAAATCTGGTTACTAGGGCAAGAGAACCTCAGTGGAAGTGGTGTTCTAGATTGGAGTTTAGAATGGAATGTGCCAGGAGAAAGCCCCTCACGTTTGTCTCACTACTTCTTGTTCGTGTTTTTAATTTAATTTTTTATTTCTTATTACAGCAAGTTTGATTACAATGTTTGGCTTGTTGTAGATGTGGAAGATGTGGTTCTTTTACACGTATACAGATGTCTGTTCTTCCTGGGATCCTTTTCCCATGTACGTTATGACAGAATGTTGAGTAGTCCTCTCTTGGTATTCTGTAGGTCTTTGGTGATTATATATGTCACCTGTGTTTGTATATGTCTGTTAACCCCGATATCGTAATGAAACCAATCCTCACACCTTTCCATTGGTGAACCATAAGTTTGTTTAATGAATCTGTGATTGCCCTTCTCCGTGGAAATATCTGCCCTGGTATCCATTTTTAGGTAACACCTATAAGTGATATGATATGATATGTGTCTTTCACTTTCTGACTTACTACAAGTCACGTGATTACTTCTAGACTCATCTACGGTGCTGCAAATGGCATTGTGTCCTTTTTTCCCTTGGCGTCTCTTCTGCCTTAGCGGGGTCCATTTTCAACAATGTGATTCCCTGAGGGTTGTGGATTAGCTGACCTGGGCAGCCTTACCCTGACGGCCCGCCCTCCCCAGGTCTGCCTCGTTGAGGTCAATATAAACAGCGCTCCAGGCAGCAATAGCCCCTGAAGCTGTGCCTGACTCCATATTCTCTGCCCCGTCAGCAGTCTCGGGGCTGTGCTGGTGGGAGGGAGTGAGGGGCCACAGCTTTGTGGGTGGCCCGGTGTGAGTGGGGTTCTGCTGGCCTTTCTGCAGGAGTTGCCAGGCTGCCGCCTGTAAAGAAGAGGTTGTGTCACCCATACCTTCTCCTGGAATTTCTCTCCGGACAGAGGTGAGGAAGAAAAAAAGCAGTGGGGGCCGGGACAGGAGGGGTATCTCAGGCAGGGCAATGGAAAGCTTCTGGAAGAGCGCCCGGTGCCAGGACCACACTGGCTGGCCTGCAGGCACCAAGTTGGCCTGCGTGCTGTCACTGGTGTGGCTCCACGGTCCTTCCTCTAGGCTTTCAAGCCCTTGTACATATTCAGGTGTTTTACCTGGAAAGGGTGGGAACAGTTCAGCAGCAGCTGGCCTGGGGCTCAGCTCACGTTTACTCACAGATGCCTCGGCACGGTCCCCCAGCTTTGCAATGAGGACGCTCCTTGCGTGGGGGGTGGGTTGCTGGCTGTATGGGAGAGGGTTCCCCACCTCTGACCAATTTCAGAATTGTTTACCACTGGAGCAAGTGCCCTGATAGGGTTTTCCTCTGTATAACTCGTGGGTTCAGGTTTTTTTTTTATGGTTCAAGTTAGATTTTATTCCTCTTTTATGTATTTATAGATATAAGCATGGAAATAATTCATTCCTATAAATACATCTGTGTGACAGGAAGAACTTTTTTCTGTTTTATTTTTAAATTTTATTTTTTAAAATTTTGAAATTTAATTTTATTTATTTTTTATACAGCACGTTATTATTAGTTATGTATTTTATGCATATACATGTATACAGGTCAATCCCAAACTCCCAACTCATCCCACCACCACCACCCCATGGCTTCCCACACTTGGTGTCCATACGTTTGTTCTCTACCTCTGTGTCTCTATTTCTTCCCTGCAAACCAGTTCATCTGTACCATTTGTAGGCTCCACATATATGCATTAATATACAATATTTGTTTTCCTCTTTCTGACTTACTTCTTTCTGTATGACAGTCTCTCGATCCATCGATGTCTCTACAAATGACCCAGTTTCATTCCTTTTAATGGCCGAGTAATATTCCATTTTATATATGTACCACATCTTTATCCATTCATCTGTCTGTGGGCATTTAGGTTGCTTCCATTACCTGGCTATTGTAAATAGTGCTGCAACGAACATTGTGGTGAATGTGCCTTTTTGAAATACGGTTTTCTCTGGGTATATGCCCAGAAGTGGGATTGCTGGATCAGATGGAAATTCTATTTCTAATTTTTTTAAGGAAACTCCATACTGTTCTCCATAGTGACTGTATCAATTTACATTCCCACTAATAGTGGAAGAGGGCTCCTTTTGTCCACACGCTCCCCAGAATTGGTTGTCTGTAGATTTTCTGATGATGCCGATTCTAACAGGTGTGAGGTGATACCTCATTGTAGTTTTGATTTGCATTTCTCTAATAATTAGTGCTGTTGAGCAGCTTTTCATGTGCGTCTTGGCCATCTCTGGTCTCCTTTGAAGAAACGTCTCTTTAGATCTTCTGCCCATTTGTTTTGGGTTGTTTGTTTTTTTAATATTAAGCTGCATGAGCTGTTTATATAGATTGGAGATTAAACCTCTGTCCATTGATTCGTTTGCAACGATTTTCCCCCATTCTGAGGGATGCCTTTTTCCATTCCCGTGTTTTTTAACAAAAAAGGAAAGAAAGGAAAAGAAGCAGAACACTAATGTGCGTAAAATATGCCTTTTGAAACGGTCGTTTTGAAATATGGACGTCCTTTGAATTTTTTGGTCGATATGTGACCCCAGGATTTGTTTTCAGGGCAGGTGTCATTTACAGGCCTGCAATGATTTTGAATATCAACTGACCATTAGCGTTGGGATTAAAGCTGCTGTTGTGTGAAACGGCCACAAGGTGGCAGCAGTTCACCCTTACCAAATCTGGTTACTAGGGCAAGAGAACCTCAGTGGAAGTGGTGTTCTAGATTGGAGTTTAGAATGGAATGTGCCAGGAGAAAGCCCCTCACGTTTGTCTCACTACTTCTTGTTCGTGTTTTTAATTTAATTTTTTATTTCTTATTACAGCAAGTTTGATTACAATGTTTGGCTTGTTGTAGATGTGGAAGATGTGGTTCTTTTACACGTATACAGATGTCTGTTCTTCCTGGGATCCTTTTCCCATGTACGTTATGACAGAATGTTGAGTAGTCCTCTCTTGGTATTCTGTAGGTCTTTGGTGATTATATATGTCACCTGTGTTTGTATATGTCTGTTAACCCCGATATCGTAATGAAACCAATCCTCACACCTTTCCATTGGTGAACCATAAGTTTGTTTAATGAATCTGTGATTGCCCTTCTCCGTGGAAATATCTGCCCTGGTATCCATTTTTAGGTAACACCTATAAGTGATATGATATGATATGTGTCTTTCACTTTCTGACTTACTACAAGTCACGTGATTACTTCTAGACTCATCTACGGTGCTGCAAATGGCATTGTGTCCTTTTTTCCCTTGGCGTCTCTTCTGCCTTAGCGGGGTCCATTTTCAACAATGTGATTCCCTGAGGGTTGTGGATTAGCTGACCTGGGCAGCCTTACCCTGACGGCCCGCCCTCCCCAGGTCTGCCTCGTTGAGGTCAATATAAACAGCGCTCCAGGCAGCAATAGCCCCTGAAGCTGTGCCTGACTCCATATTGTCTGCCCCGTCAGCAGTCTCGGGGCTGTGCTGGTGGGAGGGAGTGAGGGGCCACAGCTTTGTGGGTGGCCCGGTGTGAGTGGGGTTCTGCTGGCCTTTCTGCAGGAGTTGCCAGGCTGCCGCCTGTAAAGAAGAGGTTGTGTCACCCATACCTTCTCCTGGAATTTCTCTCCGGACAGAGGTGAGGAAGAAAAAAAGCAGTGGGGGCCGGGACAGGAGGGGTATCTCAGGCAGGGCAATGGAAAGCTTCTGGAAGAGCGCCCGGTGCCAGGACCACACTGGCTGGCCTGCAGGCACCAAGTTGGCCTGCGTGCTGTCACTGGTGTGGCTCCACGGTCCTTCCTCTAGGCTTTCAAGCCCTTGTACATATTCAGGTGTTTTACCTGGAAAGGGTGGGAACAGTTCAGCAGCAGCTGGCCTGGGGCTCAGCTCACGTTTACTCACAGATGCCTCGGCACGGTCCCCCAGCTTTGCAATGAGGACGCTCCTTGCGTGGGGGGTGGGTTGCTGGCTGTATGGGAGAGGGTTCCCCACCTCTGACCAATTTCAGAATTGTTTACCACTGGAGCAAGTGCCCTGATAGGGTTTTCCTCTGTATAACTCGTGGGTTCAGGTTTTTTTTTTATGGTTCAAGTTAGATTTTATTCCTCTTTTATGTATTTATAGATATAAGCATGGAAATAATTCATTCCTATAAATACATCTGTGTGACAGGAAGAACTTTTTTCTGTTTTATTTTTAAATTTTATTTTTTAAAATTTTGAAATTTAATTTTATTTATTTTTTATACAGCACGTTATTATTAGTTATGTATTTTATGCATATACATGTATACAGGTCAATCCCAAACTCCCAATTCATCCCACCACCACCACCCCATGGCTTCCCACACTTGGTGTCCATACGTTTGTTCTCTACCTCTGTGTCTCTATTTCTTCCCTGCAAACCAGTTCATCTGTACCATTTGTAGGCTCCACATATATGCATTAATATACAATATTTGTTTTCCTCTTTCTGACTTACTTCTTTCTGTATGACAGTCTCTCGATCCATCGATGTCTCTACAAATGACCCAGTTTCATTCCTTTTAATGGCCGAGTAATATTCCATTTTATATATGTACCACATCTTTATCCATTCATCTGTCTGTGGGCATTTAGGTTGCTTCCATTACCTGGCTATTGTAAATAGTGCTGCAACGAACATTGTGGTGAATGTGCCTTTTTGAAATACGGTTTTCTCTGGGTATATGCCCAGAAGTGGGATTGCTGGATCAGATGGAAATTCTATTTCTAATTTTTTTAAGGAAACTCCATACTGTTCTCCATAGTGACTGTATCAATTTACATTCCCACTAATAGTGGAAGAGGGCTCCTTTTGTCCACACGCTCCCCAGAATTGGTTGTCTGTAGATTTTCTGATGATGCCGATTCTAACAGGTGTGAGGTGATACCTCATTGTAGTTTTGATTTGCATTTCTCTAATAATTAGTGCTGTTGAGCAGCTTTTCATGTGAGTCTTGGCCATCTCTGGTCTCCTTTGAAGAAACGTCTCTTTAGATCTTCTGCCCATTTGTTTTGGGTTGTTTGTTTTTTTAATATTAAGCTGCATGAGCTGTTTATATAGATTGGAGATTAAACCTCTGTCCATTGATTCGTTTGCAACGATTTTCCCCCATTCTGAGGGATGCCTTTTTCCATTCCCGTGTTTTTTAACAAAAAAGGAAAGAAAGGAAAAGAAGCAGAACACTAATGTGCGTAAAATATGCCTTTTGAAACGGTCGTTTTGAAATATGGACGTCCTTTGAAATTTTTGGTCGATATGTGACCCCAGGATTTGTTTTCAGGGCAGGTGTCATTTACAGGCCTGCAATGATTTTGAATATCAACTGACCATTAGCGTTGGGATTAAAGCTGCTGTTGTGTGAAACGGCCACAAGGTGGCAGCAGTTCACCCTTACCAAATCTGGTTACTAGGGCAAGAGAGCCTCAGTGGAAGTGGTGTTCTAGATTGGAGTTTAGAATGGAATGTGCCAGGAGAAAGCCCCTCACGTTTGTCTCACTACTTCTTGTTCGTGTTTTTAATTTAATTTTTTATTTCTTATTACAGCAAGTTTGATTACAATGTTTGGCTTGTTGTAGATGTGGAAGATGTGGTTCTTTTACACGTATACAGATGTCTGTTCTTCCTGGGATCCTTTTCCCATGTACGTTATGACAGAATGTTGAGTAGTCCTCTCTTGGTATTCTGTAGGTCTTTGGTGATTATATATGTCACCTGTGTTTGTATATGTCTGTTAACCCCGATATCGTAATGAAACCAATCCTCACACCTTTCCATTGGTGAACCATAAGTTTGTTTAATGAATCTGTGATTGCCCTTCTCCGTGGAAATATCTGCCCTGGTATCCATTTTTAGGTAACACCTATAAGTGATATGATATGATATGTGTCTTTCACTTTCTGACTTACTACAAGTCACGTGATTACTTCTAGACTCATCTACGGTGCTGCAAATGGCATTGTGTCCTTTTTTCCCTTGGCGTCTCTTCTGCCTTAGCGGGGTCCATTTTCAACAATGTGATTCCCTGAGGGTTGTGGATTAGCTGACCTGGGCAGCCTTACCCTGACGGCCCGCCCTCCCCAGGTCTGCCTCGTTGAGGTCAATATAAACAGCGCTCCAGGCAGCAATAGCCCCTGAAGCTGTGCCTGACTCCATATTCTCTGCCCCGTCAGCAGTCTCGGGGCTGTGCTGGTGGGAGGGAGTGAGGGGCCACAGCTTTGTGGGTGGCCCGGTGTGAGTGGGGTTCTGCTGGCCTTTCTGCAGGAGTTGCCAGGCTGCCGCCTGTAAAGAAGAGGTTGTGTCACCCATACCTTCTGCTGGAATTTCTCTCCGGACAGAGGTGAGGAAGGAAAAAAGTAGTGGGGGCCGGGACAGGAGGGGAATCTCAGGCAGGGCAATGGAAAGCTTCTGGAAGAGCGCTCGGGGCCAGGACCACACTGGCTGGCCTGCAGGCACCAAGTTGGCCTGCGTGCTGTCACTGGTGTGGCTCCACGGTCCTTCCTCTAGGCTTTCAAGCCCTTGTACATATTCAGGTGTTTTACCTGGAAAGGGTGGGAACAGTTCAGCAGCAGCTGGCCTGGGGCTCAGCTCACGTTTACTCACAGATGCCTCGGCACGGTCCCCCAGCTTTTCAATGAGGACGCTCCTTGCGTGGGGTGTGGGTTGCTGGCTGTATGGGAGATGGTTCACCACCTCTGACCAATTTCAGAATTGTTTACCACTGGAGCAAGTGCCCTGATAGGGTTATCCTCTGTATAACTCGTGGGTTCAGGTTTTTTTTTTATGGTTCAACTTAAATTTTATTCCTCTTTTATGTATTTATAGATTTAAGCATTGAAATAATTCATTCCTATAAATACATCTGTGTGACGGGAAGAACTTTTTTCTGTTTTATTTTTAAATTTTATTTTTTAAAATTTTGAAATTTAATTTTATTTATTTTTTTATACAGCACGTTATTATTAGTTATGTATTTTATGCATATACATGTATACAGGTCAATCCCAAACTCCCAACTCATCCCACCACCACCACCCCATGGCTTCCCACACTTGGTGTCCATACGTTTGTTCTCTACCTCTGTGTCTCTATTTCTTCCCTGCAAACCAGTTCATCTGTACCATTTTTAGGCTCCACATATATGCATTAATATACAATATTTGTTTTCCTCTTTCTGACTTACTTCTTTCTGTATGACAGTCTCTCGATCCATCGATGTCTCTACAAATGACCCAGTTTCATTCCTTTTAATGGCCGAGTAATATTCCATTTTATATATGTACCACATCTTTATCCATTCATCTGTCTGTGGGCATTTAGGTTGCTTCCATTACCTGGCTATTGTAAATAGTGCTGCAACGAACATTGTGGTGAATGTGCCTTTTTGAAATACGGTTTTCTCTGGGTATATGCCCAGAAGTGGGATTGCTGGATCAGATGGAAATTCTATTTCTAATTTTTTTAAGGAAACTCCATACTGTTCTCCATAGTGACTGTATCAATTTACATTCCCACCAATAGTGGAAGAGGGCTCCTTTTGTCCACACCCTCCCCAGAATTGGTTGTTTGTAGATTTTCTGATGATGCCGATTCTAACAGGTGTGAGGTGATACCTCATTGTAGTTTTGATTTGCATTTCTCTAATAATTAGTGCTGTTGAGCAGCTTTTCATGTGCGTCTTGGCCGTCTCTGTGTCTCCTTTGAAGAAACGTCTCTTTAGATCTTCTGCCCATTTTTTTGGGGTTGTTTGTTTTTTTAATATTAAGCTGCATGAGCTGTTTATATAGATTGGAGATTAAACCTCTGTCCATTGATTCGTTTGCAACGATTTTCCCCCATTCTGAGGGATGCCTTTTTCCATTCCCGTGTTTTTTAACAAAAAAGGAAAGAAAGGAAAAGAAGCAGAACACTAATGTGCGTAAAATATGCCTTTTGAAACGGTCGTTTTGAAATATGGACGTCCTTTGAATTTTTTGGTCGATATGTGACCCCAGGATTTGTTTTCAGGGCAGGTGTCATTTACAGGCCTGCAATGATTTTGAATATCAACTGACCATTAGCGTTGGGATTAAAGCTGCTGTTGTGTGAAACGGCCACAAGGTGGCAGCAGTTCACCCTTACCAAATCTGGTTACTAGGGCAAGAGAACCTCAGTGGAAGTGGTGTTCTAGATTGGAGTTTAGAATGGAATGTGCCAGGAGAAAGCCCCTCACGTTTGTCTCACTACTTCTTGTTCGTGTTTTTAATTTAATTTTTTATTTCTTATTACAGCAAGTTTGATTACAATGTTTGGCTTGTTGTAGATGTGGAAGATGTGGTTCTTTTACACGTATACAGATGTCTGTTCTTCCTGGGATCCTTTTCCCATGTACGTTATGACAGAATGTTGAGTAGTCCTCTCTTGGTATTCTGTAGGTCTTTGGTGATTATATATGTCACCTGTGTTTGTATATGTCTGTTAACCCCGATATCGTAATGAAACCAATCCTCACACCTTTCCATTGGTGAACCATAAGTTTGTTTAATGAATCTGTGATTGCCCTTCTCCGTGGAAATATCTGCCCTGGTATCCATTTTTAGGTAACACCTATAAGTGATATGATATGATATGTGTCTTTCACTTTCTGACTTACTACAAGTCACGTGATTACTTCTAGACTCATCTACGGTGCTGCAAATGGCATTGTGTCCTTTTTTCCCTTGGCGTCTCTTCTGCCTTAGCGGGGTCCATTTTCAACAATGTGATTCCCTGAGGGTTGTGGATTAGCTGACCTGGGCAGCCTTACCCTGACGGCCCGCCCTCCCCAGGCCTGCCTCGTTGAGGTCAATATAAACAGCGCTCCAGGCAGCAATAGCCCCTGAAGCTGTGCCTGACTCCATATTCTCTGCCCCGTCAGCAGTCTCGGGGCTGTGCTGGTGGGAGGGAGTGAGGGGCCACAGCTTTGTGGGTGGCCCGGTGTGAGTGGGGTTCTGCTGGCCTTTCTGCAGGAGTTGCCAGGCTGCCGCCTGTAAAGAAGAGGTTGTGTCACCCATACCTTCTGCTGGAATTTCTCTCCGGACAGAGGTGAGGAAGAAAAAAAGCAGTGGGGGCCGGGACAGGAGGGGTATCTCAGGCAGGGCAATGGAAAGCTTCTGGAAGAGCGCCCGGTGCCAGGACCACACTGGCTGGCCTGCAGGCACCAAGTTGGCCTGCGTGCTGTCACTGGTGTGGCTCCACGGTCCTTCCTCTAGGCTTTCAAGCCCTTGTACATATTCAGGTGTTTTACCTGGAAAGGGTGGGAACAGTTCAGCAGCAGCTGGCCTGGGGCTCAGCTCACGTTTACTCACAGATGCCTCGGCACGGTCCCCCAGCTTTGCAATGAGGACGCTCCTTGCGTGGGGGGTGGGTTGCTGGCTGTATGGGAGAGGGTTCCCCACCTCTGACCAATTTCAGAATTGTTTACCACTGGAGCAAGTGCCCTGATAGGGTTTTCCTCTGTATAACTCGTGGGTTCAGGTTTTTTTTTTATGGTTCAAGTTAGATTTTATTCCTCTTTTATGTATTTATAGATATAAGCATGGAAATAATTCATTCCTATAAATACATCTGTGTGACAGGAAGAACTTTTTTCTGTTTTATTTTTAAATTTTATTTTTTAAAATTTTGAAATTTAATTTTATTTATTTTTTATACAGCACGTTATTATTAGTTATGTATTTTATGCATATACATGTATACAGGTCAATCCCAAACTCCCAACTCATCCCACCACCACCACCCCATGGCTTCCCACACTTGGTGTCCATACGTTTGTTCTCTACCTCTGTGTCTCTATTTCTTCCCTGCAAACCAGTTCATCTGTACCATTTGTAGGCTCCACATATATGCATTAATATACAATATTTGTTTTCCTCTTTCTGACTTACTTCTTTCTGTATGACAGTCTCTCGATCCATCGATGTCTCTACAAATGACCCAGTTTCATTCCTTTTAATGGCCGAGTAATATTCCATTTTATATATGTACCACATCTTTATCCATTCATCTGTCTGTGGGCATTTAGGTTGCTTCCATTACCTGGCTATTGTAAATAGTGCTGCAACGAACATTGTGGTGAATGTGCCTTTTTGAAATACGGTTTTCTCTGGGTATATGCCCAGAAGTGGGATTGCTGGATCAGATGGAAATTCTATTTCTAATTTTTTTAAGGAAACTCCATACTGTTCTCCATAGTGACTGTATCAATTTACATTCCCACTAATAGTGGAAGAGGGCTCCTTTTGTCCACACCCTCCCCAGAATTGGTTGTCTGTAGATTTTCTGATGATGCCGATTCTAACAGGTGTGAGGTGATACCTCATTGTAGTTTTGATTTGCATTTCTCTAATAATTAGTGCTGTTGAGCAGCTTTTCATGTGCGTCTTGGCCATCTCTGGTCTCCTTTGAAGAAACGTCTCTTTAGATCTTCTGCCCATTTGTTTTGGGTTGTTTGTTTTTTTAATATTAAGCTGCATGAGCTGTTTATATAGATTGGAGATTAAACCTCTGTCCATTGATTCGTTTGCAACGATTTTCCCCCATTCTGAGGGATGCCTTTTTCCATTCCCGTGTTTTTTAACAAAAAAGGAAAGAAAGGAAAAGAAGCAGAACACTAATGTGCGTAAAATATGCCTTTTGAAACGGTCGTTTTGAAATATGGACGTCCTTTGAATTTTTTGGTCGATATGTGACCCCAGGATTTGTTTTCAGGGCAGGTGTCATTTACAGGCCTGCAATGATTTTGAATATCAACTGACCATTAGCGTTGGGATTAAAGCTGCTGTTGTGTGAAACGGCCACAAGGTGGCAGCAGTTCACCCTTACCAAATCTGGTTACTAGGGCAAGAGAACCTCAGTGGAAGTGGTGTTCTAGATTGGAGTTTAGAATGGAATGTGCCAGGAGAAAGCCCCTCACGTTTGTCTCACTACTTCTTGTTCGTGTTTTTAATTTAATTTTTTATTTCTTATTACAGCAAGTTTGATTACAATGTTTGGCTTGTTGTAGATGTGGAAGATGTGGTTCTTTTACACGTATACAGATGTCTGTTCTTCCTGGGATCCTTTTCCCATGTACGTTATGACAGAATGTTGAGTAGTCCTCTCTTGGTATTCTGTAGGTCTTTGGTGATTATATATGTCACCTGTGTTTGTATATGTCTGTTAACCCCGATATCGTAATGAAACCAATCCTCACACCTTTCCATTGGTGAACCATAAGTTTGTTTAATGAATCTGTGATTGCCCTTCTCCGTGGAAATATCTGCCCTGGTATCCATTTTTAGGTAACACCTATAAGTGATATGATATGATATGTGTCTTTCACTTTCTGACTTACTACAAGTCACGTGATTACTTCTAGACTCATCTACGGTGCTGCAAATGGCATTGTGTCCTTTTTTCCCTTGGCGTCTCTTCTGCCTTAGCGGGGTCCATTTTCAACAATGTGATTCCCTGAGGGTTGTGGATTAGCTGACCTGGGCAGCCTTACCCTGACGGCCCGCCCTCCCCAGGTCTGCCTCGTTGAGGTCAATATAAACAGCGCTCCAGGCAGCAATAGCCCCTGAAGCTGTGCCTGACTCCATATTGTCTGCCCCGTCAGCAGTCTCGGGGCTGTGCTGGTGGGAGGGAGTGAGGGGCCACAGCTTTGTGGGTGGCCCGGTGTGAGTGGGGTTCTGCTGGCCTTTCTGCAGGAGTTGCCAGGCTGCCGCCTGTAAAGAAGAGGTTGTGTCACCCATACCTTCTCCTGGAATTTCTCTCCGGACACAGGTGAGGAAGAAAAAAAGCAGTGGGGGCCGGAACAGGAGGGGTATCTCAGGCAGGGCAATGGAAAGCTTCTGGAAGAGCGCCCGGTGCCAGGACCACACTGGCTGGCCTGCAGGCACCAAGTTGGCCTGCGTGCTGTCACTGGTGTGGCTCCACGGTCCTTCCTCTAGGCTTTCAAGCCCTTGTACATATTCAGGTGTTTTACCTGGAAAGGGTGGGAACAGTTCAGCAGCAGCTGGCCTGGGGCTCAGCTCACGTTTACTCACAGATGCCTCGGCACGGTCCCCCAGCTTTGCAATGAGGACGCTCCTTGCGTGGGGGGTGGGTTGCTGGCTGTATGGGAGAGGGTTCCCCACCTCTGACCAATTTCAGAATTGTTTACCACTGGAGCAAGTGCCCTGATAGGGTTTTCCTCTGTATAACTCGTGGGTTCAGGTTTTTTTTTTATGGTTCAAGTTAGATTTTATTCCTCTTTTATGTATTTATAGATATAAGCATGGAAATAATTCATTCCTATAAATACATCTGTGTGACAGGAAGAACTTTTTTCTGTTTTATTTTTAAATTTTATTTTTTAAAATTTTGAAATTTAATTTTATTTATTTTTTATACAGCACGTTATTATTAGTTATGTATTTTATGCATATACATGTATACAGGTCAATCCCAAACTCCCAACTCATCCCACCACCACCACCCCATGGCTTCCCACACTTGGTGTCCATACGTTTGTTCTCTACCTCTGTGTCTCTATTTCTTCCCTGCAAACCAGTTCATCTGTACCATTTGTAGGCTCCACATATATGCATTAATATACAATATTTGTTTTCCTCTTTCTGACTTACTTCTTTCTGTATGACAGTCTCTCGATCCATCGATGTCTCTACAAATGACCCAGTTTCATTCCTTTTAATGGCCGAGTAATATTCCATTTTATATATGTACCACATCTTTATCCATTCATCTGTCTGTGGGCATTTAGGTTGCTTCCATTACCTGGCTATTGTAAATAGTGCTGCAACGAACATTGTGGTGAATGTGCCTTTTTGAAATACGGTTTTCTCTGGGTATATGCCCAGAAGTGGGATTGCTGGATCAGATGGAAATTCTATTTCTAATTTTTTTAAGGAAACTCCATACTGTTCTCCATAGTGACTGTATCAATTTACATTCCCACTAATAGTGGAAGAGGGCTCCTTTTGTCCACACCCTCCCCAGAATTGGTTGTCTGTAGATTTTCTGATGATGCCGATTCTAACAGGTGTGAGGTGATACCTCATTGTAGTTTTGATTTGCATTTCTCTAATAATTAGTGCTGTTGAGCAGCTTTTCATGTGCGTCTTGGCCATCTCTGGTCTCCTTTGAAGAAACGTCTCTTTAGATCTTCTGCCCATTTGTTTTGGGTTGTTTGTTTTTTTAATATTAAGCTGCATGAGCTGTTTATATAGATTGGAGATTAAACCTCTGTCCATTGATTCGTTTGCAACGATTTTCCCCCATTCTGAGGGATGCCTTTTTCCATTCCCGTGTTTTTTAACAAAAAAGGAAAGAAAGGAAAAGAAGCAGAACACTAATGTGCGTAAAATATGCCTTTTGAAACGGTCGTTTTGAAATATGGACGTCCTTTGAAATTTTTGGTCGATATGTGACCCCAGGATTTGTTTTCAGGGCAGGTGTCATTTACAGGCCTGCAATGATTTTGAATATCAACTGACCATTAGCGTTGGGATTAAAGCTGCTGTTGTGTGAAACGGCCACAAGGTGGCAGCAGTTCACCCTTACCAAATCTGGTTACTAGGGCAAGAGAGCCTCAGTGGAAGTGGTGTTCTAGATTGGAGTTTAGAATGGAATGTGCCAGGAGAAAGCCCCTCACGTTTGTCTCACTACTTCTTGTTCGTGTTTTTAATTTTTTATTTCATATTACAGCAAGTTTGATTACAATGTTTGGCTTGTTGTAGATGTGGAAGATGTGGTTCTTTTACACGTATACAGATGTCTGTTCTTCCTGGGATCCTTTTCCCATGTACGTTATGACAGAATGTTGAGTAGTCCTCTCTTGGTATTCTGTAGGTCTTTGGTGATTATATATGTCACCTGTGTTTGTATATGTCTGTTAACCCCGATATCGTAATGAAACCAATCCTCACACCTTTCCATTGGTGAACCATAAGTTTGTTTAATGAATCTGTGATTGCCCTTCTCCGTGGAAATATCTGCCCTGGTATCCATTTTTAGGTAACACCTATAAGTGATATGATATGATATGTGTCTTTCACTTTCTGACTTACTACAAGTCACGTGATTACTTCTAGACTCATCTACGGTGCTGCAAATGGCATTGTGTCCTTTTTTCCCTTGGCGTCTCTTCTGCCTTAGCGGGGTCCATTTTCAACAATGTGATTCCCTGAGGGTTGTGGATTAGCTGACCTGGGCAGCCTTACCCTGACGGCCCGCCCTCCCCAGGTCTGCCTCGTTGAGGTCAATATAAACAGCGCTCCAGGCAGCAATAGCCCCTGAAGCTGTGCCTGACTCCATATTGTCTGCCCCGTCAGCAGTCTCGGGGCTGTGCTGGTGGGAGGGAGTGAGGGGCCACAGCTTTGTGGGTGGCCCGGTGTGAGTGGGGTTCTGCTGGCCTTTCTGCAGGAGTTGCCAGGCTGCCGCCTGTAAAGAAGAGGTTGTGTCACCCATACCTTCTGCTGGAATTTCTCTCCGGACAGAGGTGAGGAAGGAAAAAAGTAGTGGGGGCCGGGACAGGAGGGGAATCTCAGGCAGGGCAATGGAAAGCTTCTGGAAGAGCGCCCGGGGCCAGGACCACACTGGCTGGCCTGCAGGCACCAAGTTGGCCTGCGTGCTGTCACTGGTGTGGCTCCACGGTCCTTCCTCTAGGCTTTCAAGCCCTTGTACATATTCAGGTGTTTTACCTGGAAAGGGTGGGAACAGTTCAGCAGGAGCTGGCCTGGGGCTCAGCTCACGTTTACTCACAGATGCCTCGGCACGGTCCCCCAGCTTTGCAATGAGGACGCTCCTTGCGTGGGGTGTGGGTTGCTGGCTGTATGGGAGATGGTTCCCCACCTCTGACCAATTTCAGAATTGTTTACCACTGGAGCAAGTGCCCTGATAGGGTTATCCTCTGTATAACTCGTGGGTTCAGGTTTTTTTTTTTATGGTTCAACTTAAATTTTATTCCTCTTTTATGTATTTATAGATTTAAGCATGGAAATAATTCATTCCTATAAATACATCTGTGTGACGGGAAGAACTTTTTCTGTTTTATTTTTAAATTTTATTTTTTAAAATTTTGAAATTTAATTTTATTTATTTTTTTATACAGCACGTTATTATTAGTTATGTATTTTATGCATATACATGTATACAGGTCAATCCCAAACTCCCAACTCATCCCACCACCACCACCCCATGGCTTCCCACACTTGGTGTCCATACGTTTGTTCTCTACCTCTGTGTCTCTATTTCTTCCCTGCAAACCAGTTCATCTGTACCATTTTTAGGCTCCACATATATGCATTAATATACAATATTTGTTTTCCTCTTTATGACTTACTTCTTTCTGTATGACAGTCTCTCGATCCATCGATGTCTCTACAAATGACCCAGTTTCATTCCTTTTTATGGCAGAGTCATATTCCATTTTATATATGTACCACATCTTTATCCATTCATCTGTCTGTGGGCATTTAGGTTGCTTCCATTACCTGGCTATTGTAAATAGTGCTGCAACGAACATTGTGGTGAATGTGCCTTTATGAAATACGGTTTTCTCTGGGTATATGCCCAGAAGTGGGATTGCTGGATCAGATGGAAATTCTATTTCTAATTTTTTTAAGGAAACTCCATACTGTTCTCCATAGTGACTGTATCAATTTACATTCCCACCAATAGTGGAAGAGGGCTCCTTTTGTCCACACCCTCCCCAGAATTGGTTGTTTGTAGATTTTCTGATGATGCCGATTCTAACAGGTGTGAGGTGATACCTCATTGTAGTTTTGATTTGCATTTCTCTAATAATTAGTGCTGTTGAGCAGCTTTTCATGTGCGTCTTGGCCATCTCTGGTCTCCTTTGAAGAAACGTCTCTTTAGATCTTCTGCCCATTTGTTTTGGGTTGTTTGTTTTTTTAATATTAAGCTGCATGAGCTGTTTATATAGATTGGAGATTAAACCTCTGTCCATTGATTCGTTTGCAACGATTTTCCCCCATTCTGAGGGATGCCTTTTTCCATTCCCGTGTTTTTTAACAAAAAAGGAAAGAAAGGAAAAGAAGCAGAACACTAATGTGCGTAAAATATGCCTTTTGAAACGGTCGTTTTGAAATATGGACGTCCTTTGAATTTTTTGGTCGATATGTGACCCCAGGATTTGTTTTCAGGGCAGGTGTCATTTACAGGCCTGCAATGATTTTGAATATCAACTGACCATTAGCGTTGGGATTAAAGCTGCTGTTGTGTGAAACGGCCACAAGGTGGCAGCAGTTCACCCTTACCAAATCTGGTTACTAGGGCAAGAGAACCTCAGTGGAAGTGGTGTTCTAGATTGGAGTTTAGAATGGAATGTGCCAGGAGAAAGCCCCTCACGTTTGTCTCACTACTTCTTGTTCGTGTTTTTAATTTAATTTTTTATTTCTTATTACAGCAAGTTTGATTACAATGTTTGGCTTGTTGTAGATGTGGAAGATGTGGTTCTTTTACACGTATACAGATGTCTGTTCTTCCTGGGATCCTTTTCCCATGTACGTTATGACAGAATGTTGAGTAGTCCTCTCTTGGTATTCTGTAGGTCTTTGGTGATTATATATGTCACCTGTGTTTGTATATGTCTGTTAACCCCGATATCGTAATGAAACCAATCCTCACACCTTTCCATTGGTGAACCATAAGTTTGTTTAATGAATCTGTGATTGCCCTTCTCCGTGGAAATATCTGCCCTGGTATCCATTTTTAGGTAACACCTATAAGTGATATGATATGATATGTGTCTTTCACTTTCTGACTTACTACAAGTCACGTGATTACTTCTAGACTCATCTACGGTGCTGCAAATGGCATTGTGTCCTTTTTTCCCTTGGCGTCTCTTCTGCCTTAGCGGGGTCCATTTTCAACAATGTGATTCCCTGAGGGTTGTGGATTAGCTGACCTGGGCAGCCTTACCCTGACGGCCCGCCCTCCCCAGGTCTGCCTCGTTGAGGTCAATATAAACAGCGCTCCAGGCAGCAATAGCCCCTGAAGCTGTGCCTGACTCCATATTGTCTGCCCCGTCAGCAGTCTCGGGGCTGTGCTGGTGGGAGGGAGTGAGGGGCCACAGCTTTGTGGGTGGCCCGGTGTGAGTGGGGTTCTGCTGGCCTTTCTGCAGGAGTTGCCAGGCTGCCGCCTGTAAAGAAGAGGTTGTGTCACCCATACCTTCTCCTGGAATTTCTCTCCGGACACAGGTGAGGAAGAAAAAAAGCAGTGGGGGCCGGAACAGGAGGGGTATCTCAGGCAGGGCAATGGAAAGCTTCTGGAAGAGCGCCCGGTGCCAGGACCACACTGGCTGGCCTGCAGGCACCAAGTTGGCCTGCGTGCTGTCACTGGTGTGGCTCCACGGTCCTTCCTCTAGGCTTTCAAGCCCTTGTACATATTCAGGTGTTTTACCTGGAAAGGGTGGGAACAGTTCAGCAGCAGCTGGCCTGGGGCTCAGCTCACGTTTACTCACAGATGCCTCGGCACGGTCCCCCAGCTTTGCAATGAGGACGCTCCTTGCGTGGGGGGTGGGTTGCTGG
Organism: Mesoplodon mirus; assembly: GCF_964341445.2. Lineage (NCBI taxonomy): Eukaryota > Metazoa > Chordata > Mammalia > Artiodactyla > Ziphiidae > Mesoplodon > Mesoplodon mirus. The sequence continues at coordinate 223,919 of NW_028295549.1, forward strand.
CTGTATGGGAGAGGGTTCCCCACCTCTGACCAATTTCAGAATTGTTTACCACTGGAGCAAGTGCCCTGATAGGGTTTTCCTCTGTATAACTCGTGGGTTCAGGTTTTTTTTTTATGGTTCAAGTTAGATTTTATTCCTCTTTTATGTATTTATAGATATAAGCATGGAAATAATTCATTCCTATAAATACATCTGTGTGACAGGAAGAACTTTTTTCTGTTTTATTTTTAAATTTTATTTTTTAAAATTTTGAAATTTAATTTTATTTATTTTTTATACAGCACGTTATTATTAGTTATGTATTTTATGCATATACATGTATACAGGTCAATCCCAAACTCCCAACTCATCCCACCACCACCACCCCATGGCTTCCCACACTTGGTGTCCATACGTTTGTTCTCTACCTCTGTGTCTCTATTTCTTCCCTGCAAACCAGTTCATCTGTACCATTTGTAGGCTCCACATATATGCATTAATATACAATATTTGTTTTCCTCTTTATGACTTACTTCTTTCTGTATGACAGTCTCTCGATCCATCGATGTCTCTACAAATGACCCAGTTTCATTCCTTTTAATGGCCGAGTAATATTCCATTTTATATATGTACCACATCTTTATCCATTCATCTGTCTGTGGGCATTTAGGTTGCTTCCATTACCTGGCTATTGTAAATAGTGCTGCAACGAACATTGTGGTGAATGTGCCTTTTTGAAATACGGTTTTCTCTGGGTATATGCCCAGAAGTGGGATTGCTGGATCAGATGGAAATTCTATTTCTAATTTTTTTAAGGAAACTCCATACTGTTCTCCATAGTGACTGTATCAATTTACATTCCCACTAATAGTGGAAGAGGGCTCCTTTTGTCCACACCCTCCCCAGAATTGGTTGTCTGTAGATTTTCTGATGATGCCGATTCTAACAGGTGTGAGGTGATACCTCATTGTAGTTTTGATTTGCATTTCTCTAATAATTAGTGCTGTTGAGCAGCTTTTCATGTGCGTCTTGGCCATCTCTGGTCTCCTTTGAAGAAACGTCTCTTTAGATCTTCTGCCCATTTGTTTTGGGTTGTTTGTTTTTTTAATATTAAGCTGCATGAGCTGTTTATATAGATTGGAGATTAAACCTCTGTCCATTGATTCGTTTGCAACGATTTTCCCCCATTCTGAGGGATGCCTTTTTCCATTCCCGTGTTTTTTAACAAAAAAGGAAAGAAAGGAAAAGAAGCAGAACACTAATGTGCGTAAAATATGCCTTTTGAAACGGTCGTTTTGAAATATGGACGTCCTTTGAAATTTTTGGTCGATATGTGACCCCAGGATTTGTTTTCAGGGCAGGTGTCATTTACAGGCCTGCAATGATTTTGAATATCAACTGACCATTAGCGTTGGGATTAAAGCTGCTGTTGTGTGAAACGGCCACAAGGTGGCAGCAGTTCACCCTTACCAAATCTGGTTACTAGGGCAAGAGAGCCTCAGTGGAAGTGGTGTTCTAGATTGGAGTTTAGAATGGAATGTGCCAGGAGAAAGCCCCTCACGTTTGTCTCACTACTTCTTGTTCGTGTTTTTAATTTTTTATTTCATATTACAGCAAGTTTGATTACAATGTTTGGCTTGTTGTAGATGTGGAAGATGTGGTTCTTTTACACGTATACAGATGTCTGTTCTTCCTGGGATCCTTTTCCCATGTACGTTATGACAGAATGTTGAGTAGTCCTCTCTTGGTATTCTGTAGGTCTTTGGTGATTATATATGTCACCTGTGTTTGTATATGTCTGTTAACCCCGATATCGTAATGAAACCAATCCTCACACCTTTCCATTGGTGAACCATAAGTTTGTTTAATGAATCTGTGATTGCCCTTCTCCGTGGAAATATCTGCCCTGGTATCCATTTTTAGGTAACACCTATAAGTGATATGATATGATATGTGTCTTTCACTTTCTGACTTACTACAAGTCACGTGATTACTTCTAGACTCATCTACGGTGCTGCAAATGGCATTGTGTCCTTTTTTCCCTTGGCGTCTCTTCTGCCTTAGCGGGGTCCATTTTCAACAATGTGATTCCCTGAGGGTTGTGGATTAGCTGACCTGGGCAGCCTTACCCTGACGGCCCGCCCTCCCCAGGTCTGCCTCGTTGAGGTCAATATAAACAGCGCTCCAGGCAGCAATAGCCCCTGAAGCTGTGCCTGACTCCATATTGTCTGCCCCGTCAGCAGTCTCGGGGCTGTGCTGGTGGGAGGGAGTGAGGGGCCACAGCTTTGTGGGTGGCCCGGTGTGAGTGGGGTTCTGCTGGCCTTTCTGCAGGAGTTGCCAGGCTGCCGCCTGTAAAGAAGAGGTTGTGTCACCCATACCTTCTGCTGGAATTTCTCTCCGGACAGAGGTGAGGAAGGAAAAAAGTAGTGGGGGCCGGGACAGGAGGGGAATCTCAGGCAGGGCAATGGAAAGCTTCTGGAAGAGCGCCCGGGGCCAGGACCACACTGGCTGGCCTGCAGGCACCAAGTTGGCCTGCGTGCTGTCACTGGTGTGGCTCCACGGTCCTTCCTCTAGGCTTTCAAGCCCTTGTACATATTCAGGTGTTTTACCTGGAAAGGGTGGGAACAGTTCAGCAGGAGCTGGCCTGGGGCTCAGCTCACGTTTACTCACAGATGCCTCGGCACGGTCCCCCAGCTTTGCAATGAGGACGCTCCTTGCGTGGGGTGTGGGTTGCTGGCTGTATGGGAGATGGTTCCCCACCTCTGACCAATTTCAGAATTGTTTACCACTGGAGCAAGTGCCCTGATAGGGTTATCCTCTGTATAACTCGTGGGTTCAGGTTTTTTTTTTTATGGTTCAACTTAAATTTTATTCCTCTTTTATGTATTTATAGATTTAAGCATGGAAATAATTCATTCCTATAAATACATCTGTGTGACGGGAAGAACTTTTTCTGTTTTATTTTTAAATTTTATTTTTTAAAATTTTGAAATTTAATTTTATTTATTTTTTTATACAGCACGTTATTATTAGTTATGTATTTTATGCATATACATGTATACAGGTCAATCCCAAACTCCCAACTCATCCCACCACCACCACCCCATGGCTTCCCACACTTGGTGTCCATACGTTTGTTCTCTACCTCTGTGTCTCTATTTCTTCCCTGCAAACCAGTTCATCTGTACCATTTTTAGGCTCCACATATATGCATTAATATACAATATTTGTTTTCCTCTTTATGACTTACTTCTTTCTGTATGACAGTCTCTCGATCCATCGATGTCTCTACAAATGACCCAGTTTCATTCCTTTTTATGGCAGAGTCATATTCCATTTTATATATGTACCACATCTTTATCCATTCATCTGTCTGTGGGCATTTAGGTTGCTTCCATTACCTGGCTATTGTAAATAGTGCTGCAACGAACATTGTGGTGAATGTGCCTTTTTGAAATACGGTTTTCTCTGGGTATATGCCCAGAAGTGGGATTGCTGGATCAGATGGAAATTCTATTTCTAATTTTTTTAAGGAAACTCCATACTGTTCTCCATAGTGACTGTATCAATTTACATTCCCACCAATAGTGGAAGAGGGCTCCTTTTGTCCACACCCTCCCCAGAATTGGTTGTTTGTAGATTTTCTGATGATGCCGATTCTAACAGGTGTGAGGTGATACCTCATTGTAGTTTTGATTTGCATTTCTCTAATAATTAGTGCTGTTGAGCAGCTTTTCATGTGCGTCTTGGCCATCTCTGTGTCTCCTTTGAAGAAACGTCTCTTTAGATCTTCTGCCCATTTTTTTGGGGTTGTTTGTTTTTTTAATATTAAGCTGCATGAGCTGTTTATATAGATTGGAGATTAAACCTCTGTCCATTGATTCGTTTGCAATGATTTTCCCCCATTCTGAGGGATGCCTTTTTCCATTCCCGTGTTTTTTAACAAAAAAGGAAAGAAAGGAAAAGAAGCAGAACACTAATGTGCGTAAAATATGCCTTTTGAAACGGTCGTTTTGAAATATGGACGTCCTTTGAATTTTTTGGTCGATATGTGACCCCAGGATTTGTTTTCAGGGCAGGTGTCATTTACAGGCCTGCAATGATTTTGAATATCAACTGACCATTAGCGTTGGGATTAAAGCTGCTGTTGTGTGAAACGGCCACAAGGTGGCAGCAGTTCACCCTTACCAAATCTGGTTACTAGGGCAAGAGAACCTCAGTGGAAGTGGTGTTCTAGATTGGAGTTTAGAATGGAATGTGCCAGGAGAAAGCCCCTCACGTTTGTCTCACTACTTCTTGTTCGTGTTTTTAATTTAATTTTTTATTTCTTATTACAGCAAGTTTGATTACAATGTTTGGCTTGTTGTAGATGTGGAAGATGTGGTTCTTTTACACGTATACAGATGTCTGTTCTTCCTGGGATCCTTTTCCCATGTACGTTATGACAGAATGTTGAGTAGTCCTCTCTTGGTATTCTGTAGGTCTTTGGTGATTATATATGTCACCTGTGTTTGTATATGTCTGTTAACCCCGATATCGTAATGAAACCAATCCTCACACCTTTCCATTGGTGAACCATAAGTTTGTTTAATGAATCTGTGATTGCCCTTCTCCGTGGAAATATCTGCCCTGGTATCCATTTTTAGGTAACACCTATAAGTGATATGATATGATATGTGTCTTTCACTTTCTGACTTACTACAAGTCACGTGATTACTTCTAGACTCATCTACGGTGCTGCAAATGGCATTGTGTCCTTTTTTCCCTTGGCGTCTCTTCTGCCTTAGCGGGGTCCATTTTCAACAATGTGATTCCCTGAGGGTTGTGGATTAGCTGACCTGGGCAGCCTTACCCTGACGGCCCGCCCTCCCCAGGTCTGCCTCGTTGAGGTCAATATAAACAGCGCTCCAGGCAGCAATAGCCCCTGAAGCTGTGCCTGACTCCATATTGTCTGCCCCGTCAGCAGTCTCGGGGCTGTGCTGGTGGGAGGGAGTGAGGGGCCACAGCTTTGTGGGTGGCCCGGTGTGAGTGGGGTTCTGCTGGCCTTTCTGCAGGAGTTGCCAGGCTGCCGCCTGTAAAGAAGAGGTTGTGCCACCCATACCTTCTGCTGGAATTTCTCTCCGGACAGAGGTGAGGAAGGAAAATAGCAGTGGGGGCCGGGACAGGAGGGGTATCTCAGGCAGGGCAATGGAAAGCTTCTGGAAGAGCGCCCGGTGCCAGGACCACACTGGCTGGCCTGCAGGCACCAAGTTGGCCTGCGTGCTGTCACTGGTGTGGCTCCACGGTCCTTCCTCTAGGCTTTCAAGCCCTTGTACATATTCAGGTGTTTTACCTGGTAAGGGTGGGAACAGTTCAGCAGCAGCTGGCCTGGGGCTCAGCTCACGTTTACTCACAGATGCTTCGGCACGGTCCCCCAGCTTTGCAATGAGGACGCTCCTTGCGTGGGGGGTGGGTTGCTGGCTGTATGGGAGAGGGTTCCCCACCTCTGACCAATTTCAGAATTGTTTACCACTGGAGCAAGTGCCCTGATAGGGTTTTCCTCTGTATAACTCGTGGGTTCAGGTTTTTTTTTTTATGGTTCAAGTTAGATTTTATTCCTCTTTTATGTATTTATAGATATAAGCATGGAAATAATTCATTCCTATAAATACATCTGTGTGACAGGAAGAACTTTTTTCTGTTTTATTTTTAAATTTTATTTTTTAAAATTTTGAAATTTAATTTTATTTATTTTTTATACAGCACGTTATTATTAGTTATGTATTTTATGCATATACATGTATACAGGTCAATCCCAAACTCCCAACTCATCCCACCACCACCACCCCATGGCTTCCCACACTTGGTGTCCATACGTTTGTTCTCTACCTCTGTGTCTCTATTTCTTCCCTGCAAACCAGTTCATCTGTACCATTTGTAGGCTCCACATATATGCATTAATATACAATATTTGTTTTCCTCTTTCTGACTTACTTCTTTCTGTATGACAGTCTCTCGATCCATCGATGTCTCTACAAATGACCCAGTTTCATTCCTTTTAATGGCCGAGTAATATTCCATTTTATATATGTACCACATCTTTATCCATTCATCTGTCTGTGGGCATTTAGGTTGCTTCCATTACCTGGCTATTGTAAATAGTGCTGCAACGAACATTGTGGTGAATGTGCCTTTTTGAAATACGGTTTTCTCTGGGTATATGCCCAGAAGTGGGATTGCTGGATCAGATGGAAATTCTATTTCTAATTTTTTTAAGGAAACTCCATACTGTTCTCCATAGTGACTGTATCAATTTACATTCCCACCAATATTGGAAGAGGGCTCCTTTTGTCTACACCCTCCCCAGAAGTGGTTGTCTGTAGATTTTCTGATGATGCCGATTCTAACAGGTGTGAGGTGATACCTCATTGTAGTTTTGATTTGCATTTCTCTAATAATTAGTGCTGTTGAGCAGCTTTTCATGTGCGTCTTGGCCATCTCTGGTCTCCTTTGAAGAAACGTCTCTTTAGATATTCTGCCCATTTGTTTTGGGTTGTTTGTTTTTTTAATATTAAGCTGCATGAGCTGTTTATATAGATTGGAGATTAAACCTCTGTCCATTGATTCGTTTGCAACGATTTTCCCCCATTCTGAGGGATGCCTTTTTCCATTCCCGTGTTTTTTAACAAAAAAGGAAAGAAAGGAAAAGAAGCAGAACACTAATGTGCGTAAAATATGCCTTTTGAAACGGTCGTTTTGAAATATGGACGTCCTTTGAAATTTTTGGTCGATATGTGACCCCAGGATTTGTTTTCAGGGCAGGTGTCATTTACAGGCCTGCAATGATTTTGAATATCAACTGACCATTAGCATTGGGATTAAAGCTGCTGTTGTGTGAAACGGCCACAAGGTGGCAGCAGTTCACCCTTACCAAATCTGGTTACTAGGGCAAGAGAGCCTCAGTGGAAGTGGTGTTCTAGATTGGAGTTTAGAATGGAATGTGCCAGGAGAAAGCCCCTCACGTTTGTCTCACTACTTCTTGTTCGTGTTTTTAATTTAATTTTTTATTTCATATTACAGCAAGTTTGATTACAATGTTTGGCTTGTTGTAGATGTGGAAGATGTGGTTCTTTTACACGTATACAGATGTCTGTTCTTCCTGGGATCCTTTTCCCATGTACGTTATGACAGAATGTTGAGTAGTCCTCTCTTGGTATTCTGTAGGTCTTTGGTGATTATATATGTCACCTGTGTTTGTATATGTCTGTTAACCCCGATATCGTAATGAAACCAATCCTCACACCTTTCCATTGGTGAACCATAAGTTTGTTTAATGAATCTGTGATTGCCCTTCTCCGTGGAAATATCTGCCCTGGTATCCATTTTTAGGTAACACCTATAAGTGATATGATATGATATGTGTCTTTCACTTTCTGACTTACTACAAGTCACGTGATTACTTCTAGACTCATCTACGGTGCTGCAAATGGCATTGTGTCCTTTTTTCCCTTGGCGTCTCTTCTGCCTTAGCGGGGTCCATTTTCAACAATGTGATTCCCTGAGGGTTGTGGATTAGCTGACCTGGGCAGCCTTACCCTGACGGCCCGCCCTCCCCAGGTCTGCCTCGTTGAGGTCAATATAAACAGCGCTCCAGGCAGCAATAGCCCCTGAAGCTGTGCCTGACTCCATATTGTCTGCCCCGTCAGCAGTCTCGGGGCTGTGCTGGTGGGAGGGAGTGAGGGGCCACAGCTTTGTGGGTGGCCCGGTGTGAGTGGGGTTCTGCTGGCCTTTCTGCAGGAGTTGCCAGGCTGCCGCCTGTATAGAAGAGGTTGTGTCACCCATACCTTCTGCTGGAATTTCTCTCCGGACAGAGGTGAGGAAGGAAAAAAGTAGTGGGGGCCGGGACACGAGGGGAATCTCAGGCAGGGCAATGGAAAGCTTCTGGAAGAGCGCCCGGGGCCAGGACCACACTGGCTGGCCTGCAGGCACCAAGTTGGCCTGCGTGCTGTCACTGGTGTGGCTCCACGGTCCTTCCTCTAGGCTTTCAAGCCCTTATACATATTCAGGTGTTTTACCTGGAAAGGGTGGGAACAGTTCAGCAGCAGCTGGCCTGGGGCTCAGCTCACGTTTACTCACAGATGCCTCGGCACGGTCCCCCAGCTTTGCAATGAGGACGCTCCTTGCGTGGGGCGTGGGTTGCTGGCTGTATGGGAGAGGGTTCACCACCTCTGACCAATTTCAGAATTGTTTACCACTGGAGCAAGTGCCCTGATAGGGTTATCCTCTGTATAACTCGTGGGTTCAGGTTTTTTTTTTTATGGTTCAACTTAAATTTTATTCCTCTTTTATGTATTTATAGATTTAAGCATGGAAATAATTCATTCCTATAAATACATCTGTGTGACGGGAAGAACTTTTTTCTGTTTTATTTTTAAATTTTATTTTTTAAAATTTTGAAATTTAATTTTATTTATTTTTTTATACAGCACGTTATTATTAGTTATGTATTTTATGCATATACATGTATACAGGTCAATCCCAAACTCCCAACTCATCCCACCACTACCACCCCATGGCTTCCTACACTTGGTGTCCATACGTTTGTTCTCTACCTCTGTGTCTCTATTTCTTCCCTGCAAACCAATTCATCTGTACCATTTTTAGGCTCCACATATATGCATTAATATACAATATTTGTTTTCCTCTTTCTGACTTACTTCTTTCTGTATGACAGTCTCTCGATCCATCGATGTCTCTACAAATGACCCAGTTTCATTCCTTTTAATGGCCGAGTAATATTCCATTTTATATATGTACCACATCTTTATCCATTCATCTGTCTGTGGGCATTTAGGTTGCTTCCATTACCTGGCTATTGTAAATAGTGCTGCAACGAACATTGTGGTGAATGTGCCTTTTTGAAATACGGTTTTCTCTGGGTATATGCCCAGAAGTGGGATTGCTGGATCAGATGGAAATTCTATTTCTAATTTTTTTAAGGAAACTCCATACTGTTCTCCATAGTGACTGTATCAATTTACATTCCCACCAATAGTGGAAGAGGGCTCCTTTTGTCCACACCCTCCCCAGAATTGGTTGTTTGTAGATTTTCTGATGATGCCGATTCTAACAGGTGTGAGGTGATACCTCATTGTAGTTTTGATTTGCATTTCTCTAATAATTAGTGCTGTTGAGCAGCTTTTCATGTGCGTCTTGGCCATCTCTGTTTCTCCTTTGAAGAAACGTCTCTTTAGATCTTCTGCCCATTTTTTTGGGGTTGTTTGTTTTTTTAATATTAAGCTGCATGAGCTGTTTATATAGATTGGAGATTAAACCTCTGTCCATTGATTCGTTTGCAACGATTTTCCCCCATTCTGAGGGATGCCTTTTTCCATTCCCGTGTTTTTTAACAAAAAAGGAAAGAAAGGAAAAGAAGCAGAACACTAATGTGCGTAAAATATGCCTTTTGAAACGGTCGTTTTGAAATATGGACGTCCTTTGAATTTTTTGGTCGATATGTGACCCCAGGATTTGTTTTCAGGGCAGGTGTCATTTACAGGCCTGCAATGATTTTGAATATCAACTGACCATTAGCGTTGGGATTAAAGCTGCTGTTGTGTGAAACGGCCACAAGGTGGCAGCAGTTCACCCTTACCAAATCTGGTTACTAGGGCAAGAGAACCTCAGTGGAAGTGGTGTTCTAGATTGGAGTTTAGAATGGAATGTGCCAGGAGAAAGCCCCTCACGTTTGTCTCACTACTTCTTGTTCGTGTTTTTAATTTAATTTTTTATTTCTTATTACAGCAAGTTTGATTACAATGTTTGGCTTGTTGTAGATGTGGAAGATGTGGTTCTTTTACACGTATACAGATGTCTGTTCTTCCTGGGATCCTTTTCCCATGTACGTTATGACAGAATGTTGAGTAGTCCTCTCTTGGTATTCTGTAGGTCTTTGGTGATTATATATGTCACCTGTGTTTGTATATGTCTGTTAACCCCGATATCGTAATGAAACCAATCCTCACACCTTTCCATTGGTGAACCATAAGTTTGTTTAATGAATCTGTGATTGCCCTTCTCCGTGGAAATATCTGCCCTGGTATCCATTTTTAGGTAACACCTATAAGTGATATGATATGATATGTGTCTTTCACTTTCTGACTTACTACAAGTCACGTGATTACTTCTAGACTCATCTACGGTGCTGCAAATGGCATTGTGTCCTTTTTTCCCTTGGCGTCTCTTCTGCCTTAGCGGGGTCCATTTTCAACAATGTGATTCCCTGAGGGTTGTGGATTAGCTGACCTGGGCAGCCTTACCCTGACGGCCCGCCCTCCCCAGGTCTGCCTCGTTGAGGTCAATATAAACAGCGCTCCAGGCAGCAATAGCCCCTGAAGCTGTGCCTGACTCCATATTGTCTGCCCCGTCAGCAGTCTCGGGGCTGTGCTGGTGGGAGGGAGTGAGGGGCCACAGCTTTGTGGGTGGCCCGGTGTGAGTGGGGTTCTGCTGGCCTTTCTGCAGGAGTTGCCAGGCTGCCGCCTGTAAAGAAGAGGTTGTGTCACTCATACCTTCTGCTGGAATTTCTCTCCGGACAGAGGTGAGGAAGGAAAAAAGCAGTGGGGGCCGGGACAGGAGGGGTATCTCAGGCAGGGCAATGGAAAGCTTCTGGAAGAGCGCCCGGTGCCAGGACCACACTGGCTGGCCTGCAGGCAACAAGTTGGCCTGCGTGCTGTCACTGGTGTGGCTCCACGGTCCTTCCTCTAGGCTTTCAAGCCCTTGTACATATTCAGGTGTTTTACCTGGAAAGGGTGGGAACAGTTCAGCAGCAGCTGGCCTGGGGCTCAGCTCACGTTTACTCACAGATGCTTCGGCACGGTCCCCCAGCTTTGCAATGAGGACGCTCCTTGCGTGGGGGGTGGGTTGCTGGCTGTATGGGAGAGGGTTCCCCACCTCTGACCAATTTCAGAATTGTTTACCACTGGAGCAAGTGCCCTGATAGGGTTATCCTCTGTATAACTCGTGGGTTCAGGTTTTTTTTTTATGGTTCAAGTTAGATTTTATTCCTCTTTTATGTATTTATAGATTTAAGCATGGAAATAATTCATTCCTATAAATACATCTGTGTGACGGGAAGAACTTTTTTCTGTTTTATTTTTAAATTTTATTTTTTAAAATTTTGAAATTTAATTTTATTTATTTTTTTATACAGCACGTTATTATTAGTTATGTATTTTATGCATATACATGTATACAGGTCAATCCCAAACTCCCAACTCATCCCACCACCACCACCCCATGGCTTCCCACACTTGGTGTCCACACGTTTGTTCTCTACCTCTGTGTCTCTATTTCATCCCTGCAAACCAGTTCATCTGTACCATTTTTAGGCTCCACATATATGCATTAATATACAATATTTGTTTTCCTCTTTATGACTTACTTCTTTCTGTATGACAGTCTCTCGATCCATCGATGTCTCTACAAATGACCCAGTTTCATTCCTTTTAATGGCCGAGTAATATTCCATTTTATATATGTACCACATCTTTATCCATTCATCTGTCTGTGGGCATTTAGGTTGCTTCCATTACCTGGCTATTGTAAATAGTGCTGCAACGAACATTGTGGTGAATGTGCCTTTTTGAAATACGGTTTTCTCTGGGTATATGCCCAGAAGTGGGATTGCTGGATCAGATGGAAATTCTATTTCTAATTTTTTTAAGGAAACTCCATACTGTTCTCCATAGTGACTGTATCAATTTACATTCCCACCAATAGTGGAAGAGGGCTCCTTTTGTCCACACCCTCCCCAGAATTGGTTGTTTGTAGATTTTCTGATGATGCCGATTCTAACAGGTGTGAGGTGATACCTCATTGTAGTTTTGATTTGCATTTCTCTAATAATTAGTGCTGTTGAGCAGCTTTTCATGTGCGTCTTGGCCATCTCTGTGTCTCCTTTGAAGAAACGTCTCTTTTGATCTTCTGCCCATTTTTTTGGGGTTGTTTGTTTTTTTAATATTAAGCTGCATGAGCTGTTTATATAGATTGGAGATTAAATCTCTGTCCATTGATTCGTTTGCAACGATTTTCCCCCATTCTGAGGGATGCCTTTTTCCATTCCCGTGTTTTTTAACAAAAAAGGAAAGAAAGGAAAAGAAGCAGAACACTAATGTGCGTAAAATATGCCTTTTGAAACGGTCGTTTTGAAATATGGACGTCCTTTGAAATTTTTGGTCGATATGTGACCCCAGGATTTGTTTTCAGGGCAGGTGTCATTTACAGGCCTGCAATGATTTTGAATATCAACTGACCATTAGCGTTGGGATTAAAGCTGCTGTTGTGTGAAACGGCCACAAGGTGGCAGCAGTTCACCCTTACCAAATCTGGTTACTAGGGCAAGAGAGCCTCAGTGGAAGTGGTGTTCTAGATTGGAGTTTAGAATGGAATGTGCCAGGAGAAAGCCCCTCACGTTTGTCTCACTACTTCTTGTTCGTGTTTTTAATTTAATTTTTTATTTCTTATTACAGCAAGTTTGATTACAATGTTTGGCTTGTTGTAGATGTGGAAGATGTGGTTCTTTTACACGTATACAGATGTCTGTTCTTCCTGGGATCCTTTTCCCATGTACGTTATGACAGAATGTTGAGTAGTCCTCTCTTGGTATTCTGTAGGTCTTTGGTGATTATATATGTCACCTGTGTTTGTATATGTCTGTTAACCCCGATATCGTAATGAAACCAATCCTCACACCTTTCCATTGGTGAACCATAAGTTTGTTTAATGAATCTGTGATTGCCCTTCTCCGTGGAAATATCTGCCCTGGTATCCATTTTTAGGTAACACCTATAAGTGATATGATATGATATGTGTCTTTCACTTTCTGACTTACTACAAGTCACGTGATTACTTCTAGACTCATCTACGGTGCTGCAAATGGCATTGTGTCCTTTTTTCCCTTGGCGTCTCTTCTGCCTTAGCGGGGTCCATTTTCAACAATGTGATTCCCTGAGGGTTGTGGATTAGCTGACCTGGGCAGCCTTACCCTGACGGCCCGCCCTCCCCAGGTCTGCCTCGTTGAGGTCAATATAAACAGCGCTCCAGGCAGCAATAGCCCCTGAAGCTGTGCCTGACTCCATATTGTCTGCCCCGTCAGCAGTCTCGGGGCTGTGCTGGTGGGAGGGAGTGAGGGGCCACAGCTTTGTGGGTGGCCCGGTGTGAGTGGGGTTCTGCTGGCCTTTCTGCAGGAGTTGCCAGGCTGCCGCCTGTAAAGAAGAGGTTGTGTCACTCATACCTTCTGCTGGAATTTCTCTCCGGACAGAGGTGAGGAAGGAAAAAAGCAGTGGGGGCCGGGACAGGAGGGGTATCTCAGGCAGGGCAATGGAAAGCTTCTGGAAGAGCGCCCGGTGCCAGGACCACACTGGCTGGCCTGCAGGCAACAAGTTGGCCTGCGTGCTGTCACTGGTGTGGCTCCACGGTCCTTCCTCTAGGCTTTCAAGCCCTTGTACATATTCAGGTGTTTTACCTGGAAAGGGTGGGAACAGTTCAGCAGCAGCTGGCCTGGGGCTCAGCTCACGTTTACTCACAGATGCTTCGGCACGGTCCCCCAGCTTTGCAATGAGGACGCTCCTTGCGTGGGGGGTGGGTTGCTGGCTGTATGGGAGAGGGTTCCCCACCTCTGACCAATTTCAGAATTGTTTACCACTGGAGCAAGTGCCCTGATAGGGTTATCCTCTGTATAACTCGTGGGTTCAGGTTTTTTTTTTATGGTTCAAGTTAGATTTTATTCCTCTTTTATGTATTTATAGATTTAAGCATGGAAATAATTCATTCCTATAAATACATCTGTGTGACGGGAAGAACTTTTTTCTGTTTTATTTTTAAATTTTATTTTTTAAAATTTTGAAATTTAATTTTATTTATTTTTTTATACAGCACGTTATTATTAGTTATGTATTTTATGCATATACATGTATACAGGTCAATCCCAAACTCCCAACTCATCCCACCACCACCACCCCATGGCTTCCCACACTTGGTGTCCACACGTTTGTTCTCTACCTCTGTGTCTCTATTTCATCCCTGCAAACCAGTTCATCTGTACCATTTTTAGGCTCCACATATATGCATTAATATACAATATTTGTTTTCCTCTTTATGACTTACTTCTTTCTGTATGACAGTCTCTCGATCCATCGATGTCTCTACAAATGACCCAGTTTCATTCCTTTTAATGGCCGAGTAATATTCCATTTTATATATGTACCACATCTTTATCCATTCATCTGTCTGTGGGCATTTAGGTTGCTTCCATTACCTGGCTATTGTAAATAGTGCTGCAACGAACATTGTGGTGAATGTGCCTTTTTGAAATACGGTTTTCTCTGGGTATATGCCCAGAAGTGGGATTGCTGGATCAGATGGAAATTCTATTTCTAATTTTTTTAAGGAAACTCCATACTGTTCTCCATAGTGACTGTATCAATTTACATTCCCACCAATAGTGGAAGAGGGCTCCTTTTGTCCACACCCTCCCCAGAATTGGTTGTTTGTAGATTTTCTGATGATGCCGATTCTAACAGGTGTGAGGTGATACCTCATTGTAGTTTTGATTTGCATTTCTCTAATAATTAGTGCTGTTGAGCAGCTTTTCATGTGCGTCTTGGCCATCTCTGTGTCTCCTTTGAAGAAACGTCTCTTTTGATCTTCTGCCCATTTTTTTGGGGTTGTTTGTTTTTTTAATATTAAGCTGCATGAGCTGTTTATATAGATTGGAGATTAAATCTCTGTCCATTGATTCGTTTGCAACGATTTTCCCCCATTCTGAGGGATGCCTTTTTCCATTCCCGTGTTTTTTAACAAAAAAGGAAAGAAAGGAAAAGAAGCAGAACACTAATGTGCGTAAAATATGCCTTTTGAAACGGTCGTTTTGAAATATGGACGTCCTTTGAAATTTTTGGTCGATATGTGACCCCAGGATTTGTTTTCAGGGCAGGTGTCATTTACAGGCCTGCAATGATTTTGAATATCAACTGACCATTAGCGTTGGGATTAAAGCTGCTGTTGTGTGAAACGGCCACAAGGTGGCAGCAGTTCACCCTTACCAAATCTGGTTACTAGGGCAAGAGAGCCTCAGTGGAAGTGGTGTTCTAGATTGGAGTTTAGAATGGAATGTGCCAGGAGAAAGCCCCTCACGTTTGTCTCACTACTTCTTGTTCGTGTTTTTAATTTAATTTTTTATTTCTTATTACAGCAAGTTTGATTACAATGTTTGGCTTGTTGTAGATGTGGAAGATGTGGTTCTTTTACACGTATACAGATGTCTGTTCTTCCTGGGATCCTTTTCCCATGTACGTTATGACAGAATGTTGAGTAGTCCTCTCTTGGTATTCTGTAGGTCTTTGGTGATTATATATGTCACCTGTGTTTGTATATGTCTGTTAACCCCGATATCGTAATGAAACCAATCCTCACACCTTTCCATTGGTGAACCATAAGTTTGTTTAATGAATCTGTGATTGCCCTTCTCCGTGGAAATATCTGCCCTGGTATCCATTTTTAGGTAACACCTATAAGTGATATGATATGATATGTGTCTTTCACTTTCTGACTTACTACAAGTCACGTGATTACTTCTAGACTCATCTACGGTGCTGCAAATGGCATTGTGTCCTTTTTTCCCTTGGCGTCTCTTCTGCCTTAGCGGGGTCCATTTTCAACAATGTGATTCCCTGAGGGTTGTGGATTAGCTGACCTGGGCAGCCTTACCCTGACGGCCCGCCCTCCCCAGGTCTGACTCGTTGAGGTCAATATAAACAGCGCTCCAGGCAGCAATAGCCCCTGAAGCTGTGCCTGACTCCATATTGTCTGCCCCGTCAGCAGTCTCGGGGCTGTGCTGGTGGGAGGGAGTGAGGGGCCACAGCTTTGTGGGTGGCCCGGTGTGAGTGGGGTTCTGCTGGCCTTTCTGCCGGAGTTGCCAGGCTGCCGCCTGTAAAGAAGAGGTTGTGTCACCCATACCTTCTGCTGGAATTTCTCTCCGGACAGAGGTGAGGAAGGAAAAAAGTAGTGGGGGCCGGGACAGGAGGGGAATCTCAGGCAGGGCAATGGAAAGCTTCTGGAAGAGCGCCCGGGGCCAGGACCACACTGGCTGGCCTGCACGCACCAAGTTGGCCTGCGTGCTGTCACTGGTGTGGCTCCACGGTCCTTCCTCTAGGCTTTCAAGCCCTTGTACATATTCAGGTGTTTTACCTGGAAAGGGTGGGAACAGTTCAGCAGCAGCTGGCCTGGGGCTCAGCTCACGTTTACTCACAGATGCCTCGGCACGGTCCCCCAGCTTTGCAATGAGGACGCTCCTTGCGTGGGGGGTGGGTTGCTGGCTGTATGGGAGAGGGTTCCCCACCTCTGACCAATTTCAGAATTGTTTACCACTGGAGCAAGTGCCCTGATAGGGTTATCCTCTGTATAACTCGTGGGTTCAGGTTTTTTTTTTATGGTTCAAGTTAGATTTTATTCCTCTTTTATGTATTTATAGATTTAAGCATGGAAATAATTCATTCCTATAAATACATCTGTGTGACGGGAAGAACTTTTTTCTGTTTTATTTTTAAATTTTATTTTTTAAAATTTTGAAATTTAATTTTATTTATTTTTTTTATACAGCACGTTATTATTAGTTATGTATTTTATGCATATACATGTATACAGGTCAATCCCAAACTCCCAACTCATCCCACCACCACCACCCCATGGCTTCCCACACTTGGTGTCCACACGTTTGTTCTCTACCTCTGTGTCTCTATTTCATCCCTGCAAACCAGTTCATCTGTACCATTTTTAGGCTCCACATATATGCATTAATATACAATATTTGTTTTCCTCTTTATGACTTACTTCTTTCTGTATGACAGTCTCTCGATCCATCGATGTCTCTACAAATGACCCAGTTTCATTCCTTTTAATGGCCGAGTAATATTCCATTTTATATATGTACCACATCTTTATCCATTCATCTGTCTGTGGGCATTTAGGTTGCTTCCATTACCTGGCTATTGTAAATAGTGCTGCAACGAACATTGTGGTGAATGTGCCTTTTTGAAATACGGTTTTCTCTGGGTATATGCCCAGAAGTGGGATTGCTGGATCAGATGGAAATTCTATTTCTAATTTTTTTAAGGAAACTCCATACTGTTCTCCATAGTGACTGTATCAATTTACATTCCCACCAATAGTGGAAGAGGGCTCCTTTTGTCCACACCCTCCCCAGAATTGGTTGTTTGTAGATTTTCTGATGATGCCGATTCTAACAGGTGTGAGGTGATACCTCATTGTAGTTTTGATTTGCATTTCTCTAATAATTAGTGCTGTTGAGCAGCTTTTCATGTGCGTCTTGGCCATCTCTGTGTCTCCTTTGAAGAAACGTCTCTTTTGATCTTCTGCCCATTTTTTTGGGGTTGTTTGTTTTTTTAATATTAAGCTGCATGAGCTGTTTATATAGATTGGAGATTAAACCTCTGTCCATTGATTCGTTTGCAACGATTTTCCCCCATTCTGAGGGATGCCTTTTTCCATTCCCGTGTTTTTTAACAAAAAAGGAAAGAAAGGAAAAGAAGCAGAACACTAATGTGCGTAAAATATGCCTTTTGAAACGGTCGTTTTGAAATATGGACGTCCTTTGAATTTTTTGGTCGATATGTGACCCCAGGATTTGTTTTCAGGGCAGGTGTCATTTACAGGCCTGCAATGATTTTGAATATCAACTGACCATTAGCGTTGGGATTAAAGCTGCTGTTGTGTGAAACGGCCACAAGGTGGCAGCAGTTCACCCTTACCAAATCTGGTTACTAGGGCAAGAGAACCTCAGTGGAAGTGGTGTTCTAGATTGGAGTTTAGAATGGAATGTGCCAGGAGAAAGCCCCTCACGTTTGTCTCACTACTTCTTGTTCGTGTTTTTAATTTAATTTTTTATTTCTTATTACAGCAAGTTTGATTACAATGTTTGGCTTGTTGTAGATGTGGAAGATGTGGTTCTTTTACACGTATACAGATGTCTGTTCTTCCTGGGATCCTTTTCCCATGTACGTTATGACAGAATGTTGAGTAGTCCTCTCTTGGTATTCTGTAGGTCTTTGGTGATTATATATGTCACCTGTGTTTGTATATGTCTGTTAACCCCGATATCGTAATGAAACCAATCCTCACACCTTTCCATTGGTGAACCATAAGTTTGTTTAATGAATCTGTGATTGCCCTTCTCCGTGGAAATATCTGCCCTGGTATCCATTTTTAGGTAACACCTATAAGTGATATGATATGATATGTGTCTTTCACTTTCTGACTTACTACAAGTCACGTGATTACTTCTAGACTCATCTACGGTGCTGCAAATGGCATTGTGTCCTTTTTTCCCTTGGCGTCTCTTCTGCCTTAGCGGGGTCCATTTTCAACAATGTGATTCCCTGAGGGTTGTGGATTAGCTGACCTGGGCAGCCTTACCCTGACGGCCCGCCCTCCCCAGGTCTGACTCGTTGAGGTCAATATAAACAGCGCTCCAGGCAGCAATAGCCCCTGAAGCTGTGCCTGACTCCATATTGTCTGCCCCGTCAGCAGTCTCGGGGCTGTGCTGGTGGGAGGGAGTGAGGGGCCACAGCTTTGTGGGTGGCCCGGTGTGAGTGGGGTTCTGCTGGCCTTTCTGCCGGAGTTGCCAGGCTGCCGCCTGTAAAGAAGAGGTTGTGTCACCCATACCTTCTGCTGGAATTTCTCTCCGGACAGAGGTGAGGAAGGAAAAAAGTAGTGGGGGCCGGGACAGGAGGGGAATCTCAGGCAGGGCAATGGAAAGCTTCTGGAAGAGCGCCCGGGGCCAGGACCACACTGGCTGGCCTGCACGCACCAAGTTGGCCTGCGTGCTGTCACTGGTGTGGCTCCACGGTCCTTCCTCTAGGCTTTCAAGCCCTTGTACATATTCAGGTGTTTTACCTGGAAAGGGTGGGAACAGTTCAGCAGCAGCTGGCCTGGGGCTCAGCTCACGTTTACTCACAGATGCCTCGGCACGGTCCCCCAGCTTTGCAATGAGGACGCTCCTTGCGTGGGGGGTGGGTTGCTGGCTGTATGGGAGAGGGTTCCCCACCTCTGACCAATTTCAGAATTGTTTACCACTGGAGCAAGTGCCCTGATAGGGTTATCCTCTGTATAACTCGTGGGTTCAGGTTTTTTTTTTATGGTTCAAGTTAGATTTTATTCCTCTTTTATGTATTTATAGATTTAAGCATGGAAATAATTCATTCCTATAAATACATCTGTGTGACGGGAAGAACTTTTTTCTGTTTTATTTTTAAATTTTATTTTTTAAAATTTTGAAATTTAATTTTATTTATTTTTTTTATACAGCACGTTATTATTAGTTATGTATTTTATGCATATACATGTATACAGGTCAATCCCAAACTCCCAACTCATCCCACCACCACCACCCCATGGCTTCCCACACTTGGTGTCCACACGTTTGTTCTCTACCTCTGTGTCTCTATTTCATCCCTGCAAACCAGTTCATCTGTACCATTTTTAGGCTCCACATATATGCATTAATATACAATATTTGTTTTCCTCTTTATGACTTACTTCTTTCTGTATGACAGTCTCTCGATCCATCGATGTCTCTACAAATGACCCAGTTTCATTCCTTTTAATGGCCGAGTAATATTCCATTTTATATATGTACCACATCTTTATCCATTCATCTGTCTGTGGGCATTTAGGTTGCTTCCATTACCTGGCTATTGTAAATAGTGCTGCAACGAACATTGTGGTGAATGTGCCTTTTTGAAATACGGTTTTCTCTGGGTATATGCCCAGAAGTGGGATTGCTGGATCAGATGGAAATTCTATTTCTAATTTTTTTAAGGAAACTCCATACTGTTCTCCATAGTGACTGTATCAATTTACATTCCCACCAATAGTGGAAGAGGGCTCCTTTTGTCCACACCCTCCCCAGAATTGGTTGTTTGTAGATTTTCTGATGATGCCGATTCTAACAGGTGTGAGGTGATACCTCATTGTAGTTTTGATTTGCATTTCTCTAATAATTAGTGCTGTTGAGCAGCTTTTCATGTGCGTCTTGGCCATCTCTGTGTCTCCTTTGAAGAAACGTCTCTTTTGATCTTCTGCCCATTTTTTTGGGGTTGTTTGTTTTTTTAATATTAAGCTGCATGAGCTGTTTATATAGATTGGAGATTAAATCTCTGTCCATTGATTCGTTTGCAACGATTTTCCCCCATTCTGAGGGATGCCTTTTTCCATTCCCGTGTTTTTTAACAAAAAAGGAAAGAAAGGAAAAGAAGCAGAACACTAATGTGCGTAAAATATGCCTTTTGAAACGGTCGTTTTGAAATATGGACGTCCTTTGAAATTTTTGGTCGATATGTGACCCCAGGATTTGTTTTCAGGGCAGGTGTCATTTACAGGCCTGCAATGATTTTGAATATCAACTGACCATTAGCGTTGGGATTAAAGCTGCTGTTGTGTGAAACGGCCACAAGGTGGCAGCAGTTCACCCTTACCAAATCTGGTTACTAGGGCAAGAGAGCCTCAGTGGAAGTGGTGTTCTAGATTGGAGTTTAGAATGGAATGTGCCAGGAGAAAGCCCCTCACGTTTGTCTCACTACTTCTTGTTCGTGTTTTTAATTTAATTTTTTATTTCTTATTACAGCAAGTTTGATTACAATGTTTGGCTTGTTGTAGATGTGGAAGATGTGGTTCTTTTACACGTATACAGATGTCTGTTCTTCCTGGGATCCTTTTCCCATGTACGTTATGACAGAATGTTGAGTAGTCCTCTCTTGGTATTCTGTAGGTCTTTGGTGATTATATATGTCACCTGTGTTTGTATATGTCTGTTAACCCCGATATCGTAATGAAACCAATCCTCACACCTTTCCATTGGTGAACCATAAGTTTGTTTAATGAATCTGTGATTGCCCTTCTCCGTGGAAATATCTGCC
The DNA here is from genome assembly GCF_964341445.2 of Mesoplodon mirus. NCBI lineage: Eukaryota > Metazoa > Chordata > Mammalia > Artiodactyla > Ziphiidae > Mesoplodon > Mesoplodon mirus. Next base: position 244,867 of record NW_028295549.1, read on the forward strand.
CTGGTATCCATTTTTAGGTAACACCTATAAGTGATATGATATGATATGTGTCTTTCACTTTCTGACTTACTACAAGTCACGTGATTACTTCTAGACTCATCTACGGTGCTGCAAATGGCATTGTGTCCTTTTTTCCCTTGGCGTCTCTTCTGCCTTAGCGGGGTCCATTTTCAACAATGTGATTCCCTGAGGGTTGTGGATTAGCTGACCTGGGCAGCCTTACCCTGACGGCCCGCCCTCCCCAGGTCTGCCTCGTTGAGGTCAATATAAACAGCGCTCCAGGCAGCAATAGCCCCTGAAGCTGTGCCTGACTCCATATTGTCTGCCCCGTCAGCAGTCTCGGGGCTGTGCTGGTGGGAGGGAGTGAGGGGCCACAGCTTTGTGGGTGGCCCGGTGTGAGTGGGGTTCTGCTGGCCTTTCTGCAGGAGTTGCCAGGCTGCCGCCTGTAAAGAAGAGGTTGTGTCACTCATACCTTCTGCTGGAATTTCTCTCCGGACAGAGGTGAGGAAGGAAAAAAGCAGTGGGGGCCGGGACAGGAGGGGTATCTCAGGCAGGGCAATGGAAAGCTTCTGGAAGAGCGCCCGGTGCCAGGACCACACTGGCTGGCCTGCAGGCAACAAGTTGGCCTGCGTGCTGTCACTGGTGTGGCTCCACGGTCCTTCCTCTAGGCTTTCAAGCCCTTGTACATATTCAGGTGTTTTACCTGGAAAGGGTGGGAACAGTTCAGCAGCAGCTGGCCTGGGGCTCAGCTCACGTTTACTCACAGATGCTTCGGCACGGTCCCCCAGCTTTGCAATGAGGACGCTCCTTGCGTGGGGGGTGGGTTGCTGGCTGTATGGGAGAGGGTTCCCCACCTCTGACCAATTTCAGAATTGTTTACCACTGGAGCAAGTGCCCTGATAGGGTTATCCTCTGTATAACTCGTGGGTTCAGGTTTTTTTTTTATGGTTCAAGTTAGATTTTATTCCTCTTTTATGTATTTATAGATTTAAGCATGGAAATAATTCATTCCTATAAATACATCTGTGTGACGGGAAGAACTTTTTTCTGTTTTATTTTTAAATTTTATTTTTTAAAATTTTGAAATTTAATTTTATTTATTTTTTTTATACAGCACGTTATTATTAGTTATGTATTTTATGCATATACATGTATACAGGTCAATCCCAAACTCCCAACTCATCCCACCACCACCACCCCATGGCTTCCCACACTTGGTGTCCACACGTTTGTTCTCTACCTCTGTGTCTCTATTTCATCCCTGCAAACCAGTTCATCTGTACCATTTTTAGGCTCCACATATATGCATTAATATACAATATTTGTTTTCCTCTTTATGACTTACTTCTTTCTGTATGACAGTCTCTCGATCCATCGATGTCTCTACAAATGACCCAGTTTCATTCCTTTTAATGGCCGAGTAATATTCCATTTTATATATGTACCACATCTTTATCCATTCATCTGTCTGTGGGCATTTAGGTTGCTTCCATTACCTGGCTATTGTAAATAGTGCTGCAACGAACATTGTGGTGAATGTGCCTTTTTGAAATACGGTTTTCTCTGGGTATATGCCCAGAAGTGGGATTGCTGGATCAGATGGAAATTCTATTTCTAATTTTTTTAAGGAAACTCCATACTGTTCTCCATAGTGACTGTATCAATTTACATTCCCACCAATAGTGGAAGAGGGCTCCTTTTGTCCACACCCTCCCCAGAATTGGTTGTTTGTAGATTTTCTGATGATGCCGATTCTAACAGGTGTGAGGTGATACCTCATTGTAGTTTTGATTTGCATTTCTCTAATAATTAGTGCTGTTGAGCAGCTTTTCATGTGCGTCTTGGCCATCTCTGTGTCTCCTTTGAAGAAACGTCTCTTTTGATCTTCTGCCCATTTTTTTGGGGTTGTTTGTTTTTTTAATATTAAGCTGCATGAGCTGTTTATATAGATTGGAGATTAAACCTCTGTCCATTGATTCGTTTGCAACGATTTTCCCCCATTCTGAGGGATGCCTTTTTCCATTCCCGTGTTTTTTAACAAAAAAGGAAAGAAAGGAAAAGAAGCAGAACACTAATGTGCGTAAAATATGCCTTTTGAAACGGTCGTTTTGAAATATGGACGTCCTTTGAATTTTTTGGTCGATATGTGACCCCAGGATTTGTTTTCAGGGCAGGTGTCATTTACAGGCCTGCAATGATTTTGAATATCAACTGACCATTAGCGTTGGGATTAAAGCTGCTGTTGTGTGAAACGGCCACAAGGTGGCAGCAGTTCACCCTTACCAAATCTGGTTACTAGGGCAAGAGAACCTCAGTGGAAGTGGTGTTCTAGATTGGAGTTTAGAATGGAATGTGCCAGGAGAAAGCCCCTCACGTTTGTCTCACTACTTCTTGTTCGTGTTTTTAATTTAATTTTTTATTTCTTATTACAGCAAGTTTGATTACAATGTTTGGCTTGTTGTAGATGTGGAAGATGTGGTTCTTTTACACGTATACAGATGTCTGTTCTTCCTGGGATCCTTTTCCCATGTACGTTATGACAGAATGTTGAGTAGTCCTCTCTTGGTATTCTGTAGGTCTTTGGTGATTATATATGTCACCTGTGTTTGTATATGTCTGTTAACCCCGATATCGTAATGAAACCAATCCTCACACCTTTCCATTGGTGAACCATAAGTTTGTTTAATGAATCTGTGATTGCCCTTCTCCGTGGAAATATCTGCCCTGGTATCCATTTTTAGGTAACACCTATAAGTGATATGATATGATATGTGTCTTTCACTTTCTGACTTACTACAAGTCACGTGATTACTTCTAGACTCATCTACGGTGCTGCAAATGGCATTGTGTCCTTTTTTCCCTTGGCGTCTCTTCTGCCTTAGCGGGGTCCATTTTCAACAATGTGATTCCCTGAGGGTTGTGGATTAGCTGACCTGGGCAGCCTTACCCTGACGGCCCGCCCTCCCCAGGTCTGCCTCGTTGAGGTCAATATAAACAGCGCTCCAGGCAGCAATAGCCCCTGAAGCTGTGCCTGACTCCATATTGTCTGCCCCGTCAGCAGTCTCGGGGCTGTGCTGGTGGGAGGGAGTGAGGGGCCACAGCTTTGTGGGTGGCCCGGTGTGAGTGGGGTTCTGCTGGCCTTTCTGCCGGAGTTGCCAGGCTGCCGCCTGTAAAGAAGTGGTTGTGTCACCCATACCTTCTGCTGGAATTTCTCTCCGGACAGAGGTGAGGAAGGAAAAAAGTAGTGGGGGCCGGGACAGGAGGGGAATCTCAGGCAGGGCAATGGAAAGCTTCTGGAAGAGCGCCCGGGGCCAGGACCACACTGGCTGGCCTGCAGGCACCAAGTTGGCCTGCGTGCTGTCACTGGTGTGGCTCCACGGTCCTTCCTCTAGGCTTTCAAGCCCTTGTACATATTCAGGTGTTTTACCTGGAAAGGGTGGGAACAGTTCAGCAGCAGCTGGCCTGGGGCTCAGCTCACGTTTACTCACAGACGCCTCGGCACGGTCCCCCAGCTTTGCAATGAGGACGCTCCTTGCGTGGGGTGTGGGTTGCTGGCTGTATGGGAGATGGTTCCCCACCTCTGACCAATTTCAGAATTGTTTACCACTGGAGCAAGTGCCCTGATAGGGTTATCCTCTGTATAACTCGTGGGTTCAGGTTTTTTTTTTATGGTTCAAGTTAGATTTTATTCCTCTTTTATGTATTTATAGATATAAGCATGGAAATAATTCATTCCTATAAATACATCTGTGTGACGGGAAGAACTTTTTTCTGTTTTATTTTTAAATTTTATTTTTTAAAATTTTGAAATTTAATTTTATTTATTTTTTTTATACAGCACGTTATTATTAGTTATGTATTTTATGCATATACATGTATACAGGTCAATCCCAAACTCCCAACTCATCCCACCACCACCACCCCATGGCTTCCCACACTTGGTGTCCATACGTTTGTTCTCTACCTCTGTGTCTCTATTTCTTCCCTGCAAACCAGTTCATCTGTACCATTTTTAGGCTCCACATATATGCATTAATATACAATATTTGTTTTCCTCTTTCTGACTTACTTCTTTCTGTATGACAGTCTCTCGATCCATCGATGTCTCTACAAATGACCCAGTTTCATTCCTTTTAATGGCCGAGTAATATTCCATTTTATATATGTACCACATCTTTATCCATTCATCTGTCTGTGGGCATTTAGGTTGCTTCCATTACCTGGCTATTGTAAATAGTGCTGCAACGAACATTGTGGTGAATGTGCCTTTTTGAAATACGGTTTTCTCTGGGTATATGCCCAGAAGTGGGATTGCTGGATCAGATGGAAATTCTATTTCTAATTTTTTTAAGGAAACTCCATACTGTTCTCCATAGTGACTGTATCAATTTACATTCCCACCAATAGTGGAAGAGGGCTCCTTTTGTCCACACCCTCCCCAGAATTGGTTGTCTGTAGATTTTCTGATGATGCCGATTCTAACAGGTGTGAGGTGATACCTCATTGTAGTTTTGATTTGCATTTCTCTAATAATTAGTGCTGTTGAGCAGCTTTTCATGTGCGTCTTGGCCATCTCTGTGTCTCCTTTGAAGAAACGTCTCTTTTGATCTTCTGCCCATTTTTTTGGGGTTGTTTGTTTTTTTAATATTAAGCTGCATGAGCTGTTTATATAGATTGGAGATTAAACCTCTGTCCATTGATTCGTTTGCAACGATTTTCCCCCATTCTGAGGGATGCCTTTTTCCATTCCCGTGTTTTTTAACAAAAAAGGAAAGAAAGGAAAAGAAGCAGAACACTAATGTGCGTAAAATATGCCTTTTGAAACGGTCGTTTTGAAATATGGACGTCCTTTGAATTTTTTGGTCGATATGTGACCCCAGGATTTGTTTTCAGGGCAGGTGTCATTTACAGGCCTGCAATGATTTTGAATATCAACTGACCATTAGCGTTGGGATTAAAGCTGCTGTTGTGTGAAACGGCCACAAGGTGGCAGCAGTTCACCCTTACCAAATCTGGTTACTAGGGCAAGAGAACCTCAGTGGAAGTGGTGTTCTAGATTGGAGTTTAGAATGGAATGTGCCAGGAGAAAGCCCCTCACGTTTGTCTCACTACTTCTTGTTCGTGTTTTTAATTTAATTTTTTATTTCTTATTACAGCAAGTTTGATTACAATGTTTGGCTTGTTGTAGATGTGGAAGATGTGGTTCTTTTACACGTATACAGATGTCTGTTCTTCCTGGGATCCTTTTCCCATGTACGTTATGACAGAATGTTGAGTAGTCCTCTCTTGGTATTCTGTAGGTCTTTGGTGATTATATATGTCACCTGTGTTTGTATATGTCTGTTAACCCCGATATCGTAATGAAACCAATCCTCACACCTTTCCATTGGTGAACCATAAGTTTGTGTAATGAATCTGTGATTGCCCTTCTCCGTGGAAATATCTGCCCTGGTATCCATTTTTAGGTAACACCTATAAGTGATATGATATGATATGTGTCTTTCACTTTCTGACTTACTACAAGTCACGTGATTACTTCTAGACTCATCTACGGTGCTGCAAATGGCATTGTGTCCTTTTTTCCCTTGGCGTCTCTTCTGCCTTAGCGGGGTCCATTTTCAACAATGTGATTCCCTGAGGGTTGTGGATTAGCTGACCTGGGCAGCCTTACCCTGACGGCCCGCCCTCCCCAGGTCTGCCTCGTTGAGGTCAATATAAACAGCGCTCCAGGCAGCAATAGCCCCTGAAGCTGTGCCTGACTCCATATTGTCTGCCCCGTCAGCAGTCTCGGGGCTGTGCTGGTGGGAGGGAGTGAGGGGCCACAGCTTTGTGGGTGGCCCGGTGTGAGTGGGGTTCTGCTGGCCTTTCTGCCGGAGTTGCCAGGCTGCCGCCTGTAAAGAAGTGGTTGTGTCACCCATACCTTCTGCTGGAATTTCTCTCCGGACAGAGGTGAGGAAGGAAAAAAGTAGTGGGGGCCGGGACAGGAGGGGAATCTCAGGCAGGGCAATGGAAAGCTTCTGGAAGAGCGCCCGGGGCCAGGACCACACTGGCTGGCCTGCAGGCACCAAGTTGGCCTGCGTGCTGTCACTGGTGTGGCTCCACGGTCCTTCCTCTAGGCTTTCAAGCCCTTGTACATATTCAGGTGTTTTACCTGGAAAGGGTGGGAACAGTTCAGCAGCAGCTGGCCTGGGGCTCAGCTCACGTTTACTCACAGACGCCTCGGCACGGTCCCCCAGCTTTGCAATGAGGACGCTCCTTGCGTGGGGTGTGGGTTGCTGGCTGTATGGGAGATGGTTCCCCACCTCTGACCAATTTCAGAATTGTTTACCACTGGAGCAAGTGCCCTGATAGGGTTATCCTCTGTATAACTCGTGGGTTCAGGTTTTTTTTTTATGGTTCAAGTTAGATTTTATTCCTCTTTTATGTATTTATAGATATAAGCATGGAAATAATTCATTCCTATAAATACATCTGTGTGACGGGAAGAACTTTTTTCTGTTTTATTTTTAAATTTTATTTTTTAAAATTTTGAAATTTAATTTTATTTATTTTTTTTATACAGCACGTTATTATTAGTTATGTATTTTATGCATATACATGTATACAGGTCAATCCCAAACTCCCAACTCATCCCACCACCACCACCCCATGGCTTCCCACACTTGGTGTCCATACGTTTGTTCTCTACCTCTGTGTCTCTATTTCTTCCCTGCAAACCAGTTCATCTGTACCATTTTTAGGCTCCACATATATGCATTAATATACAATATTTGTTTTCCTCTTTCTGACTTACTTCTTTCTGTATGACAGTCTCTCGATCCATCGATGTCTCTACAAATGACCCAGTTTCATTCCTTTTAATGGCCGAGTAATATTCCATTTTATATATGTACCACATCTTTATCCATTCATCTGTCTGTGGGCATTTAGGTTGCTTCCATTACCTGGCTATTGTAAATAGTGCTGCAACGAACATTGTGGTGAATGTGCCTTTTTGAAATACGGTTTTCTCTGGGTATATGCCCAGAAGTGGGATTGCTGGATCAGATGGAAATTCTATTTCTAATTTTTTTAAGGAAACTCCATACTGTTCTCCATAGTGACTGTATCAATTTACATTCCCACCAATAGTGGAAGAGGGCTCCTTTTGTCCACACCCTCCCCAGAATTGGTTGTCTGTAGATTTTCTGATGATGCCGATTCTAACAGGTGTGAGGTGATACCTCATTGTAGTTTTGATTTGCATTTCTCTAATAATTAGTGCTGTTGAGCAGCTTTTCATGTGCGTCTTGGCCATCTCTGTGTCTCCTTTGAAGAAACGTCTCTTTTGATCTTCTGCCCATTTTTTTGGGGTTGTTTGTTTTTTTAATATTAAGCTGCATGAGCTGTTTATATAGATTGGAGATTAAACCTCTGTCCATTGATTCGTTTGCAACGATTTTCCCCCATTCTGAGGGATGCCTTTTTCCATTCCCGTGTTTTTTAACAAAAAAGGAAAGAAAGGAAAAGAAGCAGAACACTAATGTGCGTAAAATATGCCTTTTGAAACGGTCGTTTTGAAATATGGACGTCCTTTGAATTTTTTGGTCGATATGTGACCCCAGGATTTGTTTTCAGGGCAGGTGTCATTTACAGGCCTGCAATGATTTTGAATATCAACTGACCATTAGCGTTGGGATTAAAGCTGCTGTTGTGTGAAACGGCCACAAGGTGGCAGCAGTTCACCCTTACCAAATCTGGTTACTAGGGCAAGAGAACCTCAGTGGAAGTGGTGTTCTAGATTGGAGTTTAGAATGGAATGTGCCAGGAGAAAGCCCCTCACGTTTGTCTCACTACTTCTTGTTCGTGTTTTTAATTTAATTTTTTATTTCTTATTACAGCAAGTTTGATTACAATGTTTGGCTTGTTGTAGATGTGGAAGATGTGGTTCTTTTACACGTATACAGATGTCTGTTCTTCCTGGGATCCTTTTCCCATGTACGTTATGACAGAATGTTGAGTAGTCCTCTCTTGGTATTCTGTAGGTCTTTGGTGATTATATATGTCACCTGTGTTTGTATATGTCTGTTAACCCCGATATCGTAATGAAACCAATCCTCACACCTTTCCATTGGTGAACCATAAGTTTGTGTAATGAATCTGTGATTGCCCTTCTCCGTGGAAATATCTGCCCTGGTATCCATTTTTAGGTAACACCTATAAGTGATATGATATGATATGTGTCTTTCACTTTCTGACTTACTACAAGTCACGTGATTACTTCTAGACTCATCTACGGTGCTGCAAATGGCATTGTGTCCTTTTTTCCCTTGGCGTCTCTTCTGCCTTAGCGGGGTCCATTTTCAACAATGTGATTCCCTGAGGGTTGTGGATTAGCTGACCTGGGCAGCCTTACCCTGACGGCCCGCCCTCCCCAGGTCTGCCTCGTTGAGGTCAATATAAACAGCGCTCCAGGCAGCAATAGCCCCTGAAGCTGTGCCTGACTCCATAATGTCTGCCCCGTCAGCAGTGTCGGGGCTGTGCTGGTGGGAGGGAGTGAGGGGCCACAGCTTTGTGGGTGGCCCGGTGTGAGTGGGGTTCTGCTGGCCTTTCTGCAGGAGTTGCCAGGCTGCCGCCTGTAAAGAAGAGGTTGTGTCACCCATACCTTCTGCTGGAATTTCTCTCCGGACAGAGGTGAGGAAGGAAAAAAGCAGTGGGGGCCGGGACAGGAGGGGTATCACAGGCAGGGCAATGGAAAGCTTCTGGAAGAGCGCCCGGTGCCAGGACCACACTGGCTGGCCTGCAGGCACCAAGTTGGCCTGCGTGCTGTCACTGGTGTGGCTCCACGGTCCTTCCTCTAGGCTTTCAAGCCCTTGTACATATTCAGGTGTTTTACCTGGAAAGGGTGGGAACAGTTCAGCAGCAGCTGGCCTGGGGCTCAGCTCACGTTTACTCACAGATGCCTCGGCACGGTCCCCCAGCTTTGCAATGAGGTCGCTCCTTGCGTGGGGGGTGGGTTGCTGGCTGTATGGGAGAGGGTTCCCCACCTCTGACCAATTTCAGAATTGTTTACCACTGGAGCAAGTGCCCTGATAGGGTTTTCCTCTGTATAACTCGTGGGTTCAGGTTTTTTTTTATGGTTCAAGTTAGATTTTATTCCTCTTTTATGTATTTATAGATATAAGCATGGAAATAATTCATTCCTATAAATACATCTGTGTGACGGGAAGAACTTTTTTCTGTTTTATTTTTAAATTTTATTTTTTAAAATTTTGAAATTTAATTTTATTTATTTTTTTTATACAGCACGTTATTATTAGTTATGTATTTTATGCATATACATGTATACAGGTCAATCCCAAACTCCCAACTCATCCCACCACCACCACCCCATGGCTTCCCACACTTGGTGTCCATACGTTTGTTCTCTACCTCTGTGTCTCTATTTCTTCCCTGCAAACCAGTTCATCTGTACCATTTTTAGGCTCCACATATATGCATTAATATACAATATTTGTTTTCCTCTTTCTGACTTACTTCTTTCTGTATGACAGTCTCTCGATCCATCGATGTCTCTACAAATGACCCAGTTTCATTCCTTTTAATGGCCGAGTAATATTCCATTTTATATATGTACCACATCTTTATCCATTCATCTGTCTGTGGGCATTTAGGTTGCTTCCATTACCTGGCTATTGTAAATAGTGCTGCAACGAACATTGTGGTGAATGTGCCTTTTTGAAATACGGTTTTCTCTGGGTATATGCCCAGAAGTGGGATTGCTGGATCAGATGGAAATTCTATTTCTAATTTTTTTAAGGAAACTCCATACTGTTCTCCATAGTGACTGTATCAATTTACATTCCCACCAATAGTGGAAGAGGGCTCCTTTTGTCCACACCCTCCCCAGAATTGGTTGTCTGTAGATTTTCTGATGATGCCGATTCTAACAGGTGTGAGGTGATACCTCATTGTAGTTTTGATTTGCATTTCTCTAATAATTAGTGCTGTTGAGCAGCTTTTCATGTGCGTCTTGGCCATCTCTGTGTCTCCTTTGAAGAAACGTCTCTTTTGATCTTCTGCCCATTTTTTTGGGGTTGTTTGTTTTTTTAATATTAAGCTGCATGAGCTGTTTATATAGATTGGAGATTAAACCTCTGTCCATTGATTCGTTTGCAACGATTTTCCCCCATTCTGAGGGATGCCTTTTTCCATTCCCGTGTTTTTTAACAAAAAAGGAAAGAAAGGAAAAGAAGCAGAACACTAATGTGCGTAAAATATGCCTTTTGAAACGGTCGTTTTGAAATATGGACGTCCTTTGAATTTTTTGGTCGATATGTGACCCCAGGATTTGTTTTCAGGGCAGGTGTCATTTACAGGCCTGCAATGATTTTGAATATCAACTGACCATTAGCGTTGGGATTAAAGCTGCTGTTGTGTGAAACGGCCACAAGGTGGCAGCAGTTCACCCTTACCAAATCTGGTTACTAGGGCAAGAGAACCTCAGTGGAAGTGGTGTTCTAGATTGGAGTTTAGAATGGAATGTGCCAGGAGAAAGCCCCTCACGTTTGTCTCACTACTTCTTGTTCGTGTTTTTAATTTAATTTTTTATTTCTTATTACAGCAAGTTTGATTACAATGTTTGGCTTGTTGTAGATGTGGAAGATGTGGTTCTTTTACACGTATACAGATGTCTGTTCTTCCTGGGATCCTTTTCCCATGTACGTTATGACAGAATGTTGAGTAGTCCTCTCTTGGTATTCTGTAGGTCTTTGGTGATTATATATGTCACCTGTGTTTGTATATGTCTGTTAACCCCGATATCGTAATGAAACCAATCCTCACACCTTTCCATTGGTGAACCATAAGTTTGTGTAATGAATCTGTGATTGCCCTTCTCCGTGGACATATCTGCCCTGGTATCCATTTTTAGGTAACACCTATAAGTGATATGATATGATATGTGTCTTTCACTTTCTGACTTACTACAAGTCACGTGATTACTTCTAGACTCATCTACGGTGCTGCAAATGGCATTGTGTCCTTTTTTCCCTTGGCGTCTCTTCTGCCTTAGCGGGGTCCATTTTCAACAATGTGATTCCCTGAGGGTTGTGGATTAGCTGACCTGGGCAGCCTTACCCTGACGGCCCGCCCTCCCCAGGTCTGCCTCGTTGAGGTCAATATAAACAGCGCTCCAGGCAGCAATAGCCCCTGAAGCTGTGCCTGACACCATAATGTCTGCCCCGTCAGCAGTCTCGGGGCTGTGCTGGTGGGAGGGAGTGAGGGGCCACAGCTTTGTGGGTGGCCCGGTGTGAGTGGGGTTCTGCTGGCCTTTCTGCAGGAGTTGCCAGGCTGCCGCCTGTAAAGAAGAGGTTGTGTCACCCATACCTTCTCCTGGAATTTCTCTCCGGACAGAGGTGAGGAAGAAAAAAAGCAGTGGGGGCCGGGACAGGAGGGGTATCTCAGGCAGGGCAATGGAAAGCTTCTGGAAGAGCGCCCGGTGCCAGGACCACACTGGCTGGCCTGCAGGCACCAAGTTGGCCTGCGTGCTGTCACTGGTGTGGCTCCACGGTCCTTCCTCTAGGCTTTCAAGCCCTTGTACATATTCAGGTGTTTTACCTGGAAAGGGTGGGAACAGTTCAGCAGCAGCTGGCCTGGGGCTCAGCTCACGTTTACTCACAGATGCCTCGGCACGGTCCCCCAGCTTTGCAATGAGGACGCTCCTTGCGTGGGGGGTGGGTTGCTGGCTGTATGGGAGAGGGTTCCCCACCTCTGACCAATTTCAGAATTGTTTACCACTGGAGCAAGTGCCCTGATAGGGTTTTCCTCTGTATAACTCGTGGGTTCAGGTTTTTTTTTATGGTTCAAGTTAGATTTTATTCCTCTTTTATGTATTTATAGATATAAGCATGGAAATAATTCATTCCTATAAATACATCTGTGTGACAGGAAGAACTTTTTTCTGTTTTATTTTTAAATTTTATTTTTTAAAATTTTGAAATTTAATTTTATTTATTTTTTATACAGCACGTTATTATTAGTTATGTATTTTATGCATATACATGTATACAGGTCAATCCCAAACTCCCAACTCATCCCACCACCACCACCCCATGGCTTCCCACACTTGGTGTCCATACGTTTGTTCTCTACCTCTGTGTCTCTATTTCTTCCCTGCAAACCAGTTCATCTGTACCATTTTTAGGCTCCACATATATGCATTAATATACAATATTTGTTTTCCTCTTTCTGACTTACTTCTTTCTGTATGACAGTCTCTCGATCCATCGATGTCTCTACAAATGACCCAGTTTCATTCCTTTTAATGGCCGAGTAATATTCCATTTTATATATGTACCACATCTTTATCCATTCATCTGTCTGTGGGCATTTAGGTTGCTTCCATTACCTGGCTATTGTAAATAGTGCTGCAACGAACATTGTGGTGAATGTGCCTTTTTGAAATACGGTTTTCTCTGGGTATATGCCCAGAAGTGGGATTGCTGGATCAGATGGAAATTCTATTTCTAATTTTTTTAAGGAAACTCCATACTGTTCTCCATAGTGACTGTATCAATTTACATTCCCACTAATAGTGGAAGAGGGCTCCTTTTGTCCACACCCTCCCCAGAATTGGTTGTCTGTAGATTTTCTGATGATGCCGATTCTAACAGGTGTGAGGTGATACCTCATTGTAGTTTTGATTTGCATTTCTCTAATAATTAGTGCTGTTGAGCAGCTTTTCATGTGCGTCTTGGCCATCTCTGGTCTCCTTTGAAGAAACGTCTCTTTAGATCTTCTGCCCATTTGTTTTGGGTTGTTTGTTTTTTTAATATTAAGCTGCATGAGCTGTTTATATAGATTGGAGATTAAACCTCTGTCCATTGATTCGTTTGCAACGATTTTCCCCCATTCTGAGGGATGCCTTTTTCCATTCCCGTGTTTTTTAACAAAAAAGGAAAGAAAGGAAAAGAAGCAGAACACTAATGTGCGTAAAATATGCCTTTTGAAACGGTCGTTTTGAAATATGGACGTCCTTTGAAATTTTTGGTCGATATGTGACCCCAGGATTTGTTTTCAGGGCAGGTGTCATTTACAGGCCTGCAATGATTTTGAATATCAACTGACCATTAGCGTTGGGATTAAAGCTGCTGTTGTGTGAAACGGCCACAAGGTGGCAGCAGTTCACCCTTACCAAATCTGGTTACTAGGGCAAGAGAGCCTCAGTGGAAGTGGTGTTCTAGATTGGAGTTTAGAATGGAATGTGCCAGGAGAAAGCCCCTCACGTTTGTCTCACTACTTCTTGTTCGTGTTTTTAATTTAATTTTTTATTTCATATTACAGCAAGTTTGATTACAATGTTTGGCTTGTTGTAGATGTGGAAGATGTGGTTCTTTTACACGTATACAGATGTCTGTTCTTCCTGGGATCCTTTTCCCATGTACGTTATGACAGAATGTTGAGTAGTCCTCTCTTGGTATTCTGTAGGTCTTTGGTGATTATATATGTCACCTGTGTTTGTATATGTCTGTTAACCCCGATATCGTAATGAAACCAATCCTCACACCTTTCCATTGGTGAACCATAAGTTTGTTTAATGAATCTGTGATTGCCCTTCTCCGTGGAAATATCTGCCCTGGTATCCATTTTTAGGTAACACCTATAAGTGATATGATATGATATGTGTCTTTCACTTTCTGACTTACTACAAGTCACGTGATTACTTCTAGACTCATCTACGGTGCTGCAAATGACATTGTGTCCTTTTTTCCCTTGGCGTCTCTTCTGCCTTAGCGGGGTCCATTTTCAACAATGTGATTCCCTGAGGGTTGTGGATTAGCTGACCTGGGCAGCCTTACCCTGACGGCCCGCCCTCCCCAGGTCTGCCTCGTTGAGGTCAATATAAACAGCGCTCCAGGCAGCAATAGCCCCTGAAGCTGTGCCTGACTCCATATTGTCTGCCCCGTCAGCAGTCTCGGGGCTGTGCTGGTGGGAGGGAGTGAGGGGCCACAGCTTTGTGGGTGGCCCGGTGTGAGTGGGGTTCTGCTGGCCTTTCTGCAGGAGTTGCCAGGCTGCCGCCTGTAAAGAAGAGGTTGTGTCACCCATACCTTCTGCTGGAATTTCTCTCCGGACAGAGGTGAGGAAGGAAAAAAGTAGTGGGGGCCGGGACAGGAGGGGAATCTCAGGCAGGGCAATGGAAAGCTTCTGGAAGAGCGCCCGGGGCCAGGACCACACTGGCTGGCCTGCACGCACCAAGTTGGCCTGCGTGCTGTCACTGGTGTGGCTCCACGGTCCTTCCTCTAGGCTTTCAAGCCCTTGTACATATTCAGGTGTTTTACCTGGAAAGGGTGGGAACAGTTCAGCAGCAGCTGGCCTGGGGCTCAGCTCACGTTTACTCACAGACGCCTCGGCACGGTCCCCCAGCTTTGCAATGAGGACGCTCCTTGCGTGGGGTGTGGGTTGCTGGCTGTATGGGAGATGGTTCCCCACCTCGGACCAATTTCAGAATTGTTTACCACTGGAGCAAGTGCCCTGATAGGGTTATCCTCTGTATAACTCGTGGGTTCAGGTTTTTTTTTTATGGTTCAAGTTAGATTTTATTCCTCTTTTATGTATTTATAGATATAAGCATGGAAATAATTCATTCCTATAAATACATCTGTGTGACGGGAAGAACTTTTTTCTGTTTTATGTTTAAATTTTATTTTTTAAAATTTTGAAATTTAATTTTATTTATTTTTTTTATACAGCACGTTATTATTAGTTATGTATTTTATGCATATACATGTATACAGGTCAATCCCAAACTCCCAACTCATCCCACCACCACCACCCCATGGCTTCCCACACTTGGTGTCCATACGTTTGTTCTCTACCTCTGTGTCTCTATTTCTTCCCTGCAAACCAGTTCATCTGTACCATTTTTAGGCTCCACATATATGCATTAATATACAATATTTGTTTTCCTCTTTCTGACTTACTTCTTTCTGTATGACAGTCTCTCGATCCATCGATGTCTCTACAAATGACCCAGTTTCATTCCTTTTAATGGCCGAGTAATATTCCATTTTATATATGTACCACATCTTTATCCATTCATCTGTCTGTGGGCATTTAGGTTGCTTCCATTACCTGGCTATTGTAAATAGTGCTGCAACGAACATTGTGGTGAATGTGCCTTTTTGAAATACGGTTTTCTCTGGGTATATGCCCAGAAGTGGGATTGCTGGATCAGATGGAAATTCTATTTCTAATTTTTTTAAGGAAACTCCATACTGTTCTCCATAGTGACTGTATCAATTTACATTCGCACCAATAGTGGAAGAGGGCTCCTTTTGTCCACACCCTCCCCAGAATTGGTTGTCTGTAGATTTTCTGATGATGCCGATTCTAACAGGTGTGAGGTGATACCTCATTGTAGTTTTGATTTGCATTTCTCTAATAATTAGTGCTGTTGAGCAGCTTTTCATGTGCGTCTTGGCCATCTCTGTGTCTCCTTTGAAGAAACGTCTCTTTTGATCTTCTGCCCATTTTTTTGGGGTTGTTTGTTTTTTTAATATTAAGCTGCATGAGCTGTTTATATAGATTGGAGATTAAACCTCTGTCCATTGATTCGTTTGCAACGATTTTCCCCCATTCTGAGGGATGCCTTTTTCCATTCCCGTGTTTTTTAACAAAAGAGGAAAGAAAGGAAAAGAAGCAGAACACTAATGTGCGTAAAATATGCCTTTTGAAACGGTCGTTTTGAAATATGGACGTCCTTTGAATTTTTTGGTCGATATGTGACCCCAGGATTTGTTTTCAGGGCAGGTGTCATTTACAGGCCTGCAATGATTTTGAATATCAACTGACCATTAGCGTTGGGATTAAAGCTGCTGTTGTGTGAAACGGCCACAAGGTGGCAGCAGTTCACCCTTACCAAATCTGGTTACTAGGGCAAGAGAACCTCAGTGGAAGTGGTGTTCTAGATTGGAGTTTAGAATGGAATGTGCCAGGAGAAAGCCCCTCACGTTTGTCTCACTACTTCTTGTTCGTGTTTTTAATTTAATTTTTTATTTCTTATTACAGCAAGTTTGATTACAATGTTTGGCTTGTTGTAGATGTGGAAGATGTGGTTCTTTTACACGTATACAGATGTCTGTTCTTCCTGGGATCCTTTTCCCATGTACGTTATGACAGAATGTTGAGTAGTCCTCTCTTGGTATTCTGTAGGTCTTTGGTGATTATATATGTCACCTGTGTTTGTATATGTCTGTTAACCCCGATATCGTAATGAAACCAATCCTCACACCTTTCCATTGGTGAACCATAAGTTTGTGTAATGAATCTGTGATTGCCCTTCTCCGTGGAAATATCTGCCCTGGTATCCATTTTTAGGTAACACCTATAAGTGATATGATATGATATGTGTCTTTCACTTTCTGACTTACTACAAGTCACGTGATTACTTCTAGACTCATCTACGGTGCTGCAAATGGCATTGTGTCCTTTTTTCCCTTGGCGTCTCTTCTGCCTTAGCGGGGTCCATTTTCAACAATGTGATTCCCTGAGGGTTGTGGATTAGCTGACCTGGGCAGCCTTACCCTGACGGCCCGCCCTCCCCAGGTCTGCCTCGTTGAGGTCAATATAAACAGCGCTCCAGGCAGCAATAGCCCCTGAAGCTGTGCCTGACTCCATATTGTCTGCCCCGTCAGCAGTCTCGGGGCTGTGCTGGTGGGAGGGAGTGAGGGGCCACAGCTTTGTGGGTGGCCCGGTGTGAGTGGGGTTCTGCTGGCCTTTCTGCAGGAGTTGCCAGGCTGCCGCCTGTAAAGAAGAGGTTGTGTCACCCATACCTTCTGCTGGAATTTCTCTCCGGACAGAGGTGAGGAAGGAAAAAAGTAGTGGGGGCCGGGACAGGAGGGGAATCTCAGGCAGGGCAATGGAAAGCTTCTGGAAGAGCGCCCGGGGCCAGGACCACACTGGCTGGCCTGCAGGCACCAAGTTGGCCTGCGTGCTGTCACTGGTGTGGCTCCACGGTCCTTCCTCTAGGCTTTCAAGCCCTTGTACATATTCAGGTGTTTTACCTGGAAAGGGTGGGAACAGTTCAGCAGCAGCTGGCCTGGGGCTCAGCTCACGTTTACTCACAGACGCCTCGGCACGGTCCCCCAGCTTTGCAATGAGGACGCTCCTTGCGTGGGGTGTGGGTTGCTGGCTGTATGGGAGATGGTTCCCCACCTCTGACCAATTTCAGAATTGTTTACCACTGGAGCAAGTGCCCTGATAGGGTTATCCTCTGTATAACTCGTGGGTTCAGGTTTTTTTTTTATGGTTCAAGTTAGATTTTATTCCTCTTTTATGTATTTATAGATATAAGCATGGAAATAATTCATTCCTATAAATACATCTGTGTGACGGGAAGAACTTTTTTCTGTTTTATGTTTAAATTTTATTTTTTAAAATTTTGAAATTTAATTTTATTTATTTTTTTTATACAGCACGTTATTATTAGTTATGTATTTTATGCATATACATGTATACAGGTCAATCCCAAACTCCCAACTCATCCCACCACCACCACCCCATGGCTTCCCACACTTGGTGTCCATACGTTTGTTCTCTACCTCTGTGTCTCTATTTCTTCCCTGCAAACCAGTTCATCTGTACCATTTTTAGGCTCCACATATATGCATTAATATACAATATTTGTTTTCCTCTTTCTGACTTACTTCTTTCTGTATGACAGTCTCTCGATCCATCGATGTCTCTACAAATGACCCAGTTTCATTCCTTTTAATGGCCGAGTAATATTCCATTTTATATATGTACCACATCTTTATCCATTCATCTGTCTGTGGGCATTTAGGTTGCTTCCATTACCTGGCTATTGTAAATAGTGCTGCAACGAACATTGTGGTGAATGTGCCTTTTTGAAATACGGTTTTCTCTGGGTATATGCCCAGAAGTGGGATTGCTGGATCAGATGGAAATTCTATTTCTAATTTTTTTAAGGAAACTCCATACTGTTCTCCATAGTGACTGTATCAATTTACATTCCCACTAATAGTGGAAGAGGGCTCCTTTTGTCCACACCCTCCCCAGAATTGGTTGTCTGTAGATTTTCTGATGATGCCGATTCTAACAGGTGTGAGGTGATACCTCATTGTAGTTTTGATTTGCATTTCTCTAATAATTAGTGCTGTTGAGCAGCTTTTCATGTGCGTCTTGGCCATCTCTGTGTCTCCTTTGAAGAAACGTCTCTTTTGATCTTCTGCCCATTTTTTTGGGGTTGTTTGTTTTTTTAATATTAAGCTGCATGAGCTGTTTATATAGATTGGAGATTAAACCTCTGTCCATTGATTCGTTTGCAACGATTTTCCCCCATTCTGAGGGATGCCTTTTTCCATTCCCGTGTTTTTTAACAAAAGAGGAAAGAAAGGAAAAGAAGCAGAACACTAATGTGCGTAAAATATGCCTTTTGAAACGGTCGTTTTGAAATATGGACGTCCTTTGAATTTTTTGGTCGATATGTGACCCCAGGATTTGTTTTCAGGGCAGGTGTCATTTACAGGCCTGCAATGATTTTGAATATCAACTGACCATTAGCGTTGGGATTAAAGCTGCTGTTGTGTGAAACGGCCACAAGGTGGCAGCAGTTCACCCTTACCAAATCTGGTTACTAGGGCAAGAGAACCTCAGTGGAAGTGGTGTTCTAGATTGGAGTTTAGAATGGAATGTGCCAGGAGAAAGCCCCTCACGTTTGTCTCACTACTTCTTGTTCGTGTTTTTAATTTAATTTTTTATTTCTTATTACAGCAAGTTTGATTACAATGTTTGGCTTGTTGTAGATGTGGAAGATGTGGTTCTTTTACACGTATACAGATGTCTGTTCTTCCTGGGATCCTTTTCCCATGTACGTTATGACAGAATGTTGAGTAGTCCTCTCTTGGTATTCTGTAGGTCTTTGGTGATTATATATGTCACCTGTGTTTGTATATGTCTGTTAACCCCGATATCGTAATGAAACCAATCCTCACACCTTTCCATTGGTGAACCATAAGTTTGTGTAATGAATCTGTGATTGCCCTTCTCCGTGGAAATATCTGCCCTGGTATCCATTTTTAGGTAACACCTATAAGTGATATGATATGATATGTGTCTTTCACTTTCTGACTTACTACAAGTCACGTGATTACTTCTAGACTCATCTACGGTGCTGCAAATGGCATTGTGTCCTTTTTTCCCTTGGCGTCTCTTCTGCCTTAGCGGGGTCCATTTTCAACAATGTGATTCCCTGAGGGTTGTGGATTAGCTGACCTGGGCAGCCTTACCCTGACGGCCCGCCCTCCCCAGGTCTGCCTCGTTGAGGTCAATATAAACAGCGCTCCAGGCAGCAATAGCCCCTGAAGCTGTGCCTGACTCCATATTGTCTGCCCCGTCAGCAGTCTCGGGGCTGTGCTGGTGGGAGGGAGTGAGGGGCCACAGCTTTGTGGGTGGCCCGGTGTGAGTGGGGTTCTGCTGGCCTTTCTGCAGGAGTTGCCAGGCTGCCGCCTGTAAAGAAGAGGTTGTGTCACCCATACCTTCTGCTGGAATTTCTCTCCGGACAGAGGTGAGGAAGGAAAAAAGCAGTGGGGGCCGGGACAGGAGGGGTATCTCAGGCAGGGCAATGGAAAGCTTCTGGAAGAGCGCCCGGTGCCAGGACCACACTGGCTGGCCTGCAGGCACCAAGTTGGCCTGCGTGCTGTCACTGGTGTGGCTCCACGGTCCTTCCTCTAGGCTTTCAAGCCCTTGTACATATTCAGGTGTTTTACCTGGAAAGGGTGGGAACAGTTCAGCAGCAGCTGGCCTGGGGCTCAGCTCACGTTTACTCACAGATGCCTCGGCACGGTCCCCCAGCTTTGCAATGAGGACGCTCCTTGCGTGGGGGGTGGGTTGCTGGCTGTATGGGAGAGGGTTCCCCACCTCTGACCAATTTCAGAATTGTTTACCACTGGAGCAAGTGCCCTGATAGGGTTTTCCTCTGTATAACTCGTGGGTTCAGGTTTTTTTTTTTATGGTTCAAGTTAGATTTTATTCCTCTTTTATGTATTTATAGATATAAGCATGGAAATAATTCATTCCTATAAATACATCTGTGTGACAGGAAGAACTTTTTTCTGTTTTATTTTTAAATTTTATTTTTTAAAATTTTGAAATTTAATTTTATTTATTTTTTATACAGCACGTTATTATTAGTTATGTATTTTATGCATATACATGTATACAGGTCAATCCCAAACTCCCAACTCATCCCACCACCACCACCCCATGGCTTCCCACACTTGGTGTCCATACGTTTGTTCTCTACCTCTGTGTCTCTATTTCTTCCCTGCAAACCAGTTCATCTGTACCATTTTTAGGCTCCACATATATGCATTAATATACAATATTTGTTTTCCTCTTTCTGACTTACTTCTTTCTGTATGACAGTCTCTCGATCCATCGATGTCTCTACAAATGACCCAGTTTCATTCCTTTTAATGGCCGAGTAATATTCCATTTTATATATGTACCACATCTTTATCCATTCATCTGTCTGTGGGCATTTAGGTTGCTTCCATTACCTGGCTATTGTAAATAGTGCTGCAACGAACATTGTGGTGAATGTGCCTTTTTGAAATACGGTTTTCTCTGGGTATATGCCCAGAAGTGGGATTGCTGGATCAGATGGAAATTCTATTTCTAATTTTTTTAAGGAAACTCCATACTGTTCTCCATAGTGACTGTATCAATTTACATTCCCACTAATAGTGGAAGAGGGCTCCTTTTGTCCACACCCTCCCCAGAATTGGTTGTCTGTAGATTTTCTGATGATGCCGATTCTAACAGGTGTGAGGTGATACCTCATTGTAGTTTTGATTTGCATTTCTCTAATAATTAGTGCTGTTGAGCAGCTTTTCATGTGCGTCTTGGCCATCTCTGGTCTCCTTTGAAGAAACGTCTCTTTAGATCTTCTGCCCATTTGTTTTGGGTTGTTTGTTTTTTTAATATTAAGCTGCATGAGCTGTTTATATAGATTGGAGATTAAACCTCTGTCCATTGATTCGTTTGCAACGATTTTCCCCCATTCTGAGGGATGCCTTTTTCCATTCCCGTGTTTTTTAACAAAAAAGGAAAGAAAGGAAAAGAAGCAGAACACTAATGTGCGTAAAATATGCCTTTTGAAACGGTCGTTTTGAAATATGGACGTCCTTTGAATTTTTTGGTCGATATGTGACCCCAGGATTTCTTTTCAGGGCAGGTGTCATTTACAGGCCTGAAATGATTTTGAATATCAACTGACCATTAGCATTGGGATTAAAGCTGCTGTTGTGTGAAACGGCCACCAGGTGGCAGCAGTTCACCCTTACCAAATCTGGTTACTAGGGCAAGAGAGCCTCAGTGGAAGTGGTGTTCTAGATTGGAGTTTAGAATGGAATGTGCCAGGAGAAAGCCCCTCACGTTTGTCTCACTACTTCTTGTTCGTGTTTTTAATTTAATTTTTTATTTCTTATTACAGCAAGTTTGATTACAATGTTTGGCTTGTTGTAGATGTGGAAGATGTGGTTCTTTTACACGTATACAGATGTCTGTTCTTCCTGGGATCCTTTTCCCATGTACGTTATGACAGAATGTTGAGTAGTCCTCTCTTGGTATTCTGTAGGTCTTTGGTGATTATATATGTCACCTGTGTTTGTATATGTCTGTTAACCCCGATATCGTAATGAAACCAATCCTCACACCTTTCCATTGGTGAACCATAAGTTTGTGTAATGAATCTGTGATTGCCCTTCTCCGTGGAAATATCTGCCCTGGTATCCATTTTTAGGTAACACCTATAAGTGATATGAT
This sequence comes from Mesoplodon mirus, assembly GCF_964341445.2. Lineage (NCBI taxonomy): Eukaryota > Metazoa > Chordata > Mammalia > Artiodactyla > Ziphiidae > Mesoplodon > Mesoplodon mirus. The sequence goes on from NW_028295549.1 coordinate 266,692, forward strand.
ATGATATGTGTCTTTCACTTTCTGACTTACTACAAGTCACGTGATTACTTCTAGACTCATCTACGGTGCTGCAAATGGCATTGTGTCCTTTTTTCCCTTGGCGTCTCTTCTGCCTTAGCGGGGTCCATTTTCAACAATGTGATTCCCTGAGGGTTGTGGATTAGCTGACCTGGGCAGCCTTACCCTGACGGCCCGCCCTCCCCAGGTCTGCCTCGTTGAGGTCAATATAAACAGCGCTCCAGGCAGCAATAGCCCCTGAAGCTGTGCCTGACTCCATATTGTCTGCCCCGTCAGCAGTCTCGGGGCTGTGCTGGTGGGAGGGAGTGAGGGGCCACAGCTTTGTGGGTGGCCCGGTGTGAGTGGGGTTCTGCTGGCCTTTCTGCAGGAGTTGCCAGGCTGCCGCCTGTAAAGAAGAGGTTGTGTCACCCATACCTTCTGCTGGAATTTCTCTCCGGACAGAGGTGAGGAAGGAAAAAAGCAGTGGGGGCCGGGACAGGAGGGGAATCTCAGGCAGGGCAATGGAAAGCTTCTGGAAGAGCGCCCGGTGCCAGGACCACACTGGCTGGCCTGCAGGCACCAAGTTGGCCTGCGTGCTGTCACTGGTGTGGCTCCACGGTCCTTCCTCTAGGCTTTCAAGCCCTTGTACATATTCAGGTGTTTTACCTGGAAAGGGTGGGAACAGTTCAGCAGCAGCTGGCCTGGGGCTCAGCTCACGTTTACTCACAGACGCCTCGGCACGGTCCCCCAGCTTTGCAATGAGGACGCTCCTTGCGTGGGGTGTGGGTTGCTGGCTGTATGGGAGATGGTTCCCCACCTCTGACCAATTTCAGAATTGTTTACCACTGGAGCAAGTGCCCTGATAGGGTTATCCTCTGTATAACTCGTGGGTTCAGGTTTTTTTTTTATGGTTCAAGTTAGATTTTATTCCTCTTTTATGTATTTATAGATATAAGCATGGAAATAATTCATTCCTATAAATACATCTGTGTGACGGGAAGAACTTTTTTCTGTTTTATTTTTAAATTTTATTTTTTAAAATTTTGAAATTTAATTTTATTTATTTTTTTTATACAGCACGTTATTATTAGTTATGTATTTTATGCATATACATGTATACAGGTCAATCCCAAACTCCCAATTCATCCCACCACCACCACCCCATGGCTTCCCACACTTGGTGTCCATACGTTTGTTCTCTACCTCTGTGTCTCTATTTCTTCCCTGCAAACCAGTTCATCTGTACCATTTTTAGGCTCCACATATATGCATTAATATACAATATTTGTTTTCCTCTTTCTGACTTACTTCTTTCTGTATGACAGTCTCTCGATCCATCGATGTCTCTACAAATGACCCAGTTTCATTCCTTTTAATGGCCGAGTAATATTCCATTTTATATATGTACCACATCTTTATCCATTCATCTGTCTGTGGGCATTTAGGTTGCTTCCATTACCTGGCTATTGTAAATAGTGCTGCAACGAACATTGTGGTGAATGTGCCTTTTTGAAATACGGTTTTCTCTGGGTATATGCCCAGAAGTGGGATTGCTGGATCAGATGGAAATTCTATTTCTAATTTTTTTAAGGAAACTCCATACTGTTCTCCATAGTGACTGTATCAATTTACATTCCCACCAATAGTGGAAGAGGGCTCCTTTTGTCCACACCCTCCCCAGAATTGGTTGTCTGTAGATTTTCTGATGATGCCGATTCTAACAGGTGTGAGGTGATACCTCATTGTAGTTTTGATTTGCATTTCTCTAATAATTAGTGCTGTTGAGCAGCTTTTCATGTGCGTCTTGGCCATCTCTGTGTCTCCTTTGAAGAAACGTCTCTTTTGATCTTCTGCCCATTTTTTTGGGGTTGTTTGTTTTTTTAATATTAAGCTGCATGAGCTGTTTATATAGATTGGAGATTAAACCTCTGTCCATTGATTCGTTTGCAACGATTTTCCCCCATTCTGAGGGATGCCTTTTTCCATTCCCGTGTTTTTTAACAAAAGAGGAAAGAAAGGAAAAGAAGCAGAACACTAATGTGCGTAAAATATGCCTTTTGAAACGGTCGTTTTGAAATATGGACGTCCTTTGAATTTTTTGGTCGATATGTGACCCCAGGATTTGTTTTCAGGGCAGGTGTCATTTACAGGCCTGCAATGATTTTGAATATCAACTGACCATTAGCGTTGGGATTAAAGCTGCTGTTGTGTGAAACGGCCACAAGGTGGCAGCAGTTCACCCTTACCAAATCTGGTTACTAGGGCAAGAGAACCTCAGTGGAAGTGGTGTTCTAGATTGGAGTTTAGAATGGAATGTGCCAGGAGAAAGCCCCTCACGTTTGTCTCACTACTTCTTGTTCGTGTTTTTAATTTAATTTTTTATTTCTTATTACAGCAAGTTTGATTACAATGTTTGGCTTGTTGTAGATGTGGAAGATGTGGTTCTTTTACACGTATACAGATGTCTGTTCTTCCTGGGATCCTTTTCCCATGTACGTTATGACAGAATGTTGAGTAGTCCTCTCTTGGTATTCTGTAGGTCTTTGGTGATTATATATGTCACCTGTGTTTGTATATGTCTGTTAACCCCGATATCGTAATGAAACCAATCCTCACACCTTTCCATTGGTGAACCATAAGTTTGTTTAATGAATCTGTGATTGCCCTTCTCCGTGGAAATATCTGCCCTGGTATCCATTTTTAGGTAACACCTATAAGTGATATGATATGATATGTGTCTTTCACTTTCTGACTTACTACAAGTCACGTGATTACTTCTAGACTCATCTACGGTGCTGCAAATGGCATTGTGTCCTTTTTTCCCTTGGCGTCTCTTCTGCCTTAGCGGGGTCCATTTTCAACAATGTGATTCCCTGAGGGTTGTGGATTAGCTGACCTGGGCAGCCTTACCCTGACGGCCCGCCCTCCCCAGGTCTGCCTCGTTGAGGTCAATATAAACAGCGCTCCAGGCAGCAATAGCCCCTGAAGCTGTGCCTGACTCCATATTGTCTGCCCCGTCAGCAGTCTCGGGGCTGTGCTGGTGGGAGGGAGTGAGGGGCCACAGCTTTGTGGGTGGCCCGGTGTGAGTGGGGTTCTGCTGGCCTTTCTGCAGGAGTTGCCAGGCTGCCGCCTGTAAAGAAGAGGTTGTGTCACCCATACCTTCTGCTGGAATTTCTCTCCGGACAGAGGTGAGGAAGGAAAAAAGCAGTGGGGGCCGGGACAGGAGGGGTATCTCAGGCAGGGCAATAGAAAGCTTCTGGAAGAGCGCCCGGTGCCAGGACCACACTGGCTGGCCTGCAGGCACCAAGTTGGCCTGCGTGCTGTCACTGGTGTGGCTCCACGGTCCTTCCTCTAGGCTTTCAAGCCCTTGTACATATTCAGGTGTTTTACCTGGAAAGGGTGGGAACAGTTCAGCAGCAGCTGGCCTGGGGCTCAGCTCACGTTTACTCACAGATGCCTCGGCACGGTCCCCCAGCTTTGCAATGAGGACGCTCCTTGCGTGGGGGGTGGGTTGCTGGCTGTATGGGAGAGGGTTCCCCACCTCTGACCAATTTCAGAATTGTTTACCACTGGAGCAAGTGCCCTGATAGGGTTTTCCTCTGTATAACTCGTGGGTTCAGGTTTTTTTTTTTATGGTTCAAGTTAGATTTTATTCCTCTTTTATGTATTTATAGATATAAGCATGGAAATAATTCATTCCTATAAATACATCTGTGTGACAGGAAGAACTTTTTTCTGTTTTATTTTTAAATTTTATTTTTTAAAATTTTGAAATTTAATTTTATTTATTTTTTATACAGCACGTTATTATTAGTTATGTATTTTATGCATATACATGTATACAGGTCAATCCCAAACTCCCAACTCATCCCACCACCACCACCCCATGGCTTCCCACACTTGGTGTCCATACGTTTGTTCTCTACCTCTGTGTCTCTATTTCTTCCCTGCAAACCAGTTCATCTGTACCATTTTTAGGCTCCACATATATGCATTAATATACAATATTTGTTTTCCTCTTTCTGACTTACTTCTTTCTGTATGACAGTCTCTCGATCCATCGATGTCTCTACAAATGACCCAGTTTCATTCCTTTTAATGGCCGAGTAATATTCCATTTTATATATGTACCACATCTTTATCCATTCATCTGTCTGTGGGCATTTAGGTTGCTTCCATTACCTGGCTATTGTAAATAGTGCTGCAACGAACATTGTGGTGAATGTGCCTTTTTGAAATACGGTTTTCTCTGGGTATATGCCCAGAAGTGGGATTGCTGGATCAGATGGAAATTCTATTTCTAATTTTTTTAAGGAAACTCCATACTGTTCTCCATAGTGACTGTATCAATTTACATTCCCACTAATAGTGGAAGAGGGCTCCTTTTGTCCACATCCTCCCCAGAATTGGTTGTCTGTAGATTTTCTGATGATGCCGATTCTAACAGGTGTGAGGTGATACCTCATTGTAGTTTTGATTTGCATTTCTCTAATAATTAGTGCTGTTGAGCAGCTTTTCATGTGCGTCTTGGCCATCTCTGGTCTCCTTTGAAGAAACGTCTCTTTAGATCTTCTGCCCATTTGTTTTGGGTTGTTTGTTTTTTTAATATTAAGCTGCATGAGCTGTTTATATAGATTGGAGATTAAACCTCTGTCCATTGATTCGTTTGCAACGATTTTCCCCCATTCTGAGGGATGCCTTTTTCCATTCCTGTGTTTTTTAACAAAAAAGGAAAGAAAGGAAAAGAAGCAGAACACTAATGTGCGTAAAATATGCCTTTTGAAACGGTCGTTTTGAAATATGGACGTCCTTTGAAATTTTTGGTCGATATGTGACCCCAGGATTTCTTTTCAGGGCAGGTGTCATTTACAGGCCTGCAATGATTTTGAATATCAACTGACCATTAGCGTTGGGATTAAAGCTGCTGTTGTGTGAAACGGCCACAAGGTGGCAGCAGTTCACCCTTACCAAATCTGGTTACTAGGGCAAGAGAGCCTCAGTGGAAGTGGTGTTCTAGATTGGAGTTTAGAATGGAATGTGCCAGGAGAAAGCCCCTCACGTTTGTCTCACTACTTCTTGTTCGTGTTTTTAATTTAATTTTTTATTTCATATTACAGCAAGTTTGATTACAATGTTTGGCTTGTTGTAGATGTGGAAGATGTGGTTCTTTTACACGTATACAGATGTCTGTTCTTCCTGGGATCCTTTTCCCATGTACGTTATGACAGAATGTTGAGTAGTCCTCTCTTGGTATTCTGTAGGTCTTTGGTGATTATATATGTCACCTGTGTTTGTATATGTCTGTTAACCCCGATATCGTAATGAAACCAATCCTCACACCTTTCCATTGGTGAACCATAAGTTTGTTTAATGAATCTGTGATTGCCCTTCTCCGTGGAAATATCTGCCCTGGTATCCATTTTTAGGTAACACCTATAAGTGATATGATATGATATGTGTCTTTCACTTTCTGACTTACTACAAGTCACGTGATTACTTCTAGACTCATCTACGGTGCTGCAAATGGCATTGTGTCCTTTTTTCCCTTGGCGTCTCTTCTGCCTTAGCGGGGTCCATTTTCAACAATGTGATTCCCTGAGGGTTGTGGATTAGCTGACCTGGGCAGCCTTACCCTGACGGCCCGCCCTCCCCAGGTCTGCCTCGTTGAGGTCAATATAAACAGCGCTCCAGGCAGCAATAGCCCCTGAAGCTGTGCCTGACTCCATATTGTCTGCCCCGTCAGCAGTCTCGGGGCTGTGCTGGTGGGAGGGAGTGAGGGGCCACAGCTTTGTGGGTGGCCCGGTGTGAGTGGGGTTCTGCTGGCCTTTCTGCAGGAGTTGCCAGGCTGCCGCCTGTAAAGAAGAGGTTGTGTCACCCATACCTTCTGCTGGAATTTCTCTCCGGACAGAGGTGAGGAAGGAAAAAAGTAGTGGGGGCCGGGACACGAGGGGAATCTCAGGCAGGGCAATGGAAAGCTTCTGGAAGAGCGCCCGGGGCCAGGACCACACTGGCTGGCCTGCAGGCACCAAGTTGGCCTGCGTGCTGTCACTGGTGTGGCTCCACGGTCCTTCCTCTAGGCTTTCAAGCCCTTGTACATATTCAGGTGTTTTACCTGGAAAGGGTGGGAACAGTTCAGCAGCAGCTGGCCTGGGGCTCAGCTCACGTTTACTCACAGACGCCTCGGCACGGTCCCCCAGCTTTGCAATGAGGACGCTCCATGCGTGGGGTGTGGGTTGCTGGCTGTATGGGAGATGGTTCCCCACCTCTGACCAATTTCAGAATTGTTTACCACTGGAGCAAGTGCCCTGATAGGGTTATCCTCTGTATAACTCGTGGGTTCAGGTTTTTTTTTTTATGGTTCAAGTTAGATTTTATTCCTCTTTTATGTATTTATAGATATAAGCATGGAAATAATTCATTCCTATAAATACATTTGTGTGACGGGAAGAACTTTTTTCTGTTTTATTTTTAAATTTTATTTTTTAAAATTTTGAAATTTAATTTTATTTATTTTTTTTATACAGCACGTTATTATTAGTTATGTATTTTATGCATATACATGTATACAGGTCAATCCCAAACTCCCAACTCATCCCACCACCACCACCCCATGGCTTCCCACACTTGGTGTCCATACGTTTGTTCTCTACCTCTGTGTCTCTATTTCTTCCCTGCAAACCAGTTCATCTGTACCATTTTTAGGCTCCACATATATGCATTAATATACAATATTTGTTTTCCTCTTTCTGACTTACTTCTTTCTGTATGACAGTCTCTCGATCCATCGATGTCTCTACAAATGACCCAGTTTCATTCCTTTTAATGGCCGAGTAATATTCCATTTTATATATGTACCACATCTTTATCCATTCATCTGTCTGTGGGCATTTAGTTTGCTTCCATTACCTGGCTATTGTAAATAGTGCTGCAACGAACATTGTGGTGAATGTGCCTTTTTGAAATACGGTTTTCTCTGGGTATATGCCCAGAAGTGGGATTGCTGGATCAGATGGAAATTCTATTTCTAATTTTTTTAAGGAAACTCCATTCTGTTCTCCATAGTGACTGTATCAATTTACATTCCCACCAATAGTGGAAGAGGGCTCCTTTTGTCCACACCCTCCCCAGAATTGGTTGTCTGTAGATTTTCTGATGATGCCGATTCTAACAGGTGTGAGGTGATACCTCATTGTAGTTTTGATTTGCATTTCTCTAATAATTAGTGCTGTTGAGCAGCTTTTCATGTGCGTCTTGGCCATCTCTGTGTCTCCTTTGAAGAAACGTCTCTTTTGATCTTCTGCCCATTTTTTTGGGGTTGTTTGTTTTTTTAATATTAAGCTGCATGAGCTGTTTATATAGATTGGAGATTAAACCTCTGTCCATTGATTCGTTTGCAACGATTTTCCCCCATTCTGAGGGATGCCTTTTTCCATTCCCGTGTTTTTTAACAAAAGAGGAAAGAAAGGAAAAGAAGCAGAACACTAATGTGCGTAAAATATGCCTTTTGAAACGGTCGTTTTGAAATATGGACGTCCTTTGAATTTTTTGGTCGATATGTGACCCCAGGATTTGTTTTCAGGGCAGGTGTCATTTACAGGCCTGCAATGATTTTGAATATCAACTGACCATTAGCGTTGGGATTAAAGCTGCTGTTGTGTGAAACGGCCACAAGGTGGCAGCAGTTCACCCTTACCAAATCTGGTTACTAGGGCAAGAGAACCTCAGTGGAAGTGGTGTTCTAGATTGGAGTTTAGAATGGAATGTGCCAGGAGAAAGCCCCTCACGTTTGTCTCACTACTTCTTGTTCGTGTTTTTAATTTAATTTTTTATTTCTTATTACAGCAAGTTTGATTACAATGTTTGGCTTGTTGTAGATGTGGAAGATGTGGTTCTTTTACACGTATACAGATGTCTGTTCTTCCTGGGATCCTTTTCCCATGTACGTTATGACAGAATGTTGAGTAGTCCTCTCTTGGTATTCTGTAGGTCTTTGGTGATTATATATGTCACCTGTGTTTGTATATGTCTGTTAACCCCGATATCGTAATGAAACCAATCCTCACACCTTTCCATTGGTGAACCATAAGTTTGTGTAATGAATCTGTGATTGCCCTTCTCCGTGGAAATATCTGCCCTGGTATCCATTTTTAGGTAACACCTATAAGTGATATGATATGATATGTGTCTTTCACTTTCTGACTTACTACAAGTCACGTGATTACTTCTAGACTCATCTACGGTGCTGCAAATGGCATTGTGTCCTTTTTTCCCTTGGCGTCTCTTCTGCCTTAGCGGGGTCCATTTTCAACAATGTGATTCCCTGAGGGTTGTGGATTAGCTGACCTGGGCAGCCTTACCCTGACGGCCCGCCCTCCCCAGGTCTGCCTCGTTGAGGTCAATATAAACAGCGCTCCAGGCAGCAATAGCCCCTGAAGCTGTGCCTGACTCCATATTGTCTGCCCCGTCAGCAGTCTCGGGGCTGTGCTGGTGGGAGGGAGTGAGGGGCCACAGCTTTGTGGGTGGCCCGGTGTGAGTGGGGTTCTGCTGGCCTTTCTGCAGGAGTTGCCAGGCTGCCGCCTGTAAAGAAGAGGTTGTGTCACCCATACCTTCTGCTGGAATTTCTCTCCGGACAGAGGTGAGGAAGGAAAAAAGCAGTGGGGGCCGGGACAGGAGGGGTATCTCAGGCAGGGCAATGGAAAGCTTCTGGAAGAGCGCCCGGTGCCAGGACCACACTGGCTGGCCTGCAGGCACCAAGTTGGCCTGCGTGCTGTCACTGGTGTGGCTCCACGGTCCTTCCTCTAGGCTTTCAAGCCCTTGTACATATTCAGGTGTTTTACCTGGAAAGGGTGGGAACAGTTCAGCAGCAGCTGGCCTGGGGCTCAGCTCACGTTTACTCACAGATGCCTCGGCACGGTCCCCCAGCTTTGCAATGAGGACGCTCCTTGCGTGGGGGGTGGGTTGCTGGCTGTATGGGAGAGGGTTCCCCACCTCTGACCAATTTCAGAATTGTTTACCACTGGAGCAAGTGCCCTGATAGGGTTTTCCTCTGTATAACTCGTGGGTTCAGGTTTTTTTTTTTATGGTTCAAGTTAGATTTTATTCCTCTTTTATGTATTTATAGATATAAGCATGGAAATAATTCATTCCTATAAATACATCTGTGTGACAGGAAGAACTTTTTTCTGTTTTATTTTTAAATTTTATTTTTTAAAATTTTGAAATTTAATTTTATTTATTTTTTATACAGCACGTTATTATTAGTTATGTATTTTATGCATATACATGTATACAGGTCAATCCCAAACTCCCAACTCATCCCACCACCACCACCCCATGGCTTCCCACACTTGGTGTCCATACGTTTGTTCTCTACCTCTGTGTCTCTATTTCTTCCCTGCAAACCAGTTCATCTGTACCATTTTTAGGCTCCACATATATGCATTAATATACAATATTTGTTTTCCTCTTTCTGACTTACTTCTTTCTGTATGACAGTCTCTCGATCCATCGATGTCTCTACAAATGACCCAGTTTCATTCCTTTTAATGGCCGAGTAATATTCCATTTTATATATGTACCACATCTTTATCCATTCATCTGTCTGTGGGCATTTAGGTTGCTTCCATTACCTGGCTATTGTAAATAGTGCTGCAACGAACATTGTGGTGAATGTGCCTTTTTGAAATACGGTTTTCTCTGGGTATATGCCCAGAAGTGGGATTGCTGGATCAGATGGAAATTCTATTTCTAATTTTTTTAAGGAAACTCCATACTGTTCTCCATAGTGACTGTATCAATTTACATTCCCACTAATAGTGGAAGAGGGCTCCTTTTGTCCACACCCTCCCCAGAATTGGTTGTCTGTAGATTTTCTGATGATGCCGATTCTAACAGGTGTGAGGTGATACCTCATTGTAGTTTTGATTTGCATTTCTCTAATAATTAGTGCTGTTGAGCAGCTTTTCATGTGCGTCTTGGCCATCTCTGGTCTCCTTTGAAGAAACGTCTCTTTAGATCTTCTGCCCATTTGTTTTGGGTTGTTTGTTTTTTTAATATTAAGCTGCATGAGCTGTTTATATAGATTGGAGATTAAACCTCTGTCCATTGATTCGTTTGCAACGATTTTCCCCCATTCTGAGGGATGCCTTTTTCCATTCCCGTGTTTTTTAACAAAAAAGGAAAGAAAGGAAAAGAAGCAGAACACTAATGTGCGTAAAATATGCCTTTTGAAACGGTCGTTTTGAAATATGGACGTCCTTTGAAATTTTTGGTCGATATGTGACCCCAGGATTTCTTTTCAGGGCAGGTGTCATTTACAGGCCTGCAATGATTTTGAATATCAACTGACCATTAGCGTTGGGATTAAAGCTGCTGTTGTGTGAAACGGCCACCAGGTGGCAGCAGTTCACCCTTACCAAATCTGGTTACTAGGGCAAGAGAGCCTCAGTGGAAGTGGTGTTCTAGATTGGAGTTTAGAATGGAATGTGCCAGGAGAAAGCCCCTCACGTTTGTCTCACTACTTCTTGTTCGTGTTTTTAATTTAATTTTTTATTTCATATTACAGCAAGTTTGATTACAATGTTTGGCTTGTTGTAGATGTGGAAGATGTGGTTCTTTTACACGTATACAGATGTCTGTTCTTCCTGGGATCCTTTTCCCATGTACGTTATGACAGAATGTTGAGTAGTCCTCTCTTGGTATTCTGTAGGTCTTTGGTGATTATATATGTCACCTGTGTTTGTATATGTCTGTTAACCCCGATATCGTAATGAAACCAATCCTCACACCTTTCCATTGGTGAACCATAAGTTTGTGTAATGAATCTGTGATTGCCCTTCTCCGTGGAAATATCTGCCCTGGTATCCATTTTTAGGTAACACCTATAAGTGATATGATATGATATGTGTCTTTCACTTTCTGACTTACTACAAGTCACGTGATTACTTCTAGACTCATCTACGGTGCTGCAAATGGCATTGTGTCCTTTTTTCCCTTGGCGTCTCTTCTGCCTTAGCGGGGTCCATTTTCAACAATGTGATTCCCTGAGGGTTGTGGATTAGCTGACCTGGGCAGCCTTACCCTGACGGCCCGCCCTCCCCAGGTCTGCCTCGTTGAGGTCAATATAAACAGCGCTCCAGGCAGCAATAGCCCCTGAAGCTGTGCCTGACTCCATATTGTCTGCCCCGTCAGCAGTCTCGGGGCTGTGCTGGTGGGAGGGAGTGAGGGGCCACAGCTTTGTGGGTGGCCCGGTGTGAGTGGGGTTCTGCTGGCCTTTCTGCAGGAGTTGCCAGGCTGCCGCCTGTAAAGAAGAGGTTGTGTCACCCATACCTTCTGCTGGAATTTCTCTCCGGACAGAGGTGAGGAAGGAAAAAAGTAGTGGGGGCCGGGACAGGAGGGGAATCTCAGGCAGGGCAATGGAAAGCTTCTGGAAGAGCGCCCGGGGCCAGGACCACACTGGCTGGCCTGCAGGCACCAAGTTGGCCTGCGTGCTGTCACTGGTGTGGCTCCACGGTCCTTCCTCTAGGCTTTCAAGCCCTTGTACATATTCAGGTGTTTTACCTGGAAAGGGTGGGAACAGTTCAGCAGCAGCTGGCCTGGGGCTCAGCTCACGTTTACTCACAGACGCCTCGGCACGGTCCCCCAGCTTTGCAATGAGGACGCTCCTTGCGTGGGGTGTGGGTTGCTGGCTGTATGGGAGATGGTTCCCCACCTCTGACCAATTTCAGAATTGTTTACCACTGGAGCAAGTGCCCTGATAGGGTTATCCTCTGTATAACTCGTGGGTTCAGGTTTTTTTTTTATGGTTCAAGTTAGATTTTATTCCTCTTTTATGTATTTATAGATATAAGCATGGAAATAATTCATTCCTATAAATACATCTGTGTGACAGGAAGAACTTTTTTCTGTTTTATTTTTAAATTTTATTTTTTAAAATTTTGAAATTTAATTTTATTTATTTTTTATACAGCACGTTATTATTAGTTATGTATTTTATGCATATACATGTATACAGGTCAATCCCAAACTCCCAACTCATCCCACCACCACCACCCCATGGCTTCCCACACTTGGTGTCCATACGTTTGTTCTCTACCTCTGTGTCTCTATTTCTTCCCTGCAAACCAGTTCATCTGTACCATTTTTAGGCTCCACATATATGCATTAATATACAATATTTGTTTTCCTCTTTCTGACTTACTTCTTTCTGTATGACAGTCTCTCGATCCATCGATGTCTCTACAAATGACCCAGTTTCATTCCTTTTAATGGCCGAGTAATATTCCATTTTATATATGTACCACATCTTTATCCATTCATCTGTCTGTGGGCATTTAGGTTGCTTCCATTACCTGGCTATTGTAAATAGTGCTGCAACGAACATTGTGGTGAATGTGCCTTTTTGAAATACGGTTTTCTCTGGGTATATGCCCAGAAGTGGGATTGCTGGATCAGATGGAAATTCTATTTCTAATTTTTTTAAGGAAACTCCATACTGTTCTCCATAGTGACTGTATCAATTTACATTCCCACTAATAGTGGAAGAGGGCTCCTTTTGTCCACACCCTCCCCAGAATTGGTTGTCTGTAGATTTTCTGATGATGCCGATTCTAACAGGTGTGAGGTGATACCTCATTGTAGTTTTGATTTGCATTTCTCTAATAATTAGTGCTGTTGAGCAGCTTTTCATGTGCGTCTTGGCCATCTCTGGTCTCCTTTGAAGAAACGTCTCTTTAGATCTTCTGCCCATTTGTTTTGGGTTGTTTGTTTTTTTAATATTAAGCTGCATGAGCTGTTTATATAGATTGGAGATTAAACCTCTGTCCATTGATTCGTTTGCAACGATTTTCCCCCATTCTGAGGGATGCCTTTTTCCATTCCCGTGTTTTTTAACAAAAAAGGAAAGAAAGGAAAAGAAGCAGAACACTAATGTGCGTAAAATATGCCTTTTGAAACGGTCGTTTTGAAATATGGACGTCCTTTGAAATTTTTGGTCGATATGTGACCCCAGGATTTCTTTTCAGGGCAGGTGTCATTTACAGGCCTGCAATGATTTTGAATATCAACTGACCATTAGCGTTGGGATTAAAGCTGCTGTTGTGTGAAACGGCCACAAGGTGGCAGCAGTTCACCCTTACCAAATCTGGTTACTAGGGCAAGAGAGCCTCAGTGGAAGTGGTGTTCTAGATTGGAGTTTAGAATGGAATGTGCCAGGAGAAAGCCCCTCACGTTTGTCTCACTACTTCTTGTTCGTGTTTTTAATTTAATTTTTTATTTCATATTACAGCAAGTTTGATTACAATGTTTGGCTTGTTGTAGATGTGGAAGATGTGGTTCTTTTACACGTATACAGATGTCTGTTCTTCCTGGGATCCTTTTCCCATGTACGTTATGACAGAATGTTGAGTAGTCCTCTCTTGGTATTCTGTAGGTCTTTGGTGATTATATATGTCACCTGTGTTTGTATATGTCTGTTAACCCCGATATCGTAATGAAACCAATCCTCACACCTTTCCATTGGTGAACCATAAGTTTGTTTAATGAATCTGTGATTGCCCTTCTCCGTGGAAATATCTGCCCTGGTATCCATTTTTAGGTAACACCTATAAGTGATATGATATGATATGTGTCTTTCACTTTCTGACTTACTACAAGTCACGTGATTACTTCTAGACTCATCTACGGTGTTGCAAATGGCATTGTGTCCTTTTTTCCCTTGGCGTCTCTTCTGCCTTAGCGGGGTCCATTTTCAACAATGTGATTCCCTGAGGGTTGTGGATTAGCTGACCTGGGCAGCCTTACCCTGACGGCCCGCCCTCCCCAGGTCTGCCTCGTTGAGGTCAATATAAACAGCGCTCCAGGCAGCAATAGCCCCTGAAGCTGTGCCTGACTCCATATTGTCTGCCCCGTCAGCAGTCTCGGGGCTGTGCTGGTGGGAGGGAGTGAGGGGCCACAGCTTTGTGGGTGGCCCGGTGTGAGTGGGGTTCTGCTGGCCTTTCTGCAGGAGTTGCCAGGCTGCCGCCTGTAAAGAAGAGGTTGTGTCACCCATACCTTCTGCTGGAATTTCTCTCCGGACAGAGGTGAGGAAGGAAAAAAGTAGTGGGGTCCGGGACAGGAGGGGAATCTCAGGCAGGGCAATGGAAAGCTTCTGGAAGAGCGCCCGGGGCCAGGACCACACTGGCTGGCCTGCAGGCACCAAGTTGGCCTGCGTGCTGTCACTGGTGTGGCTCCACGGTCCTTCCTCTAGGCTTTCAAGCCCTTGTACATATTCAGGTGTTTTACCTGGAAAGGGTGGGAACAGTTCAGCAGCAGCTGGCCTGGGGCTCAGCTCACGTTTACTCACAGACGCCTCGGCACGGTCCCCCAGCTTTGCAATGAGGACGCTCCTTGCGTGGGGTGTGGGTTGCTGGCTGTATGGGAGATGGTTCCCCACCTCTGACCAATTTCAGAATTGTTTACCACTGGAGCAAGTGCCCTGATAGGGTTATCCTCTGTATAACTCGTGGGTTCAGGTTTTTTTTTTTATGGTTCAAGTTAGATTTTATTCCTCTTTTATGTATTTATAGATATAAGCATGGAAATAATTCATTCCTATAAATACATTTGTGTGACGGGAAGAACTTTTTTCTGTTTTATTTTTAAATTTTATTTTTTAAAATTTTGAAATTTAATTTTATTTATTTTTTATACAGCACGTTATTATTAGTTATGTATTTTATGCATATACATGTATACAGGTCAATCCCAAACTCCCAACTCATCCCACCACCACCACCCCATGGCTTCCCACACTTGGTGTCCATACGTTTGTTCTCTACCTCTGTGTCTCTATTTCTTCCCTGCAAACCAGTTCATCTGTACCATTTTTAGGCTCCACATATATGCATTAATATACAATATTTGTTTTCCTCTTTCTGACTTACTTCTTTCTGTATGACAGTCTCTCGATCCATCGATGTCTCTACAAATGACCCAGTTTCATTCCTTTTAATGGCCGAGTAATATTCCATTTTATATATGTACCACATCTTTATCCATTCATCTGTCTGTGGGCATTTAGGTTGCTTCCATTACCTGGCTATTGTAAATAGTGCTGCAACGAACATTGTGGTGAATGTGCCTTTTTGAAATACGGTTTTCTCTGGGTATATGCCCAGAAGTGGGATTGCTGGATCAGATGGAAATTCTATTTCTAATTTTTTTAAGGAAACTCCATACTGTTCTCCATAGTGACTGTATCAATTTACATTCCCACCAATAGTGGAAGAGGGCTCCTTTTGTCCACACCCTCCCCAGAATTGGTTGTCTGTAGATTTTCTGATGATGCCGATTCTAACAGGTGTGAGGTGATACCTCATTGTAGTTTTGATTTGCATTTCTCTAATAATTAGTGCTGTTGAGCAGCTTTTCATGTGCGTCTTGGCCATCTCTGTGTCTCCTTTGAAGAAACGTCTCTTTTGATCTTCTGCCCATTTTTTTGGGGTTGTTTGTTTTTTTAATATTAAGCTGCATGAGCTGTTTATATAGATTGGAGATTAAACCTCTGTCCATTGATTCGTTTGCAACGATTTTCCCCCATTCTGAGGGATGCCTTTTTCCATTCCCGTGTTTTTTAACAAAAGAGGAAAGAAAGGAAAAGAAGCAGAACACTAATGTGCGTAAAATATGCCTTTTGAAACGGTCGTTTTGAAATATGGACGTCCTTTGAATTTTTTGGTCGATATGTGACCCCAGGATTTGTTTTCAGGGCAGGTGTCATTTACAGGCCTGCAATGATTTTGAATATCAACTGACCATTAGCGTTGGGATTAAAGCTGCTGTTGTGTGAAACGGCCACAAGGTGGCAGCAGTTCACCCTTACCAAATCTGGTTACTAGGGCAAGAGAACCTCAGTGGAAGTGGTGTTCTAGATTGGAGTTTAGAATGGAATGTGCCAGGAGAAAGCCCCTCACGTTTGTCTCACTACTTCTTGTTCGTGTTTTTAATTTAATTTTTTATTTCTTATTACAGCAAGTTTGATTACAATGTTTGGCTTGTTGTAGATGTGGAAGATGTGGTTCTTTTACACGTATACAGATGTCTGTTCTTCCTGGGATCCTTTTCCCATGTACGTTATGACAGAATGTTGAGTAGTCCTCTCTTGGTATTCTGTAGGTCTTTGGTGATTATATATGTCACCTGTGTTTGTATATGTCTGTTAACCCCGATATCGTAATGAAACCAATCCTCACACCTTTCCATTGGTGAACCATAAGTTTGTGTAATGAATCTGTGATTGCCCTTCTCCGTGGACATATCTGCCCTGGTATCCATTTTTAGGTAACACCTATAAGTGATATGATATGATATGTGTCTTTCACTTTCTGACTTACTACAAGTCACGTGATTACTTCTAGACTCATCTACGGTGCTGCAAATGGCATTGTGTCCTTTTTTCCCTTGGCGTCTCTTCTGCCTTAGCGGGGTCCATTTTCAACAATGTGATTCCCTGAGGGTTGTGGATTAGCTGACCTGGGCAGCCTTACCCTGACGGCCCGCCCTCCCCAGGTCTGCCTCGTTGAGGTCAATATAAACAGCGCTCCAGGCAGCAATAGCCCCTGAAGCTGTGCCTGACACCATATTGTCTGCCCCGTCAGCAGTCTCGGGGCTGTGCTGGTGGGAGGGAGTGAGGGGCCACAGCTTTGTGGGTGGCCCGGTGTGAGTGGGGTTCTGCTGGCCTTTCTGCAGGAGTTGCCAGGCTGCCGCCTGTAAAGAAGAGGTTGTGTCACCCATACCTTCTGCTGGAATTTCTCTCCGGACAGAGGTGAGGAAGGAAAAAAGCAGTGGGGGCCGGGACAGGAGGGGTATCTCAGGCAGGGCAATGGAAAGCTTCTGGAAGAGCGCCCGGTGCCAGGACCACACTGGCTGGCCTGCAGGCACCAAGTTGGCCTGCGTGCTGTCACTGGTGTGGCTCCACGGTCCTTCCTCTAGGCTTTCAAGCCCTTGTACATATTCAGGTGTTTTACCTGGAAAGGGTGGGAACAGTTCAGCAGCAGCTGGCCTGGGGCTCAGCTCACGTTTACTCACAGATGCCTCGGCACGGTCCCCCAGCTTTGCAATGAGGACGCTCCTTGCGTGGGGGGTGGGTTGCTGGCTGTATGGGAGAGGGTTCCCCACCTCTGACCAATTTCAGAATTGTTTACCACTGGAGCAAGTGCCCTGATAGGGTTTTCCTCTGTATAACTCGTGGGTTCAGGTTTTTTTTTTTATGGTTCAAGTTAGATTTTATTCCTCTTTTATGTATTTATAGATATAAGCATGGAAATAATTCATTCCTATAAATACATCTGTGTGACAGGAAGAACTTTTTTCTGTTTTATTTTTAAATTTTATTTTTTAAAATTTTGAAATTTAATTTTATTTATTTTTTATACAGCACGTTATTATTAGTTATGTATTTTATGCATATACATGTATACAGGTCAATCCCAAACTCCCAACTCATCCCACCACCACCACCCCATGGCTTCCCACACTTGGTGTCCATACGTTTGTTCTCTACCTCTGTGTCTCTATTTCTTCCCTGCAAACCAGTTCATCTGTACCATTTTTAGGCTCCACATATATGCATTAATATACAATATTTGTTTTCCTCTTTCTGACTTACTTCTTTCTGTATGACAGTCTCTCGATCCATCGATGTCTCTACAAATGACCCAGTTTCATTCCTTTTAATGGCCGAGTAATATTCCATTTTATATATGTACCACATCTTTATCCATTCATCTGTCTGTGGGCATTTAGGTTGCTTCCATTACCTGGCTATTGTAAATAGTGCTGCAACGAACATTGTGGTGAATGTGCCTTTTTGAAATACGGTTTTCTCTGGGTATATGCCCAGAAGTGGGATTGCTGGATCAGATGGAAATTCTATTTCTAATTTTTTTAAGGAAACTCCATACTGTTCTCCATAGTGACTGTATCAATTTACATTCCCACTAATAGTGGAAGAGGGCTCCTTTTGTCCACACCCTCCCCAGAATTGGTTGTCTGTAGATTTTCTGATGATGCCGATTCTAACAGGTGTGAGGTGATACCTCATTGTAGTTTTGATTTGCATTTCTCTAATAATTAGTGCTGTTGAGCAGCTTTTCATGTGCGTCTTGGCCATCTCTGGTCTCCTTTGAAGAAACGTCTCTTTAGATCTTCTGCCCATTTCTTTTGGGTTGTTTGTTTTTTTAATATTAAGCTGCATGAGCTGTTTATATAGATTGGAGATTAAACCTCTGTCCATTGATTCGTTTGCAACGATTTTCCCCCATTCTGAGGGATGCCTTTTTCCATTCCCGTGTTTTTTAACAAAAAAGGAAAGAAAGGAAAAGAAGCAGAACACTAATGTGCGTAAAATATGCCTTTTGAAACGGTCGTTTTGAAATATGGACGTCCTTTGAAATTTTTGGTCGATATGTGACCCCAGGATTTCTTTTCAGGGCAGGTGTCATTTACAGGCCTGCAATGATTTTGAATATCAACTGACCATTAGCGTTGGGATTAAAGCTGCTGTTGTGTGAAACGGCCACAAGGTGGCAGCAGTTCACCCTTACCAAATCTGGTTACTAGGGCAAGAGAGCCTCAGTGGAAGTGGTGTTCTAGATTGGAGTTTAGAATGGAATGTGCCAGGAGAAAGCCCCTCACGTTTGTCTCACTACTTCTTGTTCGTGTTTTTAATTTAATTTTTTATTTCATATTACAGCAAGTTTGATTACAATGTTTGGCTTGTTGTAGATGTGGAAGATGTGGTTCTTTTACACGTATACAGATGTCTGTTCTTCCTGGGATCCTTTTCCCATGTACGTTATGACAGAATGTTGAGTAGTCCTCTCTTGGTATTCTGTAGGTCTTTGGTGATTATATATGTCACCTGTGTTTGTATATGTCTGTTAACCCCGATATCGTAATGAAACCAATCCTCACACCTTTCCATTGGTGAACCATAAGTTTGTGTAATGAATCTGTGATTGCCCTTCTCCGTGGAAATATCTGCCCTGGTATCCATTTTTAGGTAACACCTATAAGTGATATGATATGATATGTGTCTTTCACTTTCTGACTTACTACAAGTCACGTGATTACTTCTAGACTCATCTACGGTGCTGCAAATGGCATTGTGTCCTTTTTTCCCTTGGCGTCTCTTCTGCCTTAGCGGGGTCCATTTTCAACAATGTGATTCCCTGAGGGTTGTGGATTAGCTGACCTGGGCAGCCTTACCCTGACGGCCCGCCCTCCCCAGGTCTGCCTCGTTGAGGTCAATATAAACAGCGCTCCAGGCAGCAATAGCCCCTGAAGCTGTGCCTGACTCCATATTGTCTGCCCCGTCAGCAGTCTCGGGGCTGTGCTGGTGGGAGGGAGTGAGGGGCCACAGCTTTGTGGGTGGCCCGGTGTGAGTGGGGTTCTGCTGGCCTTTCTGCAGGAGTTGCCAGGCTGCCGCCTGTAAAGAAGAGGTTGTGTCACCCATACCTTCTGCTGGAATTTCTCTCCGGACAGAGGTGAGGAAGGAAAAAAGTAGTGGGGGCCGGGACAGGAGGGGAATCTCAGGCAGGGCAATGGAAAGCTTCTGGAAGAGCGCCCGGGGCCAGGACCACACTGGCTGGCCTGCAGGCACCAAGTTGGCCTGCGTGCTGTCACTGGTGTGGCTCCACGGTCCTTCCTCTAGGCTTTCAAGCCCTTGTACATATTCAGGTGTTTTACCTGGAAAGGGTGGGAACAGTTCAGCAGCAGCTGGCCTGGGGCTCAGCTCACGTTTACTCACAGACGCCTCGGCACGGTCCCCCAGCTTTGCAATGAGGACGCTCCTTGCGTGGGGTGTGGGTTGCTGGCTGTATGGGAGATGGTTCCCCACCTCTGACCAATTTCAGAATTGTTTACCACTGGAGCAAGTGCCCTGATAGGGTTATCCTCTGTATAACTCGTGGGTTCAGGTTTTTTTTTTATGGTTCAAGTTAGATTTTATTCCTCTTTTATGTATTTATAGATATAAGCATGGAAATAATTCATTCCTATAAATACATCTGTGTGACGGGAAGAACTTTTTTCTGTTTTATGTTTAAATTTTATTTTTTAAAATTTTGAAATTTAATTTTATTTATTTTTTTTATACAGCACGTTATTATTAGTTATGTATTTTATGCATATACATGTATACAGGTCAATCCCAAACTCCCAACTCATCCCACCACCACCACCCCATGGCTTCCCACACTTGGTGTCCATACGTTTGTTCTCTACCTCTGTGTCTCTATTTCTTCCCTGCAAACCAGTTCATCTGTACCATTTTTAGGCTCCACATATATGCATTAATATACAATATTTGTTTTCCTCTTTCTGACTTACTTCTTTCTGTATGACAGTCTCTCGATCCATCGATGTCTCTACAAATGACCCAGTTTCATTCCTTTTAATGGCCGAGTAATATTCCATTTTATATATGTACCACATCTTTATCCATTCATCTGTCTGTGGGCATTTAGGTTGCTTCCATTACCTGGCTATTGTAAATAGTGCTGCAACGAACATTGTGGTGAATGTGCCTTTTTGAAATACGGTTTTCTCTGGGTATATGCCCAGAAGTGGGATTGCTGGATCAGATGGAAATTCTATTTCTAATTTTTTTAAGGAAACTCCATACTGTTCTCCATAGTGACTGTATCAATTTACATTCGCACCAATAGTGGAAGAGGGCTCCTTTTGTCCACACCCTCCCCAGAATTGGTTGTCTGTAGATTTTCTGATGATGCCGATTCTAACAGGTGTGAGGTGATACCTCATTGTAGTTTTGATTTGCATTTCTCTAATAATTAGTGCTGTTGAGCAGCTTTTCATGTGCGTCTTGGCCATCTCTGTGTCTCCTTTGAAGAAACGTCTCTTTTGATCTTCTGCCCATTTTTTTGGGGTTGTTTGTTTTTTTAATATTAAGCTGCATGAGCTGTTTATATAGATTGGAGATTAAACCTCTGTCCATTGATTCGTTTGCAACGATTTTCCCCCATTCTGAGGGATGCCTTTTTCCATTCCCGTGTTTTTTAACAAAAGAGGAAAGAAAGGAAAAGAAGCAGAACACTAATGTGCGTAAAATATGCCTTTTGAAACGGTCGTTTTGAAATATGGACGTCCTTTGAATTTTTTGGTCGATATGTGACCCCAGGATTTGTTTTCAGGGCAGGTGTCATTTACAGGCCTGCAATGATTTTGAATATCAACTGACCATTAGCGTTGGGATTAAAGCTGCTGTTGTGTGAAACGGCCACAAGGTGGCAGCAGTTCACCCTTACCAAATCTGGTTACTAGGGCAAGAGAACCTCAGTGGAAGTGGTGTTCTAGATTGGAGTTTAGAATGGAATGTGCCAGGAGAAAGCCCCTCACGTTTGTCTCACTACTTCTTGTTCGTGTTTTTAATTTAATTTTTTATTTCTTATTACAGCAAGTTTGATTACAATGTTTGGCTTGTTGTAGATGTGGAAGATGTGGTTCTTTTACACGTATACAGATGTCTGTTCTTCCTGGGATCCTTTTCCCATGTACGTTATGACAGAATGTTGAGTAGTCCTCTCTTGGTATTCTGTAGGTCTTTGGTGATTATATATGTCACCTGTGTTTGTATATGTCTGTTAACCCCGATATCGTAATGAAACCAATCCTCACACCTTTCCATTGGTGAACCATAAGTTTGTGTAATGAATCTGTGATTGCCCTTCTCCGTGGAAATATCTGCCCTGGTATCCATTTTTAGGTAACACCTATAAGTGATATGATATGATATGTGTCTTTCACTTTCTGACTTACTACAAGTCACGTGATTACTTCTAGACTCATCTACGGTGCTGCAAATGGCATTGTGTCCTTTTTTCCCTTGGCGTCTCTTCTGCCTTAGCGGGGTCCATTTTCAACAATGTGATTCCCTGAGGGTTGTGGATTAGCTGACCTGGGCAGCCTTACCCTGACGGCCCGCCCTCCCCAGGTCTGCCTCGTTGAGGTCAATATAAACAGCGCTCCAGGCAGCAATAGCCCCTGAAGCTGTGCCTGACTCCATATTGTCTGCCCCGTCAGCAGTCTCGGGGCTGTGCTGGTGGGAGGGAGTGAGGGGCCACAGCTTTGTGGGTGGCCCGGTGTGAGTGGGGTTCTGCTGGCCTTTCTGCAGGAGTTGCCAGGCTGCCGCCTGTAAAGAAGAGGTTGTGTCACCCATACCTTCTGCTGGAATTTCTCTCCGGACAGAGGTGAGGAAGGAAAAAAGCAGTGGGGGCCGGGACAGGAGGGGTATCTCAGGCAGGGCAATGGAAAGCTTCTGGAAGAGCGCCCGGTGCCAGGACCACACTGGCTGGCCTGCAGGCACCAAGTTGGCCTGCGTGCTGTCACTGGTGTGGCTCCACGGTCCTTCCTCTAGGCTTTCAAGCCCTTGTACATATTCAGGTGTTTTACCTGGAAAGGGTGGGAACAGTTCAGCAGCAGCTGGCCTGGGGCTCAGCTCACGTTTACTCACAGATGCCTCGGCACGGTCCCCCAGCTTTGCAATGAGGACGCTCCTTGCGTGGGGGGTGGGTTGCTGGCTGTATGGGAGAGGGTTCCCCACCTCTGACCAATTTCAGAATTGTTTACCACTGGAGCAAGTGCCCTGATAGGGTTTTCCTCTGTATAACTCGTGGGTTCAGGTTTTTTTTTTTATGGTTCAAGTTAGATTTTATTCCTCTTTTATGTATTTATAGATATAAGCATGGAAATAATTCATTCCTATAAATACATCTGTGTGACAGGAAGAACTTTTTTCTGTTTTATTTTTAAATTTTATTTTTTAAAATTTTGAAATTTAATTTTATTTATTTTTTATACAGCACGTTATTATTAGTTATGTATTTTATGCATATACATGTATACAGGTCAATCCCAAACTCCCAACTCATCCCACCACCACCACCCCATGGCTTCCCACACTTGGTGTCCATACGTTTGTTCTCTACCTCTGTGTCTCTATTTCTTCCCTGCAAACCAGTTCATCTGTACCATTTTTAGGCTCCACATATATGCATTAATATACAATATTTGTTTTCCTCTTTCTGACTTACTTCTTTCTGTATGACAGTCTCTCGATCCATCGATGTCTCTACAAATGACCCAGTTTCATTCCTTTTAATGGCCGAGTAATATTCCATTTTATATATGTACCACATCTTTATCCATTCATCTGTCTGTGGGCATTTAGGTTGCTTCCATTACCTGGCTATTGTAAATAGTGCTGCAACGAACATTGTGGTGAATGTGCCTTTTTGAAATACGGTTTTCTCTGGGTATATGCCCAGAAGTGGGATTGCTGGATCAGATGGAAATTCTATTTCTAATTTTTTTAAGGAAACTCCATACTGTTCTCCATAGTGACTGTATCAATTTACATTCCCACTAATAGTGGAAGAGGGCTCCTTTTGTCCACACCCTCCCCAGAATTGGTTGTCTGTAGATTTTCTGATGATGCCGATTCTAACAGGTGTGAGGTGATACCTCATTGTAGTTTTGATTTGCATTTCTCTAATAATTAGTGCTGTTGAGCAGCTTTTCATGTGCGTCTTGGCCATCTCTGGTCTCCTTTGAAGAAACGTCTCTTTAGATCTTCTGCCCATTTGTTTTGGGTTGTTTGTTTTTTTAATATTAAGCTGCATGAGCTGTTTATATAGATTGGAGATTAAACCTCTGTCCATTGATTCGTTTGCAACGATTTTCCCCCATTCTGAGGGATGCCTTTTTCCATTCCCGTGTTTTTTAACAAAAAAGGAAAGAAAGGAAAAGAAGCAGAACACTAATGTGCGTAAAATATGCCTTTTGAAACGGTCGTTTTGAAATATGGACGTCCTTTGAATTTTTTGGTCGATATGTGACCCCAGGATTTCTTTTCAGGGCAGGTGTCATTTACAGGCCTGAAATGATTTTGAATATCAACTGACCATTAGCGTTGGGATTAAAGCTGCTGTTGTGTGAAACGGCCACCAGGTGGCAGCAGTTCACCCTTACCAAATCTGGTTACTAGGGCAAGAGAGCCTCAGTGGAAGTGGTGTTCTAGATTGGAGTTTAGAATGGAATGTGCCAGGAGAAAGCCCCTCACGTTTGTCTCACTACTTCTTGTTCGTGTTTTTAATTTAATTTTTTATTTCTTATTACAGCAAGTTTGATTACAATGTTTGGCTTGTTGTAGATGTGGAAGATGTGGTTCTTTTACACGTATACAGATGTCTGTTCTTCCTGGGATCCTTTTCCTATGTACGTTATGACAGAATGTTGAGTAGTCCTCTCTTGGTATTCTGTAGGTCTTTGGTGATTATATATGTCACCTGTGTTTGTATATGTCTGTTAACCCCGATATCGTAATGAAACCAATCCTCACACCTTTCCATTGGTGAACCATAAGTTTGTGTAATGAATCTGTGATTGCCCTTCTCCGTGGAAATATCTGCCCTGGTATCCATTTTTAGGTAACACCTATAAGTGATATGATATGATATGTGTCTTTCACTTTCTGACTTACTACAAGTCACGTGATTACTTCTAGACTCATCTACGGTGCTGCAAATGGCATTGTGTCCTTTTTTCCCTTGGCGTCTCTTCTGCCTTAGCGGGGTCCATTTTCAACAATGTGATTCCCTGAGGGTTGTGGATTAGCTGACCTGGGCAGCCTTACCCTGACGGCCCGCCCTCCCCAGGTCTGCCTCGTTGAGGTCAATATAAACAGCGCTCCAGGCAGCAATAGCCCCTGAAGCTGTGCCTGACTCCATATTGTCTGCCCCGTCAGCAGTCTCGGGGCTGTGCTGGTGGGAGGGAGTGAGGGGCCACAGCTTTGTGGGTGGCCCGGTGTGAGTGGGGTTCTGCTGGCCTTTCTGCAGGAGTTGCCAGGCTGCCGCCTGTAAAGAAGAGGTTGTGTCACCCATACCTTCTGCTGGAATTTCTCTCCGGACAGAGGTGAGGAAGGAAAAAAGCAGTGGGGGCCGGGACAGGAGGGGTATCTCAGGCAGGGCAATGGAAAGCTTCTGGAAGAGCGCCCGGTGCCAGGACCACACTGGCTGGCCTGCAGGCACCAAGTTGGCCTGCGTGCTGTCACTGGTGTGGCTCCACGGTCCTTCCTCTAGGCTTTCAAGCCCTTGTACATATTCAGGTGTTTTACCTGGAAAGGGTGGGAACAGTTCAGCAGCAGCTGGCCTGGGGCTCAGCTCACGTTTACTCACAGACGCCTCGGCACGGTCCCCCAGCTTTGCAATGAGGACGCTCCTTGCGTGGGGTGTGGGTTGCTGGCTGTATGGGAGATGGTTCCCCACCTCTGACCAATTTCAGAATTGTTTACCACTGGAGCAAGTGCCCTGATAGGGTTATCCTCTGTATAACTCGTGGGTTCAGGTTTTTTTTTTTATGGTTCAAGTTAGATTTTATTCCTCTTTTATGTATTTATAGATATAAGCATGGAAATAATTCATTCCTATAAATACATCTGTGTGACGGGAAGAACTTTTTTCTGTTTTATTTTTAAATTTTATTTTTTAAAATTTTGAAATTTAATTTTATTTATTTTTTTTATACAGCACGTTATTATTAGTTATGTATTTTATGCATATACATGTATACAGGTCAATCCCAAACTCCCAACTCATCCCACCACCACCACCCCATGGCTTCCCACACTTGGTGTCCATACGTTTGTTCTCTACCTCTGTGTCTCTATTTCTTCCCTGCAAACCAGTTCATCTGTACCATTTTTAGGCTCCACATATATGCATTAATATACAATATTTGTTTTCCTCTTTCTGACTTACTTCTTTCTGTATGACAGTCTCTCGATCCATCGATGTCTCTACAAATGACCCAGTTTCATTCCTTTTAATGGCCGAGTAATATTCCATTTTATATATGTACCACATCTTTATCCATTCATCTGTCTGTGGGCATTTAGGTTGCTTCCATTACCTGGCTATTGTAAATAGTGCTGCAACGAACATTGTGGTGAATGTGCCTTTTTGAAATACGGTTTTCTCTGGGTATATGCCCAGAAGTGGGATTGCTGGATCAGATGGAAATTCTATTTCTAATTTTTTTAAGGAAACTCCATACTGTTCTCCATAGTGACTGTATCAATTTACATTCCCACCAATAGTGGAAGAGGGCTCCTTTTGTCCACACCCTCCCCAGAATTGGTTGTCTGTAGATTTTCTGATGATGCCGATTCTAACAGGTGTGAGGTGATACCTCATTGTAGTTTTGATTTGCATTTCTCTAATAATTAGTGTTGTTGAGCAGCTTTTCATGTGCGTCTTGGCCATCTCTGTGTCTCCTTTGAAGAAACGTCTCTTTTGATCTTCTGCCCATTTTTTTGGGGTTGTTTGTTTTTTTAATATTAAGCTGCATGAGCTGTTTATATAGATTGGAGATTAAACCTCTGTCCATTGATTCGTTTGCAACGATTTTCCCCCATTCTGAGGGATGCCTTTTTCCATTCCCGTGTTTTTTAACAAAAGAGGAAAGAAAGGAAAAGAAGCAGAACACTAATGTGCGTAAAATATGCCTTTTGAAACGGTCGTTTTGAAATATGGACGTCCTTTGAAATTTTTGGTCGATATGTGACCCCAGGATTTGTTTTCAGGGCAGGTGTCATTTACAGGCCTGCAATGATTTTGAATATCAACTGACCATTAGCGTTGGGATTAAAGCTGCTGTTGTGTGAAACGGCCACAAGGTGGCAGCAGTTCACCCTTACCAAATCTGGTTACTAGGGCAAGAGAACCTCAGTGGAAGTGGTGTTCTAGATTGGAGTTTAGAATGGAATGTGCCAGGAGAAAGCCCCTCACGTTTGTCTCACTACTTCTTGTTCGTGTTTTTAATTTAATTTTTTATTTCTTATTACAGCAAGTTTGATTACAATGTTTGGCTTGTTGTAGATGTGGAAGATGTGGTTCTTTTACACGTATACAGATGTCTGTTCTTCCTGGGATCCTTTTCCCATGTACGTTATGACAGAATGTTGAGTAGTCCTCTCTTGGTATTCTGTAGGTCTTTGGTGATTATATATGTCACCTGTGTTTGTATATGTCTGTTAACCCCGATATCGTAATGAAACCAATCCTCACACCTTTCCATTGGTGAACCATAAGTTTGTGTAATGAATCTGTGATTGCCCTTCTCCGTGGAAATATCTGCCCTGGTATCCATTTTTAGGTAACACCTATAAGTGATATGATATGATATGTGTCTTTCACTTTCTGACTTACTACAAGTCACGTGATTACTTCTAGACTCATCTACGGTGCTGCAAATGGCATTGTGTCCTTTTTTCCCTTGGCGTCTCTTCTGCCTTAGCGGGGTCCATTTTCAACAATGTGATTCCCTGAGGGTTGTGGATTAGCTGACCTGGGCAGCCTTACCCTGACGGCCCGCCCTCCCCAGGTCTGCCTCGTTGAGGTCAATATAAACAGCGCTCCAGGCAGCAATAGCCCCTGAAGCTGTGCCTGACTCCATAATGTCTGCCCCGTCAGCAGTCTCGGGGCTGTGCTGGTGGGAGGGAGTGAGGGGCCACAGCTTTGTGGGTGGCCCGGTGTGAGTGGGGTTCTGCTGGCCTTTCTGCAGGAGTTGCCAGGCTGCCGCCTGTAAAGAAGAGGTTGTGTCACCCATACCTTCTGCTGGAATTTCTCTCCGGACAGAGGTGAGGAAGGAAAAAAGCAGTGGGGGCCGGGACAGGAGGGGTATCTCAGGCAGGGCAATAGAAAGCTTCTGGAAGAGCGCCCGGTGCCAGGACCACACTGGCTGGCCTGCAGGCACCAAGTTGGCCTGCGTGCTGTCACTGGTGTGGCTCCACGGTCCTTCCTCTAGGCTTTCAAGCCCTTGTACATATTCAGGTGTTTTACCTGGAAAGGGTGGGAACAGTTCAGCAGCAGCTGGCCTGGGGCTCAGCTCACGTTTACTCACAGATGCCTCGGCACGGTCCCCCAGCTTTGCAATGAGGACGCTCCTTGCGTGGGGGGTGGGTTGCTGGCTGTATGGGAGAGGGTTCCCCACCTCTGACCAATTTCAGAATTGTTTACCACTGGAGCAAGTGCCCTGATAGGGTTTTCCTCTGTATAACTCGTGGGTTCAGGTTTTTTTTTTTATGGTTCAAGTTAGATTTTATTCCTCTTTTATGTATTTATAGATATAAGCATGGAAATAATTCATTCCTATAAATACATCTGTGTGACAGGAAGAACTTTTTTCTGTTTTATTTTTAAATTTTATTTTTTAAAATTTTGAAATTTAATTTTATTTATTTTTTATACAGCACGTTATTATTAGTTATGTATTTTATGCATATACATGTATACAGGTCAATCCCAAACTCCCAACTCATCCCACCACCACCACCCCATGGCTTCCCACACTTGGTGTCCATACGTTTGTTCTCTACCTCTGTGTCTCTATTTCTTCCCTGCAAACCAGTTCATCTGTACCATTTTTAGGCTCCACATATATGCATTAATATACAATATTTGTTTTCCTCTTTCTGACTTACTTCTTTCTGTATGACAGTCTCTCGATCCATCAATGTCTCTACAAATGACCCAGTTTCATTCCTTTTAATGGCCAAGTAATATTCCATTTTATATATGTACCACATCTTTATCCATTCATCTGTCTGTGGGCATTTAGGTTGCTTCCATTACCTGGCTATTGTAAATAGTGCTGCAACGAACATTGTGGTGAATGTGCCTTTTTGAAATACGGTTTTCTCTGGGTATATGCCCAGAAGTGGGATTGCTGGATCAGATGGAAATTCTATTTCTAATTTTTTTAAGGAAACTCCATACTGTTCTCCATAGTGACTGTATCAATTTACATTCCCACCAATAGTGGAAGAGGGCTCCTTTTGTCCACACCCTCCCCAGAATTGGTTGTCTGTAGATTTTCTGATGATGCCGATTCTAACAGGTGTGAGGTGATACCTCATTGTAGTTTTGATTTGCATTTCTCTAATAATTAGTGCTGTTGAGCAGCTTTTCATGTGCGTCTTGGCCATCTCTGTGTCTCCTTTGAAGAAACGTCTCTTTAGATCTTCTGCCCATTTTTTTGGGGTTGTTTGTTTTTTTAATATTAAGCTGCATGAGCTGTTTATATAGATTGGAGATTAAACCTCTGTCCATTGATTCGTTTGCAACGATTTTCCCCCATTCTGAGGGATGCCTTTTTCCATTCCCGTGTTTTTTAACAAAAGAGGAAAGAAAGGAAAAGAAGCAGAACACTAATGTGCGTAAAATATGCCTTTTGAAACGGTCGTTTTGAAATATGGACGTCCTTTGAATTTTTTGGTCGATATGTGACCCCAGGATTTGTTTTCAGGGCAGGTGTCATTTACAGGCCTGCAATGATTTTGAATATCAACTGACCATTAGCGTTGGGATTAAAGCTGCTGTTGTGTGAAACGGCCACAAGGTGGCAGCAGTTCACCCTTACCAAATCTGGTTACTAGGGCAAGAGAACCTCAGTGGAAGTGGTGTTCTAGATTGGAGTTTAGAATGGAATGTGCCAGGAGAAAGCCCCTCACGTTTGTCTCACTACTTCTTGTTCGTGTTTTTAATTTAATTTTTTATTTCTTATTACAGCAAGTTTGATTACAATGTTTGGCTTGTTGTAGATGTGGAAGATGTGGTTCTTTTACACGTATACAGATGTCTGTTCTTCCTGGGATCCTTTTCCCATGTACGTTATGACAGAATGTTGAGTAGTCCTCTCTTGGTATTCTGTAGGTCTTTGGTGATTATATATGTCACCTGTGTTTGTATATGTCTGTTAACCCCGATATCGTAATGAAACCAATCCTCACACCTTTCCATTGGTGAACCATAAGTTTGTGTAATGAATCTGTGATTGCCCTTCTCCGTGGAAATATCTGCCCTGGTATCCATTTTTAGGTAACACCTATAAGTGATATGATATGATATGTGTCTTTCACTTTCTGACTTACTACAAGTCACGTGATTACTTCTAGACTCATCTACGGTGCTGCAAATGGCATTGTGTCCTTTTTTCCCTTGGCGTCTCTTCTGCCTTAGCGGGGTCCATTTTCAACAATGTGATTCCCTGAGGGTTGTGGATTAGCTGACCTGGGCAGCCTTACCCTGACGGCCCGCCCTCCCCAGGTCTGCCTCGTTGAGGTCAATATAAACAGCGCTCCAGGCAGCAATAGCCCCTGAAGCTGTGCCTGACTCCATATTGTCTGCCCCGTCAGCAGTCTCGGGGCTGTGCTGGTGGGAGGGAGTGAGGGGCCACAGCTTTGTGGGTGGCCCGGTGTGAGTGGGGTTCTGCTGGCCTTTCTGCAGGAGTTGCCAGGCTGCCGCCTGTAAAGAAGAGGTTGTGTCACCCATACCTTCTGCTGGAATTTCTCTCCGGACAGAGGTGAGGAAGGAAAAAAGCAGTGGGGGCCGGGACAGGAGGGGTATCTCAGGCAGGGCAATGGAAAGCTTCTGGAAGAGCGCCCGGTGCCAGGACCACACTGGCTGGCCTGCAGGCACCAAGTTGGCCTGCGTGCTGTCACTGGTGTGGCTCCACGGTCCTTCCTCTAGGCTTTCAAGCCCTTGTACATATTCAGGTGTTTTACCTGGAAAGGGTGGGAACAGTTCAGCAGCAGCTGGCCTGGGGCTCAGCTCACGTTTACTCACAGATGCCTCGGCACGGTCCCCCAGCTTTGCAATGAGGACGCTCCTTGCGTGGGGGGTGGGTTGCTGGCTGTATGGGAGAGGGTTCCCCACCTCTGACCAATTTCAGAATTGTTTACCACTGGAGCAAGTGCCCTGATAGGGTTTTCCTCTGTATAACTCGTGGGTTCAGGTTTTTTTTTTATGGTTCAAGTTAGATTTTATTCCTCTTTTATGTATTTATAGATATAAGCATGGAAATAATTCATTCCTATAAATACATCTGTGTGACAGGAAGAACTTTTTTCTGTTTTATTTTTAAATTTTATTTTTTAAAATTTTGAAATTTAATTTTATTTATTTTTTATACAGCACGTTATTATTAGTTATGTATTTTATGCATATACATGTATACAGGTCAATCCCAAACTCCCAACTCATCCCACCACCACCACCCCATGGCTTCCCACACTTGGTGTCCATACGTTTGTTCTCTACCTCTGTGTCTCTATTTCTTCCCTGCAAACCAGTTCATCTGTACCATTTTTAGGCTCCACATATATGCATTAATATACAATATTTGTTTTCCTCTTTCTGACTTACTTCTTTCTGTATGACAGTCTCTCGATCCATCGATGTCTCTACAAATGACCCAGTTTCATTCCTTTTAATGGCCGAGTAATATTCCATTTTATATATGTACCACATCTTTATCCATTCATCTGTCTGTGGGCATTTAGGTTGCTTCCATTACCTGGCTATTGTAAATAGTGCTGCAACGAACATTGTGGTGAATGTGCCTTTTTGAAATACGGTTTTCTCTGGGTATATGCCCAGAAGTGGGATTGCTGGATCAGATGGAAATTCTATTTCTAATTTTTTTAAGGAAACTCCATACTGTTCTCCATAGTGACTGTATCAATTTACATTCCCACTAATAGTGGAAGAGGGCTCCTTTTGTCCACACCCTCCCCAGAATTGGTTGTCTGTAGATTTTCTGATGATGCCGATTCTAACAGGTGTGAGGTGATACCTCATTGTAGTTTTGATTTGCATTTCTCTAATAATTAGTGCTGTTGAGCAGCTTTTCATGTGCGTCTTGGCCATCTCTGGTCTCCTTTGAAGAAACGTCTCTTTAGATCTTCTGCCCATTTGTTTTGGGTTGTTTGTTTTTTTAATATTAAGCTGCATGAGCTGTTTATATAGATTGGAGATTAAACCTCTGTCCATTGATTCGTTTGCAACGATTTTCCCCCATTCTGAGGGATGCCTTTTTCCATTCCCGTGTTTTTTAACAAAAAAGGAAAGAAAGGAAAAGAAGCAGAACACTAATGTGCGTAAAATATGCCTTTTGAAACGGTCGTTTTGAAATATGGACGTCCTTTGAAATTTTTGGTCGATATGTGACCCCAGGATTTCTTTTCAGGGCAGGTGTCATTTACAGGCCTGCAATGATTTTGAATATCAACTGACCATTAGCGTTGGGATTAAAGCTGCTGTTGTGTGAAACGGCCACCAGGTGGCAGCAGTTCACCCTTACCAAATCTGGTTACTAGGGCAAGAGAGCCTCAGTGGAAGTGGTGTTCTAGATTGGAGTTTAGAATGGAATGTGCCAGGAGAAAGCCCCTCACGTTTGTCTCACTACTTCTTGTTCGTGTTTTTAATTTAATTTTTTATTTCTTATTACAGCAAGTTTGATTACAATGTTTGGCTTGTTGTAGATGTGGAAGATGTGGTTCTTTTACACGTATACAGATGTCTGTTCTTCCTGGGATCCTTTTCCCATGTACGTTATGACAGAATGTTGAGTAGTCCTCTCTTGGTATTCTGTAGGTCTTTGGTGATTATATATGTCACCTGTGTTTGTATATGTCTGTTAACCCCGATATCGTAATGAAACCAATCCTCACACCTTTCCATTGGTGAACCATAAGTTTGTGTAATGAATCTGTGATTGCCCTTCTCCGTGGAAATATCTGCCCTGGTATCCATTTTTAGGTAACACCTATAAGTGATATGATATGATATGTGTCTTTCACTTTCTGACTTACTACAAGTCACGTGATTACTTCTAGACTCATCTACGGTGCTGCAAATGGCATTGTGTCCTTTTTTCCCTTGGCGTCTCTTCTGCCTTAGCGGGGTCCATTTTCAACAATGTGATTCCCTGAGGGTTGTGGATTAGCTGACCTGGGCAGCCTTACCCTGACGGCCCGCCCTCCCCAGGTCTGCCTCGTTGAGGTCAATATAAACAGCGCTCCAGGCAGCAATAGCCCCTGAAGCTGTGCCTGACTCCATATTGTCTGCCCCGTCAGCAGTCTCGGGGCTGTGCTGGTGGGAGGGAGTGAGGGGCCACAGCTTTGTGGGTGGCCCGGTGTGAGTGGGGTTCTGCTGGCCTTTCTGCAGGAGTTGCCAGGCTGCCGCCTGTAAAGAAGAGGTTGTGTCACCCATACCTTCTGCTGGAATTTCTCTCCGGACAGAGGTGAGGAAGGAAAAAAGCAGTGGGGGCCGGGACAGGAGGGGTATCTCAGGCAGGGCAATGGAAAGCTTCTGGAAGAGCGCCCGGTGCCAGGACCACACTGGCTGGCCTGCAGGCACCAAGTTGGCCTGCGTGCTGTCACTGGTGTGGCTCCACGGTCCTTCCTCTAGGCTTTCAAGCCCTTGTACATATTCAGGTGTTTTACCTGGAAAGGGTGGGAACAGTTCAGCAGCAGCTGGCCTGGGGCTCAGCTCACGTTTACTCACAGATGCCTCGGCACGGTCCCCCAGCTTTGCAATGAGGACGCTCCTTGCGTGGGGGGTGGGTTGCTGGCTGTATGGGAGAGGGTTCCCCACCTCTGACCAATTTCAGAATTGTTTACCACTGGAGCAAGTGCGCTGATAGGGTTTTCCTCTGTATAACTCGTGGGTCCAGGTTTTTTTTTTTATGGTTCAAGTTAGATTTTATTCCTCTTTTATGTATTTATAGATATAAGCATGGAAATAATTCATTCCTTTAAATACATCTGTGTGACGGGAAGAACTTTTTTCTGTTTTATTTTTAAATTTTATTTTTTAAAATTTTGAAATTTAATTTTATTTATTTTTTATACAGCACGTTATTATTAGTTATGTATTTTATGCATATACATGTATACAGGTCAATCCCAAACTCCCAACTCATCCCACCACCACCACCCCATGGCTTCCCACACTTGGTGTCCATACGTTTGTTCTCTACCTCTGTGTCTCTATTTCTTCCCTGCAAACCAGTTCATCTGTACCATTTTTAGGCTCCACATATATGCATTAATATACAATATTTGTTTTCCTCTTTCTGACTTACTTCTTTCTGTATGACAGTCTCTCGATCCATCGATGTCTCTACAAATGACCCAGTTTCATTCCTTTTAATGGCCGAGTAATATTCCATTTTATATATGTACCACATCTTTATCCATTCATCTGTCTGTGGGCATTTAGGTTGCTTCCATTACCTGGCTATTGTAAATAGTGCTGCAACGAACATTGTGGTGAATGTGCCTTTTTGAAATACGGTTTTCTCTGGGTATATGCCCAGAAGTGGGATTGCTGGATCAGATGGAAATTCTATTTCTAATTTTTTTAAGGAAACTCCATACTGTTCTCCATAGTGACTGTATCAATTTACATTCCCACCAATAGTGGAAGAGGGCTCCTTTTGTCCACACCCTCCCCAGAATTGGTTGTCTGTAGATTTTCTGATGATGCCGATTCTAACAGGTGTGAGGTGATACCTCATTGTAGTTTTGATTTGCATTTCTCTAATAATTAGTGCTGTTGAGCAGCTTTTCATGTGCGTCTTGGCCATCTCTGTGTCTCCTTTGAAGAAACGTCTCTTTTGATCTTCTGCCCATTTTTTTGGGGTTGTTTGTTTTTTTAATATTAAGCTGCATGAGCTGTTTATATAGATTGGAGATTAAACCTCTGTCCATTGATTCGTTTGCAACGATTTTCCCCCATTCTGAGGGATGCCTTTTTCCATTCCCGTGTTTTTTAACAAAAGAGGAAAGAAAGGAAAAGAAGCAGAACACTAATGTGCGTAAAATATGCCTTTTGAAACGGTCGTTTTGAAATATGGACGTCCTTTGAATTTTTTGGTCGATATGTGACCCCAGGATTTGTTTTCAGGGCAGGTGTCATTTACAGGCCTGCAATGATTTTGAATATCAACTGACCATTAGCGTTGGGATTAAAGCTGCTGTTGTGTGAAACGGCCACAAGGTGGCAGCAGTTCACCCTTACCAAATCTGGTTACTAGGGCAAGAGAACCTCAGTGGAAGTGGTGTTCTAGATTGGAGTTTAGAATGGAATGTGCCAGGAGAAAGCCCCTCACGTTTGTCTCACTACTTCTTGTTCGTGTTTTTAATTTAATTTTTTATTTCTTATTACAGCAAGTTTGATTACAATGTTTGGCTTGTTGTAGATGTGGAAGATGTGGTTCTTTTACACGTATACAGATGTCTGTTCTTCCTGGGATCCTTTTCCCATGTACGTTATGACAGAATGTTGAGTAGTCCTCTCTTGGTATTCTGTAGGTCTTTGGTGATTATATATGTCACCTGTGTTTGTATATGTCTGTTAACCCCGATATCGTAATGAAACCAATCCTCACACCTTTCCATTGGTGAACCATAAGTTTGTTTAATGAATCTGTGATTGCCCTTCTCCGTGGAAATATCTGCCCTGGTATCCATTTTTAGGTAACACCTATAAGTGATATGATATGATATGTGTCTTTCACTTTCTGACTTACTACAAGTCACGTGATTACTTCTAGACTCATCTACGGTGCTGCAAATGGCATTGTGTCCTTTTTTCCCTTGGCGTCTCTTCTGCCTTAGCGGGGTCCATTTTCAACAATGTGATTCCCTGAGGGTTGTGGATTAGCTGACCTGGGCAGCCTTACCCTGACGGCCCGCCCTCCCCAGGTCTGCCTCGTTGAGGTCAATATAAACAGCGCTCCAGGCAGCAATAGCCCCTGAAGCTGTGCCTGACTCCATATTGTCTGCCCCGTCAGCAGTCTCGGGGCTGTGCTGGTGGGAGGGAGTGAGGGGCCACAGCTTTGTGGGTGGCCCGGTGTGAGTGGGGTTCTGCTGGCCTTTCTGCAGGAGTTGCCAGGCTGCCGCCTGTAAAGAAGAGGTTGTGTCACCCATACCTTCTGCTGGAATTTCTCTCCGGACAGAGGTGAGGAAGGAAAAAAGCAGTGGGGGCCGGGACAGGAGGGGTATCTCAGGCAGGGCAATGGAAAGCTTCTGGAAGAGCGCCCGGTGCCAGGACCACACTGGCTGGCCTGCAGGCACCAAGTTGGCCTGCGTGCTGTCACTGGTGTGGCTCCACGGTCCTTCCTCTAGGCTTTCAAGCCCTTGTACATATTCAGGTGTTTTACCTGGAAAGGGTGGGAACAGTTAAGCAGCAGCTGGCCTGGGGCTCAGCTCACGTTTACTCACAGATGCCTCGGCACGGTCCCCCAGCTTTGCAATGAGGACGCTCCTTGCGTGGGGGGTGGGTTGCTGGCTGTATGGGAGAGGGTTCCCCACCTCTGACCAATTTCAGAATTGTTTACCACTGGAGCAAGTGCCCTGATAGGGTTTTCCTCTGTATAACTCGTGGGTTCAGGTTTTTTTTTTTATGGTTCAAGTTAGATTTTATTCCTCTTTTATGTATTTATAGATATAAGCATGGAAATAATTCATTCCTATAAATACATCTGTGTGACAGGAAGAACTTTTTTCTGTTTTATTTTTAAATTTTATTTTTTAAAATTTTGAAATTTAATTTTATTTATTTTTTATACAGCACGTTATTATTAGTTATGTATTTTATGCATATACATGTATACAGGTCAATCCCAAACTCCCAACTCATCCCACCACCACCACCCCATGGCTTCCCACACTTGGTGTCCATACGTTTGTTCTCTAACTCTGTGTCTCTATTTCTTCCCTGCAAACCAGTTCATCTGTACCATTTTTAGGCTCCACATATATGCATTAATATACAATATTTGTTTTCCTCTTTCTGACTTACTTCTTTCTGTATGACAGTCTCTCGATCCATCGATGTCTCTACAAATGACCCAGTTTCATTCCTTTTAATGGCCGAGTAATATTCCATTTTATATATGTACCACATCTTTATCCATTCATCTGTCTGTGGGCATTTAGGTTGCTTCCATTACCTGGCTATTGTAAATAGTGCTGCAACGAACATTGTGGTGAATGTGCCTTTTTGAAATACCGTTTTCTCTGGGTATATGCCCAGAAGTGGGATTGCTGGATCAGATGGAAATTCTATTTCTAATTTTTTTAAGGAAACTCCATACTGTTCTCCATAGTGACTGTACCAATTTACATTCCCACTAATAGTGGAAGAGGGCTCCTTTTGTCCACACCCTCCCCAGAATTGGTTGTCTGTAGATTTTCTGATGATGCCGATTCTAACAGGTGTGAGGTGATACCTCATTGTAGTTTTGATTTGCATTTCTCTAATAATTAGTGCTGTTGAGCAGCTTTTCATGTGCGTCTTGGCCATCTCTGGTCTCCTTTGAAGAAACGTCTCTTTAGATCTTCTGCCCATTTGTTTTGGGTTGTTTGTTTTTTTAATATTAAGCTGCATGAGCTGTTTATATAGATTGGAGATTAAACCTCTGTCCATTGATTCGTTTGCAACGATTTTCCCCCATTCTGAGGGATGCCTTTTTCCATTCCCGTGTTTTTTAACAAAAAAGGAAAGAAAGGAAAAGAAGCAGAACACTAATGTGCGTAAAATATGCCTTTTGAAACGGTCGTTTTGAAATATGGACGTCCTTTGAAATTTTTGGTCGATATGTGACCCCAGGATTTGTTTTCAGGGCAGGTGTCATTTACAGGCCTGCAATGATTTTGAATATCAACTGACCATTAGCGTTGGGATTAAAGCTGCTGTTGTGTGAAACGGCCACAAGGTGGCAGCAGTTCACCCTTACCAAATCTGGTTACTAGGGCAAGAGAGCCTCAGTGGAAGTGGTGTTCTAGATTGGAGTTTAGAATGGAATGTGCCAGGAGAAAGCCCCTCACGTTTGTCTCACTACTTCTTGTTCGTGTTTTTAATTTAATTTTTTATTTCATATTACAGCAAGTTTGATTACAATGTTTGGCTTGTTGTAGATGTGGAAGATGTGGTTCTTTTACACGTATACAGATGTCTGTTCTTCCTGGGATCCTTTTCCCATGTACGTTATGACAGAATGTTGAGTAGTCCTCTCTTGGTATTCTGTAGGTCTTTGGTGATTATATATGTCACCTGTGTTTGTATATGTCTGTTAACCCCGATATCGTAATGAAACCAATCCTCACACCTTTCCATTGGTGAACCATAAGTTTGTTTAATGAATCTGTGATTGCCCTTCTCCGTGGAAATATCTGCCCTGGTATCCATTTTTAGGTAACACCTATAAGTGATATGATATGATATGTGTCTTTCACTTTCTGACTTACTACAAGTCACGTGATTACTTCTAGACTCATCTACGGTGCTGCAAATGGCATTGTGTCCTTTTTTCCCTTGGCGTCTCTTCTGCCTTAGCGGGGTCCATTTTCAACAATGTGATTCCCTGAGGGTTGTGGATTAGCTGACCTGGGCAGCCTTACCCTGACGGCCCGCCCTCCCCAGGTCTGCCTCGTTGAGGTCAATATAAACAGCGCTCCAGGCAGCAATAGCCCCTGAAGCTGTGCCTGACTCCATATTGTCTGCCCCGTCAGCAGTCTCGGGGCTGTGCTGGTGGGAGGGAGTGAGGGGCCACAGCTTTGTGGGTGGCCCGGTGTGAGTGGGGTTCTGCTGGCCTTTCTGCAGGAGTTGCCAGGCTGCCGCCTGTAAAGAAGAGGTTGTGTCACCCATACCTTCTGCTGGAATTTCTCTCCGGACAGAGGTGAGGAAGGAAAAAAGTAGTGGGGGCCGGGACAGGAGGGGAATCTCAGGCAGGGCAATGGAAAGCTTCTGGAAGAGCGCCCGGGGCCAGGACCACACTGGCTGGCCTGCACGCACCAAGTTGGCCTGCGTGCTGTCACTGGTGTGGCTCCACGGTCCTTCCTCTAGGCTTTCAAGCCCTTGTACATATTCAGGTGTTTTACCTGGAAAGGGTGGGAACAGTTCAGCAGCAGCTGGCCTGGGGCTCAGCTCACGTTTACTCACAGACGCCTCGGCACGGTCCCCCAGCTTTGCAATGAGGACGCTCCTTGCGTGGGGTGTGGGTTGCTGGCTGTATGGGAGATGGTTCCCCACCTCTGACCAATTTCAGAATTGTTTACCACTGGAGCAAGTGCCCTGATAGGGTTATCCTCTGTATAACTCGTGGGTTCAGGTTTTTTTTTTTATGGTTCAAGTTAGATTTTATTCCTCTTTTATGTATTTATAGATATAAGCATGGAAATAATTCATTCCTATAAATA
Organism: Mesoplodon mirus; assembly: GCF_964341445.2. Classification (NCBI taxonomy): domain Eukaryota; kingdom Metazoa; phylum Chordata; class Mammalia; order Artiodactyla; family Ziphiidae; genus Mesoplodon; species Mesoplodon mirus. The sequence goes on from NW_028295549.1 coordinate 305,792, forward strand.
CATCTGTGTGACGGGAAGAACTTTTTTCTGTTTTATTTTTAAATTTTATTTTTTAAAATTTTGAAATTTAATTTTATTTATTTTTTTTATACAGCACGTTATTATTAGTTATGTATTTTATGCATATACATGTATACAGGTCAATCCCAAACTCCCAACTCATCCCACCACCACCACCCCATGGCTTCCCACACTTGGTGTCCATACGTTTGTTCTCTACCTCTGTGTCTCTATTTCTTCCCTGCAAACCAGTTCATCTGTACCATTTTTAGGCTCCACATATATGCATTAATATACAATATTTGTTTTCCTCTATCTGACTTACTTCTTTCTGTATGACAGTCTCTCGATCCATCGATGTCTCTACAAATGACCCAGTTTCATTCCTTTTAATGGCCAAGTAATATTCCATTTTATATATGTACCACATCTTTATCCATTCATCTGTCTGTGGGCATTTAGGTTGCTTCCATTACCTGGCTATTGTAAATAGTGCTGCAACGAACATTGTGGTGAATGTGCCTTTTTGAAATACGGTTTTCTCTGGGTATATGCCCAGAAGTGGGATTGCTGGATCAGATGGAAATTCTATTTCTAATTTTTTTTAAGGAAACTCCATACTGTTCTCCATAGTGACTGTATCAATTTACATTCCCACCAATAGTGGAAGAGGGCTCCTTTTGTCCACACCCTCCCCAGAATTGGTTGTCTGTAGATTTTCTGATGATGCCGATTCTAACAGGTGTGAGGTGATACCTCATTGTAGTTTTGATTTGCATTTCTCTAATAATTAGTGCTGTTGAGCAGCTTTTCATGTGCGTCTTGGCCATCTCTGTGTCTCCTTTGAAGAAACGTCTCTTTAGATCTTCTGCCCATTTTTTTGGGGTTGTTTGTTTTTTTAATATTAAGCTGCATGAGCTGTTTATATAGATTGGAGATTAAACCTCTGTCCATTGATTCGTTTGCAACGATTTTCCCCCATTCTGAGGGATGCCTTTTTCCATTCCCGTGTTTTTTAACAAAAGAGGAAAGAAAGGAAAAGAAGCAGAACACTAATGTGCGTAAAATATGCCTTTTGAAACGGTCGTTTTGAAATATGGACGTCCTTTGAATTTTTTGGTCGATATGTGACCCCAGGATTTGTTTTCAGGGCAGGTGTCATTTACAGGCCTGCAATGATTTTGAATATCAACTGACCATTAGCGTTGGGATTAAAGCTGCTGTTGTGTGAAACGGCCACAAGGTGGCAGCAGTTCACCCTTACCAAATCTGGTTACTAGGGCAAGAGAACCTCAGTGGAAGTGGTGTTCTAGATTGGAGTTTAGAATGGAATGTGCCAGGAGAAAGCCCCTCACGTTTGTCTCACTACTTCTTGTTCGTGTTTTTAATTTAATTTTTTATTTCTTATTACAGCAAGTTTGATTACAATGTTTGGCTTGTTGTAGATGTGGAAGATGTGGTTCTTTTACACGTATACAGATGTCTGTTCTTCCTGGGATCCTTTTCCCATGTACGTTATGACAGAATGTTGAGTAGTCCTCTCTTGGTATTCTGTAGGTCTTTGGTGATTATATATGTCACCTGTGTTTGTATATGTCTGTTAACCCCGATATCGTAATGAAACCAATCCTCACACCTTTCCATTGGTGAACCATAAGTTTGTTTAATGAATCTGTGATTGCCCTTCTCCGTGGAAATATCTGCCCTGGTATCCATTTTTAGGTAACACCTATAAGTGATATGATATGATATGTGTCTTTCACTTTCTGACTTACTACAAGTCACGTGATTACTTCTAGACTCATCTACGGTGCTGCAAATGGCATTGTGTCCTTTTTTCCCTTGGCGTCTCTTCTGCCTTAGCGGGGTCCATTTTCAACAATGTGATTCCCTGAGGGTTGTGGATTAGCTGACCTGGGCAGCCTTACCCTGACGGCCCGCCCTCCCCAGGTCTGCCTCGTTGAGGTCAATATAAACAGCGCTCCAGGCAGCAATAGCCCCTGAAGCTGTGCCTGACTCCATATTGTCTGCCCCGTCAGCAGTCTCGGGGCTGTGCTGGTGGGAGGGAGTGAGGGGCCACAGCTTTGTGGGTGGCCCGGTGTGAGTGGGGTTCTGCTGGCCTTTCTGCAGGAGTTGCCAGGCTGCCGCCTGTAAAGAAGAGGTTGTGTCACCCATACCTTCTGCTGGAATTTCTCTCCGGACAGAGGTGAGGAAGGAAAAAAGTAGTGGGGGCCGGGAGAGGAGGGGAATCTCAGGCAGGGCAATGGAAAGCTTCTGGAAGAGCGCCCGGGTCAAGACCACCCTGGCTGGCCTGCAGGCACCAAGTTGGCCTGCGTGCTGTCACTGGTGTGGCTCGACAGCCCTTCCTCTAGGCTTTCAAGCCCTTGTACATATTCAGGTTTTTTACCTGGGAAGGGTGGGAACAGTTCAGCAGCATCTGGCCTGGGGCTCAGCTCACGTTTACTCACAGATGCCTCGGCACGGTCCCCCAGCTTTGCAATGAGGATGCTCCTTGCGTGGGGGGTGGGTTGCTGGCTGTATGGGAGATGGTTTCCCACCTCTGACCAATTTCAGAATTGTTTACCGCTGGAGCAAGTGCGCTGATAGGGTTTTCCTCTGTATAACTCATGGGTTCAGGTTTTTTTTTTCCTTTATGGTTCAAGTTAGATTTTATTCCTCTGTTATATATTTATAGATATAAGCATGGAAATAATTCATTCCTATAAATACATCTGTGTGACGGGAAGAACTTTTTTCTCTTTTATTTTTAAATTTTATTTTTTAAAATTTTGAAATTCAATTTTATTTTTTTTATACAGCACGTTATTATTAGTTATGTATTTTATGCATATACATGTATACAGGTCAATCCCAATCTCCCAACTCATCCCACCACCACCACCCCATGGCTTCCCACACTTGGTGTCCATACGTTTGTTCTCTACCTCTGTGTCTCTATTTCTTCCCTGCAAACCAGTTCATCTGTACCATTTTTTAGGTTCCACATATATGCATTAATATACAGTATTTGGTTTCCTCTTTCTGACTTACTTCACTCTGTATGACAGTCTCTCGATCCATCGATGTCTCTACAAATGACCCAGTTTCATTCCTTTTTATGGCCGAGTAATATTCCATTTTATATATGTACCACATCTGTATCCATTCATCTTTCTGTGGGCATTTAGGTTGCTTCCATTACCTGGCTATTGTAAATAGTGCTGCAACGAACATTGTGGTGAATGTGCCTTTTTGAAATACGGTTTTCTCTGGGTATATGCCCAGAAGTGGGATTGCTGGATCAGATGGTAATTCTATTTCTAATTTTTTTAAGGAAACTCCATACTGTTCTCCATAGTGACTGTATCAATTTACATTCCCACCAATAGTGGAAGAGGGCTCCTTTTGTCCACACCCTCCCCAGAATTGGTTGTCTGTAGATTTTCTGATGATGCCGATTCTAACAGGTGTGAGGTGATACCTCATTGTAGTTTTGATTTGCATTTCTCTAATAATTAGTGCTGTTGAGCAGCTTTTCATGTGCGTCTTGGCCATCTCTGTGTCTTCTTTGAAGAAACGTCTCTTTAGATCTTCTACCCATTTTTGTATTGGTTTGTTTGTTTTTTTAATATTAAGCTGCATGAGCTGTTTATATATATTGGAGATTAAACCTCTGTCCATTGATTCGTTTGCAACGATTTTTGCCCATTCTGAGGGATGCCTTTTTCCATTCCCGTTTTTTCTAACAAAAAAGGAAAGAAGGGAAAAGAAGCAGAACACTAATGTGCGTAAAATATGCCTTTTGAAACGGTCGTTTTGAAATATGGACGTCCTTTGAATTTTTTGGTCAATATGTGACCCCAGGATTTGTTTTCAGGGCAGGTGTCATTTACAGGCCTGCAATGATTTTGAATATCAACTGACCATTAGCGTTGGGATTAAAGCTGCTGTTGTGTGAAACGGCCACAAGGTGGCAGCAGTTCACCCTTACCAAATCTGGTTACTAGGGCAAGAGAGCCTCAGTGGAAGTGGTGTTCTAGATTGGAGTTTAGAATGGAATGTGCCTGGAGAAAGCCCCTCACGTTTGTCTCACTACTTCTTGTTCGTGTTTTTAATTTAATTTTTTTATTTCTTATTACAGCAAGTTTGTTTACAATGTTTGGCTTGTTGTGGATGTGGAAGATGTGGTTCTTTTACACGTATACAGATGTCTGTTCTTCCTGGGATCCTTTTCCCATGTACGTTATGACAGAATGTTGAGTAGTCCTCTCTTGGTATTCTGTAGGTCTTTGGTGATTATATATGTCACCTGTGTTTGTATATGTCTGTTAACCCCGATATCGTAATGAAACCAATCCTCACACCTTTCCATTGGTGAACCATAAGTTTGTTTAATGAATCTGTGATTGCCCTTCTCCGTGGAAATATCTGCCCTGGTATCCATTTTTAGGTAACACCTATAAGTGATATGATATGATATGTGTCTTTCACTTTCTGACTTACTACAAGTCACGTGATTACTTCTAGACTCATCTACGGTGCTGCAAATGGCATTGTGTCCTTTTTTCCCTTGGCGTCTCTTCTGCCTTAGCGGGGTCCATTTTCAACAATGTGATTCCCTGAGGGTTGTGGATTAGCTGACCTGGGCAGCCTTACCCTGACGGCCCGCCCTCCCCAGGTCTGCCTCGTTGAGGTCAATATAAACAGCGCTCCAGGCAGCAATAGCCCCTGAAGCTGTGCCTGACTCCATATTGTCTGCCCTGTCAGCAGTCTCGGGGCTGTGCTGGTGGGAGGGAGTGAGGGGCCACAGCTTTGTGGGTGGCCCGGTGTGAGTGGGGTTCTGCTGGCCTTTCTGCAGGAGTTGCCAGGCTGCCGCCTGTAAAGAAGAGGTTGTGTCACCCATACATTCTGCTGGAATTTCTCTCCGGACAGAGGTGAGGAAGGAAAAAAGTAGTGGGTGCCGGGACAGGAGGGGAATCTCAGGCAGGGCAATGGAAAGCTTCTGGAAGAGCGCCTGGGGCCAGGACCACACTGGCTGGCCTGCAGGCACCAAGTTGGCCTGCGTGCTGTCACTGGTGTGGCTCCACGGTCCTTCCTCTAGGCTTTCAAGCCCTTGTACATATTCAGGTGTTTTACCTGGAAAGGGTGGGAACAGTTCAGCAGCAGCTGGCCTGGGGCTCAGCTCACGTTTACTCACAGACGCCTCGGCACGGTCCCCCAGCTTTGCAATGAGGACGCTCCTTGCGTGGGGTGTGGGTTGCTGGCTGTATGGGAGATGGTTCCCCACCTCTGACCAATTTCAGAATTGTTTACCACTGGAGCAAGTGCCCTGATAGGGTTATCCTCTGTATAACTCGTGAGTTCAGGTTTTTTTTTTTATGGTTCAAGTTAGATTTTATTCCTCTTTTATGTATTTATAGATATAAGCATGGAAATAATTCATTCCTATAAATACATCTGTGTGACGGGAAGAACTTTTTTCTGTTTTATTTTTAAATTTTATTTTTTAAAATTTTGAAATTTAATTTTATTTATTTTTTTTATACAGCACGTTATTATTAGTTATGTATTTTATGCATATACATGTATACAGGTCAATCCCAAACTCCCAACTCATCCCACCACCACCACCCCATGGCTTCCCACACTTGGTGTCCATACGTTTGTTCTCTACCTCTGTGTCTCTATTTCTTCCCTGCAAACCAGTTCATCTGTACCATTTTTAGGCTCCACATATATGCATTAATATACAATATTTGTTTTCCTCTTTCTGACTTACTTCTTTCTGCATGACAGTCTCTCGATCCATCGATGTCTCTACAAATGACCCAGTTTCATTCCTTTTAATGGCCAAGTAATATTCCATTTTATATATGTACCACATCTTTATCCATTCATCTGTCTGTGGGCATTTAGGTTGCTTCCATTACCTGGCTATTGTAAATAGTGCTGCAACGAACATTGTGGTGAATGTGCCTTTTTGAAATACGGTTTTCTCTGGGTATATGCCCAGAAGTGGGATTGCTGGATCAGATGGAAATTCTATTTCTAATTTTTTTAAGGAAACTCCATACTGTTCTCCATAGTGACTGTATCAATTTACATTCCCACCAATAGTGGAAGAGGGCTCCTTTTGTCCACACCCTCCCCAGAATTGGTTGTCTGTAGATTTTCTGATGATGCCGATTCTAACAGGTGTGAGGTGATACCTCATTGTAGTTTTGATTTGCATTTCTCTAATAATTAGTGCTGTTGAGCAGCTTTTCATGTGCGTCTTGGCCATCTCTGTGTCTCCTTTGAAGAAACGTCTCTTTAGATCTTCTGCCCATTTTTTTGGGGTTGTTTGTTTTTTTAATATTAAGCTGCATGAGCTGTTTATATAGATTGGAGATTAAACCTCTGTCCATTGATTCGTTTGCAACGATTTTCCCCCATTCTGAGGGATGCCTTTTTCCATTCCCGTGTTTTTTAACAAAAGAGGAAAGAAAGGAAAAGAAGCAGAACACTAATGTGCGTAAAATATGCCTTTTGAAACGGTCGTTTTGAAATATGGACGTCCTTTGAATTTTTTGGTCGATATGTGACCCCAGGATTTGTTTTCAGGGCAGGTGTCATTTACAGGCCTGCAATGATTTTGAATATCAACTGACCATTAGCGTTGGGATTAAAGCTGCTGTTGTGTGAAACGGCCACAAGGTGGCAGCAGTTCACCCTTACCAAATCTGGTTACTAGGGCAAGAGAACCTCAGTGGAAGTGGTGTTCTAGATTGGAGTTTAGAATGGAATGTGCCAGGAGAAAGCCCCTCACGTTTGTCTCACTACTTCTTGTTCGTGTTTTTAATTTAATTTTTTATTTCTTATTACAGCAAGTTTGATTACAATGTTTGGCTTGTTGTAGATGTGGAAGATGTGGTTCTTTTACACGTATACAGATGTCTGTTCTTCCTGGGATCCTTTTCCCATGTACGTTATGACAGAATGTTGAGTAGTCCTCTCTTGGTATTCTGTAGGTCTTTGGTGATTATATATGTCACCTGTGTTTGTATATGTCTGTTAACCCCGATATCGTAATGAAACCAATCCTCACACCTTTCCATTGGTGAACCATAAGTTTGTGTAATGAATCTGTGATTGCCCTTCTCCGTGGAAATATCTGCCCTGGTATCCATTTTTAGGTAACACCTATAAGTGATATGATATGATATGTGTCTTTCACTTTCTGACTTACTACAAGTCACGTGATTACTTCTAGACTCATCTACGGTGCTGCAAATGGCATTGTGTCCTTTTTTCCCTTGGCGTCTCTTCTGCCTTAGCGGGGTCCATTTTCAACAATGTGATTCCCTGAGGGTTGTGGATTAGCTGACCTGGGCAGCCTTACCCTGACGGCCCGCCCTCCCCAGGTCTGCCTCGTTGAGGTCAATATAAACAGCGCTCCAGGCAGCAATAGCCCCTGAAGCTGTGCCTGACTCCATATTGTCTGCCCCGTCAGCAGTCTCGGGGCTGTGCTGCTGGGAGGGAGTGAGGGGCCACAGCTTTGTGGGTGGCCCGGTGTGAGTGGGGTTCTGCTGGCCTTTCTGCAGGAGTTGCCAGGCTGCCGCCTGTAAAGAAGAGGTTGTGTCACCCATAACTTCTGCTGGAATTTCTCTCCGGACAGAGGTGAGGAAGGAAAAAAGTAGTGGGGGCCGGGAGAGGAGGGGAATCTCAGGCAGGGCAATGGAAAGCTTCTGGAAGAGCGCCCGGGTCAAGACCACCCTGGCTGGCCTGCAGGCACCAAGTTGGCCTGCGTGCTGTCACTGGTGTGGCTCGACAGCCCTTCCTCTAGGCTTTCAAGCCCTTGTACATATTCAGGTTTTTTACCTAGGAAGGGTGGGAACAGTTCAGCAGCATCTGGCCTGGGGCTCAGCTCACGTTTACTCACAGATGCCTCGGCACGGTCCCCCAGCTTTGCAATGAGGATGCTCCTTGCGTGGGGTTGGGTTGCTGGCTGTATGGGAGATGGTTTTCCACCTCTGACCAATTTCAGAATTGTTTACCGCTGGAGCAAGTGCGCTGATAGGGTTTTCCTCTGTATAACTCATGGGTTCAGGTTTTTTTTTTCCTTTATGGTTCAAGTTAGATTTTATTCCTCTGTTATATATTTATAGATATAAGCATGGAAATAATTCATTCCTATAAATACATCTGTGTGACGGGAAGAACTTTTTTCTCTTTTATTTTTAAATTTTATTTTTTAAAATTTTGAAATTCAATTTTATTTTTTTTATACAGCACGTTATTATTAGTTATGTATTTTATGCATATACATGTATACAGGTCAATCCCAATCTCCCAACTCATCCCACCACCACCACCCCATGGCTTCCCACACTTGGTGTCCATACGTTTGTTCTCTACCTCTGTGTCTCTATTTCTTCCCTGCAAACCAGTTCATCTGTACCATTTTTTAGGTTCCACATATATGCATTAATATACAGTATTTGGTTTCCTCTTTCTGACTTACTTCACTCTGTATGACAGTCTCTCGATCCATCGATGTCTCTACAAATGACCCAGTTTCATTCCTTTTTATGGCCGAGTAATATTCCATTTTATATATGTACCACATCTGTATCCATTCATCTTTCTGTGGGCATTTAGGTTGCTTCCATTACCTGGCTATTGTAAATAGTGCTGCAAAGAACATTGTGGTGAATGTGCCTTTTTGAAATACGGTTTTCTCTGGGTATATGCCCAGAAGTGGGATTGCTGGATCAGATGGTAATTCTATTTCTAATTTTTTTAAGGAAACTCCATACTGTTCTCCATAGTGACTGTATCAATTTACATTCCCACCAATAGTGGAAGAGGGCTCCTTTTGTCCACACCCTCCCCAGAATTGGTTGTCTGTAGATTTTCTGATGATGCCGATTCTAACAGGTGTGAGGTGATACCTCATTGTAGTTTTGATTTGCATTTCTCTAATAATTAGTGCTGTTGAGCAGCTTTTCATGTGCGTCTTGGCCATCTCTGTGTCTTCTTTGAAGAAACGTCTCTTTAGATCTTCTACCCATTTTTGTATTGGTTTGTTTGTTTTTTTAATATTAAGCTGCATGAGCTGTTTATATATATTGGAGATTAAACCTCTGTCCATTGATTCGTTTGCAACGATTTTTGCCCATTCTGAGGGATGCCTTTTTCCATTCCCGTTTTTTCTAACAAAAAAGGAAAGAAGGGAAAAGAAGCAGAACACTAATGTGCGTAAAATATGCCTTTTTAAACGGTCGTTTTGAAATATGGACGTCCTTTGAAATTTTTGGTCGATATGTGACCCCAGGATTTGTTTTCAGGGCAGGTGTCATTTACAGGCCTGCAATGATTTTGAATATCAACTGACCATTAGCGCTGGGATTAAAGCTGCTGTTGTGTGAAACGGCCACAAGGTGGCAGCAGTTCACCCTTACCAAATCTGGTTACTAGGGCAAGAGAGCCTCAGTGGAAGTGGTGTTCTAGATTGGAGTTTAGAATGGAATGTGCCAGGAGAAAGCCCCTCAAGTTTGTCTCACTACTTCTTGTTCGTGTTTTTAATTTAATTTTTTTATTTTTTATTACAGCAATTTTCATTACAATGTTTGGCTTGTTGTAGGTGTGGAAAATGTGGTTCTTTTACACATATACAGATGTCTGTTCTTCCTGGGATCCTTTTCCCATGTACGTTATGACAGAATGTTGAGTAGTCCTCTCTTGGTATTCTGTAGGTCTTTGGTGATTATATATGTCACCTGTGTTTGTATATGTCTGTTAACCCCGATATCGTAATGAAACCAATCCTCACACCATTCCATTGGTGAACCATAAGTGTGTTTAATGAATCTGTGATTGCCTTCTCCGTGGAAATATCTGCCCTGGTATCCATTTTTAGGTAACACCTATAAGTGATATGATATGATATGTGTCTTTCACTTTCTGACTTACTACAAGTCACGTGATTACTTCTAGACTCATCTACGGTGCTGCAAATGGCATTGTGTCCTTTTTTCCCTTGGCGTCTCTTCTGCCTTAGCGGGGTCCATTTTCAACAATGTGATTCCCTGAGGGTTGTGGATTAGCTGACCTGGGCAGCCTTACCCTGACGGCCCGCCCTCCCCAGGTCTGCCTCGTTGAGGTCAATATAAACAGCGCTCCAGGCAGCAATAGCCCCTGAAGCTGTGCCTGACTCCATATTGTCTGCCCCGTCAGCAGTCTCGGGGCTGTGCTGGTGGGAGGGAGTGAGGGGCCACAGCTTTGTGGGTGGCCCGGTGTGAGTGGGGTTCTGCTGGCCTTTCTGCAGGAGTTGCCAAGCTGCCGCCTGTAAAGAAGAGGTTGTGTCACCCATACCTTCTGCTGGAATTTCTCTCCGGACAGAGGTGAGGAAGAAAAAAATCAGTGGGGGCCGGGACAGGAGGGGTATCTCAGGCAGGGCAATGGAAAGCTTCTGGAAGAGCGCCCGGTGCCAGGACCACACTGGCTGGCCTGCAGGCACCAAGTTGGCCTGCGTGCTGTCACTGGTGTGGCTCCACGGTCCTTCCTATAGGCTTTCAAGCCCTTGTACATATTCAGGTGTCTTACCTGGAAAGGGTGGGAACAGTTCAGCAGCAGCTGGCCTGGGGCTCAGCTCACGTTTACTCACAGATGCCTCGGCACGGTCCCCCAGCTTTGCAATGAGGACGCTCCTTGCGTGGGGGGTGGGTTGCTGGCTGTATGGGAGATGGTTCCCCACCTCTGACCAATTTCAGAATTGTTTACCACTGGAGCAAGTGCCCTGATAGGGATTTCCTCTGTATAACTCATGGGTTCACTTTTTTTTCTTTTATGGTTCAAGTTAGATTTTATTCCTCTTTTATGTATTTATAGATATAAGCATGGAAATAATTCATTCCTATAAATACATCTGTGTGACGGGAAGAACTTTTTTCGGTTTTATTTTTAAATTTTATTTTTTAAAATTTTGAAATTTAATTTTATTTATTTTTTTATACAGCACGTTATTATTAGTTATGTATTTTATGCATATACATGTATACAGGTCAATCCCAAACTCCCAACTCATCCCACCACCACCACCCCATGGCTTCCCACACTTGGTGTCCATACGTTTGTTCTCTACCTCTGTGTCTCTATTTCTTCCCTGTAAACCAGTTCATCTGTACCATTTTTTAGGCTCCACATATATGCATTAATATACAATATTTGTTTTCCTCTTTCTGACTTACTTCTTTCTGTATGACAGTCTCTCGATCCATCGATGTCTCTACAAATGACCAGTTTCATTCCTTTTCATGGCTGAGTAATATTCCATTTCATATATGTACCACATCTTTATCCATTCATCTGTCTGAGGGAATTTAGGTTGCTTCCATTACCTGGCTATTGTAAATAGTGCTGCAACGAACATTGTGGTGTATCTGCCTTTTTGATTTACGGTTTTCTCTGGGTATATGCCCAGAATTGGGATTGCTGGATCAGATGGAAATTCTATTTCTAATTTTTTTAAGGAAACTCCATACTGTTCTCCATAGTGACTGTATCAATTTACATTCCCACCAATAGTGGAAGAGGGCTCCTTTTGTCCACACCCTCCCCAGAATTGGTTGTTTGTAGTTTTCTGATGATGCCGATTCTAACAGGTGTGAGGTGATACCTCATTGTAGTTTTGATTTGCATTTCTCTAATAATTAGTGCTGTTGAGCAGCTTTTCATGTGCGTCTCGGCCATCTCTATGTCTTCTTTGAAGAAACGTCTCTTTAGATCTTCTGCCCATTTTTGTAGTGGGTTGTTTGTTTTTTTAATATTATGCTGCATGAGCTGTTTATATATATTGGAAATTAAACCTCTGTCCATTGATTCGTTTGCAACGATTTTCGCCCATTCTGAGGGATGCCTTTTTCCATTCCCGTGTTTTTTAACAAAAAAGTTAAGAAAGGAAAAGAAGCAGAACACTAATGTGCGTAAAATATGCCTTTTGAAACGGTCGTTTTGAAATATGGACGTCCTTTGAATTTTTTGGTCGATATGTGACCCCAGGATTTGTTTTCAGGGCAGGTGTCATTTACAGGCCTGCAATGATTTTGAATATCAACTGACCATTAGCGCTGGGATTAAAGCTGCTGTTGTGTGAAACGGCCACAAGGTGGCAGCAGTTCTCCCTTACCAAATCTGGTTACTAGGGCAAGAGAGCCTCAGTGGAAGTGGTGTTCTAGATTGGAATTTAGAATGGAATGTGCCAGGAGAAAGCCCCTCAAGTTTGTCTCACTACTTCTTGTTCGTGTTTTTAATTTAATTTTTTTTTATTTTTTATTACAGACAGTTTGATTACAATGTTTGGCTTGTTGTAGGTGTGGAAGATGTGGTTCTTTTACACATATACAGATGTCTGTTCTTCCTGGGATCCTTTTCCCATGTACGTTATGACAGAATGTTGAGTAGTCCTCTCTTGGTATTCTGTAGGTCTTTGGTGATTATATATGTCACCTGTGTTTGTATATGTCTGTTAACCCCGATATCGTAATGAAACCAATCCTCACACCTTTCCATTGGTGAACCATAAGTTTGTTTAATGAATCTGTGATTGCCCTTCTCCGTGGAAATATCTGCCCTGGTATCCATTTTTAGGTAACACCTATAAGTGATATGATATGATATGTGTCTTTCACTTTCTGACTTACTACAAGTCACGTGATTACTTCTAGACTCATCTACGGTGCTGCAAATAGCATTGTGTCCTTTTTTCCGTTGGCTTCTATTCTGCCTTAGCGAGGTCCATTTTCAACAATGTGATTCCCTGAGGGTTGTGGATTAGCTGACCTGGGCAGCCTTACCCTGCCGGCCCGCCCTCCCCAGGTGTGCCTCGTTGAGGTCAATATAAACAGCGCTCCAGGCAGCAATAGCACCTGAAGCTGTGCCTGACTCCATATTCTCTGCCCCGTCAGCAGTCTCGGGGCTGTGCTGGTGGGAGGGTGTGAGGGGCCACAGCTTTGTGGGTGGCCCGGTGTGAGTGGGGTTCTGCTGGCCTTTCTGCAGGAGTAGCCACGCTGCAACCTGTAAAGAAGAGGATGGGTCACCTAAACCTTCCGCTGGAATTTCTCTCCGGACAGAGGTGAGGAAGGAAAAAAGCAGTGGGGGCCAGGACAGGAGGGGTATCTCAGGCAGGGCAATGGAAAGCTTCCGGACGAGCGCCCGGGCCCAGGACCACCCTGGCTGGCCTGCAGGCACCAAGTTGGCCTGCGTGCTGTCGCTGGTGTGGCTCCACGGCCCTTCCTCTAGGCTTTCAAGCCCTTGTACATATTCAGGTGTTTTACCTGGGAAGGGTGGGAACAGTTCAGCAGCAGCTGGCCTGGGGCTCAGCTCACGTTTACGCCCAGATGCCTCGGCACAATCCCCCAGCTTTGCAATGAGGACGCTCCTTGCGTGGGGGTTGGGGTGCTGGCTGTATCGGAGATGGTTCCCCACCTCTGACCAATTTCAGAATTCTTTACCGCTGGAGCAAGTGTCCAGATAGGGTTTTCCTCTGTATAAATGGTGGGTTCAGGTTTTTTTTTTCTTTTATGTTTCAAGTTAGATTTTATTCCTCTTTTATGTATTTATAGATATAAGCATGGAAATAATTCATTCCTATAAATACATCTGTGTGACGGGAAGAACTTTTTTCTCTTTTATTTTTAAATTTTATTTTTTTTAAATTTTGAAATACAATTTTCTTTATGTTTTTATACAGCAGGTTATTATTAGATATATATTTTATGCATATACATGTATACAGGTCAATCCCAATCTCCCAACTCATCCCACCACCACCACCCCATGGCTTCCCACACTTGGTGTCCATACGTTTGTTCTCTACCTCTGTGTCTCTATTTCTTCCCTGCAAGCCAGTTCATCTGTACCATTTTTTAGGCTCCACATATATGCATTAATATACAATATTTGTTTTCCTCTTCCTGACTAACTTCATTCTGTATGACAGTCTCTCGATCCATCGATGTCTCTACAAATGACTCAGTTTCATTCCTTTTTATGGCCGAGTAATATTCCATTTTATATATGTACCACATCTTTATCCATTCATCTGTCTGTGGGCATTTAGGTGGCTTCCATTACCTGGCTATTGTAAATAGTGCTGCAACGAACATTGTGGTGAATGTGCCTTTTTGATTTACGGTTTGCTCTGTGTATATGCCCAGAAGTGGGATTGCTGGATCAGATGGTAATTCTATTTCTAGTTTTTTTAAGGAAACTCCATACTGTTCTCCATAGTGACTGTATCAATTTACATTCCCACCAATAGTGGAAGAGGGCTCCTTTTGTCCACACCCTCCCCAGAATTTGTTGTTTGTAGATTTTCTGATGATGCCGATTCTAACAGGTGTGAGGTGATACCTCATTGTAGTTTTGATTTGCATTTCTCTAATAATTAGTGCTGTTGAGCAGCTTTTCATGTGCGTCTTGGCCATCTCTGTGTCTTCTTTGAAGAAACGTCTCTTTAGATCTTCTGCCCATTTTTGTATTGGGTTGTTTGTTTTTTAATATGAAGCTGCATGAGCTGTTTATATATATTGGAGATTAAACCTCTGTCCATTGATTCGTTTGCAATGATTTTCGCCCATTCTGAGGGATGCCTTTTTCCATTCCCGTGATTTTCAACAAAAAAGGAAAGAAAGGAAAAGAAGCAGAACACTAATGTGCGTAAAATATGCCTTTTGAAACGGTCGTTTTGAAATATGGACGTCCTTTGTATTTTTTGGTCGATATGTGACCCCAGGATTTGTTTTCAGGGCAGGTGTCATTTACAGGCCTGTAATGATTTTGAATATCAACTGACCATTAGTGTTGGGATTAAAGCTGCTGTTGTGTGAAACGGCCACAAGGTGGCAGCAGTTCACCCTTACCAAATCTGGTTACTATGGCAAGAGAGCCTCAGTGGAAGTGGTGTTCTAGATTGGAGTTTAGAATGGAATGTGCCAGGAGAAAGCCCCTCACGTTTGTCTCACTACATCTTGTTCGTGTTTTTAATTTAATTTGTTTTATTTTTTATTACAGCAAGTTTGATTACAATGTTTGGCTTGTTGTAGGTGTGGAAGATGTGGTTCTTTTACACATATACAGATGTCTGTTCTTCCTGGGATCCTTTTCCCATGTACGTTATGACAGAATGTTGAGTAGTCCTCTCTTGGTATTCTGTAGGTCTTTGGTGATTATATATGTCACCTGTGTTTGTATATGTCTGTTAACCCTGATATCGTAATGAAACCAATCCTCACACTTTTCCATTGGTGAACCATAAGTTTGTTTAATGAATCTGTGATTGCCGTTCTCTGTGGAAATATCTGCCCTGGTATCCATTTTTAGGTAACACCTATAAATGATATGATATGTGTCTTTCACTTTCTGACTTACTACAAATCACGTGATTACTTCTAGACTCATCTACGGTGCTGCAAATGGCATTGTGTCCTTTTTTCCCTTGGCTTCTCTTCTGCCTTAGCGGGGTCCATTTTCAACAATGTGATTCCCTGAGGGTTGTGGATTAGCTGACCTGGGCAGCCTTACCCTGCCGGCCCGCCCTCCCCAGGTGTGCCTCTTTGAGGTCAATATAAACAGAGCTCCAGGCAGCAATAGCCCCTGAAGCTGTGCCTGACTCCATATTCTCTGCCCCGTCAGCAGTCTCGGGGCTGTGCTGGTGGGAGGGAGTGAGGGGCCACAGCTTTGTGGGTGGCCCGGTGTGAGTGGGGTTCTGCTGGCCTTTCTGCAGGAGTTGCCAGGCTGCCGCCTGTAAAGAAGAGGATGTGTCAACCATACCTTCCGCTGGAATATCTCTCCGGACAGAGGTGAGGAAGGAAAAAAGCAGTGGGGGCCGGGACAGGAGGGGTATCTCAGGCAGGGCAATGGAAAGCTTCTGGAAGAGCGCCCGGGGCCAGGACCACCCTGGCTGGCCTGCAGGCACCAAGTTGGCCTGCGTGCTGTCACTGGTGTGGGTCCACGGTCCTTCCTCTAGGCTTTCAAGCCCTTGTACATATTCAGCTGTTTTACCTGGAAAGGGTGGGAACAGTTCAGCAGCAGCTGGCCTGGGGCTCAGCTCACGTTTACTCACAGATGCCTCGGCACGGTCCCCCAGCTTTGCAATGAGGACGCTCCTTGCGTGGGGGCTGGGTTGCTGGCTGTATGGGAGATGGTTCCCCAACTCTCACCAATTTCAGAATTGTTTACCACTGGAGCAAGTGCCCTGATAGGGATTTCCTCTATAACTCGTGGGTTCAGGTTTTTTTTTCTTTTATGGTTCAAGTTAGATTTTATTCTTCTTTTATGTGTTTATACATATAAGCATGGAAATAATTCGTTCCTAAAAATACATCTGTGTGACGGGAAGAACTTTTTTTCTGTTTTATTTTTAAATTTTATTTTTTAAAATTTTGAAATTTAATTTTATTTATTTTTTTATACAGCACGTTATTATTAGTTATGTATTTTATGCATATACATGTATACAGGTCAATCCCAAACTCCCAACTCATCCCACCACCACCACCCCATGGCTTCCCACACTTGGTGTCCATACGTTTGTTCTCTACCTCTGTGTCTCTATTTCTTCCCTGCAAACCAGTTCATCTGTACCATTTTTAGGCTCCACATATATGCATTAATATACAATATTTGTTTTCCTCTTTCTGACTTACTTCATTCTGTATGACAGTCTCTCGATCCATCGATGTCTCTACAAATGACCCAGTTTCATTCCTTTTTATGGCCGAGTAATATTCCATTTTATATATGTACCACATCTGTATCCATTCATCTTTCTGTGGGCATTTAGGTTGCTTCCATTACCTGGCTATTGTAAATAGTGCTGCAACGAACATTGTGGTGAATGTGCCCTTTTGAAATACGGTTATCTCTGGGTATATGCCCAGAAGTGGGATTGCGGGATCTGATGGTAATTCTATTTCTAGTTTTTTTTAAGGAAACTCCATAGTGTTCTCGATAGTGACTGTATCAATTTACATTCCCACCAATAGTGGAAGAGGGCTCCTTTTGTCCACACCCTCCCCAGAATTGGTTGTTTGTAGATTTTCTGATGATGATGATTCTAACAGGTGTGATGTGATACCTCATTGTAGTTTTCATTTGCATTTCTCTAATAATTAGTTCTGTTGAGCAGCCTTTCATGTGCGTCTTGGCCATCTCTGTGTCTCCTTTGAAGAAACGTCTCTTTAGATCTTCTGCCCATTATTTGGGGGTTGTTTGTTTTTTTAATATTAAGCTGCATGTGCTGTTTATATATATTGGAGATTAAACCTCTGTCCATTGATTCGTCTGCAACGATTTTCGCCCATTCTGAGGGATGCCTTTTTCCATTCCCGTGTTTTTTAACAAAAAAGGAAAGAAAGGAAAAGAAGCAGAACACTAATGTGCGTAAAATATGCCTTTTGAAACGGTCGTTTTGAAATATGGACGTCCTTTGAATTTTTTGGTCGATATGTGACCCCAGGATTTGTTTTCAGGGCAGGTGTCATTTACAGGCCTGTAATGATTTTGAATATCAACTGACCATTAGTGTTGGGATTAAAGCTGCTGTTGTGTGAAACGGCCACAAGGTGGCAGCAGTTCACCCTTACCAAATCTGGTTACTAGGGCAAGAGAGCCTCAGTGGAAGTGGTGTTCTAGATTGGAGTTTAGAATGGAATGTGCCAGGAGAAAGCCCCTCAAGTTTGTCTCACTACTTCTTGTTCGTGTTTTTAATTTAATTTTTTTTTATTTTTTATTACAGACAGTTTGATTACAATGTTTGGCTTGTTGTAGGTGTGGAAGATGTGGTTCTTTTACACATATACAGATGTCTGTTCTTCCTGGGATCCTTTTCCCATGTACGTTATGACAGAATGTTGAGTAGTCCTCTCTTGGTATTCTGTAGGTCTTTGGTGATTATATATGTCACCTGTGTTTGTATATGTCTGTTAACCCCGATATCGTAATGAAACCAATCCTCACACCTTTCCATTGGTGAACCATAAGTTTGTTTAATGAATCTGTGATTGCCCTTCTCCGTGGAAATATCTGCCCTGGTATCCATTTTTAGGTAACACCTATAAGTGATATGATATGATATGTGTCTTTCACTTTCTGACTTACTACAAGTCACGTGATTACTTCTAGACTCATCTACGGTGCTGCAAATAGCATTGTGTCCTTTTTTCCGTTGGCTTCTATTCTGCCTTAGCGAGGTCCATTTTCAACAATGTGATTCCCTGAGGGTTGTGGATTAGCTGACCTGGGCAGCCTTACCCTGCCGGCCCGCCCTCCCCAGGTGTGCCTCGTTGAGGTCAATATAAACAGCGCTCCAGGCAGCAATAGCACCTGAAGCTGTGCCTGACTCCATATTCTCTGCCCCGTCAGCAGTCTCGGGGCTGTGCTGGTGGGAGGGTGTGAGGGGCCACAGCTTTGTGGGTGGCCCGGTGTGAGTGGGGTTCTGCTGGCCTTTCTGCAGGAGTAGCCACGCTGCAACCTGTAAAGAAGAGGATGGGTCACCTAAACCTTCCGCTGGAATTTCTCTCCGGACAGAGGTGAGGAAGGAAAAAAGCAGTGGGGGCCAGGACAGGAGGGGTATCTCAGGCAGGGCAATGGAAAGCTTCCGGACGAGCGCCCGGGCCCAGGACCACCCTGGCTGGCCTGCAGGCACCAAGTTGGCCTGCGTGCTGTCGCTGGTGTGGCTCCACGGCCCTTCCTCTAGGCTTTCAAGCCCTTGTACATATTCAGGTGTTTTACCTGGGAAGGGTGGGAACAGTTCAGCAGCAGCTGGCCTGGGGCTCAGCTCACGTTTACGCCCAGATGCCTCGGCACAATCCCCCAGCTTTGCAATGAGGACGCTCCTTGCGTGGGGGTTGGGGTGCTGGCTGTATCGGAGATGGTTCCCCACCTCTGACCAATTTCAGAATTCTTTACCGCTGGAGCAAGTGTCCAGATAGGGTTTTCCTCTGTATAAATGGTGGGTTCAGGTTTTTTTTTTCTTTTATGTTTCAAGTTAGATTTTATTCCTCTTTTATGTATTTATAGATATAAGCATGGAAATAATTCATTCCTATAAATACATCTGTGTGACGGGAAGAACTTTTTTCTCTTTTATTTTTAAATTTTATTTTTTTTAAATTTTGAAATACAATTTTCTTTATGTTTTTATACAGCAGGTTATTATTAGATATATATTTTATGCATATACATGTATACAGGTCAATCCCAATCTCCCAACTCATCCCACCACCACCACCCCATGGCTTCCCACACTTGGTGTCCATACGTTTGTTCTCTACCTCTGTGTCTCTATTTCTTCCCTGCAAGCCAGTTCATCTGTACCATTTTTTAGGCTCCACATATATGCATTAATATACAATATTTGTTTTCCTCTTCCTGACTAACTTCATTCTGTATGACAGTCTCTCGATCCATCGATGTCTCTACAAATGACTCAGTTTCATTCCTTTTTATGGCCGAGTAATATTCCATTTTATATATGTACCACATCTTTATCCATTCATCTGTCTGTGGGCATTTAGGTGGCTTCCATTACCTGGCTATTGTAAATAGTGCTGCAACGAACATTGTGGTGAATGTGCCTTTTTGATTTACGGTTTGCTCTGTGTATATGCCCAGAAGTGGGATTGCTGGATCAGATGGTAATTCTATTTCTAGTTTTTTTAAGGAAACTCCATACTGTTCTCCATAGTGACTGTATCAATTTACATTCCCACCAATAGTGGAAGAGGGCTCCTTTTGTCCACACCCTCCCCAGAATTTGTTGTTTGTAGATTTTCTGATGATGCCGATTCTAACAGGTGTGAGGTGATACCTCATTGTAGTTTTGATTTGCATTTCTCTAATAATTAGTGCTGTTGAGCAGCTTTTCATGTGCGTCTTGGCCATCTCTGTGTCTTCTTTGAAGAAACGTCTCTTTAGATCTTCTGCCCATTTTTGTATTGGGTTGTTTGTTTTTTAATATGAAGCTGCATGAGCTGTTTATATATATTGGAGATTAAACCTCTGTCCATTGATTCGTTTGCAATGATTTTCGCCCATTCTGAGGGATGCCTTTTTCCATTCCCGTGATTTTCAACAAAAAAGGAAAGAAAGGAAAAGAAGCAGAACACTAATGTGCGTAAAATATGCCTTTTGAAACGGTCGTTTTGAAATATGGACGTCCTTTGTATTTTTTGGTCGATATGTGACCCCAGGATTTGTTTTCAGGGCAGGTGTCATTTACAGGCCTGTAATGATTTTGAATATCAACTGACCATTAGTGTTGGGATTAAAGCTGCTGTTGTGTGAAACGGCCACAAGGTGGCAGCAGTTCACCCTTACCAAATCTGGTTACTATGGCAAGAGAGCCTCAGTGGAAGTGGTGTTCTAGATTGGAGTTTAGAATGGAATGTGCCAGGAGAAAGCCCCTCACGTTTGTCTCACTACATCTTGTTCGTGTTTTTAATTTAATTTGTTTTATTTTTTATTACAGCAAGTTTGATTACAATGTTTGGCTTGTTGTAGGTGTGGAAGATGTGGTTCTTTTACACATATACAGATGTCTGTTCTTCCTGGGATCCTTTTCCCATGTACGTTATGACAGAATGTTGAGTAGTCCTCTCTTGGTATTCTGTAGGTCTTTGGTGATTATATATGTCACCTGTGTTTGTATATGTCTGTTAACCCTGATATCGTAATGAAACCAATCCTCACACTTTTCCATTGGTGAACCATAAGTTTGTTTAATGAATCTGTGATTGCCGTTCTCTGTGGAAATATCTGCCCTGGTATCCATTTTTAGGTAACACCTATAAATGATATGATATGTGTCTTTCACTTTCTGACTTACTACAAATCACGTGATTACTTCTAGACTCATCTACGGTGCTGCAAATGGCATTGTGTCCTTTTTTCCCTTGGCTTCTCTTCTGCCTTAGCGGGGTCCATTTTCAACAATGTGATTCCCTGAGGGTTGTGGATTAGCTGACCTGGGCAGCCTTACCCTGCCGGCCCGCCCTCCCCAGGTGTGCCTCTTTGAGGTCAATATAAACAGAGCTCCAGGCAGCAATAGCCC
The DNA here is from genome assembly GCF_964341445.2 of Mesoplodon mirus. Taxonomy (NCBI): domain Eukaryota; kingdom Metazoa; phylum Chordata; class Mammalia; order Artiodactyla; family Ziphiidae; genus Mesoplodon; species Mesoplodon mirus. Next base: position 326,886 of record NW_028295549.1, read on the forward strand.
CTGAAGCTGTGCCTGACTCCATATTCTCTGCCCCGTCAGCAGTCTCGGGGCTGTGCTGGTGGGAGGGAGTGAGGGGCCACAGCTTTGTGGGTGGCCCGGTGTGAGTGGGGTTCTGCTGGCCTTTCTGCAGGAGTTGCCAGGCTGCCGCCTGTAAAGAAGAGGATGTGTCAACCATACCTTCCGCTGGAATATCTCTCCGGACAGAGGTGAGGAAGGAAAAAAGCAGTGGGGGCCGGGACAGGAGGGGTATCTCAGGCAGGGCAATGGAAAGCTTCTGGAAGAGCGCCCGGGGCCAGGACCACCCTGGCTGGCCTGCAGGCACCAAGTTGGCCTGCGTGCTGTCACTGGTGTGGGTCCACGGTCCTTCCTCTAGGCTTTCAAGCCCTTGTACATATTCAGCTGTTTTACCTGGAAAGGGTGGGAACAGTTCAGCAGCAGCTGGCCTGGGGCTCAGCTCACGTTTACTCACAGATGCCTCGGCACGGTCCCCCAGCTTTGCAATGAGGACGCTCCTTGCGTGGGGGCTGGGTTGCTGGCTGTATGGGAGATGGTTCCCCAACTCTCACCAATTTCAGAATTGTTTACCACTGGAGCAAGTGCCCTGATAGGGATTTCCTCTATAACTCGTGGGTTCAGGTTTTTTTTTCTTTTATGGTTCAAGTTAGATTTTATTCTTCTTTTATGTGTTTATACATATAAGCATGGAAATAATTCGTTCCTAAAAATACATCTGTGTGACGGGAAGAACTTTTTTTCTGTTTTATTTTTAAATTTTATTTTTTAAAATTTTGAAATTTAATTTTATTTATTTTTTTATACAGCACGTTATTATTAGTTATGTATTTTATGCATATACATGTATACAGGTCAATCCCAAACTCCCAACTCATCCCACCACCACCACCCCATGGCTTCCCACACTTGGTGTCCATACGTTTGTTCTCTACCTCTGTGTCTCTATTTCTTCCCTGCAAACCAGTTCATCTGTACCATTTTTAGGCTCCACATATATGCATTAATATACAATATTTGTTTTCCTCTTTCTGACTTACTTCATTCTGTATGACAGTCTCTCGATCCATCGATGTCTCTACAAATGACCCAGTTTCATTCCTTTTTATGGCCGAGTAATATTCCATTTTATATATGTACCACATCTGTATCCATTCATCTTTCTGTGGGCATTTAGGTTGCTTCCATTACCTGGCTATTGTAAATAGTGCTGCAACGAACATTGTGGTGAATGTGCCCTTTTGAAATACGGTTATCTCTGGGTATATGCCCAGAAGTGGGATTGCGGGATCTGATGGTAATTCTATTTCTAGTTTTTTTTAAGGAAACTCCATAGTGTTCTCGATAGTGACTGTATCAATTTACATTCCCACCAATAGTGGAAGAGGGCTCCTTTTGTCCACACCCTCCCCAGAATTGGTTGTTTGTAGATTTTCTGATGATGATGATTCTAACAGGTGTGATGTGATACCTCATTGTAGTTTTCATTTGCATTTCTCTAATAATTAGTTCTGTTGAGCAGCCTTTCATGTGCGTCTTGGCCATCTCTGTGTCTCCTTTGAAGAAACGTCTCTTTAGATCTTCTGCCCATTATTTGGGGGTTGTTTGTTTTTTTAATATTAAGCTGCATGTGCTGTTTATATATATTGGAGATTAAACCTCTGTCCATTGATTCGTCTGCAACGATTTTCGCCCATTCTGAGGGATGCCTTTTTCCATTCCCGTGTTTTTTAACAAAAAAGGAAAGAAAGGAAAAGAAGCAGAACACTAATGTGCGTAAAATATGCCTTTTGAAACGGTCGTTTTGAAATATGGACGTCCTTTGAATTTTTTGGTCGATATGTGACCCCAGGATTTGTTTTCAGGGCAGGTGTCATTTACAGGCCTGTAATGATTTTGAATATCAACTGACCATTAGTGTTGGGATTAAAGCTGCTGTTGTGTGAAACGGCCACAAGGTGGCAGCAGTTCACCCTTACCAAATCTGGTTACTAGGGCAAGAGAGCCTCAGTGGAAGTGGTGTTCTAGATTGGAGTTTAGAATGGAATGTGCCAGGAGAAAGCCCCTCACGTTTGTCTCACTACTTCTTGTTCGTGTATTTAATTTAATTTAATATTTTTTATTACAGCAAGTTTGATTACAATATTTGGCTTGTTGTAGGTGTGGAAGATGTGGTTCTTTTACACATATACAGATGACTGTTCTTCCTGGGATCCTTTTCCCATGTACGTTATGACAGAATGTTGAGTAGTCCTCTCTTGCTATTCTGTAGGTCTTTGGTGATTATATATGTCACCTGAGTTTGTATATGTCTGTTAACCCCGATATCGTAATGAAACCAATCCTCACACCTTTCCATTGGTGAACCATAAGTTTGTTTAATGAATCTGTGATTGCCCTTCTCCGTGGAAATATCTGCCCTGGTATCCATTTTTAGGTAACACCTATAAGTGATAAGATATGATATGTGTCTTTCACTTTCTCACTTACTACAAGTCACGTGATTACTTCTAGACTCATCTACGGTGCTGCAAATGGCATTGTGTCCTTTTTTCCCTTGGCTTCTCTTATGCCTTAGCGGGGTCCATTTTTAACAATGTGATTCCCTGAGGGTTGTGGATTAGCTGACCTGGGCAGCCTTACCCTGCCGGCCCGCCCTCCCCAGGTGTGCCTCGTTGAGGTCAATATAAACAGCGCTCCAGGCAGCAATAGCCCCTGAAGCTGTGCCTGACTCCATATTCTCTGCCCCGTCAGCAGTCTCGGGGCTGTGCTGGTGGGAGGGAGTGAGGGGCCACAGCTTTGTGGGTGGCCCGGCGTGAGTGGGGTTCTGCTGGCCTTTCTGCAGGAGTTGCCAGGCTGCCGCCTGTAAAGAAGAGGATGTGTCACCCATACCTTCCGCTGCAATTTCTCTCCGGACCGAGGTGAGGAAGGAAAAAAGCAGTGGGGGCCGGGACAGGAGGGTTATCTCAGGCAGGGCAATGGAAAGCTTCTGGAAGAGCGCCCGGGGCCAAGACCACCCTGGCTGGCCTGCAGGCACCAAGTTGGCCTGCGTGCTGTCGCTGGTGTGGCTCCACGGTCCTTCCTCTAGGCTTTCAAGCCCCTGTACATATTCAGGTGTTTTACCTGGAAAGGGTGGGAACAGTTCAGCAGCAGCTGGCCTGGGGCTCAGCTCACGTTTACTCACAGATGCCTCGGCACGGTCCCCCAGCTTTGCAATGAGGACGCTCCTTGCGTGGGCGGTGGGTTGCTGGCTGTATGGGAGATGGTTTCCCACCTCTGACCAATTTTAGAATTGTTTACCGCTGGAGCAAGTGCGCTGATAGGGTTTTCCTCTGTATAACTCATGGGTTCAGGTTTTTTTTTTTTTTTTTTTTTTATTTTTTTTATTTATTTTTTTTTTTTTGTGGTATGCGGGCCTCTCACTGTTGTGGCCTCTCCCATTGCGGAGCACAGGCTCCGGATGCGCAGGCCCAGCGGCCATGGCTCACGGGCCCAGCCGCTCCGCGGCATATGGGATCCTCCCAGACCGGGGCACGAACCCGTATCCCCTGCATCGGCAGGCGGACTCTCAACCACTGCGCCACCAGGGAGGCCCGGGTTCAGGTTTTTTTTTTCTTTTATGGTTCAAGTTAGATTTTATTCCTCTTTTATATATTTATAGATATAAGCATGGAAATAATTCATTCCTATAAATACATCTGTGAGACGGGAAGAACTTTATTCTCTTTTATTTTTAAATTTTATTTTTTAAAATTTTGAAATTTAATTTTATTTTTTTTATACAGCAGGTTATTATTAGTTATGTATTTTATGCATATACATGTATACAGGTCAATCCCAATCTCCCAACTCATCCCACCACCACCACCCCATGGCTTCCCACACTTGGTGTCCATACGTTTGTTCTCTACCTCTGTGTCTCTATTTCTTCGCTGCAAACCAGTTCATCTGTACCATTTTTTAGGTTCCACATATATGCCTTAATATACAGTATTTGGTTTCCTCTTTCTGACTTCATTCTGTATGACAGTCTCTTGATCCATCGATATCTCTACAAATGACCCAGTTTCATTCCTTTTTATGGCCGAGTAATATTTCATTTTATATATGTACCACATCTTTATCCATTCATCTGTCTGTGGGCATTTAGGTTGCTTCCATTACCTGGCTATTGTAAATAGTGCTGCAATGAACATTGTGGTGAATGTGCCTTTTTGATTTACGGATTTCTCTGGGTATATGCCCAGAAGTGGGATTGCTGGATCAGATGGTAATTCTATTTCTAGTTTTTTTAAGGAAACTCCATACTGTTCTCCATAGTGACTGTATCAATTTACATTCCAACCAATAGTGGAAGAGGGCTCCTTTTGTCCACATCCTCCGCAGAATTTGTTGTTTGTAGATTTTCTGATGATGCCGATTCTAACGGGTGTGAGGTGATACCTCATTGTAGTTTTTTTTTTTTTTTTTTTTTCGGTAGGCGGGCCTCTCACTGCTGTGGCCTCCCCCCCTGCGGAGCACAGGCTCCGGGCGCGCAGGCCCAGCAGCCATGGCTCACGGTCCCTGCCGCTCCGCGGCATGTGGGATCCTCCCAGACCGGGGCACGAACCCATGTCCCCTGCATCGGCAGGCGGACTCTCAACCACTGCGCCACCAGGGAAGCCCCTCATTGTAGTTTTGATTTGCATTTCTCTAATAATTAGTGCTGTTGAGCAGCTTTTCATGTGCGTCTTGGCCATCTCTGTGTCTTCTTTGAAGAAACGTCTCTTTAGATCTTCTGCTCATTTTTGTATTGGGTTGTTTGTTTTTTTAATATTAAGCTGCATGAGCTGTTTATATATATTGGAGATTAAACCTCTGTCCATTGATTCGTTTGCAACGATTTTTGCCCATTCTGAGGGATGCCTTTTTCCATTCCCGTTTTTTCTAACAAAAAAGGAAAGAAAGGAAAAGAAGCAGAACACTAATGTGTGTAAAATATGCCTTTTGAAACGGTCGTTTTGAAATATGGACGTCCTTTGAATTTTTTGGTCGATATGTGACCCCAGGATTTGTTTTCAGGGCAGGTGTCATTTACAGGCCTGCAATGATTTTGAATATCAACTGACCATTAGCGCTGGGCTTAAAGCTGCTGTTGTGTGAAACGGCCACAAGGTGGCAGCAGTTCACCCTTACCAAATCTGGTTACTAGGGCAAGAGAGCCTCAGTGGAAGTGGTGTTCTAGATTGGAGTTTAGAATGGAATATGCCAGGAGAATGCCCCTCAAGTTTGTCTCACTACTTCTTGTTCGTGTTTTTAATTTAATTATTTTATTTTTTATTACAGCAAGTTTGATTACAATGTTTGGCTTGTTGTAGGTGTGGAAGATGTGGTTCTTTTACACATATACAGATGTCTGTTCTGCCTGGGATCCTTTTCCCATGTACGTTATGACAGAATGTTGAGTAGTCCTGTCTTGGTATTCTGTAGGTCTTTGGTGATTATATATGTCACCTGTGTTTGTATATGTCTGTTAACCCCGATATCGTAATGAAACCAATCCTCACACCTTTCCATCGGTGAACCATAATTTTGTTTAATGAATCTGTGATTGCCCTTCTCCGTGGAAATATCTGCCCTGATATCCATTTTTAGGTAACACCTATAAGTGATATGATATGATATGTGTCTTTCACTTTCTGACTTACTACAATTCACGTGATTACTTCTAGACTCATTTACAGTGCTGCAAATGGCATTCTGTCCTTTTATTCCTTGGCTTCTATTCTGCCTTAGTGAGGTCCATTTTCAACAATGTGATTCCCTGAGGGTTGTGTATTAGCTGACCTGGGCAGCCTTACTCTGCCGGCCCGCCCTCCCCAGGTGTGCCTAGTTGAGGTCAATATAAAGAGCGCTCCAGGCAGCAATAGCCCCTGAAGGTGTGCCTGACTCCATATTCTCTGCCCCGTCAGCAGTCTCGGGTCTTTGCTGGTGGGAGGGAGTGAGGGGCCACAGCTTTGTGGGTGGCCTGGTGTGAGTGGGGCTCTGCTGGCCTTTCTGCAGGAGTTGCCAGGCTGCCGCCTGTAAAGAAGAGGATGTGTCACCCATACCTTCCGCTGGAATTTCTCTCCGGACAGAGGTGAGGAAGGAAAAAAGCAGTGGGGGCCGGGACAGGAGGTGTATCTCAGGCAGGGCAATGGAAAGCTTCTGGAAGAGCGCCCGGGGCCAAGACCACCCTGGCTGGCCTGCAGGCACCAAGTTGGCCTGCGTGCTGTCCCTGGTGTGGCTAGATGGCCCTTCCTCTAGGCTTTCAAGCCCTTGTACATATTCAGGTGTTTTACCTGGGAAGGGTGGGAACAGTTCAGCAGCAGCTGGCCTGGGGCTCAGCTCACGTTTACTCACAGATGCCTCGGCACGGTCCCCCAGCTTTGCAATGAGGACGCTCCTTGCGTGGGGTGTGGGTTGCTGGCTGTATGGGAGATGGTTTCCCACCTCTGACCAATTTCAGAATTGTTTACCGCTGGAGCAAGTGCGCTGATAGGGTTTTCTTCTGTATAACTCATGGGTGCAGGTGATTTTTTCTTTTATGGTTCAAGTTAGATTTTATTCCTCTTTTATATATTTATAGATATAAGCATGGAAATAATTCATTCCTATAAATACATCTGTGTGACGGGAAGAACTTTTTTCTCTTTAATTTTTATATTTTATATTTTAAAATTTTGAAATTCAATTTTATTTTTTTATACAGCACGTTATTATTAGTTATGTATTTTATGCATATACATGTATACAGGTCAATCCCAATCTCCCAACTCATCCCACCACCACCACCCCATGGCTTCCCACACTTGGTGTCCATACGTTTGTTCTCTACCTCTGTGTCTCTATTTCTTCCCTGCAAACCAGTTCATCTGTACCATTTTTTAGGCTCCACATATATGCATTAATATACAGTATTTGTTTTCCTCTTTCTGACTTACTTCATTCTGTATGACAGTCTCTCGATCCATCGATGTCTCTACAAATGACCCAGTTTCATTCCTGTTTATGGCCGAGTAATATTTCATTTTATATATGTACCACATCTTTATCCATTCATCTGTCTGTGGGCATTTAGGTTGCTTCCATTACCTGGCTATTTTAAATAGTGCTGCAACGAACATTGTGGTGAATGTGCCTTTTTGATTTACGGTTTTCTCTGGGTATATGGCCAGAAGTGGGATTGCTGGATCAGATGGTAATTCTATTTCTAGTTTTTTTAAGGAAACTCCATACTGTTCTCCATAGTGACTGTATCAATTTACATTCCCACCAATAGTGGAAGAGGGCTCCTTTTGTCCACACCCTCCCCAGAATTGGTTGTTTGTAGATTTTCTGATGATGCCGATTCTAACAGGTGTGAGGTGATACCTCATTGTTTTTTTTTTTTTTTTCGGTAAGGGGGCCTCTCACTGCTGTGGCCTCCCCCCCTGCGGAGCACAGGCTCCGGACGCGCAGTCCCAGCGGCCATGGCTCACGGGCCCTGCCGCTCCGCGGCATGTGGGATCCTCCCTGACCGGGGCACGAACCCATGTCCCCTGCATCGGCAGGCGGACTCTCAACCACTGCGCCACCACGGAAGCCCCTCATTGTAGTTTTGATTTGCATTTCTCTAATAATTAGTGCTGTTGAGCAGCTTTTCATGTGCGTCTTGGCCATCTCTGTGTCTTCTTTGAAGAAACGTCTCTTTAGATCTTCTGCCCATTTTTGTATTGGGTTGTTTGTTTTTTTAATATTAAGCTGCATGAGCTGTTTATATATATTGGAGATTAAACCTCTGTCCATTGATTCGTTTGCAACGATTTTTGCCCATTCTGAGGGATGCCTTTTTCCATTCCCGTTTTTTCTAACAAAAAAGGAAAGAAAGGAAAAGAAGCAGAACACTAATGTGCGTAAAATATGCCTTTTGAAACGGTCGTTTTGAAATATGGACGTCCTTTGAATTTTTTGGTCGATATGTGACCCCAGGATTTGTTTTCAGGGCAGGTGTCATTTACAGGCCTGCAATGATTTTGAATATCAACTGACCATTAGCGCTGGGATTAAAGCTGCTGTTGTGTGAAACGGCCACAAGGTGGCAGCAGTTCACCCTTACCAAATCTGGTTACTAGGGCAAGAGAGCCTCAGTGGAAGGGGTGTTCTAGATTGGAATTTAGAATGGAATGTGCCAGGAGAATGCCCCTCAAGTTTGTCTCACTACTTCTTGTTCGTGTTTTTAATTTAATTTTTTTTATTTTTTATTACAGCAAGTTTGATTACAATGTTTGGCTTGTTGTAGGTGTGGAAGATGTGGTTCTTTTACACATATACAGATGTCTGTTCTTCCTGGGATCCTTTTCCCATGTACGTTATGACAGAATGTTGAGTAGTCCTCTCTTGGTATTCTGTAGGTCTTTGGTGATTATATATGTCACCTGTGTTTGTATATGTCTGTTAACCCCGATATCTTAATGAAACCAATCCTCACACCTTTCCATTGGTGAACGATAAGTTTGTTTAATGAATCTGTGATTGCCCTTCTCCGTGGAAATATGTGCCCTGATATCCATTTTTAGGTAACACCTATAAGTGATATGATATGATATGTGTCTTTCACTTTATGAGTTACTACATGTCACGTGATTACTTCTAGACTCATCTACGGTGCTGCAAATGGCATTGTGTCCTTTTTTTCCTTGGCTTCTATTCTGCCTTAGCGAGGTCCATTTTCAACAATGTGATTCCCTGAGGGTTGTGGATTAGCTGACCTGGGCAGCCTTACCCTGCCGGCCTGCCCTCCCCAGGTGTGCCTCGTTGAGGTCAATATAAACAGCGCTCCAGGCAGCAATAGCCCCTGAAGCTGTGCCTGACTCCATATTCTCTGCCCCGTCAGCAGTCTCGTGGCTGTGCTGGTGGGAGGGATTGAGGGGCCACAGCTTTGTGAGTGGCCCGTTGTGAGTGGGACTCTGCTGGCCTTTCTGCAGGAGTTGCCAGGCTGCCAACTGTAAAGAAGAGGATGTTTCACCCATGCTTCCGCTGGAATTTGTCTCCGGACAGAGGTGAGGAAGGAAAAAAGCAGTGGGGGCCGGGACAGGAGGGGTATCTCAGACAGGGCAATGGAAAGCTTCCGGAAGAGCGCCCGGGGCCAAGACCAACCTGGCTGGCCTGCAGGCACCAAGTTGGCCTGCGTGTTGTCGCTGGTGTGGCTCAACGGCCTTTCCTCTAGGCTTTCAAGCCCTTGTACATATTCAGGTGTTTTACCTGGGAAGGGTGGGAACAGTTCAGCAGCAGCTGGCCTGGGGCTCAGCTCACGTTTACTCACAGATGCCTCGGCACGGTCCCCCAGCTTTGCAATGAGGACTCTCCTTGCGTGGGGGGTGGGTTGCTGGCTGTATGGGAGATGGTTTCCCACCTCTGACCAATTTCAGAATTGTTTACCGCTGGAGCAAGTGCCCTGATAGGGTTTTCCTCTGTATAACTCGTGGGTTCAGGTTTTTTTTTTTTCTTTTATGGTTCAAGTTCGATTTATTCCTCTTTTATATATTTATAGATATAAGCATGGAAATAATTCATTCCTATAAATACATCTGTGTGACGGGAAGAACTTTTTTCTGTTTTATTTTTAAATTTTATTTTTTAAAATTTTGAAATTTTATTTTATTTTTTTTATACAGCATGTTATTATTAGTTATGTATTTTATGCATATACATGTATACAGGTCAATCCCAATCTCCTAACTCATCCCACCACCACCACCCCATGGCTTCCCACACTTGGTGTCCATACGTTTGTTCTCTACCTCTGTGTCTCTATTTCTTCCCTGCAAACCAGTTCATCTGTACCATTTTGTAGGCTCCCCATATATGCATTAATATACAATATTTGTTTTCCTCTTTCTGACTTACTTCATTCTGTATGACAGTCTCTCGATCCATCGATGTCTCTACAAATGACCCAGTTTCATTCCTTTTTATTGCCGAGTAATATTCCATTTTATATATGTACCACATCTTTATCCATTCATCTGTCTGTGGGCATTTAGGTTGCTTCCATTACCTGGCTATTGTAAATAGTGCTGCAACGAACATTGTGGTGAATGTGCCTTTTTGATTTACCGTTTTCTCTGGGTATATGCCCAGAAGTGGGATTGCTGGATCAGATGGTAATTTTATTTCTAGTTTTTTTAAGGAAACTCCATACTGTTCTCCATAGTGACTGTATCAATTTACATTCCCACCAATAGTGGAAGAGGGCTCCTTTTGTCCACACCCTCCCCAGAATTGGTTGTTTGTAGATTTTCTGATGATGCCGATTCTAACAGGTGTGAGGTGATACCTCATTGTAGTTTTGATTTGCATTTCTCTAATAATTAGTGCTGTTGAGCAGCTTTTCATGTGCGTCTTGGCCATCTCTGTGTCTTCTTTGAAGAAACGTCTCTTTAGATCTTCTGCCCATTTTTGTATTGGGTTGTTTGTTTTTTTAATATTAAGCTGCATGAGCTGTTTATATATATTGGAGATTAAACCTCTGTCCATTGATTCGTTTGCAACGATTTTTGCCCATTCTGAGGGATGCCTTTTTCCATTCCCGTTTTTTCTAACAAAAAAGGAAAGAAAGGAAAAGAAGCAGAACACTAATGTGCGTAAAATATGCCTTTTGAAACGGTCGTTTTGAAATATGGACGTCCTTTGAATTTTTTGGTCGATATGTGACCCCAGGATTTGTTTTCAGGGCAGGTGTCATTTACAGGCCTGCAATGATTTTGAATATCAACTGACCATTAGCGCTGGGATTAAAGCTGCTGTTGTGTGAAACGGCCACAAGGTGGCAGCAGTTCACCCTTACCAAATCTGGTTACTAGGGCAAGAGAGCCTCAGTGGAAGTGGTGTTCTAGATTGGAATTTAGAATGGAATGTGCCAGGAGAATGCCCCTCAAGTTTGTCTCACTACTTCTTGTTCGTGTTTTTAATTTAATTTTTTTATTTTTTATTACAGCAAGTCTGATTACAATGTTTGGCTTGTTGTAGGTGTGGAAAATGTGGTTCTTTTACACATATACAGATGTCTTTTCTTCCTGGGATCCTTTTCCCATGTACGTTATGACAGAATGTTGAGTAGTCCGCTCTTGGTATTCTGTAGGTCTTTGGTGATTATATATGTCACCTGTGTTTGTATATGTCTGTTAACCCCGATATTGTAATGAAACCAATCCTCACACCATTCCATTGGTGAACCATAAGTTTGTTTAATGAATCTGTGATTGCCCTTCTCCGTGGAAATATCTGCCCTGGTATCCATTTTTAGGTAACACCTATAAGTGATATGATATGATATGTGTCTTTCACTTTCTGACTTACTACAAGTCACGTGATTACTTCTAGACTCATTTACGGTGCTGCAAATGGCATTGTGTCCTTTTTTTCCTTGGCTTCTCTTGTGCCTTAGCGAGGTCCATTTTCACCAATGTGATTCCCTGAGGGTTGTGGATTAGCTGACCTGGGCAGCCTTACCCTGCCGGCCCGCCCTCCCCAGGTGTGCCTCGTTGAGGTCAATATAAACAGCGCTCCAGGCAGCAATAGCCCCTGAAGCTGTGCCTGACTCCATATTCTCTGCCCCGTCAGCAGTCTCGGGGCTGTGCTGGTGGGAGGGAGTGAGGGGCCACAGCTTTGTGGGTGGCCCGGTGTGCGTGGGACTCTGCTGGCCTTTCTGCAGGAGTTGCCAGGCTGCCACCTGTAAAGAAGAGAATGTGTCACCCATACCTTCCGCTGGAATTTCTCTCCGGACAGAGGTGAGGAAGGAAAAAAGCAGTGGGGGCCGGGACAGGAGGGGTATCTCAGACAGGGCAATGGAAAGCTTCCGGAAGAGCGCCCGGGTCCAGACCAACCTGGCTGGCCTGCAGGCACCAAGTTGGCCTGCGTGTTGTCGCTGGTGTGGCTCAACGGCCCTTCCTCTAGGCTTTCAAGCCCTTGTACATATTCAGGTGTTTTACGTGGGAAGGGTGGGAACAGTTCAGCAGCAGCTGGCCTGGGGCTCAGCTCACGTTTACTCACAGATGCCTCGGCACGGTCCCCCAGCTTTGCAATGAGGACTCTCCTTGCGTGGGGGGTGGGTTGCTGGCTGTATGGGAGATGGTTTCCCACCTCTGACCAATTTCAGAATTGTTTACCGCTGGAGCAAGTGCCCTGATAGGGTTTTCCTCTGTATAACTCGTGGGTTCAGGTGTTTTTTTTTTCTTTTATGGTTCAAGTTAGATTTTATTCCTCTTTTATATATTTATAGATATAAGCATGGAAATATTTCATTCCTATAAATACATCTGTGTGACGGGAAGAACTTTTTTCTCTTTTATTTTTAAATTTTATTTTTTAAAATTTTGAAATTCAATTTTATTTTTCTTATACAGCACGTTATTATTAGTTATGTATTTTATGCATATACATGTATACAGGTCAATCCCAATCTCCCAACTCATCCCACCACCACCACCCCATGGCTTCCCACACTTGGTGTCCATACGTTTGTTCTCTACCTCTTTGTCTCTAATTCTTCCCTGCAAACCAGTTCATCTGTACCATTTTTTAGGTTCCACATATATGCATTAATATACAGTATTTGTTTTCCTCTTTCTGACTTACTTCATTCTGTAGGACAGTCTCTCGATCCATCAATGTCTCTACAAATGACCCAGTTTCATTCCTGTTTATGGCCGAGTAATATTTCATTTTATATATGTACCACATCTTTATCCATTCATCTGTCTGTGGGCATTTAGTTTGCTTCCATTACCTGGCTATTGTTAATAGTGCTGCAACGAACATTGTGGTGAATGTGCCTTTTTGATTTACGGTTTTCTCTGGGTATATGCCCAGAAGTGGGATTGCTGGATCAGATGGTAATTCTATTTCTAGTTTTTATAAGGAAACTCCATACTGTTCTCCATAGTGACTGTATCAATTTACATTCCCACCAATAGTGGAAGAGGGCTCCTTTTGTCCACACCCTCCCCAGAATTGGTTGTTTGTAGATTTTCTGATAATGCCGATTCTAACAGGTGTGAGGTGATACCTCATTGTAGTTTTTTTTTTTTTTTTTGCGGTAGGCGGGCCTCTCACTGCTCTGGCCTCCCCCCCTGCGGAGCACAGGCTCCGGACGCGCAGGCCCAGCGGCCATGGCTCACGGGCCCTGCCGCTCCGCGGCATGTGGGATCCTCCCAGACCGGGGCACGAACCCATGTCCCCTGCATCGGCAGGCGGACTCTCAACCACTGCGCCACCAGGGAAGCCCCTCATTGTAGATTTGATTTGCATTTCTCTAATAATTAGTGCTGTTGAGCAGCTTTTCATGTGCGTCTTGGACATCTCTGTGTCTTCTTTGAAGAAACGTCTCTTTAGATCTTCTGCCCATTTTTGTATTGGGTTGTTTGTTTTTTTAATATTAAGCTGCATGAGCTGTTTATATATATTGGAGATTAAACCTCTGTCCATTGATTCGTTTGCAACGATTTTCGCCCATTCTGAGGGATGCCTTTTTCCATTCCCGTGTTTTTGAACGAAAAAGGAAAGAAAGGAAAAGAAGCAGAACACTAATGTGCGTAAAATATGCCTTTTGAAACGGTCGTTTTGAAATATGGACGTCCTTTGAATTTTTTGGTCGATATGTGACCCCAGGATTTGTTTTCAGGGAAGGTGTCATTTACAGGCCTGCAATGATTTTGAATATCAACTGACCATTAGCGCTGGGATTAAAGCTGCTGTTGTGTGAAACGGCCACAAGGTGGCAGCAGTTCACCCTTACCAAATCTGGTTACTAGGGCAAGAGAGCCTCAGTGGAAGTGGTGTTCTAGATTGGAATTTAGAATGGAATGTGCCAGGAGAATGCCCCTCAAGTTTGTCTCACTACTTCTTGTTCGTGTTTTTAATTTAATTTTTTTATTTTTTATTACAGCAAGTCTGATTACAATGTTTGGCTTGTTGTAGGTGTGGAAAATGTGGTTCTTTTACACATATACAGATGTCTTTTCTTCCTGGGATCCATTTCCCATGTACGTTATGACAGAATGTTGAGTAGTCCTGTCTTGGTATTCTGTAGGTCTTTGGTGATTATATATGTCACCTCTGTTTGTATATGTCTGTTAACCCCGATATTGTAATGAAACCAATCCTCACACCATTCCATTGGTGAACCATAAGTTTGTTTAATGAATCTGTGATTGCCCTTCTCCGTGGAAATATCTGCCCTGGTATCCATTTTTAGGTAACACCTATAAGTGATATGATATGGTATGTGTCTTTCACTTTCTGACTTACTACAAGTCACGTGATTAATTCTAGACTCATTTACGGTGCTGCAAATGGCATTGTGTCCTTTTTTCCTTGGCTTCTCTTCTGCCTTAGCGAGGTCCATTTTCAACAATGTGATTCCCTGAGGGTTGTGGATTAGCTGACCTGGGCAGCCTTACCCTGCCGGCCTGCCCTCCCCAGGTGTGACTCGTTGAGGTCAATATAAACAGCGCTCCAGGCAGCAATAGCCCCTGAAGCTGTGCCTGACTCCATATTCTCTGCCCCGTCAGCAGTCTTGGGTCTGTGCTGGTGGGAGGGAGTGAGAGGCCACAGCTTTGTGGGTGGCCTGGTGTGAGTGGGGCTCTGCTGGCCTTTCTGCAGGAGTTGCCAGGCTGCCGCCTGTAAAGAAGAGGATGTGTCACCCATACCTTCCGCTGGAATTTCTCTCCGGACAGAGGTGAGGAAGGAAAAAAGCAGTGGGGGCCGGGACAGGGGGTGTATCTCAGGCAGGGCAGTGGAAAGCTTCTGGAAGAGCGCCCGGGGCCAAGACCACCCTGGCTGGCCTGCAGGCACCAAGTTGGCCTGCGTGCTGTCCCTGGTGTGGCTCGACGGCCCTTCCTGTAGGCTTTCAAGCCCTTGTACATATTCAGGTGTTTTACCTGGGAAGGGTGGGAACAGTTCAGCAGCAGCTGGCCTGGGGCTCAGCTCACGTTTACTCACAGATGCCTCGGCACGGTCCCCCAGCTTTGCAATGAGGACGCTCCTTGCGTGGGGCGTGGGTTGCTGGCTGTATGGGAGATGGTTTCCCACCTCTGACCAATTTCAGAATTGTTTACCGCTGGAGCAAGTGCGCTGATAGTGTTTTCCTCTGTATAACTCATGGGTGCAGGTGATTTTTTCTTTTATGGTTCAAGTTAGATTTTATTCCTCTTGTATATATTTATAGATATAAGCATGGAAATAATTCATTCCTATAAATACATCTGTGTGACGGGAAGAACTTTTTTCTCTTTTATTTTTAAATTTTATTTTTTAAAATTTTGAAATTCAATTTTATTTTTTTTATACAGCACGTTATTATTAGTTATGTATTTTATGCATATACATGTATACAGGTCAATCCCAATCTCCCAACTCATCCCACCACCACCACCCCATGGCTTCCCACACTTGGTGTCCATACGTTTGTTCTCTACCTCTGTGTCTCTATTTCTTCCCTGCAAACCAGTTCATCTGTACCATTTTTTTAGGTTCCACATATATGCATTAATATACAGTATTTGGTTTCCTCTTTCTGACTTACTTCATTCTGTATGACAGCCTCTCGATCCATCGATGTCTCTACAAATGACCCAGTTTCATTCCTGTTTATGGCCGAGTAATATTTCATTTTATATATGTACCACATCTTTATCCATTCATCTGTCTGTGGGCATTTAGGTTGCTTCCATTACCTGGCTATTGTAAATAGTGCTGCAACGAACATTGTGGTGAATGTGCCTTTTTGATTTACGGTTTTCTCTGGGTATATGCCCAAAAGTGGGATTGCTGGATCAGATGGTAATTCTATTTCTAGTTTTTTTAAGGAAACTCCATACTGTTCTCCATAGTGACTGTATCAAATTACATTCCCACCAATAGTGGAAGAGGGCTCCTTTTGTCCACACCCTCCCCAGAATTGGTTGTTTGTAGATTTTCTGATGATGCCGATTCTAACAGGTGTGAGGTGATACCTCATTGTAGTTTTGATTTGCATTTCTCTAATAATTAGTGCTGTTGAGCAGCTTTTCATGTGCGTCTTGGCCATCTCTGTGTCTTCTTTGAAGAAACGTCTCTTTAGATCTTCTGCCCATTTTTGTATTGGGTTGTTTGTTTTTTTAATATTAAGCTGCATGAGCTGTTTATATATATTGGAGATTAAACCTCTGTCCATTGATTCGTTTGCAACGATTTTTGCCCATTCTGAGGGATGCCTTTTTCCATTCCCGGTTTTTCTAACAAAAAAGGAAAGAAAGGAAAAGAAGCAGAACACTAATGTGCGTAAAATATGCCTTTTGAAACGGTCGTTTTGAAATATGGACGTCCTTTGAATTTTTTGGTCGATATGTGACCCCAGGATTTGTTTTCAGGGCAGGTGTCATTTACAGGCCTGCAATGATTTTGAATATCAACTGACCATTAGCGCTGGGATTAAAGCTGCTGTTGTGTGAAACGGCCACAAGGTGGCAGCAGTTCACCCTTACCAAATCTGGTTACTAGGGCAAGAGAGCCTCAGTGGAAGTGGTGTTCTAGATTGGAATTTAGAATGGAATGTGCCAGGAGAATGCCCCTCAAGTTTGTCTCACTACTTCTTGTTCGTGTTTTTAATTTAATTTTTTTTATTTTTTATTACAGCAAGTTTGGTTACAATGTTTGGCTTGTTGTAGGTGTGGAAGATGTGGTTCTTTTACACATATACAGATGTCTGTTCTTCCTGGGATCCTTTTCCCACGTACGTTATGACAGAATGTTGAGTAGTCCTCTCTTGGTATTCTGTAGGTCTTTGGTGATTATATATGTCACCTGTGTTTGTATATGTCTGTTAACCCCGATATTGTAATGAAACCAATCCTCACACCATTCCATTGGTGAACCATAAGTTTGTTTAATGAATCTGTGATTGCCCTTCTCCGTGGAAATATCTGCCCTGGTATCCATTTTTAGGTAACACCTATAAGTGATATGATATGGTATGTGTCTTTCACTTTCTGACTTACTACAAGTCACGTGATTAATTCTAGACTCATTTACGGTGCTGCAAATGGCATTGTGTCCTTTTTTCCTTGGCTTCTCTTCTGCCTTAGCGAGGTCCATTTTCAACAATGTGATTCCCTGAGGGTTGTGGATTAGCTGACCTGGGCAGCCTTACCCTGCCGGCCTGCCCTCCCCAGGTGTGACTCGTTGAGGTCAATATAAACAGCGCTCCAGGCAGCAATAGCCCCTGAAGCTGTGCCTGACTCCATATTCTCTGCCCCGTCAGCAGTCTTGGGTCTGTGCTGGTGGGAGGGAGTGAGAGGCCACAGCTTTGTGGGTGGCCTGGTGTGAGTGGGGCTCTGCTGGCCTTTCTGCAGGAGTTGCCAGGCTGCCGCCTGTAAAGAAGAGGATGTGTCACCCATACCTTCCGCTGGAATTTCTCTCCGGACAGAGGTGAGGAAGGAAAAAAGCAGTGGGGGCCGGGACAGGGGGTGTATCTCAGGCAGGGCAGTGGAAAGCTTCTGGAAGAGCGCCCGGGGCCAAGACCACCCTGGCTGGCCTGCAGGCACCAAGTTGGCCTGCGTGCTGTCCCTGGTGTGGCTCGACGGCCCTTCCTCTAGGCTTTCAAGCCCTTGTACATATTCAGGTGTTTTACCTGGGAAGGGTGGGAACAGTTCAGCAGCAGCTGGCCTGGGGCTCAGCTCACGTTTACTCACAGATGCCTCGGCACGGTCCCCCAGCTTTGCAATGAGGACGCTCCTTGCGTGGGGCGTGGGTTGCTGGCTGTATGGGAGATGGTTTCCCACCTCTGACCAATTTCAGAATTGTTTACCGCTGGAGCAAGTGCGCTGATAGTGTTTTCCTCTGTATAACTCATGGGTGCAGGTGATTTTTTCTTTTATGGTTCAAGTTAGATTTTATTCCTCTTGTATATATTTATAGATATAAGCATGGAAATAATTCATTCCTATAAATACATCTGTGTGACGGGAAGAACTTTTTTCTCTTTTATTTTTAAATTTTATTTTTTAAAATTTTGAAATTCAATTTTATTTTTTTTATACAGCACGTTATTATTAGTTATGTATTTTATGCATATACATGTATACAGGTCAATCCCAATCTCCCAACTCATCCCACCACCACCACCCCATGGCTTCCCACACTTGGTGTCCATACGTTTGTTCTCTACCTCTGTGTCTCTATTTCTTCCCTGCAAACCAGTTCATCTGTACCATTTTTTTAGGTTCCACATATATGCATTAATATACAGTATTTGGTTTCCTCTTTCTGACTTACTTCATTCTGTAAGACAGCCTCTCGATCCATCGATGTCTCTACAAATGACCCAGTTTCATTCCTGTTTATGGCCGAGTAATATTTCATTTTATATATGTACCACATCTTTATCCATTCATCTGTCTGTGGGCATTTAGGTTGCTTCCATTACCTGGCTATTGTAAATAGTGCTGCAACGAACATTGTGGTGAATGTGCCTTTTTGATTTACGGTTTTCTCTGGGTATATGCCCAAAAGTGGGATTGCTGGATCAGATGGTAATTCTATTTCTAGTTTTTTTAAGGAAACTCCATACTGTTCTCCATAGTGACTGTATCAAATTACATTCCCACCAATAGTGGAAGAGGGCTCCTTTTGTCCACACCCTCCCCAGAATTGGTTGTTTGTAGATTTTCTGATGATGCCGATTCTAACAGGTGTGAGGTGATACCTCATTGTAGTTTTGATTTGCATTTCTCTAATAATTAGTGCTGTTGAGCAGCTTTTCATGTGCGTCTTGGCCATCTCTGTGTCTTCTTTGAAGAAACGTCTCTTTAGATCTTCTGCCCATTTTTGTATTGGGTTGTTTGTTTTTTTAATATTAAGCTGCATGAGCTGTTTATATATATTGGAGATTAAACCTCTGTCCATTGATTCGTTTGCAACGATTTTTGCCCATTCTGAGGGATGCCTTTTTCCATTCCCGGTTTTTCTAACAAAAAAGGAAAGAAAGGAAAAGAAGCAGAACACTAATGTGCGTAAAATATGCCTTTTGAAACGGTCGTTTTGAAATATGGACGTCCTTTGAATTTTTTGGTCGATATGTGACCCCAGGATTTGTTTTCAGGGCAGGTGTCATTTACAGGCCTGCAATGATTTTGAATATCAACTGACCATTAGCGCTGGGATTAAAGCTGCTGTTGTGTGAAACGGCCACAAGGTGGCAGCAGTTCACCCTTACCAAATCTGGTTACTAGGGCAAGAGAGCCTCAGTGGAAGTGGTGTTCTAGATTGGAATTTAGAATGGAATGTGCCAGGAGAATGCCCCTCAAGTTTGTCTCACTACTTCTTGTTCGTGTTTTTAATTTAATTTTTTTTATTTTTTATTACAGCAAGTTTGGTTACAATGTTTGGCTTGTTGTAGGTGTGGAAGATGTGGTTCTTTTACACATATACAGATGTCTGTTCTTCCTGGGATCCTTTTCCCACGTACGTTATGACAGAATGTTGAGTAGTCCTCTCTTGGTATTCTGTAGGTCTTTGGTGATTATATATGTCACCTGTGTTTGTATATGTCTGTTAACCCCGATATTGTAATGAAACCAATCCTCACACCATTCCATTGGTGAACCATAAGTTTGTTTAATGAATCTGTGATTGCCCTTCTCCGTGGAAATATCTGCCCTGGTATCCATTTTTAGGTAACACCTATAAGTGATATGATATGGTATGTGTCTTTCACTTTCTGACTTACTACAAGTCACGTGATTAATTCTAGACTCATTTACGGTGCTGCAAATGGCATTGTGTCCTTTTTTCCTTGGCTTCTCTTCTGCCTTAGCGAGGTCCATTTTCAACAATGTGATTCCCTGAGGGTTGTGGATTAGCTGACCTGGGCAGCCTTACCCTGCCGGCCCGCCCTCCCCAGGTGTGCCTCGTTGAGGTCAATATAAACAGCGCTCCAGGCAGCAATAGCCCCTGAAGCTGTGCCTGACTCCATATTGTCTGCCCCGTCAGCAGTCTCGGGGCTGTGCTGGTGGGAGGGAGTGAGGGGCCACAGCTTTGTGGGTGGCCTGGTGTGAGTGGGACTCTGCTGGCCTTTCTGCAGGAGTTGCCAGGCTGCCACCTGTAAAGAAGAGAATGTGTCACCCATACCTTCCGCTGGAATTTCTCTCCGGACAGAGGTGAGGAAGGAAAAAAGCAGTGGGGGCCGGGACAGGAGGGGTATCTCAGACAGGGCAATGGAAAGCTTCCGGAAGAGCGCCCGGGGCCAAGACCATCCTGGCTGGCCTGCAGGCACCAAGTTGGCCTGCGTGTTGTCGCTGGTGTGGCTCGA
This sequence comes from Mesoplodon mirus, assembly GCF_964341445.2. Taxonomy (NCBI): domain Eukaryota; kingdom Metazoa; phylum Chordata; class Mammalia; order Artiodactyla; family Ziphiidae; genus Mesoplodon; species Mesoplodon mirus. The sequence goes on from NW_028295549.1 coordinate 347,245, forward strand.
CGGCCCTTCCTCTAGGCTTTCAAGCCCTTGTACATATTCAGGTGTTTTACCTGGGAAGGGTGGGAACAGTTCAGCAGCAGCTGGCCTGGGGCTCAGCTCACGTTTACTCACAGATGCCTTGGCACGGTCCCCCAGCTTTGCAATGAGGACGCTCCTTGCGTGGGGGGTGGGTTGCTGGCTGTATGGGAGATGGTTTCCCACCTCTGACCTATTTCAGAATTGTTTACCACTGGAGCAAGTGCCCTGATAGGGTTTTCCTCTGTATAACTCGTGGGTCAAGGTTTTTTTTTTTCTTTTATGGTTCAAGTTAGATTTTATTCCTCTTTTATATATTTATAGATATAAGCATGGAAATAATTCATTCCTATAAATACATCTGTGTGACGGGAAGAACTTTTTTCTCTTTTATATTTAAATTTTATTTTTTAAAATTTTGAAATTTAATTTTATTTTTTTTATACAGCACGTTATTATTAGTTATGTATTTTATGCATATACATGTATACAGGTCAATCCCAATCTCCCAACTCAACCCACCACCACCACCCCATGGCTTCCCACACTTGGTGTCCATACGTTTGTTCTCTACCTCTGTGTCTCTATTTCTTCCCTGCCAACCAGTTCATCTGTACCATTTTTTTAGGTTCCACATATATGCATTAATATACAGTATTTGTTTTCCTCTTTCAGACTTACTTCATTCTGTATGACAGCCTCTCGATCCATCGATGTCTCTACAAATGACCCAGTTTCATTCCTGTTTATGGCCGAGTAATATTTCATTTTATATATGTACCACATCTTTATCCATTCATCTGTCTGTGGGCATTTAGGTTGCTTCCATTACCTGGCTATTGTAAATAGTGCTGCAACGAACATTGTGGTGAATGTGCCTTTTTGATTTACCGTTTTCTCTGGGTATATGCCCAGAAGTGGGATTGCTGGATCAGATGGTAATTCTATTTCTAGTTTTTTTAAGGAAACTCCATACTGTTCTCCATAGTGACTGTATCAATTTACATTCCCACCAATAGTGGAAGAGGGCTCCTTTTGTCCACACCCTCCCCAGAATTGGTTGTTTGTAGATTTTCTGATGATGCCGATTCTAACAGGTGTGAGGTGATACCTCATTGTAGTTTTGATTTGCATTTCTCTAATAATTAGTGCTGTTGAGCAGCTTTTCATGTGCGTCTTGGCCATCTCTGTGTCTTCTTTGAAGAAACGTCTCTATAGATCTTCTGCCCATTTTTGTATTGGGTTGTTTGTTTTTTTAATATTAAGCTGCATGAGCTGTTTATATATATTGGAGTTTAAACCTCTGTCCATTGATTCGTTTGCAACGATTTTTGCCCATTCTGAGGGATGCCTTTTTCCATTCCCGTGTTTTCTAACAAAAAAGGAAAGAAAGGAAAAGAAGCAGAACACTAATGTGCGTAAAATATGCCTTTTGAAACGGTCGTTTTGAAATATGGACGTCCTTTGAATTTTTTGGTCGATATGTGACCCCAGGATTTGTTTTCAGGGCAGGTGTCATTTACAGGCCTGCAATGATTTTGAATATCAACTGACCATTAGCGCTGGGATTAAAGCTGCTGTTGTGTGAAACGGCCACAAGGTGGCAGCAGTTCACCCTTACCAAATCTGGTTACTAGGGCAAGAGAGCCTCAGTGGAAGTGGTGTTCTAGATTCGAATTTAGAATGGAATGTGCCAGGAGAAAGCCCCTCACGTTTGTCTCACTACTTCTTGTTCGTGTTTTTAATTTAATTTTTTTTTATTTTTTATTACAGCAAGTTTGATTACAATGTTTGGCTTGTTGTAGGTGTGGAAGATGTGGTTCTTTTACACATATACAGATGTCTGTTCTTCCTGGGATCCTTTTCCCATGTACGTTATGACAGAATGTTGAGTAGTCCTCTCTTGGTATTCTGTAGGTCTTTGGTGATTATATATGTCACCTGTGTTTGTATATGTCTGTTAACCTCGATATCGTAATGAAACCAATCCTCACACCTTTCCATTGGTGAACGATAAGTTTGTTTAATGAATCTGTGATTGCCCTTCTCCGTGGAAATATCTGCCCTGGTATCCATTTTTAGGTAACACCTATAAGTGATATGATATGATATGTGTCTTTCACTTTCTGACTTACTACATGTCACGTGATTACTTCTAGACTCATCTACGGTGCTGCAAATGGCATTGTGTCCTTTTTTTCCTTGGCTTCTATTCTGCCTTAGTGAGGTCCATTTTCAACAATGTGATTCCCTGAGGGTTGTGGATTAGCTGACCTGGGCAGCCTTACCCTGCCGGCCTGCCCTCCCCAGGTGTGCCTCGTTGAGGTCAATATAAACAGCGCTCCAGGCAGCAATAGCCCCTGAAGCTGTGCCTGACTCCATATTCTCTGCCCCGTCAGCAGTCTCGTGGCTGTGCTGGTGGGAGGGAGTGAGGGGCCACAGCTTTTTGAGTGGCCCGGTGTGAGTGGGACTCTGCTGGCCTTTCTGCAGGAGTTGCCAGGCTGCCACCTGTAAAGAAGAGGATGTGTCACCCATACTTCCGCTGGAATTTCTCTCCGGACAGAGGTGAGGAAGGAAAAAAGCAGTGGGGGCCGGGACAGGAGGGGTATCTCAGGCAGGGCAATGGAAAGCTTCCGGAAGAGCGCCCGGGGCCAAGACTACCCTGGCTGGCCTGCAGGCACCACCTTGGCCTGCGTGCTGTCGCTGGTGTGGCTCGACGGCCCTTCCTCTAGGCTTTCAAGCCCTTGTACATATTCAGGTGTTTTACCTGGGAAGGGTGGGAACAGTTCAGCAGCAGCTGGCCTGGGGCTCAGCTCACGTTTACTCACAGATGCCTCGGCACGGTCCCCCAGCTTTGCAATGAGGACGCTCCTTGCGTGGGGCGTGGGTTGCTGGCTGTATGGGAGATGGTTTCCCACCTCTGACCAATTTCAGAATTGTTTACCGCTGGAGCAAGTGTGCTGATAGGGTTTTCCTCTGTATAACTCATGGGTTCAGGTGTTTTTTTCTTTTATGGTTCAAGTTAGATTTTATTCCTCTTTTATATATTTATACATATAAGCATGGAAATAATTCATTCCTATAAATACATCTGTGTGACGGGAAGAACTTTGTTCTGTTTTATTTTTAAATTTTATTTTTTAAAATTTTGAAATTTAATTTTATTTTTTTTATACAGCACGTTATTATTAGTTATGTATTTTATGCATATACATGTATACAGGTCAATCCCAATCTCCCAACTCATCCCACCACCACCACCCCATGGCTTCCCACCCTTGGTGTCCATACGTTTGTTCTCTACCTCTGTGTCTCTATTTCTTCCCTGCAAACCAGTTCATCTGTACCATTTTTTAGGTTCCACATATATGCATTAATATACAGTATTTGGTTTCCTCTTTCTGACTTACTTCATTTTGTATGACAGTCTCTCGATCCATCGATGTCTCTACAAATGACCCAGTTTCATTCCTTTTTATGGCCGAGTAATATTTCATTTTATATATGTATCACATCTTTATCCATTCATCTGTCTGTGGGCATTTAGGTTGCTTCCATTACCTGGCTATTGTAAATTGTGCTGCAACGAACATTGTGGTGAATGTGCCTTTTTGATTTACGGTTTTCTCTGGGTATATGCCCAGAAGTGGGATTGCTGGATCAGATGGTAATTCTATTTCTAGTTTTTTTAAGGAAACTCCATACTGTTCTCCATAGTGACTGTATCAATTTACATTCCCACCAATAGTGGAAGAGGGCTCCTTTTGTCCACACCCTCCCCAGAATTGGTTGTTTGTAGATTTTCTGATGATGCCGATTCTAACAGGTGTGAGGTGATACCTCATTGTAGTTTTGATTTGCATTTCTCTAATAATTAGTGCTGTTGAGCAGCTTTTCATGTGCGTCTTGGCCATCTCTGTGTCTCCTTTGAAGAAACGTTTCTTTAGATCTTCTGCCCATTTTTGTATTGGGTTGTTTGTTTTTTTAATATTAAGCTGCATGAGCTGTTTATATATATTGGAGATTAAACCTCTGTCAATTGATTCGTTTGCAACGATTTTTGCCCATTCTGAGGGATGCCTTTTTCCATTCCCGTTTTTTCTAACAAAAAAGGAAAGAAAGGAAAAGAAGCAGAACACTAATGTGCGTAAAATATGCCTTTTGAAACGGTCGTTTTGAAATATGGACGTCCTTTGAATTTTTTGGTCGATATGTGACCCCAGGATTTGTTTTCAGGGCAGGTGTCATTTACAGGCCTGCAATGATTTTGAATATCAACTGACCATTAGCGCTGGGATTAAAGCTGCTGTTGTGTGAAACGGCCACAAGGTGGCAGCAGTTCTCCCTTACCAAATCTGGTTACTAGGGCAAGAGAGCCTCAGTGGAAGGGGTGTTCTAGATTGGAATTTAGAATGGAATGTGCCAGGAGAAAGCCCCTCACGTTTGTCTCACTACTTCTTGTTCGTGTTTTTAATTTAATGTTTTTTATTTTTTATTACAGCAAGTTTGATTACAAAGTTTGGCTTGTTGTAGGTGTGGAAGATGTGGTTCTTTTACACATATACAGATGTCTGTTCTTCCTGGGATCCTTTTCCCACGTACGTTATGACAGAATGTTGAGTAGTCCTCTCTTGGTATTCTGTAGGTCTTTGGTGATTATATATGTCACCTGTGTTTGTATATGTCTGTTAACCCCGATATTGTAATGAAACCAATCCTCACACCATTCCATTGGTGAACCTTAAGTTTGTTTAATGAATCTGTGATTGCCCTTCTCCGTGGAAATATCTGCCCTGGTATCCATTTTTAGGTAACACCTATAAGTGATATGATATGATATGTTTCTTTCACTTTCTGACTTACTACATGTCACGTGATTATTTCTAGACTCATTTACGGTGCTGCAAATGGCATTGTTTCCTTTTTTTCCTTGGCTTCTCTTCTGCCTTAGCGAGGTCCATTTTCACCAATGTGATTCCCTGAGGGTTGTGGATTAGCTGACCTGTGCAGCCTTACCCTGACGGCCCGCCCTCCCCAGGTGTGCCTCGTTGAGGTCAATATAAACAGCGCTCCAGGCAGCAATAGCCCCTGAAGCTGTGCCTGACTCCATATTCTCTGCCCCGTCAGCAGTCTCGGGGCTGTGCTGGTGGGAGGGAGTGAGGGGCCACAGCTTTGTGGGTGGCCCGGTGTGAGTGGGACTCTGCTGGCCTTTCTGCAGGAGTTGCCAGGCTGCCACTTGTAAAGAAGGGAATGTGTCACCCATACCTTCCGCTGGAATTTCTCTCCGGACAGAGGTGAGGAAGGAAAAAAGCAGTGGGGGCCGGGACAGGAGGGGTATCTCAGACGGGGCAATGGAAAGCTTCTGGAAGAGCGCCCGGGGCCAAGACCATCCTGGCTGGCCTGCAGGCACCAAGTTGGCCTGCGTGCTGTCGCTGGTGTGGCTCGACGGCCCTTCCTCTAGGCTTTCAAGACCTTGTACATATTCAGGTGTTTTACCTGGGAAGGGTGGGAACAGTTCAGCAGCAGCTGGCCTGGGGCTCAGCTCACGTTTACTCACAGATGCCTTGGCACGGTCCCCCAGCTTTGCAATGAGGACGCTCCTTGCGTGGGGGGTGGGTTGCTGGCTGTATGGGAGATGGTTCCCCACCTCTGACCAATTTCAGAATTGTTTACCGCTGGAGCAAGTGCCCTGATAGGTTTTCCTCTGTATAACTCGTGGGTTCAGGTTTTTTTTTTCTTTTATGGTTCAAGTTAGATTTTATTCCTCTTTTATATATTTATAGATATAAGCATGGAAATAATTCATTCCTATAAATACATCTGTGTGACGGGAAGAACTTTTTTCTATTTTATTTTTAAATTTTATTTTTTAAAATTTTGAAATTTAATTTTATTTTTTTTATACAGCACGTTATTATTAGTTATGTATTTTATGCATATACATGTATACAGGTCAATCCCAATCTCCTAACTCATCCCACAACCACCACCCCATGGCTTCCCACACTTGGTGTCCATACGTTTGTTCTCTACCTCTGTGTCTCTATTTCTTCCCTGCAAACCAGTTCATCTGTACCATTTTTTTAGGTTCCACATATATGCATTAATATACAGTATTTGTTTTCCTCTTTCAGACTTACTTCATTCTGTATGACAGCCTCTCGATCCATCCATGTCTCTACAAATGACCCAGTTTCATTCCTGTTTATGGCCGAGTAATATTTCATTTTATATATGTACCACATCTTTATCCATTCATCTGTCTGTGGGCATTTAGGTTGCTTCCATTACCTGGCTATTGTAAATAGTGCTGCAACGAACATTGTGGTGTATGTGCCTTTTTGATTTACCGTTTTCTCTGGGTATATGCCCAGAAGTGGGATTGCTGGATCAGATGGTAATTCTATTTCTAGTTTTTTTTAAGGAAACTCCATACTGTTCTCCATAGTGACTGTATCAATTTACATTCCCACCAATAGTGGAAGAGGGCTCCTTTTGTCCACACCCTCCCCAGAATTGGTTGTTTGTAGATTTTATGATGATGCCGATTCTAACAGGTGTGAGGTGATACCTCATTGTAGTTTTGATTTGCATTTCTCTAATAATTAGTGCTGTTGAGCAGCTTTTCATGTGCGTCTTGGCCATCTCTGTGTCTTCTTTGAAGAAACGTCTCTTTAGATCTTCTGCCCATTTTTGTATTGGGTTGTTTGTTTTTTTAATATTAAGCTGCATGAGCTGTTTATATATATTGGAGTTTAAACCTCTGTCCATTGATTCGTTTGCAACGATTTTTGCCCATTCTGAGGGATGCCTTTTTCCATTCCCGTGTTTTCTAACAAAAAAGGAAAGAAAGGAAAAGAAGCAGAACACTAATGTGCGTAAAATATGCCTTTTGAAACGGTCCTTTTGAAATATGGACGTCCTTTGAATTTTTTGGTCGATATGTGACCCCAGGATTTGTTTTCAGGGCAGGTGTCATTTACAGGCCTGCAATGATTTTGAATATCAACTGACCATTAGCGCTGGGATTAAAGCTGCTGTTGTGTGAAACGGCCACAAGGTGGCAGCAGTTCACCCTTACCAAATCTGGTTACTAGGGCAAGAGAGCCTCAGTGGAAGTGGTGTTCTAGATTGGAATTTAGAATGGAATGTGCCAGGAGACAGCCCCTCACGTTTGTCTCACTACTTCTTGTTCGTGTTTTTAATTTAATTTTTTTTTATTTTTTATTACAGCAAGTTTGATTACAATGTTTGGCTTGTTGTAGGTGTGGAAGATGTGGTTCTTTTACACATATACAGATGTCTGTTCTTCCTGGGATCCTTTTCCCATGTACGTTATGACAGAATGTTGAGTAGTCCTCTCTTGGTATTCTGTAGGTCTTTGGTGATTATATATGTCACCTGTGTTTGTCTATGTGTGTTAACCCCGATATCGTAATGAAACCAATCCTCACAACTTTCCATTGGTGAACCATAAGTTTGTTTACTGAATCTGTGATTGCCCTTCTCCGTGGAAATATCTGCCCTGGTATCCATTTTTAGGTAACACCTATAAGTGATATGATATGATATGTGTCTTTCACTTTCTGACTTACTACATGTCACGTGATTACTTCTAGACTCATCTACGGTGCTGCAAATGGCATTGTGTCCTTTTTTTCCTTGGCTTCTATTCTGCTTAGTGAGGTCCATTTTCAACAATGTGATTCCCTGAGGGTTGTGGATTAGCTGACCTGGGCAGCCTTACCCTGCCGGCCTGCCCTCCCCAGGTGTGCCTCGTTGAGGTCAATATAAACAGCGCTCCAGGCAGCAATAGCCCCTGAATCTGTGCCTGACTCCATATTCTCTGCCCCGTCAGCAGTCTCGTGGCTGTGCTGGTGGGAGGGAGTGAGGGGCCACAGCTTTTTGAGTGACCCGGTGTGAGTGGGACTCTGCTGGCCTTTCTGCAGGAGTTGCCAGGCTGCCACCTCTAAAGAAGAGGATGTGTCACCCATACTTCCGCTGGAATTTCTCTCCGGACAGAGGTGAGGAAGGAAAAAAGCAGTGGGGGCCGGGACAGGAGGGGTATCTCAGGCAGGGCAATGGAAAGCTTCCGGAAGAGCGCCCGGGGCCAAGACCACCCTGGCTGGCCTGCAGGCACCACCTTGGCCTGCGTGCTGTCGCTGGTGTGGCTCGACGGCCCTTCCTCTAGGCTTTCAAGCCCTTGTACATATTCAGGTGTTTTACCTGGGAAGGGTGGGAACAGTTCAGCAGCAGCTGGCCTGGGGCTCAGCTCACGTTTACTCACAGATGCCTCGGCACGGTCCCCCAGCTTTGCAATGAGGACGCTCCTTGCATGGGGCGTGGGTTGCTGGCTGTATGGGAGATGGTTTCCCACCTCTGACCAATTTCAGAATTGTTTACCGCTGGAGCAAGTGCGCTGATAGGGTTTTCCTCTGTATAACTCATGGGTTCAGGTGTTTTTTTCTTTTATGGTTCAAGTTAGATTTTATTCCTCTTTTATATATTTATACATATAAGCATGGAAATAATTCATTCCTATAAATACATCTGTGTGACGGGAAGAACTTTGTTCTGTTTTATTTTTAAATTTTATTTTTAAAAATTTTGAAATTTAATTTTATTTTTTTTATACAGCACGTTATTATTAGTTATGTATTTTATGCATATACATGTATACAGGTCAATCCCAATCTCCCAACTCATCCCACCACCACCACCCCATGGCTTCCCACCCTTGGTGTCCATACGTTTGTTCTCTACCTCTGTGTCTCTATTTCTTCCCTGCAAACCAGTTCATCTGTACCATTTTTTAGGTTCCACATATATGCATTAATATACAGTATTTGGTTTCCTCTTTCTAACTTACTTCATTTTGTATGACAGTCTCTCGATCCATCGATGTCTCTACAAATGACCCAGTTTCATTCCTTTTTATGGCCGAGTAATATTTCATTTTATATATGTACCACATCTTTATCCATTCATCTGTCTGTGGGCATTTAGGTTGCTTCCATTACCTGGCTATTGTAAATTGTGCTGCAACGAACATTGTGGTGAATGTGCCTTTTTGATTTACGGTTTTCTCTGGGTATATGCCCAGAAGTGGGATTGCTGGATCAGATGGTAATTCTATTTCTAGTTTTTTTAAGGAAACTCCATACTGTTCTCCATAGTGACTGTATCAATTTACATTCCCACCAATAGTGGAAGAGGGCTCCTTTTGTCCACACCCTCCCCAGAATTGGTTGTTTGTAGATTTTCTGATGATGCCGATTCTAACAGGTGTGAGGTGATACCTCATTGTAGTTTTGATTTGCATTTCTCTAATAATTAGTGCTGTTGAGCATCTTTTCATGTGCGTCTTGGCCATCTCTGTGTCTTCTTTGGAGAAACGTCTCTTTAGATCTTCTGCCCATTTTTTGGGGGGTTGTTTGTTTTTTTAATATTAAGCTGCATGAGCTGTTTATATATATTGGAGATTAAACCTCTGTCCATTGATTGGTCTGCAACGATTTTCGCCCATTCTGAGGGATGCCTTTTTCCATTCCCGTGTTTTTTAACAAAAAAGGAAAGAAAGGAAAAGAAGCAGAACACTAATGTGCGTAAAATATGCCTTTTGAAATGGTCGTTTTGAAATATGGACGTCCTTTGAATTTTTTGGTCGATATGTGACCCCAGGATTTGTTTTCAGGGCAGGTGTCATTTACAGGCCTGCAATGATTTTGAATATCAACTGACCATTAGCGCTGGGATTAAAGCTGCTGTTGTGTGAAACGGCCACAAGGTGGCAGCAGTTCTCCCTTACCAAATCTGGTTACTAGGGCAAGAGAGCCTCAGTGGACGGGGTGTTCTAGATTGGAATTTAGAATGGAATGTGCCAGGAGAAAGCCCCTCACGTTTGTCTCACTACTTCTTGTTCGTGTTTTTAATTTAATGTTTTTTATTTTTTATTACAGCAAGTTTGATTACAAAGTTTGGCTTGTTGTAGTTGTGGAAGATGTGGTTCTTTTACACATATACAGATGTCTGTTCTTCCTGGGATCCTTTTCCCACGTACGTTATGACAGAATGTTGAGTAGTCCTCTCTTGGTATTCTGTAGGTCTTTGGTGATTATATATGTCACCTGTGTTTGTATATGTCTGTTAACCCCGATATTGTAATGAAACCAATCCTCACACCATTCCATTGGTGAACCTTAAGTTTGTTTAATGAATCTGTGATTGCCCTTCTCCGTGGAAATATCTGCCCTGGTATCCATTTTTAGGTAACACCTATAAGTGATATGATATGATATGTGTCTTTCACTTTCTGACTTACTACATGTCACGTGATTATTTCTAGACTCATTTACGGTGCTGCAAATGGCATTGTTTCCTTTTTTTCCTTGGCTTCTCTTCTGCCTTAGCGAGGTCCATTTTCACCAATGTGATTCCCTGAGGGTTGTGGATTAGCTGACCTGGGCAGCCTTACCCTGCCGGCCCGCCCTCCCCAGGTGTGCCTCGTTGAGGTCAATATAAACAGCGCTCCAGGCAGCAATAGCCCCTGAAGCTGTGCCTGACTCCATATTCTCTGCCCCGTCAGCAGTCTCGGGGCTGTGCTGGTGGGAGGGAGTGAGGGGCCACAGCTTTGTGGGTGGCCCGGTGTGAGTGGGACTCTGCTGGCCTTTCTGCAGGAGTTGCCAGGCTGCCACTTGTAAAGAAGGGAATGTGTCACCCATACCTTCCGCTGGAATTTCTCTCCGGACAGAGGTGAGGAAGGAAAAAAGCAGTGGGGGCCGGGACAGGAGGGGTATCTCAGACGGGGCAATGGAAAGCTTCTGGAAGAGCGCCCGGGGCCAAGACCATCCTGGCTGGCCTGCAGGCACCAAGTTGGCCTGCGTGTTGTCGCTGGTGTGGCTCGACGGCCCTTCCTCTAGGCTTTCAAGCCCTTGTACATATTCAGGTGTTTTACCTGGGAAGGGTGGGAACAGTTCAGCAGCAGCTGGCCTGGGGCTCAGCTCACCTTTACTCACAGATGCCTTGGCACGGTCCCCCAGCTTTGCAATGAGGACGCTCCTTGCGTGGGGGGTGGGTTGCTGGCTGTATGGGAGATGGTTCCCCACCTCTGACCAATTTCAGAATTGTTTTCCGCTGGAGCAAGTGCCCTGATAGGGTTTTCCTCTGTATAACTCGTGGGTTCAGGTTTTTTTTTTCTTTTATGGTGCAAGTTAGATTTTATTCCTCTTTTATATATTTATAGATATAAGCATGGAAATAATTCATTCCTATAAATACATCTGTGTGACGGGAAGAACTTTTTTCTCTTTTATTTTTAAATTTTATTTTTTAAAATTTTGAAATTTAATTTTATTTTTTTATACAGCACGTTATTATTAGTTATGTATTTTATGCATATACATGTATACAGGTCAATCCCAATCTCCTAACTCATCCCACAACCACCACCCCATGGCTTCCCACACTTGGTGTCCATACGTTTGTTCTCTACCTCTGTGTCTCTATTTCTTCCCTGCAAACCAGTTCATCTGTACCATTTTTTTAGGTTCCACATATATGCATTAATATACAGTATTTGTTTTCCTCTTTCAGACTTACTTCATTCTGTATGACAGCCTCTCGATCCATCCATGTCTCTACAAATGACCCAGTTTCATTCCTGTTTATGGCCGAGTAATATTTCATTTTATATATGTACCACATCTTTATCCATTCATCTGTCTGTGGGCATTTAGGTTGCTTCCATTACCTGGCTATTGTAAATAGTGCTGCAACGAACATTGTGGTGTATGTGCCTTTTTGATTTACCGTTTTCTCTGGGTATATGCCCAGAAGTGGGATTGCTGGATCAGATGGTAATTCTATTTCTAGTTTTTTTTAAGGAAACTCCATACTGTTCTCCATAGTGACTGTATCAATTTACATTCCCACCAATAGTGGAAGAGGGCTCCTTTTGTCCACACCCTCCCCAGAATTGGTTGTTTGTAGATTTTCTGATGATGCCGATTCTAACAGGTGTGAGGTGATACCTCATTGTAGTTTTGATTTGCATTTCTCTAATAATTAGTGCTGTTGAGCAGCTTTTCATGTGCGTCTTGGCCATCTCTGTGTCTTCTTTGAAGAAACGTCTCTTTAGATCTTCTGCCCATTTTTGTATTGGGTTGTTTGTTTTTTTAATATTAAGCTGCATGAGCTGTTTATATATATTGGAGATTAAACCTCTGTCCATTGATTCGTTTGCAACGATTTTTGCCCATTCTGAGGGATGCCTTTTTCCATTCCCGTTTTTTCTAACAAAAAAGGAAAGAAAGGAAAAGAAGCAGAACACTAATGTGCGTAAAATATGCCTTTTGAAACGGTCGTTTTGAAATATGGACGTCCTTTGAATTTTTTGGTCGATATGTGACCCCAGGATTTGTTTTCAGGGCAGGTGTCATTTACAGGCCTGCAATGATTTTGAATATCAACTGACCATTAGCGCTGGGATTAAAGCTGCTGTTGTGTGAAACGGCCACAAGGTGGCAGCAGTTCACCCTTACCAAATCTGGTTACTAGGGCAAGAGAGCCTCAGTGGAAGTGGTGTTCTAGATTGGAATTTAGAATGGAATGTGCCAGGAGAATGCCCCTCAAGTTTGTCTCACTACTTCTTGTTCGTGTTTTTAATTTAATGTTTTTATTTTTTATTACAGCAAGTTTGATTACAAAGTTTGGCTTGTTGTAGGTGTGGAAGATGTGGTTCTTTTACACATATACAGATGTCTGTTCTTCCTGGGATCCATTTCCCATGTACGTTATGACAGAATGTTGAGTAGTCCTGTCTTGGTATTCTGTAGGTCTTTGGTGATTATATATGTCATCTGTGTTTGTATATGTCTGTTAACCCCGATATCGTAATGAAACCAATCCTCACACCTTTCCATTGGTGAACCATAAGTTTGTTTAATGAATCTGTGATTGCCATTCTCCGTGGAAATATCTGCCCTGGTATCCATTTTTAGGTAACACCTATAAGTGATATGATATGATATGTGTCTTTCACTTTCTGACTTACTACAAGTCACGTGATTACTTCTAGACTCATCTACGGTGCTGCAAATGGCATTGTGTCCTTTTTTTCCTTGGCTTCTATTCTGCCTTAGTGAGGTCCATTTTCAACAATGTGATTCCCTGAGGGTTGTGGATTAGCTGACCTGGGCAGCCTTACCCTGCTGGCCCTCCCTCCCCAGGTGTGACTCGTTGAGGTCAATATAAACAGCGCTCCAGGCAGCAATAGCCCCTGAAGCTGTGCCTGACTCCATATTCTCTGCCCCATCAGCAGTCTCGGGTCTGTGCTGGTGGGAGGGAGTGAGGGGCCAGAGCTTTGTGGGTGGCCTGGTGTGAGTGGGGCTCGGCTGGCCTTTCTGCAGGAGTTTACAGGCTGCCGCCTGTAAAGAAGAGGATGTGTCACCCATACCTTCCGCTGGAATTTCTCTCCGGACAGAGGTGAGGAAGGAAAAAAGCAGTGGGGGCCGGGACAGGAGGTGTATCTCAGGCAGGGCAATGGAAAGCTTCTGGAAGAGCGCCCGGGGTCAAGACCACCCTGGCTGGCTGCAGGCACCAAGTTGGCATGCGTGCTGTCCCTGGTGTGGCTCGACGGCCCTTCCTCTAGGCTTTCAAGCCCTTGTACATATTCAGGTGTTTTACCTGGGAAGGGTGGGAACAGTTCAGCAGCAGCTGGCCTGGGGCTCAGCTCACGTTTACTCACAGATGCCTCGGCACGGTCCCCCAGCTTTGCAATGAGGACGCTCCTTGCATGGGGCGTGGGTTGCTGGCTGTATGGGAGATGGTTTCCCACCTCTGACCAATTTCAGAATTGTTTACCGCTGGAGCAAGTGCGCTGATAGGGTTTTCCTCTGTATAACTCATGGGTGCAGGTGATTTTTTCTTTTATGGTTCAAGTTAGATTTTATTCCTCTTGTATATATTTATAGATATAAGCATGGAAATAATTCATTCCTATAAATACATCTGTGTGACGGGAAGAACATTTTTCTCTTTTATTTTTAAATTTTATTTTTTAAAATTTTGAAATTCAATTTTATTTTTTTTATACAGCACGTTATTATTATGTAATTTATGCATATACATGTATACAGGTCAATCCCAATCTCCCAACTCATCCCACAACCACCACCCCATGGCTACCCACACTTGGTGTCCATACGTTTGTTCTCTACCTCTGTGTCTCTATTTCTTCCCTGCAAACCAGTTCATCTGTACCATTTTTTTAGGTTCCACATATATGCATTAATATACAGTATTTGGTTTCCTCTTTCTGACTTACTTCATTCTGTATGACAGCCTCTCGATCCATCGATGTCTCTACAAATGACCCAGTTTCATTCCTGTTTATGGCCGAGTAATATTTCATTTTATATATGTACCACATCTTTATCCATTCATCTGTCTGTGGGCATTTAGGTTGCTTCCATTACCTGGCTATTGTAAATAGTGCTGCAACGAACATTGTGGTGAATGTGCCTTTTTGATTTACGGTTTTCTCTGGGTATATGCCCAGAAGTGGGATTGCTGGATCAGATGGTAATTCTATTTCTAGTTTTTTTAAGGAAAATCCATACTGTTCTCCATAGTGACTGTATCAATTTACATTCCCACCAATAGTGGAAGAGGGCTCCTTTTGTCCACACCCTCCCCAGAATTGGTTGTTTGTAGATTTTCTGATGATGCCGATTCTAACAGGTGTGAGGTGATACCTCATTGTAGTTTTGATTTGCATTTCTCTAATAATTAGTGCTGTTGAGCAGCTTTTCATGTGCGTCTTGGCCATCTCTGTGTCTTCTTTGAAGAAACGTTTCTTTAGATCTTCTGCCCATTTTTGTATTGGGTTGTTTGTTTTTTTTAATATTAAGCTGCATGAGCTGTTTATATATATTGGAGATTAAACCTCTGTCCATTGATTCGTTTGCAACGATTTTTGCCCATTCTGAGGGATGCCTTTTTCCATTCCCGTTTTTTCTAACAAAAAAGGAAAGAAAGGAAAAGAAGCAGAACACTAATGTGCGTAAAATATGCCTTTTGAAACGGTCGTTTTGAAATATGGACGTCCTTTGAATTTTTTGGTCGATATGTGACCCCAGGATTTGTTTTCAGGGCAGGTGTCATTTACAGGCCTGCAATGATTTTGAATATCAACTGACCATTAGCGCTGGGATTAAAGCTGCTGTTGTGTGAAAGGGCCACAAGGTGGCAGCAGTTCACCCTTACCAAATCTGGTTACTAGGGCAAGAGAGCCTCAGTGGAAGTGGTGTTCTAGATTGGAATTTAGAATAGAATGTGCCAGGAGAATGCCCCTCAAGTTTGTCTCACTACTTCTTGTTCGTGTTTTTAATTTAATTTTTTTATTTTTTATTACAGCAAGTCTGATTACAATGTTTGGCTTGTTGTAGGTGTGGAAAATGTGGTTCTTTTACACATATACAGATGTCTTTTCTTCCTGGGATCCTTTTCCCATGTACGTTATGACAGAATGTTGAGTAGTCCGCTCTTGGTATTCTGTAGGTCTTTGGTGATTATATATGTCACCTGTGTTTGTATATGTCTGTTAACCCCGATATTGTAATGAAACCAATCCTCACACCATTCCATTGGTGAACCATAAGTTTGTTTAATGAATCTGTGATTGCCCTTCTCCGTGGAAATATCTGCCCTGGTATCCATTTTTAGGTAACACCTATAAGTGATATGATATGATATGTGTCTTTCACTTTCTGACTTACTACAAGTCACGTGATTACTTCTAGACTCATTTACGGTGCTGCAAATGGCATTGTGTCCTTTTTTTCCTTGGCTTCTCTTCTGCCTTAGCGAGGTCCATTTTCACGAATGTGATTCCCTGAGGGTTGTGGATTAGCTGACCTGGGCAGCCTTACCCTGCCGGCCCGCCCTCCCCAGGTGTGCCTCGTTGAGGTCAATATAAACAGCGCTCCAGGCAGCAATAGCCCCTGAAGCTGTGCCTGACTCCATATTCTCTGCCCCGTCAGCAGTCTCGGGGCTGTGCTGGTGGGAGGGAGTGAGGGGCCACAGCTTTGTGGGTGGCCCGGTGTGCGTGGGACTCTGCTGGCCTTTCTGCAGGAGTTGCCAGGCTGCCACCTGTAAAGAAGAGAATGTGTCACCCATACCATCCGCTGGAATTTCTCTCCGGACAGAGGTGAGGAAGGAAAAAAGCAGTGGGGGCCGGGACAGGAGGGGTATCTCAGACAGGGCAATGGAAAGCTTCCGGAAGAGCGCCCGGGGCCAGACCAACCTGGCTGGCCTGCAGGCACCAAGTTGGCCTGCGTGTTGTCGCTGGTGTGGCTCAACGGCCCTTCCTCTAGGATTTCAAGCCCTTGTACATATTCAGGTGTTTTACGTGGGAAGGGTGGGAACAGTTCAGCAGCAGCTGGCCTGGGGCTCAGCTCACGTTTACTCACAGATGCCTCGGCACGGTCCCCCAGCTTTGCAATGAGGACTCTCCTTGCGTGGGGGGTGGGTTGCTGGCTGTATGGGAGATGGTTTCCCACCTCTGACCAATTTCAGAATTGTTTACCGCTGGAGCAAGTGCCCTGATAGGTTTTCCTCTGTATAACTCGTGGGTTCAGGTTTTTTTTTTCTTTTATGGTTCAAGTTAGATTTTATTCCTCTTTTATATATTTATAGATATAAGCATGGAAATAATTAATTCCTATAAATACATCTGTGTGACGGGAAGAACATTTTTCTCTTTTATTTTTAAATTTTATTTTTTTAAATTTTGAAATTCAATATTATTTTTCTTATACAGCACGTTATTATTAGTTATGTATTTTATGCATATACATGTATACAGGTCAATCCCAATCTCCCAACTCATCCCACCACCACCACCCCATGGCTTCCCACACTTGGTGTCCATACGTTTGTTCTCTACCTCTTTGTCTCTAATTCTTTCCTGCAAACCAGTTCATCTGTACCATTTTTTAGGTTCCACATATATGCATTAATATACAGTATTTGTTTTCCTCTTTCTGACTTACTTCATTCTGTATGACAGTCTCTCGATCCATCGATGTCTCTACAAATGACCCAGTTTCATTCCTGTTTATGGCCGAGTAATATTTCATTTTATATATGTACCACATCTTTATCCATTCATCTGTCTGTGGGCATTTAGGTTGCTTCCATTACCTGGCTATTGTAAATAGTGCTGCAACGAACATTGTGGTGAATGTGCCTTTTTGATTTACGGTTTTCTCTGGGTATATGCCCAGAAGTGGGATTGCTGGATCAGATGGTAATTCTATTTCTAGTTTTTTTAAGGAAAATCCATACTGTTCTCCATAGTGACTGTATCAATTTACATTCCCACCAATAGTGGAAGAGGGCTCCTTTTGTCCACACCCTCCCCAGAATTGGTTGTTTGTAGATTTTCTGATGATGCCGATTCTAACAGGTGTGAGGTGATACCTCATTGTAGTTTTGATTTGCATTTCTCTAATAATTAGTGCTGTTGAGCAGCTTTTCATGTGCGTCTTGGCCATCTCTGTGTCTCCTTTGAAGAAACGTTTCTTTAGATCTTCTGCCCATTTTTGTATTGGGTTGTTTGTTTTTTTAATATTAAGCTGCATGAGCTGTTTATATATATTGGAGATTAAACCTCTGTCAATTGATTCGTTTGCAACGATTTTTGCCCATTCTGAGGGATGCCTTTTTCCATTCCCGTTTTTTCTAACAAAAAAGGAAAGAAAGGAAAAGAAGCAGAACACTAATGTGCGTAAAATATGCCTTTTGAAACGGTCGTTTTGAAATATGGACGTCCTTTGAATTTTTTGGTCGATATGTGACCCCAGGATTTGTTTTCAGGGCAGGTGTCATTTACAGGCCTGCAATGATTTTGAATATCAACTGACCATTAGCGCTGGGATTAAAGCTGCTGTTGTGTGAAACGGCCACAAGGTGGCAGCAGTTCTCCCTTACCAAATCTGGTTACTAGGGCAAGAGAGCCTCAGTGGAAGGGGTGTTCTAGATTGGAATTTAGAATGGAATGTGCCAGGAGAAAGCCCCTCACGTTTGTCTCACTACTTCTTGTTCGTGTTTTTAATTTAATGTTTTTTATTTTTTATTACAGCAAGTTTGATTACAAAGTTTGGCTTGTTGTAGGTGTGGAAGATGTGGTTCTTTTACACATATACAGATGTCTGTTCTTCCTGGGATCCTTTTCCCACGTACGTTATGACAGAATGTTGAGTAGTCCTCTCTTGGTATTCTGTAGGTCTTTGGTGATTATATATGTCACCTGTGTTTGTATATGTCTGTTAACCCCGATATTGTAATGAAACCAATCCTCACACCATTCCATTGGTGAACCTTAAGTTTGTTTAATGAATCTGTGATTGCCCTTCTCCGTGGAAATATCTGCCCTGGTATCCATTTTTAGGTAACACCTATAAGTGATATGATATGATATGTGTCTTTCACTTTCTGACTTACTACATGTCACGTGATTATTTCTAGACTCATTTACGGTGCTGCAAATGGCATTGTTTCCTTTTTTTCCTTGGCTTCTCTTCTGCCTTAGCGAGGTCCATTTTCACCAATGTGATTCCCTGAGGGTTGTGGATTAGCTGACCTGGGCAGCCTTACCCTGCCGGCCCGCCCTCCCCAGGTGTGCCTCGTTGAGGTCAATATAAACAGCGCTCCAGGCAGCAATAGCCCCTGAAGCTGTGCCTGACTCCATATTCTCTGCCCCGTCAGCAGTCTCGGGGCTGTGCTGGTGGGAGGGAGTGAGGGGCCACAGCTTTGTGGGTGGCCCGGTGTGAGTGGGACTCTGCTGGCCTTTCTGCAGGAGTTGCCAGGCTGCCACTTGTAAAGAAGGGAATGTGTCACCCATAACTTCCGCTGGAATTTCTCTCCGGACAGAGGTGAGGAAGGAAAAAAGCAGTGGGGGCCGGGACAGGAGGGGTATCTCAGGCAGGGCAATGGAAAGCTTCCGGAAGAGCACCCGGGGCCAAGACCACCCTGGCTGGCCTGCAGGCACCAAGTTGGCATGCGTGCTGTCGCTGGTGTGGCTCGACGGCCCTTCCTCTAGGCTTTCAAGCCCTTGTACATATTGAGGTGTTTTACCTGGGAAGGGTGGGAACAGTTCAGCAGCAGCTGGCCTGGGGCTCAGCTCACGTTTACTCACAGATGCCTCGGCACGGTCCCCCAGCTGTGCAATGAGGACGCTCCTTGCGTGGGGGGTGGGTTGCTGGCTGTATGGGAGATGGTTTCCCACCTCTGACCAATTTCAGAATTGTTTACCGCTGGAGCAAGTGCGCTGATAGGGTTTTCCTCTGTATAACTCATGGGTTCAGGTGCTTTTTTCTTTTATGGTTCAAGTTAGATTTTATTCCTCTTTTATATATTTATAGATATAAGCATGGAAATAATTCATTCCTATAAATACATCTGTGTGACGGGAAGTACTTTTTTTGTTTTATTTTTAAATTTTATTTTTTAAAATTTTGAAATTCAATTTTATTTTTTTATACAGCACGTTATTATTAGTTATGTATTTTATGCATATATATGTATACAGGTCAATCCCAATCTCCCAACTCATCCCACCACCACCACCCCATGGCTTCCCACCCTTGGTGTCCATACGTTTGTTCTCTACCTCTGTGTCTCTATTTCTTCCCTGCAAACCAGTTCATCTGTACCAGTTTTTAGGTTCCACATATATGCATTAATATACAGTATTTGGTTTCCTCTTTCTGACTTACTTCATTCTGTATGACAGTCTCTCGATCCATCGATGTCTCTACAAATGACCCAGTTTCATTCCTGTTTATGGCCGAGTAATATTTCATTTTATATATGTACCACATCTTTATCCATTCATCTGTCTGTGGGCATTTAGGTTGCTTCCATTACCTGGCTATTGTAAATAGTGCTGCAACGAACATTGTGGTGAATGTGCCTTTTTGATTTACGGTTTTCTCTGGGTATATGCCCAGAAGTGGGATTGCTGGATCAGATGGTAATTCTATTTCTAGTTTTTTTAAAGGAAACTCCATACTGTTCTCCATAGTGACTGTATCAATTTACATTCCCACCAATAGTGGAAGAGGGCTCCTTTTGTCCACACCCTCCCCAGAATTGGTTGTTTGTAGATTTTCTGATGATGCCGATTCTAACAGGTGTGAGGTGATACCTCATTGTAGTTTTGATTTGCATTTCTCTAATAATTAGTGCTGTTGAGCAGCTTTTCATGTGCGTCTTGGCCATCTCTGTGTCTTCTTTGAAGAAACGTCTCTTTAGATCTTCTGCCCATTTTTGTAGTGGGTTGTTTGTTTTTTTAATATTAAGCTGCATGAGCTGTTTATATATATTGGAGATTAAACCTCTGTGCATTGATTCTTCTGCAACGATTTTCGCCCATTCTGAGGGATGCCTTTTTCCATTCCCGTGTTTTTTAACAAAAAAGGAAAGAAAGGAAAAGAAGCAGAACACTAATGTGCGTAAAATATGCCTTTTGAAACGGTCGTTTTGAAATATGGACGTCCTTTGAATTTTTTGGTCGATATGTGACCCCAGGATTTGTTTTCAGGGCAGGTGTCATTTACAGGCCTGCAATGATTTTGTATATCAACTGACCATTAGCACTGGGATTAAAGCTGCTGTTGTGTGAAACGGCCACAAGGTGGCAGCAGTTCTCCGTAGCCAGATCTGGTTACTAGGGCAAGAGAGCCTCAGTGGAAGTGGTGTTCTAGATTGGAGTTTAGAATGGAATGTGCCAGGAGAAAGCCCCTCAAATTTGTCTCACTACTTCTTGTTCGTGTTTTTCATTTAATTTTTTATATTTTTTATTACAGCAAGTTTGATTACAATGTTTGGCTTGTTGTAGGTGTGGAAGATGTGGTTCTTTTACACATATACAGATGTCTGTTCTTCCTGGGATCCTTTTCCCATGTACGTAATGACAGAATGTTGAGTAGTCCTCTCTTGGTATTCTGTAGGTCTTTGGTGATTATATATGTCACCAATGTTTGTGTATGTGTGTTAACCCCGATATCGTAATGAAACCAATCCTCACACCTTTCCATTGGTGAACCATAAGTTTGTTTAATGAATCTGTGATTGCCCTTCTCCGTGGAAATATCTGCCCTGGTATCCATTTTTAGGTAACACCTATAAGTGATATGATATGATATGTGTCTTTCACTTTCTGACTTACTACAAGTCACGTGATTATTTCTAGACTCATGTACGGTGCTGCAAATGGCATTGTGTCCTTTTTTCCCTTGGCTTCTCTTCTGCCTTAGCGGGGTCCATTTTCAACAATGTGATTCCCTGAGGGTTGTGGATTAGCTGACCTGGGCAGCCTTACCCTGCCGGCCCGCCCTCCCCAGGTGTGCCTCGTTGAGGTCAATATAAACAGCGCTCCAGGCAGCAATAGCCCCTGAAGCTGTGCCTGACTCCATATTCTCTGCCCCGTCAGCAGTCTCGGGGCTGTGCTGGTGGGAGGGAGTGAGGGGCCACAGCTTTGTTGGTGGCCCGGTGTGAGTGGGGCTCTGCTGGCCTTTCTGCAGGAGTTGCCAGGCTTCAGCCTGTAAAGAAGAGGATGTGTCACACATACCTTCCGCTGGAATTTCTCTCCGGACAGAGGTGAGGAAGGAAAAAGCAGTGGGGGCCGGGACAGGAGGGTTATCTCAGGCAGGGCAATGGAAAGCTTCTGGAAGAGATCCCGGGGACAGGACCACCCTGGCTGGCCTGCAGGCAGCAAGTTGGCCTGCGTGCTGTCGCTGGTGTGGCTCCACGGCCCTTCCTCTAGGCTTTCAAGCCCTTGTACATATTCAGGTGTTTTACCTGGGAATGGTGGGAACAGTTCAGCAGCAGCTGGCTTGGGTCTCAGCTCATGTTTACTCACAGATGCCTCGGCACGGTCCCCCAGCTTTGCAATGAGGACGCTCCTTGCGTGGGGGGTGGGTTGCTGGCTGTATGGGAGATGGTTCCCCACCTCTGACCAATTTCAGAATTGTTTACTGCTGGAGCTAGTGCCCAGATCGGGTTTTCCTCTGTAAAACTCGTGAGTTCAGGTTTTTTTGTTCTTTTATGGTTCAATTTAGATTTTATTCGTCTTTTATGTATTTATAGATATAAGCATGGAAATAATTCATTCCTATAAATACATCTGTGTGACGGGAAGAACTTTTTTCTGTTTTATTTTTCAATTTTATTCTTTTAAATTTTGAAATACAATTTTATTTATGTTTTTATACAGCAGGTTTTTATTAGTTATGTATTTTATGCATATACATGTATACAGGTCAATCCCAATCTCCCAACTCATCCCACCAGCACCAGCCCATGGATTCCCACACTTGGTGTCCATACGTTTGTTCTCTACCTCTGTGTCTCTATTTCTTCCCTGCAAACCAGTTCATCTGTACCGTTTTTTAGGCTCCACATATATGCATTAATATACAATATTTGTTTTCCTCTTTCTAAATTACTTCATTCTGTATAACAGTCTCTCCATCCATCGATGTCTCTACAAATGACTCAGATTCATTCCTTTTTATGGCCGAGTAATATTCCATTTTATATATGTACCACATCTTTATCCATTCATCTGTCTGTGGGCATTTAGGTTGCTTCCATTACCTGGCTATTGTAAAGAGTGCTGCAAAGAACATTGTGGTGAATGTGCCTTTTAGATTTACGGTTTTATCTGGGTATATGCCCAGAAGTGGGATTGCTGGATCAGATGGTAATTCTATTTCTAATTTTCTTAAGGAAACTCCATACTGTTCTCCATAGTGACTGTATCAATTTTCATTCCCACCAATAGTGGAAGAGGGCTACTTTTGTCCACACCCTCCCCAGAATTTGTTGTTTGTAGATTTTCTGATGATGCCGATTCTAACAGGTGTGAGGTGATACCTCATTGTAGTTTTGATTTGCATTTCTCTAATAATTAGTGCTGTTGAGCAGCTTTTCTTGTGCGTCTTGGCCATCTCTGTGTCTCCTTTGAAGAAACGTCTCTTTAGATCTTCTGCCCATTTTTCTATTGGGTTGTTTGTTTTTTTAATATTAAGCTGCATGAGCTGTTTATATATATTGGAGATTAAACCTCTGTCCATTGATTCGTTTGCAACGATTTTCGCCCATTCTGAGGGATGCCTTTTTCCATTCCCGTGTGTTTTAACAAAAAAGGAAAGAAAGGAAAAGAAGCAGAACACTAATGTGCGTAAAATATGCCTTTTGAAACGGTCGTTTTGAAATATGGACGTCCTTTGAATTTTTTGGTCGATATGTGACCCCAGGATTTGTTTTCAGGGCAGATGTCATTTACAGGCCTGCAATGATTTTGAATATCAACTGACCATTAGCACTGGGATTAAAGCTGCTGTGGTGTGAAACGGCCACAAGTTGGCAGCAGTTCTCCCTTACCAAATCTGGTTACTAGGGCAAGAGAGCCTCAGTGGAAGTGGTGTTCTAGATTGGAATTTAGAATGGAATGTGCCAGGAGAAAGCCCCTCACGTTTGTCTCACTACTTCTTGTTCGTGTTTTTAATTTAATTTTTTGTTTTTTATTACAGCATGTTTGATTACAATGTTTGGCATGCTGTAGGTGTGGAAGATGTGGTTCTTTTACACATATACAGATGTCTGTTCTTCCTGGGATCCTTTTCCCATGTACGTAATGACAGAATGTTGAGTAGTCCTCTCTTGGTATTCTGTAGGTCTTTGGTGATTATATATGTCACCTGTGTTTGTATATGTCTGTTAACCCCCATATCGTAATGAAACCAATCCTCACACCTTTCCATTGGTGAACCATAAGTTTGTGTAATGAATCTGTGATTTCCCTTCTCCGTGGAAATATCTGCCCTGGTATCCATTTTTAGGTAACACCTATAAGTGATATGATATGATATGTGTCTTTCACTTTCTGACTTACTACAAGTCACGTGATTACTTCTAGACTCATCTACGGGGCTGCAAATGGCATTGTGTCCTTTTTTTCCTTGGCTCCTCTTCTGCCTTAGCGAGGTCCATTTTCAACAATGTGATTCCCTGAGGGTTGTGGATTAGCTGACCTGGGCAGCCTTACCCTGTGGGCCCGCCCTCCCCAGGTGTGCCTCGTTGAGGTCAATATAAACAGAGCTCCAGGCAGCAATAGCCCCTGAAGCTGTGCCTGACTCCATATTCTCTGCCCCGTCAGCAGTCTCTGGGCTGTGCTGGTGGGAGGGAGTGAGGGGCCACAGCTTTGTGGGTGGCCCGTTGTGAGTGGTGTTCTGCTGGCCTTTCTGCAGGAGTTGCCAGGCTGCCGCCTGTAAAGAAGAGGATGTGTCACCCATACCTTCCGCTGGAATTTCTCTACGGACAGAGGTGAGGAAGGAAAAAAGCAGTGGGGCCCGGGACAGGAGGGGTATCTCAGGCAGGGCAATGGAAAGCTTCTGGAAGAGCGCCCGGGGCCAGGACCACCCTGGCTGGCCTGCAGGCACCAAGTTGGCCTGCGTGCTGTCACTGGTGTGGCTCCACGGTCCTTCCTCTAGGCTTTCAAGCCCTTGTACATATTCAGGTGTTTTACCTGGGAATGGTGGGAACAGTTCAGCAGCAGCTGGCCTGGGGCTCAGCTCACGTTTACTCACAGATGCCTCGGCACGGTCCCCCAGCTTTGCAATGAGGACGCTCCTTGCGTGGGGGGTGGGTTGCTGGCTGTATGGGAGATGGTTCCCCACCTCTGACCAATTTCAGAATTGTTTACCGCTGGAGCAAGTGCCCAGATAGGATTTTCCTCTGTAAAACTCGTGAGTTCAGGTTTTTTTGTTCTTTTATGGTTCAATTTAGATTTTATTCGTCTTTTATGTATTTATAGATATAAGCATGGAAATAATTCATTCCTATAAATACATCTGTGTGACGGGAAGAACTTTTTTCTGTTTTATTTTTAAATTTTATTTTTTTAAATTTTGAAATACAATTTTATTTATGTTTTTATACAGCAGGTTTTTATTAGTTATGTATTTTATGCATATACATGTATACAGGTCAATCCCAATCTCCCAACTCATCCCAACAGCACCACCCCATGGCTTCCCACACTTGGTGTCCATATGTTTGTTCTCTACCTCTGTGTCTCTATTTGTTCCCTGCAAACCAGTTCATATGTACCGTTTTTTAGGCTCCACATATATGCATTAATATACAATATTTGTTTTCCTCTTTCTGACTTACTTCATTCTGTATAACAGTCTCTCCATCCATCGATGTCTCTACAAATGACTCAGTTTCATTCCTTTTTATGGCCGAGTAATATTCCATTTTATATATGTACCACATCTTTATCCATTCATCTGTCTGTGGGCATTTAGGTTGCTTCCATTACCTGGCTATTGTAAATAGTGCTGCAACGAACACTGTGGTGAATGTGCCTTTTTGATTTATGGTTTTCTCTGGGTATATGCCCGGAAGTGGGATTGCTGGATCAGATGGTAATTCTATTTCTAGTTTTTTTTAAGGAAACTCCATACTGTTCTCCACAGTGACTGTATCAATTTACATTCCCACCAATAGTGGAAGAGGGCTCCTTTTGTCCACACCCTCCCCAGAATTGGTTGTTTGTAGATTTTCTGATGATGCCGATTCTAACAGGTGTGAGGTGATACCTCATTGTAGTTTTGATTTGCATTTCTCTAATAATTAGTGCTGTTGAGCAGCTTTTCATGTGCGTCTTGGCCATCTCTGTGTCTCCTTTGAAGAAACGTCTCTTTAGATCTTCTGCCCATTTTTGTATTGGGTTGTTTGTTTTTTTAATATTAAGCTGCATGAGCTGTTTATATATATTGGAGATTAAACCTCTGTCCATTGATTCGTTTGCAATGATTTTCGCCCATTCTGAGGGATGCCTTTTTCCATTCCCGTTTTTTTTAACAAAAAAGGAAAGAAACGAAAAACAGAACAATAATGTGTGTAAAATATGCCTTTTGAAACGGTCGTTTTGAAATATGGACGTCCTTTGAATTTTTTGGTCGATATGTGACCCCAGGATTTGCTTTCAGGGCAGATGTCATTTACAGGCCTGCAATGATTTTGAGTATCAACTGACCATTAGCACTGGGATTAAAGCTGCTGTTGTGTGAAACGGCCACAAGATGGCAGCAGTTCTCCCTTACCAAATCTGGTTACTAGGGCAAGAGAGCCTCAGTGGAAGTGGTGTTCTAGATTGGAATTTAGAATGGAATGTGCCAGGAGAAAGCCCCTCAAGTTTGTCTTGCTAATTCTTGTTACTGTTTTTAATTTAATTTTTTATATTTTTTATTACAGCAAGATGATTACAATGTTTGGCTTGTTGTAGGTGTGGAAGATGTTGTTCTTTTACACATATACAGATGTCTGTTCTTCCTGGGATCCTTTTCCCATGTACGTTATGACAGAATGTTGAGTAGTCCTCTCTTGGTATTCTGTAGGTCTTTGGTGATTATATATGTCACCTGTGTTTGTATATGTCTGTTAACCCCCATATCGTAATGAAACCAATCCTCACACCTTTCCATTGGTGAACCATAAGTTTGTTTAATGAATCTGTGATTGCCCTTCTCCGTGGAAATATCTGCCCTGGTATCCATTTTTAGGTAACACCTATAAGTGATATGATATGATATGTGTCTTTCACTTTCTGACTTACTACAAGTCACGTGATTACTTCTAGACTCATCTACGGGGCTGCAAATGGCATTGTGTCCTTTTTTTCCTTGGCTCCTCTTCTGCCTTAGCGAGGTCCATTTTCAACAATGTGATTCCCTGAGGGTTGTGGATTAGCTGACCTGGGCAGCCTTACCCTGCCGGCCTGCCCTCCCCTGGTGTGCCTCGTCAGGCTATATGCTGACACACTGGTCAGTGCAGCGTATTGGCCAGGAGTAGGCTATGGCTTGGGGGTAAGCTGTAGGGCTGGTGGTGGGTTTCCGTTCCGGACTAGGGTTAGGGTTAGGGAACGGCAAGGCTTAGGGCACAGGTGAGGGTACGGAAACTTGTGAGGTTCCGGCTACGTGCTGACGCACGGGTCAGTGCCAGCGTATGGGCCAGGTTTAGGCTACGGCGTAGGGTATGGTGTAGGGCTGCTGGTGGGTTTCTGTGACGGGCTAGGGTTAGGGTTAGGGAACGGCAAGTCTTAGGGCACAGGTGATGGTACGGAAACGTGGGAGGGTCAGGCTACGTGCTGACGCACAGCTCAGTGCCAGCGTACGGGACAGGAGTAGGCTACAGCGTAGGGTAGAGTGTAGGGCTGGTGGTCAGTTTCCGTTCCGGGCTAGGGTTAGGATTAGGGAACGGCAAGGCTTAGGGCACAGGTGAGGGTAGAGTAACATGGGAGGGTTAGGCTATGTGCTGAAGCACAGGTCAGTGCCCGCGTACGGGCCAGGAGTAGGCTATGGCGTAGGGTAAGGTGTAGGGCTGGTGGTGGGTTTCCGTTCCGGGCTAGGGTTAGTGTTAGGGAACGGCAAGGCTTAGGGCACAGGTGAGGGTACGGAAACGTGTGAGGGTCAGGGTACGTGTTGACGCACGGGTCAGTGCCAGCGTACGGGCCAGGAGTAGGGTACGGCGTAGGGCAAGGTGTAGGGCTGGTGGTGGGTTTCCGTTCCGGGTTAGGGTTAGGGTGAGGTTACCCCAAGGCTTAGGGCACAGGTGAGTGTACTGAAACGTGGGATGGTCAGGCAACGTGCTGACGCAAGGGTCAGTGCCAGCGTACGGGCCTGTAGTAGGCTATGGTTTGGGAAGTTTAGGTGTAGGGCTGGTGGTGGGTTTCCGTTCCGTACTAGGTTTAGTGTTAGCGAACGGCAAAACTTAGGGAACAGGTGAGGGTACGGAAATGTGGGAAGGTCAGGCTATGTGCTGACGCACAGGTCAGTGCCTGCGTACGGGCCAGGAGTATGCTACAGCGTAGGGTAAGGTGTAGGGCTGGTGGTAGTTTTCTGTCCCGGGCTAGGGTTAGGGTGAGGGAACTGAAAGGCTTAAGGCCCAGGTGATGGTACGGAAAAGTGGGAGTGTGAGGCTACGTGCTGATGCACGGGTCAGTGCCAGCGTACCGGCCAGGAGTAGGCTACGCCTTGGGGGTTACTTGTAGGGCTGGTGGTGGTTTTCCGTTCCGGGCTAGGGTTAGTGTTAGGGAACGGCAAGTCTTAGGGCACTGCTGAGGGTACAAAAACGTGGGAGGGTCAGGCTACGTGCTGACGCACGGGTCAGTGCCAGTGGACGGACCAGGAGTAGGCTACGGCTTGGGGGTAAGGTGTAGGGCTGTTGGTGAGATTCCGTTTCGGGCTAGGGTTAGGGTTAGGCAACGGGAAGGCTTAGGGCACAGGTGAGTGTACGGAAAGGTGAGAGGGTTAGGTTACGTGCTGATGCACGGGTCAGTGCCAGTGTACAGACCAGGAGTAGGCTACGGCTTGGGGGTAAGGTTTAGGGCTGGTGGTGAGTTTCCGTTTCGGGCTAGGGTTAGGGTTAGGCAACGGCAAGGCTTAGTGCACAGGTGAGGGTACGGAAATGTGGGAGGGTCAGGCTACGTGCTGCCACACGGGTCAGTGCCAGCGTACGGGCCAGGACTACGCTATGGCTTGGGCGTTAGTTGTAGGGCTGGTGTTGGGTTTCCGTTCCATACTAGGGTTAGGGTTAGGGAACGGCAAGGCTTAGGGCAAAGGTGAGGGTACGGAAATGTGGGAAGGTCAGGCTACGTGCTGACTCACGGGTCAGTGCCCCCGTATGGGCCGGGAGTAGGCTACGGCATAGGGTAAGGTGTAGGGCTGGTGGTGGGTTTCCGTTCTGGGCTAGGGTTAGGGTTAGGGAACGGCAAGGCTTAGGGCACAGGTGAGGGTACGGAAACATGAGAGGGTCAGGCTATGTGCTTACGCACGGGTCAATGCCAGCGTTTGGGCCAGGAGTAGGCTACGGCGTAGGGTAATGTGTAGGGCTGGTGGTGGGTTTACGTTCAGGGCTAGGGTTAGGGTTAGGGAACGACTAGTTCTAGGGCCCAGGTGAGGGTATGGAAACGTGGGGGGGTCAGTATACATGCTGACGCACGGGTCAGTGCCAGCGTACGGGCCAGGAGTAGGCTACGGCGTAGGGTAAGGTGTAGGGCTGGTGGTGGGTTTCCGTTACCGGCTAGGGTTAGGGTTAGGGAACGGCAAAGCTTTGGGCACAGGTGAGGGTACGGTAATGTTGGAAGGTCAGGCTACGTGCTGACACACAGTTCAGTGCCAGCGTATGGACCAGGAGTAGGCTACGGATTGGGGGTAAGCTGTAGGGCTTGTGGTGCTTTTCCGTTTCGGGTTAGGGTTAGGGTTAGGGAACGGCAAGGCTTAGGGCACAGGTGAGGGTACGGCAACGTGGCAGGTTCAGGATACGTTCTGACGCACGGGTCAGTGCCAGCGTATGGACCAGGAGTAGGCTACGGCTTGGCGGTAAGGTGTAGGGCTGGTGGTGGGTTTCTGTTCTGGGCTAGGGTTAGGGTTAGTGAAAGGCAAGTCTTAGGGCACAGGTGAGGATACGGAAACGTGGGAGGGTCAGGTTACGTGGTGACGCACTGGTCAGTGCCAGAGTACGGGCCAGGAATAGGCTACGGCGTAGGGTAGAGTGTAGGGCTGGTGGTGGTTTTCCGTTCTGGGCTAGGGTTATGGTTAGGGAACTTCAAGGCTTAGGGCACAGGTGAGGGTACGGAAACCTGGGAGGGTCAGGCTACGTGCTTACGCATTGGTCAGTGCCAGCATACGGGCCAGCAGTAGGCTACAGCGTAGGGTAATGTATAGGGCTGGTGGTGGGTTTCCGTTCTGTGCTAGGGTTAGGGTTAGGGAACGGCAAGGCATAGGGCACAGGTGAGGGTACGGAAACGTGCGATGGTCAGGCTACGTGCTGACGCACGGGTCAGTGCCAGCATACGGGCCAGGAGTAGGCTACAGCTTGGGGGTAAGGTGTAGGGCTGGTGGTGGGTTTCCGTTCCGGGCTAGGGTTAGGGTAAGGGAACGTCAAGGCTTAGGGCACAGGTGAGGGTACGGAAACGTGGGCGGGTCAGGCTACATGCTGACACACGGGTCAGTGCCAACGTACGGGCCAGTTGTAGGCTACGGCATAGGGTAAGGTGTAGGGCTGGAGGTGGGTTTCCGTTCTGTGCTAGGGTTAGGGTTAGGGAACGGCAAGGCATAGGGCACAGGTGAGGGTACGGAAACGTGGGAGGGTCAGGCTACGTGCTGCCGCGTGGGTCAGTGCCAGCGTACGGGCCAGGACTAGGCTATGGTTGTGCGTTAGTTGTAGGGCTGGTGGTGGGTTTCCGTTCCGGACTAGGGTTAGGGTTAGGGAACGGCAAGGTTTAGGGCCCAGGTG
The DNA here is from genome assembly GCF_964341445.2 of Mesoplodon mirus. Classification (NCBI taxonomy): domain Eukaryota; kingdom Metazoa; phylum Chordata; class Mammalia; order Artiodactyla; family Ziphiidae; genus Mesoplodon; species Mesoplodon mirus. The sequence goes on from NW_028295549.1 coordinate 377,632, forward strand.
AGGGTATGGAAACTTGGGGGTGTCTGTCTACATGCTGACGCACGGGTCAGTGCCAGCGTACGGGCCAGGAATAGGCTACGGTGTAGGGAAAGGTTTAGGGCTGGTGGTGGGTTTCCGTTCCGGGCTAGGGTTAGTGTTAGGGAACAGCAAGGCTTAGGGCACAGGTGAGGGTTCGGAAACGTGGGAGGGTTAGGCTACATGCTGACACACGGGTCAGTGCGAGCGTACGGGCGAGGCGTAGGCTACCCAGTAGGGAAAGGTTTAGAGCTGGTGGTGGGTTTCCGTTCCGGGCTAGGGTTAGGGTTAGGGATCGGCAAGGCTTAGGGCACAGGTGAGGGTACGGAAACGTGGGAGGGTTAGGCTACGTGCTGACGCACGGGTCAGTGCCAGCATATGGGCCAGGAGTAGGCTACGGCGTAGGTTAAGGTGTAGGGCTGGTGGTGGGTTTCTGTTCCAGGCTAGGGTTAGTGTTAGGGAACAGCAAGGCTTAGGACACAGGTGAGGGTACGGTAATGTTGGAAGGTCAGGCTACGTGCTGACACACAGTTCAGTGCCAGCGTATGGACCAGGAGTAGGCTACGGATTGGGGGTAAGCTGTAGGGCTTGTGGTGCTTTTCCGTTTCGGGTTAGGGTTAGGGTTAGGGAACGGCAAGGCTTAGGGCACAGGTGAGGGTACGGCAACGTGGCAGGTTCAGGATACGTTCTGACGCACGGGTCAGTGCCAGCGTATGGACCAGGAGTAGGCTACGGCTTGGCGGTAAGGTGTAGGGCTGGTGGTGGGTTTCTGTTCTGGGCTAGGGTTAGGGTTAGTGAAAGGCAAGTCTTAGGGCACAGGTGAGGATACGGAAACGTGGGAGGGTCAGGTTACGTGGTGACGCACTGGTCAGTGCCAGAGTACGGGCCAGGAATAGGCTACGGCGTAGGGTAGAGTGTAGGGCTGGTGGTGGTTTTCCGTTCTGGGCTAGGGTTATGGTTAGGGAACTTCAAGGCTTAGGGCACAGGTGAGGGTACGGAAACCTGGGAGGGTCAGGCTACGTGCTTACGCATTGGTCAGTGCCAGCATACGGGCCAGCAGTAGGCTACAGCGTAGGGTAATGTATAGGGCTGGTGGTGGGTTTCCGTTCTGTGCTAGGGTTAGGGTTAGGGAACGGCAAGGCATAGGGCACAGGTGAGGGTACGGAAACGTGCGATGGTCAGGCTACGTGCTGACGCACGGGTCAGTGCCAGCATACGGGCCAGGAGTAGGCTACAGCTTGGGGGTAAGGTGTAGGGCTGGTGGTGGGTTTCCGTTCCGGGCTAGGGTTAGGGTAAGGGAACGTCAAGGCTTAGGGCACAGGTGAGGGTACGGAAACGTGGGCGGGTCAGGCTACATGCTGACACACGGGTCAGTGCCAACGTACGGGCCAGTTGTAGGCTACGGCATAGGGTAAGGTGTAGGGCTGGAGGTGGGTTTCCGTTCTGTGCTAGGGTTAGGGTTAGGGAACGGCAAGGCATAGGGCACAGGTGAGGGTACGGAAACGTGGGAGGGTCAGGCTACGTGCTGCCGCGTGGGTCAGTGCCAGCGTACGGGCCAGGACTAGGCTATGGTTGTGCGTTAGTTGTAGGGCTGGTGGTGGGTTTCCGTTCCGGACTAGGGTTAGGGTTAGGGAACGGCAAGGTTTAGGGCCCAGGTGAGGGTATGGAAACTTGGGGGTGTCTGTCTACATGCTGACGCACGGGTCAGTGCCAGCGTACGGGCCAGGAATAGGCTACGGTGTAGGGAAAGGTTTAGGGCTGGTGGTGGGTTTCCGTTCTGGGCTAGGGTTAGTGTTAGGGAACAGCAAGGCTTAGGGCACAGGTGAGGGTTCGGAAACGTGGGAGGGTTAGGCTACATGCTGACACACGGGTCAGTGCGAGCGTACGGGCGAGGCGTAGGCTACCCAGTAGGGAAAGGTTTAGAGCTGGTGGTGGGTTTCCGTTCCGGGCTAGGGTTAGGGTTAGGGATCGGCAAGGCTTAGGGCACAGGTGAGGGTACGGAAACGTGGGAGGGTTAGGCTACGTGCTGACGCACGGGTCAGTGCCAGCATATGGGCCAGGAGTAGGCTACGGCGTAGGTTAAGGTGTAGGGCTGGTGGTGGGTTTCTGTTCCAGGCTAGGGTTAGTGTTAGGGAACAGCAAGGCTTAGGACACAGGTGAGGGTACGGTAATGTTGGAAGGTCAGGCTACGTGCTGACACACAGTTCAGTGCCAGCGTATGGACCAGGAGTAGGCTACGGATTGGGGGTAAGCTGTAGGGCTTGTGGTGCTTTTCCGTTTCGGGTTAGGGTTAGGGTTAGGGAACGGCAAGGCTTAGGGCACAGGTGAGGGTACGGCAACGTGGCAGGTTCAGGATACGTTCTGACGCACGGGTCAGTGCCAGCGTATGGACCAGGAGTAGGCTACGGCTTGGCGGTAAGGTGTAGGGCTGGTGGTGGGTTTCTGTTCTGGGCTAGGGTTAGGGTTAGTGAAAGGCAAGGCTTAGGGCACAGGTGAGGGTACGGAAACTTGGGAGTGTCAGGCTACGTGCTGATGAAAGGGTCAGTGCCTGCGTACGAGCCAGGAATAGACTACGGTGTAGGGAAAGGTTTAGGGCTGGTGGTGGGTTTCCGTTCAGGGCTATGGTTAGGGTTAGGGAACGGCAAGGCTTAGGGCTCAGGTGAGGTTCCGCAAACGTGGGAGGGTCAGGCTACGTGATGACGCACGGGTCAGTTCCAGCGTACGTGCCAGGAGTAGGCTACGGCTTGGGGGTAAGTTGTAGGGCTGGTGGAGGTTTTCCGTTCCTGGATAGGGTTAGGGTTAGGTAACGGCAAGTCTTAGGGCACAGGTGAGGGTACGGAAACGTGGGAGGTTCAGGCTACGTGCTGACGCATGGGTCTGTGCCAGCGTACGGGCCAGGACTAGGCTACGGCGTAGGGTAAGGTGTAGGGCTGGTGGTGGGTTTCCGTTCCGGGATAGGGTTAGTGTTAGGGAACGGCAATGCTTAGGGCCCAGGTGAGGGTACGGAAACGTGGGAGTGTTAAACTACATGCTGACGCACGGGTCAGTGCGAGCGTACGGGCGAGGAGTAGGCTACCCAGAAGGGAAAGGTTTAGGGCTGGTGGTGGGTTTCCGTTCCGGGCTAGGGTTAGGGTTAGGGAACGGCAAGGCTTAGGGCACAGGTGCGGGTACGGAAACGTGGGAGGGTCAGGCTACGTGCTGACGCACGGGTCAGTGCGAGCGTACGGGCGAGGAGTAGGCTACCGAGTAGGGAAAAGTTTAGGGCTGGTGGTGGGTTTCTGTTCCGGGCTAGGTTTAGGGTTAGTGAACGTCAAGGCTTAGGGCACAGGTGAGGGTACGGAAACGTGGGAGGGTTAGGCTACGTGCTGACGCATGGGTCAGTGCCAGCATATGGGCCAGGAGTAGGCTACGGCGTAGGATAAGGTGTAGGGCTGGTGGTGGGTTTCTGTTCCGGCCTACGGTTAGGGTTAGGGAAAGACAAAGCTTAGGGCACAGGTGAGGGTACGGAATCGTGGGAGGGTCAGGCTACGTGATGACGCACGGGTCAGTGCCAGCGTACCGACCAGGAGTAGGCTACGGCTTGTTGGTTAGGTGTAGGGCTGGTGGTGGGTTTCCGTTTCAGGCTAGGGTTAGTGTTAGGGAACAGCAAGGCTTAGGGCACAGGTGAGGGTACGGTAATGTTGGAAGGTCAAGCTACGTGCTGACTCACAGGTCAGTGCCAGCGTATGGACCAGGAGTAGGCTACGGCTTGGGGGTAAGGTTTAGGGCTTGTGGTGCTTTTCCGTTCCGGGCTAGGGTTAGGGTTAGGGAACGGCAAGGCTTAGGGCACAGGTGAGGGTACGGCAACGTGGCAGGGTCAGGATACGTTCTGATGCACGGGTCAGTGCCAGCGTATGGACCAGGAGTAGGCTACGGCTTGTGGGTAAGCTGTAGGGCTGGTGGTGGTTTTCTGTTCTCGGCTAGGGTTAGGGTTAGTGAACGGCAAGTCTTAGGGCACAGGTGAGGTTACGGAAACGTGGGAGTGTCAGGCTACGTGCTGATGAAAGGGTCAGTGCCTGCGTATGAGCCAGGAATAGGCTACGGTGTAGGGAAAGGTGTAGGGCTGGTGGTGGGTTTCCGTTCAGGGCTAGGGTTAGGGTTAGGGAACGGCAAGGCTTAGGGCTCAGGTGAGGTTCCGCAAACGTGGGAGGGTCAGGCTACGTGCTGACGCACGGGTCAGTGCCAGCGTACGGGCCAGGAGTAGGCTACGGATTGGGGGTAAGTTGTAGGGCTGGTGGTGGGTTTCCGTTCCGGGCTAGGGTTAGGGTTAGGGAACGGCAAGGCTTAGGGCTCAGGTGAGGTTCCGCAAACGTGGGAGGGTCAGGCTACGTGCTGACACACGGGTCAGTTCCAGCGTACGGGCCAGGAGTAGGCTACGGCTTGGGGGTAAGGTGTAGGGCTGGTTGTGGGTTTCCGTTCCGGGCTAGGTTTAGGGTTAGGGAACGGCAAGTCTTAGGGCACAGGTGAGGGTACGGAAACGTGGGAGGGTCAGGCTACGTGCTGACGCACGGGTCAGTGCCAGTGTACGGGCCAGGAGTAGGCTACGACGTAGGGTTAGGTGTAGGGCTCCTGGTGGGTTTCCGTTCGTGGCTAGGGTTAGGGTGAGGGAACGGCAAGGCTTAGCGCACAGGTGAGGGTACGGTAACATGGGAGGGTTAGGCTACGTGCTGAAGCACAGGTCATTACCCACGTATGGGCCAGGTGTAGGCTACGGCATAGGGTAAGGTGTAGGGCTGGTGGTGGGATTTCGTTCCGGGCTAGGGTTAGGGTTAGGGAACGGCAAGGGTTAGGGCACAGGTGAGGTTACAGAAACGTGGGAGGGTCAGGCTACGTGCTGACGCATGGGTCAGTGCCCGCATATGGGCCAGGAGTAGGCTACGGCGTGGTGGTAAGGTGTAGGGCTGGTGGTGTGTTTCTGTTCCGGGCTAGGGTTAGGGTTAGCAAACGTCAATGCTTAGGGCACAGGTGAGGGTACGGAAACGTGGGAGGGTCAGGCTACGTGCTGACGCACGGGTCAGTGCCAGTGTACGGGCCAGGAGTAGGCTACGACGTAGGGTTAGGTGTAGGGCTCCTGGTGGGTTTCCGTTCGTGGCTAGGGTTAGGGTGAGGGAACGGCAAGGCTTAGCGCACAGGTGAGGGTACGGTAACATGGGAGGGTTAGGCTACGTGCTGAAGCACAGGTCATTACCCACGTATGGGCCAGGTGTAGGCTACGGCATAGGGTAAGGTGTAGGGCTGGTGGTGGGATTTCGTTCCGGGCTAGGGTTAGGGTTAGGGAACGGCAAGGGTTAGGGCACAGGTGAGGTTACAGAAACGTGGGAGGGTCAGGCTACGTGCTGACGCATGGGTCAGTGCCCGCATATGGACCAGGAGTAGGCTACGGCGTGGTGGTAAGGTGTAGGGCTGGTGGTGTGTTTCTGTTCCGGGCTAGGGTTAGGGTTAGCAAACGTCAATGCTTAGGGCACAGGTGAGGGTACGGAAACGTGGGAGGGTCACGCTACGTGCTGATGCACGGGTCAGTGCCAGCGTATGGGCCAGGAATAGGCTACGGCGTAGGATAGAGTGTAGGGCTAGTGGTGGTTTTCCGTTCCGGGCTAGGGTTAGGGTTAGGGAACGGCAAGGCTTAGGGCACAGGTGAGGGTATGGAAACGTGGGAGGGTCAGGCTACGTGCTGACGCACGGGTCAGGGCCAGCGTATGGGCCAGGAGTAGGCTACGGCGTAGGGTAAGGTGTAGTGCTGGTGGTGGGTTTCCGTTCCGGGCTAGGTTTAGGGTAAGGGAACGGCAAGGCTTAGGACACAGGTGAGGGTATGGTAACATGGGAGGGTCAGGCTACGTGCTGAAGCACAGGTCATTACCCGCGTACGGGCCAGGTGTAGGCTACGGCATAGTGTAAGGTGTAGGGCTGGTGGTGGTTTTAGGTTGCGGGCTAGGGTTATGGTTAGGGAACGGCAAGGCTTAGGGCACAGGTGAGCGTAAGGGAACGTGGGAGGGTCAGGCTACGTGCTGACGCACGGGTCAGTTCCAGCGTACGGGCCAGGAGTTGGCTAAGGCTTGGGGGTAAGGTGTAGGGCTGCTGGAGGTTTTCCGTTCCGGGCTAGGGTTAGGGTCAGGTAACGGCAAGTCTTAGGGCACAGGTGAGGGTACGGAAACGTGGGAGGGTCAGGCTACGTGCTGACGCATGGGTCTGTGCCAGCGTACGGGCCAGGACTAGGCTACGGCATACGATAAGGTGTAGGGCTGGTGGTGGGTTTCCATTCCAGGCTATGGGTAGGGTTAGGGAACGGCAAGGATTAGGGCACAGGTGAGGGTACGGAAACGTGGGAGGGTCCGGCTACGTGCTGACGCACGGGTCAGTGCCAGTGTACGGGCCAGGAATAGACTACGGTGTAGGGAAAGGTGTAGGGCTGGTGGTGGGTTTCCGTTCAGGACTAGGGTTAGGGTTAGGGAACGGCAAGGCTTAGGGCTCAGGTTAGGTTCCGCAAACGTGGGAGGGTCAGGCTACGTGCTGACGCACGGGTCAGTGCCAGTGTACGGGCCAGGAATAGACTACGGTGTAGGGAAATGTGTAGGGCTTGTGGTGGGTTTCCGTTCAGGACTAGGGTTAGGGTTAGTGAACGGCAAGGCTTAGGGCTCAGGTGAGGTTCCGCAAACGTAGGATGGTCAGGCTACGTGCTGACGCACGGGTCAGTGCCAGTGTACGGGCCAGGAGTAGGCTACGGCGTAGGGTTAGGTGTAGGGTTCCTGGTGGGTTTCCGTTCGTGGCTAGGGTTAGGGTGAGGGAACGGCAAGGCTTAGGGCACAGTTGAGGTTACAGAAACGTGGGAGGGTGAGGCTACGTGCAGACTCACGGGTCAGTGACAGCGTACGGGCCAGGAGAACACTACGGCGTATGGTAAGGTGTAGGGCTTGTGGTGGGTTTCCGTTCCGGGCTAGGGTTAGGGTTAGGGAACGGCAAGGCTTCGGGCACAGGTGAGGGTACGGAAACGTGGGAGGGTCAGGGTACGTGCTGACGCATGGGTTAGTGCCAGCATATGGGCCAGGAGTAAGCTACGGCATGCTGGTAAGGTGTAGGGCTGCTGGTGGGTTTCTGTTCCGGGCTAGGGTTAGGGTTAGCGAACGTCAATGCTTAGGGCACAGGTGAGGGTACGGAAACGTGGGAGGGTCAGGCTACGTGCTGATGCACGGGTCAGTGCGAGCGTACGGGCGAGGAGTAGGCTACCCAGTAGGGAAATGTTTAGGGCTGGTGGTGGGTTTCTGTTCCGGGCTAGGTTTAGGGTTAGGGAACGTCAAGGCTTAGGGCACAGGTGAGGGTACGGTAACATGGGAGGGTCAGGCTACGTGCTGAAGCACAGGTCATTACCCGCGTACGGGCCAGGTGTAGGCTACGGCATAGGGTAATGTGTAGGGCTGGTGGTGGGTTTCCGTTCCTGGCTAGGGTTAGTGTTAGGGAACGGCAAGGCTTAGGGCACAGGTGAGGTTATGGAAACGTGGGAGGGTCAGGCTACGTGCTGACGCACGTGTCAGTGCCAGCATATGGGCCAGGAGTAGGCTACGGCGTGGTGGTAAGTTGTAAGGCTGGTGGTGTGTTTCTGTTCCGGGCTAGGGTTAGGGTTAGCGAACGTCAAGGCTTAGGGCACAGGTGAGGTTATGGAAACGTGGGAGGGTCAGGCTACGTGCTGACGCAAGGGTCATGGCCAGCGTATGGGCCAGGAATAGGCTACGGCGTAGGGTAGAGTGTAGAGCTGGTGGTGGGATTCGGTTCCGGGCTAGGGTTAGGGTTAGGGAACGGCAAAGCTTAGGGCACAGGTGAGGGTACGGAAACGTGGGAGGATCAGGCTACGTGCTGATGCACGTGTCAGTGCCAGCGTACTGGCCTGGAGTAGGCTACGGCTTGGGGGTTAGATGAAGGGCTGGTGGTGGGTTTCCATTACAAGCTAGGGTTAGGGTAAGGGAACGGCAAGGCTTAGGGCACAGGTGAGGGTACGGAAACGTGGGAGGGTCAGGCTACATGCTGACGCACGGGTCAGTGCAGGCGTACGGGCCAGGAGTAGGCTACGGTTTGGGCGTTAGGTTTAGGGCTGGTGGTGGGTTTCCGTTCCGTAGTAGGGTTAGGGTTAGTGAACGGCAAGCCTTAGGGCACAGGTGAGGGTACGGAAATGTGGGAAGGTCAGGCTACGTGCTGACGCACGTGTCTGTGCCAGTGTACGGGCCAGGAGTAGGCGACGGCATAGGGTAAGGTGTAGGGCTGGTGGTGGGTTTCCGTTGCGGGCTAGGGTTAGGGTTAGGGAACGGCAAGCCTTAGGGCACAGGTGAGGGTAAGGAAACGTGGGAGGGTCAGGCTACGTGCTGACGCACGGGTCAGTGCCAGAGTTCGGGCCATGAGTAGGCTACGGAGTAGGGTAAGATGTAGGGCTAGTGGTGGGTTTCCGTTCCGGGATAGGGTTAGTGTTAGGGAAAGGCAATGCTTAGGGCCCAGGTGAGGGTACGGAAACGTGGGAGTGTTAAACTACATGCTGACGCACGGGTCAGTGCGAGCGTACGGGCGAGGAGTAGGCTACCCAGTAGGGAAAGGTTTAGGGCTGGTGGTGGGTTTCTGTTCCGGGCTAGGTTTAGGGTTAGGGAACGTCAAGGCTTAGGGCACAAGTGAGGGTACGGAAACGTGGGAGGGTTAGGCTACGTGCTGACGCACGGGTCAGTGCCAGCATATGGGCCAGGAGTAGGCTACGGCGTAGGTTAAGGTGTAGGGCTGGTGGTGGGTTTCTGTTCCGGGCTACGGTTAGGGTTAGGGAAAGGCAAAGCTTAGGGCACAGGTGAGGGTACGGAATCGTGGGAGGGTCAGGCTACGTGATGACGCACGGGTCAGTGCCAGCGTACCGACCAGGAGTAGGCTACGGCTTGTTGGTTAGGTGTAGGGCTGGTGGTGGGTTTCCGTTCCAGGCTAGGGTTAGTGTTAGGGAACGGCAAGGCTTAGGGCACAGGTGAGGGTACGGTAATGTTGGAAGGTCAAGCTACGTGCTGACGCACACGTCAGTGCCAGCGTATGGACCAGGAGTAGGCTACGGCTTGGGGGTAAGGTGTAGGGCTTGTGGTGCTTTTCCGTTCCGGGCTAGGGTTAGGGTTAGGGAACAGCAAGGCTTAGGGCACAGGTGAGGGTACGGCAACGTGGCAGGGTCAGGATACGTTCTGACGCACGGGTCAGTGCCAGCGTATGGACCAGGAGTAGGCTACGGCTTGTGGGTAAGGTGTAGGGCTGGTGGTGGTTTTCTGTTCTGGGCTAGGGTTAGGGTTAGTGAACGGCAAGGCTTAGGGCACAGGTGAGGTTACGGAAACGTGGGAGTGTCAGGCTACGTGCTGATGAAAGGGTCAGTGCCTGCGTATGAGCCAGGAATAGGCTACGGTGTAGGGAAAGGTGTAGGGCTGGTGGTGGGTTTCCGTTCAGGGCTAGGGTTAGGGTTAGGGAACGGCAAGGCTTAGGGCTCAGGTGAGGTTCCGCAAACGTTGGAGGGTCAGGCTACGTGCTGACGCATGGGTCAGTTCCAGCGTACGGGCCAGGAGTAGGCTACGGCTTGGGGGTAAGGTGTAGGGCTGGTTGTGGGTTTCCGTTCCGGGCTAGGTTTATGGTTAGGGAACGGCAAGTCTTAGGGCTCAGGTGAGGGTACGGAAACGTGGGAGGGTCAGGCTATGTGCTGACGCATGGGTCAGTGCCCGCATATGGGCCAGGAGTAGGCTACGGCGTGGTGGTAAGTTGTAGGGCTGGTGGTGTGTTTCTGTTCTGGGCTAGGGTTAGGGTTAGCAAACGTCAATGCTTAGGGCACAGGTGAGGGTACGGAAACGTGGGAGGGTCAGGCTAAGTGCTGACGCACGGGTCAGTGCCAGCGTACGGGCCAGGATTAGGCTACGGCGTAGGATAGAGTGTAGGGCTGGTGGTGGGTTTCCGTTCCGGGCTAGGGTTAGGGTTAGGGAACGGCAAGGCTTAGGGCACAGGTGATGGTACGGAAACGTTTGAGGGTCAGGCTACGTGCTGACGCACGGGTCAGTGCCAGCGTACGGGCCAGGTGTAGGCTACGGCATAGTGTAAGGTGTAGGGCTGGTGGTGGGTTTTCGTTCCGGGCTAGGGTTAGGGTTAGGCAACGGCAAGGCTTAGGGCACAGGTGAGGTTACGGAAACGTGGGAGGGTCAGGCTACGTGCTGACGCACGGGTCAGTGCCGGCATATGGGCCAGGAGTAGGCTACGGCATGGTGGTAAGGTGTAGGGCTGGTGGTGTGTTTCTGTTCCAGGCTAGGGTTAGGGTTAACGAACGTCAAGGCTTAGGGCACAGGTGAGGGTACGGAAACGTGGGAGGGTCAGGCTACGTGCTGACGCAAGGGTCAGTGCCAGCGTATGGGCCAGGAATAGGCTACGGCGTAGGGAAGAGTGTATGGCTGGTGGTGGGATTCTGTTCCGGGCTAGGGTTAGGGTTAGGGAACGGCAAAGCTTAGGGCACAGGTGAGGGTACGGAAACGTGGGAGGGTCAGGCTACGTGCTGACGCACGTGTCAGTGCCAGCGTACCGGCCAGGAGTAGGCTACGGCTTGGGGGTTAGATGTAGGGCTGGTGGTGGGTTTCCATTCCAGGCTAGGGTTAGGGTTAGGGAACGCCAAGGCTTAGGGCACAGGTGAGGGTACGGAAACGTGGGAGGGTCAGGCTACATGCTGACGCACGTGTCAGTGCCAGCGTACGGGCCAGGAGTAGGCTATGGTTTGGGCATTATGTTTAGGGCTGGTGGTGGGTTTCCGTTCCGTACTAGGGTTAGGGTTACGGAACGGCAAGCCTTAGGGCACAGGTGAGGGTACGGAAATGTGGGAAGGTCAGGCTACGTGCTGACGCACGTGTTAGTGCCAGTGTACGGGCCAGGAGTAGGCGACGGCATAGGGTAAGGTGTAGGGCTGGTGGTGGGTTTCCGTTGCGGGCTAGGGTTATGGTTAGGGAACGGCAAGGCTTAGGGCACAGGTGAGGGTAAGGGAACGTGGGAGGGTCAGGCTACGTGCTGACGCACGGGTCAGTGCCAGAGTTCGGGCCAGGAGTAGGCTACGGCGTAGGGTAAGGTGTAGGGCTGGTGGTGGGTTTCCGTTCCGGGATAGGGTTAGTGTTAGGGCACGGCAATGCTTAGGGCCCAGGTGAGGGTACGGAAACGTGGGAGTGTTAAACTACATGCTGACGCACGGGTCAGTGCGAGCGTACGGGCGAGGAGTAGGCTACCCAGAAGGGAAAGGTTTAGGGCTGGTGGTGGGTTTCCTTTCCGGGCTAGGGTTAGGGTTAGGGAACGGCAAGGCTTAGGGCACAGGTGAGGGTATGGAAACGTGGGAGGGTCAGGCTAAGTGCTGACGCACGGGTCAGTGCGAGCGTACGGGCGAGGAGTAGGCTACCCAGTAGGGAAAAGTTTAGGGCTGGTGGTGGGTTTCTGTTCCGGGCTAGGTTTAGGGTTAGGGAACGTCAAGGCTTAGGGCACAGGTGAGGGTACGGAAACGTGGGAGGGTTAGGCTACGTGCTGACGCACGGGTCAGTGCCAGCATATGGGCCAGGAGTAGGCTACGGCGTAGGTTAAGGTGTAGGGCTGGTTGTGGGTTTCTGTTCCGGTCTACGGTTAGGGTTAGGGAAAGGCAAAGCTTAGGGCACAGGTGAGGGTACGGAATCGTGGGAGGGTCAGCCTACGTGATGACGCACGGGTCAGTGCCAGCGTACCGACCAGGAGTAGGCTACGGCTTGTTGGTTAGGTGTAGGGCTGGTGGTGGGTTTCCGTTCCAGGCTAGGGTTAGTGTTAGGGAACGGCAAGGCTTAGGGCACAGGTGAGGGTACGGTAATGTTGGAAGGTCAAGCTACGTGCTGACGCACAGGTCAGTGCCAGCGTATGGACCAGGAGTAGGCTACGGCTTGGGGGTAAGGTGTAGGGCTTGTGGTGCTTTTCCGTTCAGGACTAGGGTTAGGGTTACGGAACGGCAAGGCTTAGGGCACAGGTGAGGGTACGGCAACGTGGCAGGGTCAGGATACGTTCTGACGCACGGGTCAGTGCCAGCGTATGGACCAGGATTAGGCTACGGCTTGTGGGTAAGGTGTAGGGCTGGTGGTGGTTTTCTGTTCTGGGCTAGGGTTAGGGTTAGTGAACGGCAAGGCTTAGGGCACAGGTGAGGTTACGGAAACGTGGGAGTGTCAGGCTACGTGCTGATGAAAGGGTCAGTGCCTGCGTACGAGCCAGGAATAGGCTACGGTGTAGGGAAAGGTGTAGGGCTGGTGGTGGGTTTCCGTTCAGGGCTAGGGTTAGGGTTAGGGAACGGCAAGGCTTAGGGCTCAGGTGAGGTTCCGCAAACGTGGGAGGGTCAGGCTACGTGCTGACACACGGGTCTGTTCCAGCGTACGGGCCAGGAGTAGGCTACGGCTTGGGGGTAAGTTGTAGGGCTGGTTGTGGGTTTCCGTTCCGGGCTAGATTTAGGGTTAGGGAACGGCAAGTCTTAGGGCACAGGTGAGGGTACGGAAACGTGGGAGGTTCAGGCTACATGCTGACGCACGGGTCAGTGCCAGTGTACGGGCCAGGAGTAGGCTACGACGTAGGGTTATGTTTAGGGCTGGTGGTGGGTTTCCGTTCTTGGCTAGGGTTAGGGTAAGGGAACGGCAAGTCTTAGCGCACAGGTGAGGGTACGGTAACATGGGAGGGTTAGGCTACGTGCTGAAGCACAGGTCATTACCCACGTATGGGCCAGGTGTAGGCTACGGCATAGAGTAAGGTGTAGGGCTGGTGGTGGGTTTTCGTTCCGGGCTAGGGTTAGGGTTAGGGAATGGCAAGGCTTAGGGCACAGGTGAGGTTACGGAAACGTGGGAGGGTCAGGCTACGTGCTGACGCATGGGTCAGTGCCCGCATATGGGCCAGGAGTAGGCTACGGCGTGGTGGTAAGGTGTAGGGCTGGTGGTGTGTTCCTGTTCCGGGCTAGGGTTAGGGTTATTAAACGTCAATGCTTAGGGCACAGGTGAGGGTACGGAAACGTGGGAGGGTCAGGCTACGTGCTGATGCACGGGTCAGTGCCAGCGTATGGGCCAGGAATAGGCTACGGCGTAGGATAGAGTGTTGGGCTGGTGGTGGTTTTCCGTTCCGGGCTAGGGTTAGGGTTAGGGAACGGCAAGGCTTAGGGCACAGGTGAGGGTATGGAAACGTGGGAGGGTCAGGCTACGTGCTGACGCACGGGTCAGGGCCAGCGTACGGGCCAGGAGTAGGCTACGGCGTAGGGTAAGGTGTAGTGCTGGTGGTGTGTTTCTGTTCCGGGCTATGGTTAGGGTAAGGGAACGGCAAGGCTTAGGACACAGGTGAGGGTATGGTAACATGGGAGGGTCAGGCTACGTGCTGAAGCACAGGTCATTACCCGCGTACGGGCCAGGTGTAGGCTACGGCATAGTGTAAGGTGTAGGGCTGGTGGTGGTTTTCCTTTGCGGGCTAGGGTTATGGTTAGGGAACGGCAAGGCTTAGGGCACAGGTGAGTGTAAGGGAACGTGGGATGGTCAGGCTACGTGCTGACGCACGGGTCAGTTCCAGCGTACGGGCCAGGAGTAGGCTACGGCTTGGGGGTAAGGTGTAGGGCTGGTGGAGGTTTTCCGTTAGGGGCTAGGGTTAGGGTTAGGTAACGGCAAGTCTTAGGGCACAGGTGAGGGTACGGAAACGTGGGAGGGTCAGGCTACGTGCTGACGCATGGGTCTGTGCCAGCGTACGGGCCAGGACTAGGCTACGGCATACGATAAGGTGTAGGGCTGGTGGTGGGTTTCCATTCCAGGCTATGGGTAGGGTTAGGGAACGGCAAGGATTAGGGCACAGGTGAGGGTACGGAAACGTGGGAGGGTCAGGCTACGTGCTGACGCACGGGTCAGTGCCAGTGTACGGGCCAGGAATAGACTACGGTGTAGGGAAAGGTGTAGGGCTGGTGGTGGGTTTCCGTTCAGGGCTAGGGTTAGGGTTAGGGAACGGCAAGGCTTAGGGCTCAGGTTAGGTTCCGCAAACGTGGGAGGGTCAGGCTACGTGCTGACGCACGGGTCAGTGCCAGTGTACGGGCCAGGAATAGACTACGGTGTAGGGAAAGGTTTAGGGCTTGTGGTGGGTTTCCGTTCAGGGATAGGGTTAGGGTTAGGGAACGGCAAGGCTTAGGGCTCAGGTGAGGTTCCGCAAACGTAGGAGGGTCAGGCTACGTGCTGACGCACGGGTCAGTGCCAGTGTACGGGCCAGGAGTAGGCTACGGCGTATGGTTAGGTGTAGGGTTGCTGGTGGGTTTCCGTTCGTGGCTAGGGTTAGGGTGAGGGAACGGCAAGGCTTAGGGCACAGTTGAGGTTACGGAAACGTGGGAGGGTGAGGCTACGTGCAGACTCACGGGTCAGTGACAGCGTACGGGCCAGGAGAACACTACGGCGTATGGTAAGGTGTAGGGCTTGTGGTGGGTTTCCGTTCCGGGCTAGGGTTAGGGTTAGGGAACGGCAAGGCTTCGGGCACAGGTGAGGGTACGGAAACGTGGGAGGGTCAGGCTACGTGCTGACGCATGGGTCTGTGCCAGCGTACGGGCCAGGACTAGGCTACGGCATACGATAAGGTGTAGGGCTGGTGGTGGGTTTCCATTCCAGGCTATGGGTAGGGTTAGGGAACGGCAAGGCTTAGGGCACAGGTGAGGGTACGGAAACGTGGGAGGGTCAGGCTACGTGCTGACGCACGTGTCAGTGCCAGCGTACGGGCCAGGACTAGGCTACGGCATACGATAAGGTGTAGGGCTGGTGGTGGTTTCCATTGCAGGCTATGGGTAGGGTTAGGGAACGGCAAGGCTTAGGGCACAGGTGATGGTACTGAAACGTGGGAGGGTCAGGCTACGTGCTGACTCACGTGTCAGTGCCAGCGTTCGGGCCAGGAGTAGGCTACCTCTTGGGGGTTAGGTGTAGGGCTGGTGGTGGGTTTCCGTTCCGGGCTAGGGTTAGGGTAAGGGAACGGCAAGGCTTAGGACACAGGTGAGGGTACGGTAAAATGGGAGGGTCAGGCTACGTGCTGAAGCACAGGTCATTACCCGCGTACGGGCCAGGTGTAGGCTACGGCATAGGGTAAGGTGTAGGGCTGGTGGTGGATTTCCGTTCCGGGCTAGGGTTAGTGTTAGGGAACGGCAAGGCTTAGGGCACAGGTGAGGTTATGGAAACGTGGGAGGGTCAGGCTACGTGCTGACGCACGTGTCAGTGCCAGCGTATGGGCCAGGAATAGGCTACGGCGTAGGGTAGAGTGTAGAGCTGGTGGTGGGATTCTGTTCCGGGCTAGGGTTAGGGTTAGGGAACGGCAAAGCTTAGGGCACAGGTGAGGGTACGGAAACGTGGGAGGATCAGGCTACGTGCTGACGCACGTGTCAGTGCCAGCGTACCGGCCTGGAGTAGGCTACGGCTTGGGGGTTAGATGAAGGGCTGGTGGTGGGTTTCCATTACAGGCTAGGGTTAGGGTAAGGGAACGGCAAGGCTTAGGGCACAGGTGAGGGTACGGAAACGTGGGAGGGTCAGGCTACATGCTGACGCACGGGTCAGTGCCAGCGTACGGGCCAGGAGTAGGCTACGGTTTGGGCGTTAGGTTTAGGGCTGGTGGTGGGTTTCCGTTCCGAACTAGGGTTAGGGTTAGTGAACGGCAAGCCTTAGGGCACAGGTGAGGGTACGGAAATGTGGGAAGGTCAGGCTACGTGCTGACGCACGTGTCTGTGCCAGTGTACGGGCCAGGAGTAGGCGACGGCATAGGGTAAGGTGTAGGGCTGGTGGTGGGTTTCCGTTGCGGGCTAGGGTTAGGGTTAGGGAACGGCAAGTCTTAGTGCACAGGTGAGGGTAAGGAAACGTGGGAGGGTCAGGCTACGTGCTGACGCACGGGTCAGTGCCAGAGTTCGGGCCATGAGTAGGCTACGGCGTAGGGTAAGGTGTAGGGCTGGTGGTGGGTTTCCGTTCCGGGCTTGGGTTAGTGTTAGGGAAAGGCAATGCTTAGGGCCCAGGTGAGGGTACGGAAACGTGGGAGTGTTAAACTACATGCTGACGCACGGGTCAGTGCGAGCGTACGGGCGAGGAGTAGGCTACCCAGTAGGGAAAGGTTTAGGGCTGGTGGTGGGTTTCCGTTCCGGGCTAGGGTTAGGGTTAGGGAACGGCAAGGCTTAGGGCACAGGTGAGGGTACGGAAACGTGGGAGGGTTATGCTACGTGCTGACGCACGGGTCAGTGCCAGCATATGGGCCAGGAGTAGGCTACGGCGTAGGTTAAGGTGTAGGGCTGGTGGTGGGTTTCTGTTCCGGGCTACGGTTAGGGTTAGGGAAAGGTAAAGCTTAGGGCACAGGTGAGGGTACGGAATCGTGGGAGGGTCAGGGTACGTGATGACGCACGGGTCAGTGCCAGCGTACCGACCAGGAGTAAGCTACGGCTTGTTGGTTAGGTGTAGGGCTGGTGGTGGGTTTCCATTCCAGGCTAGGGTTAGTGTTAGGGAACGGCAAGGCTTAGGGCACAGGTGAGGGTACGGTAATGTTGGAAGGTCAAGCTACGTGCTGACGCACAGGTCAGTGCCAGCGTATGGACCAGGAGTAGGCTACGGCTTGGGGGTAAGGTGTAGGGCTTGTGGTGCTTTTCCGTTCCGGGCTAGGGTTAGGGTTAGGGAACAGCAAGGCTTAGGGCACAGGTGAGGGTACGGCAACGTGGCAGGGTCAGGATACGTTCTGACGCACGGGTCAGTGCCAGCGTATGGACCAGGAGTAGGCTACGGCTTGTGGGTAAGGTGTAGGGCTGGTGGTGGTTTTCTGTTCTGGGCTAGGGTTAGGGTTAGTGAACGGCAAGGCTTAGGGCACAGGTGAGGTTACGGAAACGTGGGAGTGTCAGGCTACGTGCTGATGAAAGGGTCAGTGCCTGCGTACGAGCCAGGAATAGGCTACGGTGTAGGGAAAGGTGTAGGGCTGGTGGTGGGTTTCCGTTCAGGGCTAGGGTTAGGGTTAGGGAACGGCAAGGCTTAGGGCTCAGGTGAGGTTCCGCAAACGTGGGAGGGTCAGGCTACGTGCTGACGCACGGGTCAGTTCCAGCGTACGGGCCAGGAGTAGGCTACGGCTTGGGGGTAAGGTGTAGGGCTGGTTGTGGGTTTCCGTTCCGGGCTAGGTTTAGGGTTAGGGAACGGCAAGTCTTAGGGCACAGGTGAGGGTACAGAAACGTGGGAGGGTCAGGCTACGTGCTGACGCACGGGTCAGTGCCAGTGTACGGGCCCGGAGTAGGCTACGACGTAGGGTTAGGTGTAGGGCTGCTGGTGGGTTTCCGTTCCTGGCTAGGGTTAGGGTGAGGGAACGGCAAGGCTTAGCGCACAGGTGAGGGTACGGAAACGTGGGAGGGTCAGGCTATGTGCTGACGCATGGGTCAGTGCCCGCATATGGGCCAGGAGTAGGCTACGGCGTGGTGGTAAGGTGTAGGGCTGGTGGTGTGTTTCTGTTCTGGGCTAGGGTTAAAGTTAGCAAACGTCAATGCTTAGGGCACAGGTGAGGGTACGGAAACGTGGGAGGGTCAGGCTACGTGCTGACACACGGGTCAGTGCCAGCGTACAGGCCAGGAATAGGCTACGGCGTAGGATAGAGTGTAGGGCTGGTGGTGGGTTTCCATTCCAGGCTAGGGTTAGGGTTAGGGAACGGCAAGGCTTAGGGCACAGGTGATGGTACGGAAACGTTTGAGGGTCAGGCTACGTGCTGACGCACGGGTCAGTGCCAGAGTACGGGCCAGGAGTAGGCTACGTCTTGGGGGTAAGGTGTAGGGCTGGTGGTGTGTTTCCGTTCCGGGCTAGGGTTAGGGTAAGGGAACGGCAAGGCTTAGGACACAGGTGAGTGTATGGTAACATGGGAGGGTCAGACTACGTGCTGAAGCACAGGTCATTACCCGCGTACGGGCCAGGTGTAGGCTACGGCATAGTGTAAGGTGTAGGGCTGGTGGTGGGTTTTCATTCCGGGCTAGGGTTAGGGTTAGGCAACGGCAAGGCTTAGGGCACAGGTGAGGTTACGGAAACGTGGGAGTGTCAGGCTACCTGCTGACGCACGGGTCAGTGCCGGCATATGGGCCAGGAGTAGGCTACGGCATGGTGGTAAGGTGTAGGGCTGGTGGTGTGTTTCTGTTCCAGGCTAGGGTTAGGGTTAACGAACGTCAAGGCTTAGGGCACAGGTGAGGGTACGGAAACGTGGGAGGGTCAGGCTACGTGCTGACGCACGTGTCAGTGCCAGCGTACCGGCCAGGAGTAGGCTACGGCTTGGGGGTTAGATGTAGGGCTGGTGGTGGGTTTCCATTCCAGGCTAGGGTTAGGGTTAGGGAACGCCAAGGCTTAGGGAACAGGTGAGGGAACGGAAACGTGGGAGGGTCAGGCTACATGCTGACGCACGGGTCAGTGCCAGCGTACGGGCCAGGAGTAGGCTATGGTTTGGGCATTGTGTTTAGGGCTGGTGGTGGGTTTCTGTTCCGTACTAGGGTTAGGGTTACGGAACGGCAAGCCTTAGGGCACAGGTGAGGGTACGGAAATGTGGGAAGGTCAGGCTACGTGCTGACGCACGTGTTAGTGCCAGTGTACGGGCCAGGAGTAGGCGACGGCATAGGGTAAGGTGTAGGGCTGGTGGTGGGTTTCCGTTGCGGGCTAGGGTTATGGTTAGGGAACGGCAAGGCTTAGGGCACAGGTGAGGGTAAGGGAACGTGGGAGGGTCAGGCTACGTGCTGACGCACGGGTCAGTGCCAGAGTTCGGGCCAGGAGTAGGCTACGGCGTAGGGTAAGGTGTAGGGCTGGTGGTGGGTTTCCGTTCCGGGCTTGGGTTAGTGTTAGGGCACGGCAATGCTTAGGGCCCAGGTGAGGGTACGGAAACGTGGGAGTGTTAAACTACATGCTGACGCACGGGTCAGTGCGAGCGTACGGGCGAGGAGTAGGCTACCCAGAAGGGAAAGGTTTAGGGCTGGTGGTGGGTTTCCGTTCCGGGCTAGGGTTAGGTTTAGGGAACGGCAAGGCTTAGGACACAGGTGAGGGTACGGAAACGTGGGAGGGTCAGGCTACGTGCTGACGCACAGGTCAGTGCGAGCGTACGGGCGAGGAGTAGGCTACCCAGTAGGGAAAAGTTTAGGGCTGGTGGTGGGTTTCTGTTCCGGGCTAGGTTTAGGGTTAGGGAACGTCAAGGCTTAGGGCACAGGTGAGGGTACGGAAACGAGGGAGGGTCAGGCTACGTGCTGACGCACAGGTCAGTGCGAGCGTACGGGCGAGGAGTAGGCTACCCAGTAGGGAAAAGTTTAGGGCTGGTGGTGGGTTTCTGTTCCGGGCTAGGTTTAGGGTTAGGGAACGTCAAGGCTTAGGGCACAGTTGAGGGTACGGTAACATGGGAGGGTCAGGCTACGTGCTGAAGCAGAGGTCATTACCCGCGTATGGGCCAGGTGTAGTCTACGGCATAGGGTAAGGTGTAGGGCTGGTGGTGGGTTTCCGTTCCGGGCTAGGGTTAGTGTTAGGGAACGGCAAGGCTTAGGGCTCAGGTGAGGTTCCGCAAACGTGGGAGGGTCAGGCTACGTGCTGACGTGCGGGTCAGTGCCAGCGTATGGGCCAGGAGTAGGCTACGGCATAGTGTAAGGTTTAGGGCTGGTGGTGGGTTTTCGTTCAGGGCTAGGGTTAGGGTTAGGCAACGGCAAGGCTTAGGGCACAGGTGAGGTTATGGAAACGTGGGAGTGTCAGGCTACGTGCTGACGCACGGGTCAGTGCCGGCATATGGGCCAGGATTAGGCTACGGCGTGGTGGTAAGGTGTAGTGCTGGTGGTGTGTTTCTGTTCCAGGCTAGGGTTAGGGTTAACGAACGTCAAGGGTTAGGGCACAGGTGAGGGTACGGAAACGTGGGAGGGTCAGGCTACGTGCTGACGCAATGTTGAGTGCCAGCGTATGGGCCAGGAATAGGCTACGGCGTAGGGAAGAGTGTATGGCTGGTGGTGGGATTCTGTTCCGGGCTAGGGTTAGGGTTAGGGAACGGCAAAGCTTAGGGCACAGGTGAGGGTACGGAAACGTGGGAGGGTCAGGCTACGTGCTGACGCACGTGTCAGTGCCAGCGTACCGACGAGGAGTAGGCTACGGCTTGGGGGTTAGATGTAGGGCTGGTGGTGGGTTTCCATTCCAGGCTAGGGTTAGGGTTAGGGAACGGCAAGGCTTAGGGCACAGGTGAGGGTACGGAAACGTGGGAGGGTCAGGCTACATGCTGACGCACGGGTCAGTGCCAGCGTACGGGCCAGGAGTAGGCTATGGTTTGGGCGTTATGTTTAGGGCTGGTGGTGGGTTTCCGTTCCGTACTAGGGTTAGGGTTACGGAACGGCAAGCCTTAGGGCACAGGTGAGGGTACGGAAATGTGGGAAGGTCAGGCTACGTGCTGACGCACGTGTTAGTGCCAGTGTACGGGCCAGGAGTAGGCGACGGCATAGGGTAAGGTGTAGGGCTGGTGGTGGGTTTCCGTTGCGGGCTAGGGTTATGGTTAGGGAACGGCAAGGCTTAGGGCACAGGTGAGGGTAAGGGAACGTGGGAGCTTCAGGCTACGTGCTGACGCACGGGTCAGTGCCAGAGTTCGGGCCAGGCGTAGGCTACGGCGTAGGGTAAGGTGTAGGGCTGGTGGTGGGTTTCCGTTCCGGGATAGGGTTAGTGTTAGGGAACGGCAATGCTTAGGGCCCAGGTGAGGGTACGGAAAGGTGGGAGTGTTAAACTACATGCTGACGCACGGGTCAGTGCGAGCGTACGGGCGAGGCGTAGGCTACCCAGTAGGGAAAGGTTTAGAGCTGGTGGTGGGTTTCCGTTCCAGGCTAGGGTTAGGGTTAGGGAACGTCAAGGCTTAGGGCACAGGTGAGGGTACGGAAACGTGGGAGGGGTAGGCTACGTGCTGACACACGTGTCAGTGCCAGCATATGGGCCAGGAGTAGGCTACGGCGTAGGTTAAGGTGTAGGGCTGGTGGTGGGTTTCTGTTCTGGGCTACGGTTAGGGTTAGGGAAAGGCAAAGCTTAGGGCACAGGTGAGGGTACCGAATCGTGGGAGGGTCAGGCTACGTGATGACGCATGGGTCAGTGCCAGCGTACCGACCAGGAGTAGGCTACGGCTTGTTGGTTAGGTGTAGGGCTGGTGGTGGTTTTCCGTTCCAGGCTAGGGTTAGTGTTAGGGAACGGCAAGGCTTAGGGCACAGGTGAGGGTACGGTAATGTTGGAAGGTCAAGCTACGTGCTGACACACAGGTCAGTGCCAGCGTATGGACCAGGAGTAGGCTACGGCGTAGGATAGAGTGTAGGGCTGGTGGTGGTTTTCCATTCCGGGCTAGGGTTAGGGTTAGGGAACGGCAAGGCTTAGGGCACAGGTGAGGGTACGGAAACGTGGGAGGGTCAGGCTACGTGGTGACGCACGGGTCAGTGCCAGCGTACGGGCCAGGAGTAGGCTACGGCTTAGGGTAAGGTGTAGGGCTGGTGGTGGGTTTCCGTTCCGGGCTAGGGTTAGGGTTAGGGAACGGCAAGGCTTAGGGCACAGGTGATGGTACGGAAATGTGGGAGGGTCAGGCTACGTGCTGACGCACGGGTCAGTGCCAGCGTACGGGCCAGGAGTAGGCTACGTCTTGGGGGTAAGTTGTAGGGCTGGTGGTGTGTTTCCGTTCCGGGCTAGGGTTAGGGTAAGGGAACGGCAAGGCTTAGGACATAGGTGAGGGTATGGTAACATGGGAGGGTCAGGCTACGTGCTGAAGCACAGGTGATTACCCGCGTACGGGCCAGGTGTAGGCTACGGCATAGTGTAAGGTGTAGGGCTGGTGGTGGGTTTTCGATCCGGGCTAGGGTTAGGGTTAGGCAACGGCAAGGCTTAGGGCACAGGTGAGGTTACGGAAACGTGGGAGGGTCAGGCTACGTGCTGACGCACGGGTCAGTGCCGGCATATGGGCCAGGAGTAGGCTACGGCGTGGTGGTAAGGTGTAGGGCTGGTGGTGTGTTTCTGTTCCAGGCTAGGGTTAGGGTTAACGAACGTCAAGGCTTAGGGCACAGGTGAGGGTACGGAAACGTGGGAGGGTCAGGCTACGTGCTGACGCAATGTTGAGTGCTAGCGTATGGGCCAGGAATAGGCTACGGCGTAGGGAAGAGTGTATGGCTGGTGGTGGGATTCTGTTCCGGGCTAGGGTTAGGGTTAGGGAACGGCAAAGCTTAGGGCACAGGTGAGGGTACGGAAACGTGGGATGATCAGGCTACGTGCTGACGCACGTGTCAGTGCCAGCGTACCGGCCTGGAGTAGGCTACGGCTTGGGGGTTAGATGAAGGGCTGGTGGTGGGTTTCCATTACAGGCTAGGGTTAGGGTAAGGGAACGGCAAGGCTTAGGGCACAGGTGAGGGTACGGAAACGTGGGAGGGTCAGGCTACATGCTGACGCACGGGTCAGTGCCAGCGTACGGGCCAGGAGTAGGCTACGGTTTGGGCGTTAGTTTTAGGGCTGGTGGTGGGTTTCCGTTCCGAACTAGGGTTAGGGTTAGTGAACGGCAAGCCTTAGGGCACAGGTGAGGGTACGGAAATGTGGGAAGGTCAGGCTACGTGCTGACGCACGTGTCTGTGCCAGTGTACGGGCCAGGAGTAGGCGACGGCATAGGGTAAGGTGTAGGGCTGGTGGTGGGTTTCCGTTGCGGGCTAGGGTTAGGGTTAGGGAACGGCAAGTCTTAGTGCACAGGTGAGGGTAAGGAAACGTGGGAGGGTCAGGCTACGTGCTGACGCACGGGTCAGTGCCAGAGTTCGGGCCATGAGTAGGCTACGGCGTAGGGTAAGGTGTAGGGCTGGTGGTGGGTTTCCGTTCCGGGCTTGGGTTAGTGTTAGGGAAAGGCAATACTTAGGGCACAGGTGAGGGTACGGAAACGTGGGAGTGTTAAACTACATGCTGACGCACGGGTCAGTGCGAGCGTACGGGCGAGGAGTAGGCTACCCAGTAGGGAAAGGTTTAGGGCTGGTGGTGGGTTTCCGTTCCGGGCTAGGGTTAGGGTTAGGGAACAGCAAGGCTTAGGGCACAGGTGAGGGTACGGAAACGTGGGAGGGTCAGGCTACGTGCTGACGCACGGGTCAGTGCGAGCGTACGGGCGAGGAGTAGGCTACCCAGTAGGGAAAGGTTTAGGGCTGGTGTGTTTCTGTTCCGGGCTAGGTTTAGGGTTAGGGAACGTCAAGGCTTAGGGCACAGTTGAGGGTACAGAAACGTGGGAGGGTTAGGCTACGTGCTGACGCACGGGTCAGTGCCAGCATATGGGCCAGGAGTAGGCTACGGCGTAGGTTAAGGTGTAGGGCTGGTGGTGGGTTTCTGTTCCGGGCTACGGTTAGGGTTAGGGAAAGGCAAAGCTTAGGGCACAGGTGAGGGTACGGAATCGTGGGAGGATCAGGGTACGTGATGACGCACGGGTCAGTGCCAGCGTACCGACCAGGAGTAAGCTACGGCTTGTTGGTTAGGTGTAGGGCTGGTGGTGGGTTTCCATTCCAGGCTAGGGTTAGTGTTAGGGAACGGCAAGGCTTAGGGCACAGGTGAGGGTACGGTAATGTTGGAAGGTCAATCTACGTGCTGACGCACAGGTCAGTGCCAGCGTATGGACCAGGAGTAGGCTACGGCTTGGGGGTAAGGTGTAGGGCTTGTGGTGCTTTTCCGTTCCGGGCTAGGGTTAGGGTTAGGGAACAGCAAGGCTTAGGGCACAGGTGAGGGTACGGCAACGTGGCAGGGTCAGGATACGTTCTGACGCACGGGTCAGTGCCAGCGTATGGACCAGGAGTAGGCAACGGCTTGTGGGTAAGGTGTAGGGCTGGTGGTGGTTTTCTGTTCTGGGCTAGGTTTAGGGTTAGTGAACGGCAAGGCTTAGGGCACAGGTGAGGTTACGGAAACGTGGGAGTGTCAGGCTACGTGCTGATGAAAGGGTCAGTGCCTGCGTACGAGCCAGGAATAGGCTACGGTGTAGGGAAAGGTGTAGGGCTGGTGGTGGGTTTCCGTTCAGGGCTAGGGTTAGGGTTAGGGAACGGCAAGGCTTAGGGCTCAGGTGAGGTTCTGCAAACGTGGGAGGGTCAGGCTACGTGCTGACGCACGGGTCAGTTCCAGCGTACGGGCCAGGAGTAGGCTACGGCTTGGGGGTAAGGTGTAGGGCTGGTTGTGGGTTTCCGTTCCGGGCTAGGTTTAGGGTTAGGGAACGGCAAGTCTTAGGGCACAGGTGAGGGTACGGAAACGTGGGAGGGTCAGGCTACGTGCTGACGCACGGGTCAGTGCCAGTGTACGGGCCCGGAGTAGGCTACGACGTAGGGTTAGGTGTAGGGCTGCTGGTGGGTTTCCGTTCCTGGCTAGGGTTAGGGTGAGGGAACGGCAAGGCTTAGCGCACAGGTGAGGGTACGGAAACGTGGGAGGGTCAGGCTATGTGCTGACGCATGGGTCAGTGCCCGCATATGGGCCAGGAGTAGGCTACGGCGTGGTGGTAAGGTGTAGGGCTGGTGGTGTGTTTCTGTTCTGGGCTAGGGTTAGGGTTAGCAAACGTCAATGCTTAGGGCACAGGTGAGGGTACGGAAACGTGGGAGGGTCAGGCTACGTGCTGACACACGGGTCAGTGCCAGCGTACAAGCCAGGAATAGGCTACGGCGTAGGATAGAGTGTAGGGCAGGTGGTGGGTTTCCGTTCCGGGCTAGGGTTAGGGTTAGGGAACGGCAAGGCTTAGGGCACAGGTGATGGTACGGAAACGTTTGAGGGTCAGGCTACGTGCTGACGCACGGGTCAGTGCCAGAGTACGGGCCAGGAGTAGGCTACGTCTTGGGGGTAAGGTGTAGGGCTGGTGGTGTGTTTCCGTTCCGGGCTAGGGTTAGGGTAAGGGAACGGCAAGGCTTAGGACACAGGTGAGGGTATGGTAACATGGGAGGGTCAGACAACGTGCTGAAGCACAGGTCATTACCCGCGTACGGGCCAGGTGTAGGCTACGGCATAGTGTAAGGTGTAGGGCTGGTGGTGGGTTTTCATTCCGGGCTAGGGTTAGGGTTAGGCAACGGCAAGGCTTAGGGCACAGGTGAGGTTACGGAAACGTGGGAGTGTCAGGCTACCTGCTGACGCACGGGTCAGTGCCGGCATATGGGCTAGGAGTAGGCTACGGCATGGTGGTAAGGTGTAGGGCTGGTGGTGTGTTTCTGTTCCAGGCTAGGGTTAGGGTTAACGAACGTCAAGGCTTAGGGCACAGGTGAGGGTACGGAAACGTGGGAGGGTCAGGCTACGTGCTGACGCAAGGGTCAGTGCCAGCGTATGGGCCAGGAATAGGCTACGGCGTAGGGAAGAGTGTATGGCTGGTGGTGGGATTCTGTTCTGGGCTAGGGTTAGGGTTAGGGAACGGCAAAGCTTAGGGCACAGGTGAGGGTACGGAAACGTGGGAGGGTCAGGCTACGTGCTGACGCACGTGTCAGTGCCAGCGTACCGGCCAGGAGTAGGCTACGGCTTGGGGGTTAGATGTAGGGCTGGTGGTGGGTTTCCATTCCAGGCTAGGGTTAGGGTTAGGGAACGCCAAGGCTTAGGGAACAGGTGATGGTACGGAAACGTGGGAGGGTCAGGCTACATGCTGACGCACGGGTCAGTGCCAGCGTACGGGCCAGGAGTAGGCTATGGTTTGGGCATTGTGTTTAGGGCTGGTGGTGGGTTTCCGTTCCGTACTAGGGTTAGGGTTACGGAACGGCAAGCCTTAGGGCACAGGTGAGGGTACGGAAATGTGGGAAGGTCAGGCTACGTGCTGACGCACGTGTTAGTGCCAGTGTACGGGCCAGGAGTAGGCAACGGCATAGGGTAAGGTGTAGGGCTGGTGGTGGGTTTCCGTTGCGGGCTAGGGTTATGGTTAGGGAACGGCAAGGCTTAGGGCACAGGTGAGGGTAAGGGAACGTGGGAGGGTCAGGCTACGTGCTGACGCACGGGTTAGTGCCAGAGTTCGGGCCAGGAGTAGGCTACGGCGTAGGGTAAGGTGTAGGGCTGGTGGTGGGTTTCCGTTCCGGGCTTGGGTTAGTGTTAGGGCACGGCAATGCTTAGGGCCCAGGTGAGGGTACGGAAACGTGGGAGTGTTAAACTACATGCTGACGCACGGGTCAGTGCGAGCGTACGGGCGAGGAGTAGGCTACCCAGAAGGGAAAGGTTTAGGGCTGGTGGTGGGTTTCCGTTCCGGGCTAGGGTTAGGGTTAGGGAACGGCAAGGCTTAGGACACAGGTGAGGGTACGGAAACGTGGGAGGGTCAGGCTACGTGCTGACGCACAGGTCAGTGCGAGCGTACGGGCGAGGAGTAGGCTACCCAGTAGGGAAAAGTTTAGGGCTGGTGGTGGGTTTCTGTTCCGGGCTAGGTTTAGGGTTAGGGAACGTCAAGGCTTAGGGCACAGGTGAGGGTACGGAAACGAGGGAGGGTCAGGCTACGTGCTGACGCACAGGTCAGTGCGAGCGTACGGGCGAGGAGTAGGCTACCCAGTAGGGAAAAGTTTAGGGCTGGTGGTGGGTTTCTGTTCCGGGCTAGGTTTAGGGTTAGGGAACGTCAAGGCTTAGGGCACAGTTGAGGGTACGGTAACATGGGAGGGTCAGGCTACGTGCTAAAGCAGAGGTCATTACCCGCGTATGGGGCAGGTGTAGTCTACGGCATAGGGTAAGGTGTAGGGCTGGTGGTGGGTTTCCGTTCCGGGCTAGGGTTAGTGTTAGGGAACGGCAAGGCTTAGGGCTCAGGTGAGGTTCCGCAAACGTGGGAGGGTCAGGCTACGTGCTGACGCGCGGGTCAGTGCCAGCGTATGGGCCAGGAGTAGGCTACGGCTTGGGGGTAAGTTGTAGGGCTGGTTGTGGGTTTCCGTTCCGGGCTAGGTTTAGGGTTAGGGAACGGCAAGTCTTAGGGCACAGGTGAGGGTACGGAAACGTGGGAGTGTCAGGCTACGTGCTGATGAAAGTGTCACTGCCTGCGTACGAGCCAGGAATAGACTACGGTGTAGGGAAAGGTGTAGGGCTGGTGGTGTGTTTCCGTTCAGGGCTAGGGTTAGGGTTAGGGAACGGCAAGGCTTAGGGCTCAGGTGAGGTTCCGCAAACGTGGGAGGGTCAGGCTACGTGCTGACGCACGGGTCAGTTCCAGCGTACGGGCCAGGAGTAGGCTACGGCTTGGGGGTAAGGTGTAGGACTGGTGGAGGGTTTCCGTTCCGGGCTAGGGTTAGGGTTAGGGAACGGCAAGTCTTAGGGCACAGGTGAGGGTACGGAAACGTGGGAGGGTCAGGCTACGTGCTGACGCATGGCTCAGTGCCAGCATATGGGTCAGGAATAAGCTACGGCGTGGTGGTAAGGTGTAGGGCTGCTGGTGGGTTTCTGTTCCGGGCTAGGGTTAGGGTTAGCAAACGTCAATGCTTAGGGCACAGGTGAGGGTACGGAAACGTGGGAGGGTCAGGCTACGTGCTGATGCACGGGTCAGTGCCAGCGTACGGGCCAGGAGTAGGCTACGGCGTAGGGTAAGGTGTAGGGCTGGTGGTGGGTTTCCATTATGGGCTAGGGTTAGGGTTAGGGAACGGCAAGGCTTAGGGCACAGGTGATGGTACTGAAACGTGGGAGGGTCAGGCTACGTGCTGACTCACGTGTCAGTGCCAGCGTACGGGCCAGGATTAGGCTACCTCTTGGGGGTAAGGTGTAGGGCTGGTGGTGGGTTTCCGTTCCGGGCTAGGGTTAGGATAAGGGAACGGCAAGGCTTAGGACACAGGTGAGGGTACGGTAACATGGGAGGGTCAGGCTACGTGCTGAAGCACAGGTCATTACCCGCGTACGGGCCAGGTGTAGGCTACGGCATAGGGTAAGGTGTAGGGCTGGTGGTGGGTTTCCGTTCCGGACTAGGTTTAGGGTTAGGGAACGGCAAGTCATAGGGCACAGGTGAAGGTACGGAAACGTTGGAGTGTCAGGCTACGTGCTGATGAAAGTGTCAGTGCCTGCGTACGAGCCAGGAATAGACTACGGTGTAGGGAAAGGTGTAGGGCTGGTGGTGTGTTTCCGTCCAGGGCTAGGGTTAGGGTTAGGGAACGGCAAGGCTTAGGGCTCAGGTGAGGTTCCGCAAACGTGGGAGGGTCACGCTACGTGCTGACGCACGGGTCAGTTCCAGCGTACGGGCCAGGAGTAGGCTACGGCTTGGGGGTAAGGTGTAGGGCTGGTGGAGGGTTTCCGTTCCGGGCTAGGGTTAGGGTTAGGGAACGGCAAGGCTTAGGGCACAGGTGAGGGTACGGAAACGTGGGAGGGTCAGGCTACGTGGTGACGCACGGGTCAGTGCCAGCGTACGGGCCAGGAGTAGGCTACGGCGTAGGGTAAGGTGTAGGGCTGGTGGTGGGTTTCCGTTCCGGGCTAGGGTTAGTGTTAGGGAACGGCAAGGCTTAGGGCACAGGTGATGGTACGGAAACGTGGGAGGGTCAGGCTACGTGCTGTCGCACGGGTCAGTGCCAGCGTACGGGCCAGGAGTAGGCTACGTCTTGGGGGTAAGTTGTAGGGCTGGTGGTGTGTTTCCGTTCCGGGCTAGGGTTAGGGTAAGGGAACGGCAAGGCTTAGGACACAGGTGAGGGTATGGTAACATGGGAGGGTCAGGCTACATGCTGAAGCACAGGTGATTACTCGCGTAAGGGCCAGGTGTAGGCTACGGCATAGTGTAAGGTTTAGGGCTGGTGGTGGGTTTTGGTTCAGGGCTAGGGTTAGGGTTAGGCAACGGCAAGGCTTAGGGCACAGGTGAGGTTATGGAAACGTGGGAGTGTCAGGCTACGTGCTGACGCACGGGTCAGTGCCGGCATATGGGCCAGGATTAGGCTACGGCGTGGTGGTAAGGTGTAGGGCTGGTGGTGTGTTTCTGTTCCAGGCTAGGGTTAGGGTTAACGAACGTCAAGGGTTAGGGCACAGGTGAGGGTACGGAAACGTGGGAGGGTCAGGCTACGTGCTGACGCAATGTTGAGTGCCAGCGTATGGGCCAGGAATAGGCTATGGCGTAGGGAAGAGTGTATGGCTGGTGGTGGGATTCTGTTCCGGGCTAGGGTTAGGGTTAGGGAACGGCAAAGCTTAGGGCACAGGTGAGGGTACGGAAACGTGGGAGGGTCAGGCTACGTGCTGACGCACGTGTCAGTGCCAGCGTACCGACGAGGAGTAGGCTACGGCTTGGGGGTTAGATGTAGGGCTGGTGGTGGGTTTCCATTCCAGGCTAGGGTTAGGGTTAGGGAACGGCAAGGCTTAGGGCACAGGTGAGGGTACGGAAACGTGGGAGGGTCAGGCTACATGCTGACGCACGGGTCAGTGCCAGCGTACGGGCCAGGAGTAGGCTATGGTTTGGGCGTTATGTTTAGGGCTGGTGGTGGGTTTCCGTTCCGTACTAGGGTTAGGGTTACGGAACGGCAAGCCTTAGGGCACAGGTGAGGGTACGGAAATGTGGGAAGGTCAGGCTACGTGCTGACGCACGTGTTAGTGCCAGTGTACGGGCCAGGAGTAGGCGACGGCGTAGGGTAAGGTGTAGGGCTGGTGGTGGGTTTCCGTTGCAGGCTAGGGTTATGGTTAGGGAACGGCAAGGCTTAGGGCCCAGGTGAGGGTACGGAAAGGTGGGATTGTTAAACTACATGCTGACGCACGGGTCAGTGCGAGCGTACGGGCGAGGCGTAGGCTACCCAGTAGGGAAAGGTTTAGAGCTGGTGGTGGGTTTCCGTTCCAGGCTAGGGTTAGGGTTAGGGAACGTCAAGGCTTAGGGCACAGGTGAGGGTACGGAAACGTGGGAGGGGTAGGCTACGTGCTGACACACGTGTCAGTGCCAGCATATGGGCCAGGAGTAGGCTACGGCGTAGGTTAAGGTGTAGGGCTGGTGGTGGGTTTCTGTTCCGGGCTACGGTTAGGGTTAGGGAAAGGCAAAGCTTAGGGCACAGGTGAGGGTACCGAATCGTGGGAGGGTCAGGCTACGTGATGACGCATGGGTCAGTGCCAGCGTACCGACCAGGAGTAGGCTACGGCTTGTTGGTTAGGTGTAGGGCTGGTGGTGGTTTTCCGTTCCAGGCTAGGGTTAGTGTTAGGGAACGGCAAGGCTTAGGGCACAGGTGAGGGTACAGTAATGTTGGAAGGTCAAGCTACGTGCTGACACACAGGTCAGTGCCAGCGTATGGACCAGGAGTAGGCTACGGCGTAGGATAGAGTGTAGGGCTGGTGGTGGTTTTCCATTCCGGGCTAGGGTTAGGGTTAGGGAACGGCAAGGCTTAGGGCACAGGTGAGGGTACGGAAACGTGGGAGGGTCAGGCTACGTGGTGACGCATGGGTCAGTGCCAGCGTACGGGCCAGGAGTAGGCTACGGCGTAGGGTAAGGTGTAGGGCTGGTGGTGGGTTTCCGTTCCGGGCTAGGGTTAGGGTTAGGGAACGGCAAGGCTTAGGGCACAGGTGATGGTACGGAAATGTGGGAGGGTCAGGCTACGTGCTGACGCACAGGTCAGTGCCAGCGTACGGGCCAGGAGTAGGCTACGTCTTGGGGGTAAGTTGTAGGGCTGGTGGTGTGTTTCCGTTCCGGGCTAGGGTTAGGGTAAGGGAACGGCAAGGCTTAGGACATAGGTGAGGGTATGGTAACATGGGAGGGTCAGGCTACGTGCTGAAGCACAGGTGATTACCCGCGTACGGGCCAGGTGTAGGCTACGGCATAGTGTAAGGTGTAGGGCTGGTGGTGGGTTTTCGTTCGGGGCTAGGGTTAGGGTTAGGCAACGGCAAGGCTTAGGGCACAGGTGAGGTTACGGAAACGTGGGAGGGTCAGGCTACGTGCTGACGCACGGGTCAGTGCCGGCATATGGGCCAGGAGTAGGCTACGGCGTGGTGGTAAGGTGTAGGGCTGGTGGTGTGTTTCTGTTCCAGGCTAGGGTTAGGGTTAACGAACGTCAAGGCTTAGGGCACAGGTGAGGGTACGGAAACGTGGGAGGGTCAGGCTACGTGCTGACGCAATGTTGAGTGCCAGCGTATGGGCCAGGAATAGGCTACGGCGTAGGGAAGAGTGTATGGCTGGTGGTGGGATTCTGTTCCGGGCTAGGGTTAGGGTTAGGGAACGGCAAAGCTTAGGGCACAGGTGAGGGTACGGAAACGTGGGAGGGTCAGGCTGCGTGCTGACGCACGTGTCAGTGCCAGCGTACCGGCCAGTTGTAGGCTACGGCTTGGGGGTTAGATGTAGGGCTGGTGGTGGGTTTCCATTCCAGGCTAGGGTTAGGGTTAGGGAACGGCAAGGCTTAGGGCACAGGTGAGGGTATGGAAACGTGGGAGTGTCAGGCTACATGCTGACGCACGGGTCAGTGCCAGCGTACGGGCCAGGAGTCGGCTATGGTTTGGGCGTTATGTTTAGGGCTGGTGGTGGGTTTCCGTTCCGTACTAGGGTTAGGGTTACGGAACGGCAAGCCTTAGGGCACAGGTGAGGGTACGGAAATGTGGGAAGGTCAGGCTACGTGCTGACGCACGTGTCAGTGCCAGTGTACGGGCCAGGAGTAGGCAACGGCGTAGGGTAAGGTGTAGGGCTGGTGGTGGGTTTCCGTTGCGGGCTAGGGTTATGGTTAGGGAACGGCAAGGCTTAGGGCACAGGTGAGGGTAAGGGAACGTGGGAGGGTCAGGCTACGTGCTGACGCACGGGTCAGTGCCAGAGTTCGGGCCAGGAGTAGGCTACGGCGTAGGGTAAGGTGTAGGGCTGGTGGTGGGTTTCCGTTCCGGGATAGGGTTAGTGTTAGGGAACGGCAATGCTTAGGGCCCAGGTGAGGGTACGGAAACGTGGGAATGTTAAACTACATGCCGACGCACGGGTCAGTGCGAGCGTACGGGCGAGGCGTAGGCTACCCAGTAGGGAAAGGTTTAGAGCTGGTGGTGGGTTTCCGTTCCGGGCTAGGGTTAGGGTTAGGGAACGGCAAGGCTTAGGGCACAGGTGAGGGTACGGAAACGTGGGAGGGTCAGGCTACGTGCTGATGCACGGGTCAGTGTCAGCGTACCGGCCAGGAGTAGGCTATGGCTTGGGGGTAAGCTGTAGGGCTGGTGGTGTGTTTCCGTTCCGGGCTAGGGTTAGCGTTAGGGTATGCCAAGGCTTAAGGCACAGGTGAGGTTACGGAAACGTGGGAGGGTCAGGCTACGTGCTGACGCACGGGTCAGTGCCAGCGTACCGGCCAGGAGTAGGCTACGGCTTGGGGGTTAGTTGTAGGGCTGGTGGTGGGTTTCCGTTCCGGGCTAGGGTTAGGGTTAGGGAACGTCAAGGCTTAGGGCACAGGTGAGGGTACGGAAATGTGAGAAGGTCAGGCTACGTGCTGACGCACCTGTCAGTGCCAGCGTACGGGCCAGGAGTAGGCTACGGAGAAGGGAAAGGTTTAGAGCTGGTGGTGGGTTTCCTTTCCGGGCTAGGGTTAGGGTTCGGGAACAGCAAGGCTTAGGGCACAGGTGAGGGTACGGAAACGTGGAAGGGTCAGGCTCCGTGCTGACGCACGGGTCAGTGCCAGCGTACGGGCCAGGAGTAGGCTACGGCGTAGGTTAAGGTGTAGGGCTGGTGGTGGGTTTCCGTTCTGGGCTAGGGTTAGGGTTAGGGAACGGCAAGGCTTAGGGCACAGGTGATGGTACGGAAAAGTGGGAGGGTCAGGCTATGTGCTGACGCACGGGTCAGTGCCAGCGTACGGGCCAGGAGTAGGCTACGGCTAGTGGGTAAGATTTAGGGCCGGTGGTGGGTTTCCGTTCCGGGCTAGGGTTAGGGTAAGGGAACGGCAAGGCTTAGGACACAGGTGAGGGTACTGTAACATGGGAGGGTCAGGCTACGTGCTGAAACACAGGTCATTACCCGTGTACGGGCCAGGTGTAGGCTACGGCATAGGGTAAGGTTTAGGGCTGGTGGTGGGTTTCCGTTCCGGGCTAGGGTTAGTGTTAGGGAACGGCAAGGCTTAGGGCACAGGTGAGGTTATGGAAACGTGGGAGGGTCAGGCTACGTGCTGACGCATGTGTCAGTGCCAGCATATGGGCCAGGAGTAGGCTACGGCGTAGGGTAAGGTGTAGTGCTGGTGGTGTGTTTCTGTTCCGGGCTAGGGTTAGGGTTAGCGAACGTCAAGGCTTAGGGCACAGGTGAGGGTACGGAAACGTGGGAGGGTCAGGCTACGTGCTAACGCAAGGGTCATGGCCAGCGTATGGGCCAGGAATAGGCTACGGCGTAGGGTAGAGTGTAGAGCTGGTGGTGGGTTTCTGTTCCGGGCTAGGGTTAGGGTTAGGGAACGGCAAAGCTTAGGGCACAGGTGAGGGTACGGAAACATGGGAGGGTCAGACTACATGCTGACGAACGGGTCAGTGCCAGCGTACGGGCCAGGAGTAGGCTACGGCTTGGGGGTTAGATGTAGGGCTGGTGGTGGGTTTCCATTGCAGGCTAGGGTTAGGGTTAGGGAACGGCAAGGCTTAGGGCACAGGTGAGGGTACGGAAACGTGGGAGGGTCAGACTACATGCTGACGCACGGGTCAGTGCCAGCGTACGGGCCAGGAGTAGGCTACGGTTTAGGCGTTAGGTTTAGGGCTGGTGGTGTGTTTCCGTTCCGTGCTAGGGTTAGGGTTAGTTAACGGCAAGCCTTAGGGCACAGGTGAGGGTACGGAAATGTGGGAAGGTCAGGCTACGTGCTGACGCACGTGTCAGTGCCAGTGTACGGGCCAGGAGTAGGCGACGGCGTTAGGTAAGGTGTAGGGCTGGTGGTGGGTTTCCGTTGCGGGCTAGGGTTAGGGTTAGGGAACGGCAAGGCTTAGGGCACAGGTGAGGGTAAGGAAACGTATGAGGGTCAGGCTACGTGCTGACGCACGGGTCAGTGCCAGAGTTCGGGCCATGAGTAGGCTACGGCGTAGGGTAAGGTGTAGGGCTGGTGGTGGGTTTCCGTTTCGGGCTAGGGTTAGTGTTAGGGAAAGGCAATGCTTAGGGCTCAGGTGAGGGTACGGAAACGTGGGAGTGTTAAACTACATTCTGACGCACGGGTCAGTGCGAGCGTACGGGCGAGGAGTAGGCTACCCAGTAGGGAAAGGTTTAGGGCTGGTGGTGGGTTTCCGTTCAGGGCTAGGGTTAGGGTTAGGGAATGGCAAGGCTTAGGGCACAGGTGAGGGTACGTAAACGTGGGAGGGTCAGGCTACGTGCTGACGCACGGGTCAGTGCGAGCGTACGGGCGAGGAGTAGGCTACCCAGTAGGGAAAGGTTTAGGGCTGGTGGTGGGTTTCTGTTCCGGGCTCGGTTTAGGGTTAGGGAACGTCAAGGCTTAGGGCACAGGTGAGGGTACGGAAACGTGGGAGGGTTAGGCTACGTGCTGACGCACGGGTCAGTGCCAGCATATGGGCCAGAAGTAGGCTACGGCGTAGGTTAAGGTGTAGGGCTGGTGGTGGGTTTCTGTTCCGGACTATGGTTAGGGTTAGGGAAAGGCAAAGCTTAGGGCACAGGTGAGGGTACGGAATCGTGGGAGGGTCAGGCTACGTGATGACGCACGGGTCAGTGCCAGCGTACCGACCAGGAGTAGGCTACGGCTTGTTGGTTAGGTGTAGGGCTGGTGGTGGGTTTCCGTTCCAGGCTAGGGTTAGTGTTAGGGAACGGCAAGGCTTAGGGCACAGGTGAGGGTACGGTAATGTTGGAAGGTCAAGCTACGTGCTGACGCACACGTCAGTGCCAGCGTATGGACCAGGAGTAGGCTACGGCTTGGGGGTAAGGTGTAGGGCTTGTGGTGCTTTTCCGTTCCGGGCTAGGGTTAGGGTTAGGGAACAGCAAGGCTTAGGGCACAGGTGAGGGTACGGCAACGTGGCAGGGTCAGGATACGTTCTGACGCACGGGTCAGTGCCAGCATATGGACCAGGAGTAGGCTACGTCTTGTGGGTAAGGTGTAGGGCTGGTGGTGGTTTTCTGTTCTGGGCTAGGGTTAGGGTTAGTGAACGGCAAGGCTTAGGGCACAGGTGAGGTTACGGAAACGTGGGAGTGTCAGGCTACGTGCTGATGAAAGGGTCAGTGCCTGCGTACGAGCCAGGAATAGGCTACGGTGTAGGGAAAGGTGTAGGGCTGGTGGTGGGTTTCCGTTCAGGGCTAGGGTTAGGGTTAGGGAACGGCAAGGCTTAGGGCTCAGGTGAGGTTCCGCAAACGTGGGAGGGTCAGGCTACGTGCTGACGCACGGGTCAGTTCCAGCGTACGGGCCAGGAGTAGGCTACGGCTTGGGGGTAAGTTGAATGGCTGGTTGTGGGTTTCCGTTCAGGGCTAGGTTTAGGGTTAGGGAACGGCAAGTCTTAGGGCACAGGTGAGGGTACAGAACCGTGGGAGGGTCAGGCTACGTGCTGAAGCACGGGTCAGTGCCAGTGTAAGGGCCAGGAGTAGGCTGCAACGTAGGGTTAGGTGTAGGGCTGCTGGTGGGTTTCCGTTCCTGGCTAGGGTTAGGGTGAGGGAACGGCAAGGCTTAGCGCACAGGTGAGGGTACGGTAACATGGGAGGGTTAGGCTACGTGCTGAAGCACAGGTCATTACCCACGTATGGCCAGGTGTAGGCTACGGCATAGGGTAAGGTGTAGGGCTGGTGGTGTGTTTCTGTTCCGGGCTAGGGTTAGGGTTAGCAACCGTCAATGCTTAGGGCACAGGTGAGGGTACGGAAACGTGGGAGGGTCAGGCTACGTGCTGACGCACGGGTCAGTGCCAGTGTACGGGCCAGGAATAGGCTACGGCGTAGGGAAGAGTGTATGGCCGGTGGTGGGATTCTGTTCCGGGCTAGGGTTAGGGTTAGGGAACGGCAAAGCTTAGGGCACAGGTGAGGGTACGGAAACATGGGAGGGTCAGGCTACGTGCTGACGCACGTGTCAGTGCCAGTGTACGGGCCAGGAGTAGGCTACGGCTTGGGGGTTAGTTGTAGGGCTGGTTGTGGGTTTCCAATCCAGGCTAGGGTTAGGTTTAGGGAACGGCAAGGCTTAGGGCAAATGTGACGGTACGGAAACGTGGGAGGGTCAGGCTACATGCTGACGCACGGGTCAGTGCCAGCGTACCGGCCAGGAGTAGGCTATGGCTTGGGGGTAAGCTGTAGGGCTGGTGGTGTGTTACCGTTCTGGGCTAGGGTTAGCGTTAGGGTACGGCAAGGCTTAGGGCACAGGTGAGGTTACGGAAACCTGGGAGGGTCAGGCTATGTGCTGACGCATGGGTCACTGCCAGCGTACCGGCCAGGAGTAGGCTACGGCTTGGGGGTTAGTTGTAGGGCTGGTGGTGGGTTTCCGTTCCGGGCTAGGGTTAGGGTTAGGGAACGGCAAGGCTTAGGGCACAGGTGAGGGTACGGAAATGTGAGAAGGTCAGGCTACGTGCTGACGCACGTGTCAGTGCCAGCGTACGGGCCAGGAGTAGGCTACGGCGTAGGGTAAGGTGTAGGGCTGGTGGTGGGTTTCCGTTCCGGGCTAGGGTTAGTGTTAGGGAAACGGCAAGGCTTAGGGCCCCGGTGTGGGTACGGAAACGTGGGGGGGTCAGATTACACGCTGACGCACAGGTCAGTGCCACCGAACGGGCCAGGAGTAGGCTACGGAGAAGGGAAAGGTTTAGGGCTGGTGGTGGTTTTCCTTTCCGGGCTAGGGTTAGGGTTAGGGAACGGCAAGGCTTAGGGTACAGGTGAGGGTACGGAAACGTGGGAGGGTCAGGCTACGTGCTGACACACGGATCAGTGTCAGCGTACATGCCAGGAGTAGGCTACCGCGTAGGGTAAGGTGTAGGGCTGGTGGTGGTTTTATGTTCCGGGCTACGGTTAGTGTTAGGGAACAGCAAGGCTTAGGGCACAGGTGAGGGTACGGAAACGTGGGAGGGTCAGGCTACGTGCTGACGCACGGGTCAGGGCCAGCGTACCAGACAGGTGTAGGCTACGGCTTGGGGGTTAGGTGTAGGGCTGCTGGTGGGTTTCCGTTCCAGGCTAGGGTTAGTGTTAGGGAACAGCAAGGCTTAGGGCACAGGGGAGGGTAAGGAAACGTGGGAGAGTCAGGCTACGTGCTGACGCACGGGTCAGTGCCAGCGTACGGGCCAGGAGTAGGCTATGGCTTCGGGGTTAGGTGTAGGACTTGTGGTGTGTTTCCATTCCGTACTAGGGTTAGGGTTAGGGAACGGCAAGGCTTAGGGCACAGGTGAGGGTACGGAAACGTTGCAGTGTCAGGCTACATGCTGACGCATGGGTCAGTGCCAGCGTACGGGCCAGGAGTAGGCTACAGCTTGTGGGTAAGGTTTAGGGCTGGTGGTGGGTTTTCATTCCGGGCTAGGGTTAGAGTTAGGGAAAGGCAAGGCTTAGGGCAGAGGTGAGGGTACGGTAACATGGGAGGGTCAGGCTACGTGCTGAAGCATATGTCAGTGCCCGCGTATGGGCCAGGTGTACGCTACGGCATAGGGTAAGGTTTAGGGCTGGTGGTCGGTTTCCGTTCCAGGGTAGGGTTAGGGTTACGGAACGGCAAGACTTAGGGCACTGGTGAGGGTACGAAAACGCGGGAGGGTCAGGCTACATGCTGACGCAAGGGTCAGTGCCACCGTACAGGCCAGGAGTAGGCTACGGCGTAGGTTAAGGTGTATGACAGGTGGTGGGTTTCCGTTCAGGGCTAGGGTGAGGGTTAGGGAACGTCAAGGCTTAGGGCACAGGTGAGGGTACGGAAACATGGGAGGGTCAGGCTACGTGCTGACACACGGGTCAGTGCCAGCGTACGGGCCAGGAGTAGGCTATGGCTTCGGGGTTATGTGTAGGACTTGTGGTGTGTTTCCATTCCGTACTAGGGTTAGGGTTAGGGAACGGCAAGGCTTAGGGCACAGGTGACCTTACGGTAATGTGGGAAGTTCAGGCTACGTGCTGACGCACAAATCAGAGCCCGCGTATGGACCAGGAGTAGGCTACGGCTTGGGGGTAAGGTTTAGGGCTTGTGGTGGGTTTCCGTTCCGGGCTAGGGTTAGGGTTAGGGAACGGCAAGGCTTAGGGCACAGGTGAGGGTATGGCAAAATGGCAGGGTCAGGATACGTGCTGATGAAAGGTTCAGTGCCTGCGTACGGGCCAGGAATAGGCTACGGTGTAGGGAAAGGTATAGGGCTGGTGGTGGGTTTCCGTTCCGGGCTAGGGTTAGGGTTAGGGAACGGCAAGGCTTAGGAGTTGCCAGGCTGCCACCTGTAAAGAAGAGGATGCGTCACCCATAACGTCTGCTGAAATTTCTCTCCGGGCTGAGGTGAGGAAGGAAAAAAAGGAGTGGGGGCCGGGATAGGAGGGGTATCTCAGGCAGGAAAATGGAAAGCTTCCAGAAGAGCGCCTGTGGCCAGGACCATCCTGGCTGGCCTGCAGGCACCAAGTGGGCCTGTGTGCTGTCGCTGGTGTGGCTCCACTGCCCTTCCTCTAGGCTTTCAAGCCCTTGTACATATTCAGGTGTTTTACCTGGGAAGGGAGGGAACAGTTCAGCAGCAGCTGGCCTGGGGCTCAGCTCACGTTTACTCACAGATGCCTCGGCACGGTCCCGCAGCTTTGCAATGAGGACCCTCCTTGCGTGGGGTGGGGCTGCTGGCTGTATGGGAGATGATTCTCCACATCTGACCAATTTCAGAATTGTTTACCGCTGGAGTAAGTGCCTTGATAGGGTTTTCCTCTGTATAACTGTTGGGTTCAGGTTTTTTTTTTTCTCCATTGTTTCATATTAAATTTTATTCCTCTTTTATGTATTTATAGATATAAGCATGGAAATAAGTCATTCATATAAATACATCTGTGTTAATGGAAGAACATTTTTCTGTTTTATTTTTAAAAATTTTGAAATTTAAATTTATTTTCTTATACAGCAGGTTATTATTAGTTATGTATTTTATGCATTTACATGTATACAGGTCAATCCCAATCTCCCAGCTCATCCCACCACCACCACCACCCCATGGCTTCCCCCTCTTTGTGTCCATACGTTTGTTCTCTACCTGTGTGTCTCTATTTCTGCCCTGCAAACAAGTTCATCTGTAACACTTTTCTAGGTACCAAATATAGGCATTAATATACAATATTTGTTTTTCTGTTTCTGACTTACTCCACTCTGTATGACAGTCTCTAGATACATCGAGTTCTCTACAAATGACCCAGTTTCATTCCTTTATATGGTTGAGTAATACTCCATTTTATATATGTACCACATCTTTATCCGTTCTTCTGTCTGTGGGCATTTAGGTTGCTTCCATTACCTGGCTATTGTAAATAGTGCTGCAATGAACATTGTTGTGAATGTGCCTTTTTGATTTACGGTTTTCTCTGGGTATGTGCCCAGAAGTGGGATTGCTGGATCAGATGGTAATTCTATTTCTAGTTTTTTTTTAAGGAAACTCCATACTGTTCTCCATAGTGACTGTATCAATATACATTCCCACCAATAGTGGAAGAGGGTTCCTTTTGTCCACACCCTCCCCAGAATTTTTGTTTGTAGATTTTCTGATGATGCCGACTCTAATGGGTTTGACGTCATACCTTATTGTAGTTTTGATTTGCATTTCTCTAACTATTAGTGATGTTGAGCAGCTTTACATGTGCGTCTTGGCCATCTCTGTGTCTTCTTTGAAGAAACGTCTATTTAGATCTTCTGCCCATTTTTGTATTGGGTTGTTTGTTATAGTAATATTAAGCTGCATGTGCTGTTTATATATATTGGAGATTAAACCTCTGTCCATTGATTCGTCTTCAACGATTTTCGCCCATTCTGAGGGATTCCTTTTTCCATTCCCGTGTGTTTTAACAAAAAAGGAAAGAAAGGAAAAGAAGCAGAACACTAATGTGCGTAAAATATGCCTTTTAAAACGGTCGTTTTGAAATATGGACGTCCTTTGAATTTTTTGGTCGATATGTGACCCCAGGATTTGTTTTCAGGGCAGGTGTCATTTACAGGCCTGCAATGATTTTGAATATCAACTGACCATTAGCGTTGGGATTAAAGCTGCTGTTGTGTGAAACGGCCACAAGGTGGCAGCAGTTCACCCTTACCAAATCTGGTTACTAGGGCAAGAGAGCCTCAGTGGAAGTGGTGTTCTAGATTGGAGTTTAGAATGGAATGTGCCAGGAGAAAGCCCCTCACGTTTGTCTCACTACTTCTTGTTCGTGTTTTTAATTTAAGTTTTTATTTTTTATTACAGCAAGTTTGATTACAATGTTTGGCTTGTTGTAGGTGTGGAAGATGTGGTTCTTTTACACATATACAGATGTCTGTTCTTCCTGGGATCCTTTTCCCATGTACGTTATGACAGAATGTTGAGTAGTCCTCTCTTGGTATTCTGTAGGTCTTTGGTGATTATATATGTCACCTTTGTTTGTATATGTCTGTTAACCCCGATATCGTAATGAAACCAATCCTCACACCTTTCCATTGGTGAACCATAAGTTTGTTTAATGAATCTGTGATTGCCCTTCTCCGTGGAAATATCTGCCCTGGTATCCATTTTTAGGTAACACCTATAAGTGATATGATATGATATGTGTCTTTCACTTTCTGACTTACTACAAGTCACGTGATTACTTCTAGACTCATCAACGGTGCTACAAAAGGCATTGTGTCATTTTTTTCCCTTGGCTTCTCTTCTGCCATAGCGGGGTCCATTTTCAACAATGTGATTCCCTGAGGGTTGTGGATTAGCTGACCTGGGCAGCCTTACCCTGCCGGCCCGCCCTCCCCAGGTGTGCCTCGTTGAGGTCAATATAAACCGCTCCAGGCAGCAATAGCCCCTGAAACTGTGCCTTACTCCATATTCTCTGCCCCGTCAGCAGTCTCGGGGCTGTGCTGGTGGGAGGGAGTGAGGGGCCACAGCTTTGTGGGTGGCCCGGTGTGAGTGGGG
Organism: Mesoplodon mirus; assembly: GCF_964341445.2. Lineage (NCBI taxonomy): Eukaryota > Metazoa > Chordata > Mammalia > Artiodactyla > Ziphiidae > Mesoplodon > Mesoplodon mirus. The sequence goes on from NW_028295549.1 coordinate 418,485, forward strand.
TTCTGCTGGCCTTTCTGCAGGAGTTGCCAGGCTGCCGCCTGTAAAGAAGAGGTTGTGTCACCCATACCTTCCGCTGGAATTTCTCTCCGGACAGAGGTGAGGATGGTAAAAGCAGTGGGGGCCGGGACAGGAGGGGTATCTCAGGCAGGGCAATGGAAAGCTTCTGGAAGAGCGCCCGGGCCCAGGACCACCCTGGCTGGCCTGCAGGGACCAAGTTGGCATGCGTGCTGTCGCTGGTGTGGCACCACGGTCCTTCCTCTAGGCTTTCAAGCCCGTGTACATATTCAGGTGTTTTACCTGGAAAGGGTGGGAACAGTTCAGCAGCAGCTGGCCTGGGGCTCAGCTCACGTTTACTCACAGATGCCTCGGCACGGTCCCCCAGCTTTGCAATGAGGACGCTCCTTGCGTGGGGGGTGGGTTGCTGGCTGTATGGGAGATGATTCCCCACCTCTGACCAATTTCAGAATTGTTCACCCCTGGAGCAAGTGCCCTGATAGGGTTTTCCTCTGTAAAACTCGTGGGTTCAGGATTTTTTTTTCTTTTATGGTTCAAGTTAGATTTTATTCCTCTTTTATGTATTTATAGATATAAGCATGGAAATAATTCATTCCTATAAATACATCTGTGTGACGGGAAGAACTTTTTTCTCTTTTATTTTTATATTTTATTTTTTAAAATTTTGAAATTTTATTTTATTTATTTTCTTTTTTATACAGCACGTTATTATTAGTTATGTATTTTATGCATATACATGTATACAGGTCAATCCCAAACTCCCAACTCATCCCACCACCACCACACCATGGCTTCCCACACTTGGTGTCCATACGTTTGTTCTCTACCTCTGTGTGTCTATTTCTTCCCTGCCAACCAGTTCATCTGTACCATTTTTAGGCTCCACATATATGCGTTAATAGACAATATTTGTTTTCCTCTTTCTGACTTACTTCCTTCTGTATGACAGTCTCTCGATCCATCGATGTCTCTACAAATGACCCAGTTTCATTCCTTTTTATGGCCGATTAATATTCCATTTTATATATGTACCACATCCTTATCCATTCATCTGTCTCTGGGCATTTAGGTTGCTTCCATTACCTGGCTATTGTAAATAGTGCTGCAACGAACATTGTGGTGAATGTGCCTTTTTGAAATACGGTTTTCTCTGGGTATATGCCCAGAAGTGGGATTGCTGGATCAGATGGTAATTCTATTTCTAGATTTTTTAAGGAAACTCCATACTGTTCTCCATAGTGACTGTATCAATTTACATGCCCACCGATAGTGGAAGAGGGCTCCTTTTGTCCACACCCTCCCCAGAATTGGTTGTTTGTAGATTTTCTGATGATGCCGATTCTAACAGGTGTGAGGTGATACCTCATTGTAGTTTTGATTTGCATTTCTCTAATAATTAGTGCTGTTGAGCAGCTTTTCATGTGCGTCTTGGCCATCTCTGTGTCTCCTTTGAAGAAACGTCTCTTTAGATCTTCTGCCCATTTGTTTGGGGGTTGTTTGTTTTTTTTCATATTAAGCTGCATGAGTTGTTTATATATATTGGAGATTAAACCTCTGTCCATTGATTCGTCTGCAACGATTTTCGCCCATTCTGAGGGATTCCTTTTTCCATTTTCGTGTTTTTTAACAAAAAAGGAAAGAAAGGAAAAGAAGCAGAACACTAATGTGCGTAAAATATGCCTTTTGAAACGGTCGTTTTGAAATATGGACGTCCTTTGAATTTTTTGGTCAATATGTGACCCCAGGATTTGTTTTCAGGGCAGGTGTCATTTACAGGCCTGCAATGATTTTGAATATCAACTGACCATTAGCGTTGTGATTAAAGCTGCTGTTGTGTGAAACGGCCACAAGTTGGCATCAGTTCATCCTTACCAAATCTGGTTACTAGGGCAAGAGAGCCTCAGTGGAAGTGGTGTTCTAGATTGGAGTTTAGAATGGAATGTGCCAGGAGAAACCCCCTCACGTTTGTCTCACTACTTCTTGTTCGTGTTTTTTATTTAAGTTTTTATTTTTTATTACAGCAAGTTTGATTACAATGTTTGGCTTGCTGTAGGTGTGGAAGATGTGGTTCTTTTACACATATACAGATGACTGTTCTTCCTGGGATCCTTTTCCCATGTACGTTATGACAGAATGTTGAGTAGTCCTCTCTTGGTATTCTGTAGGTCTTTGGTGATTATATATGTCACCTGTGTTTGTATATGTCTGTTAACCCCGATATCGTAATGAAACGAATCCTCACACCTTTCCATTGGTGAACCATAAGTTTGTTTAATGAATCTGTGATTGCCCTTCTCCGTGGAAATATCTGCCCTGGTATCCATTTTTAGGTAACACCTATAAGTGATATGATATGATATGTGTCTTTCACTTTCTGACTTACTACAAGTCACGTGATGACTTCTAGACTCATCTACCGTGCTGCAAATGGCATTGTGTCCTTTTTTCCCTTGGCTTCTCTTCTGCCTTAGCGGGGTCCATTTTCAACAATGTGATTCCCTGAGGGTTGTGGATTAGCTGACCTGGGCAGCCTTACCCTGCCGGTCCGCCCTCCCCAGGTGTGCCTCGTTGAGGTCAATATAAACAGCGCTCCAGGCAGCAATAGCCCCTGAAGCTGTGCCTGACTCCATATTCTCTGCCCCGTCAGCAGTCTCGGGGCTGTGCTGGTGGGAGGGAGTGAGGGGCCACAGCTTTGTGGGTGGCCCGGTGTGAGTGGGGTTCTGCTGGCCTTTCTGCAGGAGTTGCCAGGCTGCCGCCTGTAAAGAAGAGGATGTGTCACCCATACCTTCCGCTGGAATTTCTCTCCGGACAGAGGTGAGGAAGGAAAAAAGCAGGGGGGGCCGGGAGAGGAGGGGTATCTCAGGCAGGGCAATGGAAAGCTTCTGGAAGAGCGCCAGGGTCCAGGACCACGCTGGCTGGCCTGAAGGCACCAAGTTGGCCTGCGTGCTGTCGCTGGTGTTGCTCCACGGTCCTTCCTCTAGGCTTTCAAGCCCTTGTACATATTCAGGTGTTTTACCTGGAAAGGGTGGGAACAGTTCAGCAGCAGCTGACCTGGGGCTCAGCTCACGTTTACTCACCGATGCCACGGCACGGTCCCCCAGCTTTGCAATGAGGACGCTCCTTGCGTGGGGGGTGGGTTGCTGGCTGTATGGGAGATGGTTCCCCACCTCTGACCAATTTCAGAATTGTTTACCACAGGAGCAAGTGCCGTGATAGGGTTTTCCTCTGTATAACTCGTGGGTTCACTTTTTTTTTCTTTTATGTTTCAAGTTAGATGTTATTCCTCTTTTATGTATTTATAGATATAAGCATGGAAATAATTCATTCCTATAAATACATCTGTGTGACGGGAAGAACTTTTTTCTCTTTTATTTTTATATTTTATTTTTTAAAATTTTGAAATTTTATTTTATTTATTTTCTTTTTTATACAGCACGTTATTATTAGTTATGTATTTTATGCATATACATGTATACAGGTCAATCCCAAACTCCCAACTCATCCCACCACCACCACCCCATGGCTTCCCACACTTGGTGTCCATACGTTTGTTCTCTACCTCTGTGTCTCTATTTCTTCCCTGCAAACCAGTTCATCTGTACCATTTTTAGGCTCCACATATATGCATTAATAGACAATATTTGTTTTCCTCTTTCTGACTTACTTCATTCTGTATGACAGTCTCTCGATCCATCGATGTCTCTACAAATGACCCAGTTTCATTCCTTTTTATGGCCGAGTCATATTCCATTTTATATATGTACCACATCTTTATCCATTCATTTGTCTGTGGGCATTTAGGTTGCTTCCATTACCTGGCTATTGTAAATAGTGCTGCAACGAACATTGTGGTGAATGTGCCTTTTTGAAATACGGTTTTCTCTGGGTATATGCCCAGAAGTGGGATTGCTGGATCAGATGGTAATTCTATTTCTAATTTTTTTAAGGAAACTCCATACTGTTCTCCATAGTGACTGTATCAATTTACATTCCCACCAATAGTGGAAGAGGGCTCCTTTTGTCCACACCCTCCCCAGAATTGGTTGTTTGTAGATTTTCTGATGATGCCGATTCTAACAGGTGTGAGGTGATACCTCATTGTAGTTTTGATTTGCATTTCTCTAAAAATTAGTGCTGTTGAGCAGCTTTTCATGTGCGTCTTGGCCATCTCTGTGTCTCCTTTGAAGAAACGTCTCTTTAGATCTTCTGCCCATTTTTTTTGGGTTGTTTGTTTTTTTAATATTAAGCTGCATGAGCTGTTTATATATATTGGAGAGTATATCTCTGTCCATTGATTCGTCTGCAACGATTTTTGCCCATTCTGAGGGATGCCTTTTTCCATTCCCGTGTTTTTTAACAAAAAAGGAAAGAAAGGAAAAGAAGCAGAACACTAATGTGCATAAAATATGCCTTTTGAAACGGTCGTTTTGAAATATGGACGTCTTTGAAATTTTTGGTCGATATGTGACCCCAGGATTTGTTTTCAGGGCAGGTGTCATTTACAGGCCTGCAATGATTTTGAATATCAACTGACCATTAGCATTGGGATTAAAGCTGCTGTTGGGTGAAACGGCCACAAGGTGGCAGCAGTTCACCCTTACCAAATCTGGTTACTAGGGCAAGAGAGACTCAGTGGAAGTGGTGTTCTAGATTGGAGTTTAGAATGGAATGTACCAGGAGAAAGCCTCTCCCGTTTGTCTCACTACTTCTTGTTCGTGTTTTTAATTTAAGTTTTTATTTTTTATTACAGCAAGTTTGATTACAATGTTTGGCTTGTTGTAGGTGTGGAAGATGTGGTTCTTTTACACATATACAGATGACTGTTCTTCCTGGGAACCTTTTCCCATGTACGTTATGACAGAATGTTGAGTAGTCCTCTCTTGGTATTCTGTAGGTCTTTGGTGATTATATATGTCACCTGTGTTTGTATATGTCTGTTAACCCCGATATCGTAATGAAACCAATCCTCACACCTTTGCATTGGTGAACCATAAGTTTGTTTAATGAATCTGTGATTGCCCTTCTCCGTGGAAATATCTGCCCTGGTATCCATTTTTAGGTAACACCTATAAGTGATATGATATGATATGTGTCTTTCACTTTCTGACTTACTACAAGTCACGTGATTACTTCTAGACTCATCTACGGTGCTGCAAATGGCATTGTGTCCTTTTTTCCCTTGGCTTCTCTTCTGCCTTAGCGGGGTCCATTTTCAACAATGTGATTCCCTGAGGGTTGTGGATTAGCTGACCTGGACAGCCTTACCCTGCCGGCCCGCCCTCCCCAGGTGTGCCTCGTTGAGGTCAATATAAACAGTGCTCCAGGCAGCAATAGCCCCTGAAGCTGTGCCTGACTCCATATTCTCTGCCACGTCAGCAGTCTCGGGGCTGTGCTGGTGGGAGGGAGTGAGGGGCCACAGCTTTGTGGGTGGCCCGGTGTGAGTGGGGTTCTGCTGGCCTTTCTGCAGGAGTTGCCAGGCTGCCGCCTGTAAAGAAGAGGATGTGTCACCCATACCTTCCGCTGGAATTTCTCTCCGGACAGAGGTGAGGAAGGAAAAACCAGTGGGGGCCGGGACAGGAGGGGTATCTCAGGCAGGGCAATGGAAAGCTTCTGGAAGAGCGCCCGGGGCCAGGACCACCCTGGCTGGCCTGCAGGCACCATGTTTGCTTGCGTGCTGTCGCTGGTGTGGCACCACGGTCCTTCCTCTAGGCTTTCAAGCCCGTGTACATATTCAGGTGTTTTACCTGGAAAGGGTGGGAATATTTCAGCAGCAACTGGCCTGGGGCTCAGCTCACGTTTACTCACAGATGCCTCGGCACGGTCCCCCAGCTTTGCAATGAGGACGCTCCTTGCGTGGGGGGTGGGTTGCTGGCTGTATGGGAGATGATTCCCCACCTCTGACCAATTTCAGAATTGTTTACCACTGGAGCAAGTGCCCTGATAGGGTTTTCCTCTGTAAAACTCGTGGGTTCAGGATTTTTTTTTTCTTTTATGGTTCAAGTTAGATTTTATTCCTCTTTTATGTATTTATAGATATAAGCATGGAAATAATTCATTCCTATAAATACATCTGTGTGACGGGAAGAACTTTTTTCTGTTTTATTTTTAAATTTTATTTTTTAAAATTTTGAAATTTTATTTTATTTATTTTCTTTTTTATACAGCACGTTATTATTAGTTATGTATTTTATGCATATACATGTATACAGGTCAATCCCAAACTCCCAACTCATCCCACCACCACCACCCCATGGCTTCCCACACTTTGTGTCCATACGTTTGTTCTCTACCTCTGTGTGTCTATTTCTTCCCTGCCAACCAGTTCATCTGTACCATTTTTAGGCTCCACATATATGCGTTAATAGACAATATTTGTTTTCCTCTTTCTGACTTACTTCATTCTGTATGACAGTCTCTCGATCCATCGTTGTCTCTACAAATGACCCAGTTTCATTCCTTTTTATGGCCGAGTAATATTCCATTTTATATATGTACCACATCCTTATCCATTCATCTGTCTCTGGGCATTTAGGTTGCTTCCATTACCTGGCTATTGTAAATAGTGCTGCAACGAACATTGTGGTGAATGTGCCTTTTTGAAATACGGTTTTCTCTGGGTATATGCCCAGAAGTGGGAGTGCTGGATCAGATGGTAATTCTATTTCTAGATTTTTTAAGGAAACTCCATACTGTTCTCCATAGTGACTGTATCAATTTACATGCCCACCAATAGTGGAAGAGGGCTCCTTTTGTCCACACCCTCCCCAGAATTTGTTGTTTGTAGATATTCTGATGATGCCGATTCTAACAGGTGTGAGGTGATACGTCATTGTAGTTTTGATTTGCATTTCTCTAATAATTAGTGCTGTTGAGCAGCTTTTCATGTGCGTCTTAGCCATCTCTGTGTCTCCTTTGAAGAAACGTCTCTTTAGATCTTCTGCCCATTTTTTTGGGGGTTGTTTGTTTTTTTTCATATTAAGCTGCATGAGCTGTTTATATATATTGGAGATTAAACCTCTGTCCATTGATTCGTCTGCAATGATTTTCGCCCATTCTGAGGGATTCCTTTTTCCATTCCCGTGTTTTTTAACAAAAAAGGAAAGAAAGGAAAAGAAGCAGAACACTAATGTGCGTAAAATATGCCTTTTGAAACGGTCGTTTTGAAATATGGACGTCCTTTGAATTTTTTGGTCAATATGTGACCCCAGGATTTGTTTTCAGGGCAGGTGTCATTTACAGGCCTGCAATGATTTTGAATATCAACTGACCATTAGCGTTTGGATTAAAGCTGCTGTTGTGTGAAACGGCCACAAGGTGGCAGCAGTTCATCCTTACCAAATCTGGTTACTAGGGCAAGAGAGCCTCAGTGGAAGTGGTGTTCTAGATTGGAGTTTAGAATGGAATGTGCCAGGAGAAAGCCCCTCACGTTTGTCTCACTACTTCTTGTTCGTGTTTTTAATTTAAGTTTTTATTTTTTATTACAGCAAGTTTGATTACAATGTTTGGCTTGCTGTAGGTGTGGAAGATGTGGTTCTTTTACACATATACAGATGACTGTTCTTCCTGGGATCCTTTTCCCATGTACGTTATGACAGAATATTGAGTAGTCCTCTCTTGGTATTCTGTAGGTCTTTGGTGATTATATATGTCACCTGTGTTTGTATATGTCTGTTAACCCCGATATCGTAATGAAACCAATCCTCACACCTTTCCATTGGTGAACCATAAGTTTGTTTAATGAATCTGTGATTGCCCTTCTCCGTGGAAATATCTGCCCTGGTATCCATTTTTAGGTAACACCTATAAGTGATATGATATGTGTCTTTCACTTTCTGACTTACTACAAGTCACGTGATGACTTCTAGACTCATCTACGGTGCTGCAAATGGCATTGTGTCCTTTTTTCCCTTGGCTTCTCTTCTGCCTTAGCGGGGTCCATTTTCAACAATGTGATTCCCTGAGGGTTGTGCATTAGCTGATCTGGGCAGCCTTACCCTGCCGGCCCGCCCTCCCCAGGTCTGCCTCGTTGAGGTCAATATAAACAGCGCTCCAGGCAGCAATAGCCCCTGAAGCTGTGCCTGACTCCATATTCTCTGCCCCGTCAGCAGTCTCGGGGCTGTGCTGGTGGGAGGGAGTGAGGGGCCACAGCTTTGTGGGTGGCCCGGTGTGAGTGGGGTTCTGCTGGCCTTTCTGCAGGAGTTGCCAGGCTGCCGCCTGTAAAGAATAGGATGTGTCACCCATACCTTCCGCTGGAATTTCTCTCCGGACAGAGGTGAGGAAGGAAAAAAGCAGTGGGGGCCGGGACAGGAGGGGTATCTCAGGCAGGGCAATGGAAAGCTTCTGGAAGAGCGCCAAGTTCCAGGACCACGCTGGCTGGCCTGCAGGCACCAAGTTGGCCTGCCTGCTGTCGCTGGTGTGGCTCCACGGTCCTTCCTCTAGGCTTTCAAGCCCTTGTACATATTCAGGTGTTTTACCTGGAAAGGGTGGGAACAGTTCAGCAGCAGCTGACCTGGGGCTCAGCTCACGTTTACTCACAGATGCCTCGGCACGGTCCCCCAGCTTTGCAATGAGGACGCTCCTTGCGTGGGGGGTGGGTTGCTGGCTGTATGGGAGATGGTTCCCCACCTCTGACCAATTTCGGAATTGTTTACCACTGGAGCAAGTGCCGTGATAGGGTTTTCCTCTGGATAACTCGTGGGTTCACTTTTTTTTTCTTTTATGTTTCAAGTTAGATGTTATTCCTCTTTTATATATTTATAGATATAAGCATGGAAATAATTCATTCCTATAAATACATCTGTGTGACGGGAAGAACTTTTTTCTGTTTTATTTTTAAATTTTATTTTTTAAACTTTTGAAATTTTATTTATTTTTTTATACAGCACGTTATTATTAGTTATGTATTTTATGCATATACATGTATACAGGTCAATCCCAAACTCCCAACTCATCCCACCACCACCACCCCATGGCTTCCCACACTTGGTGTCCATACGTTTGTTCTCTACCTCTATGTCTCTATTTCTTCCCTGCAAACCAGTTCATCTGTACCATTTTTAGGCTCCACATATATGCATTAATATACAATATTTGTTTTCCTCTTTCTGACTTACTTCATTCTTTATGACAGTCTCTCGATCCATCGATGTCTCTACAAATGACCCAGTTTCATTCCTTTTTATGGCCGAGTCATATTCCATTTTATATATGTACCACATCTTTATCCATTCATTTGTCTGTGGGCATTTAGGTTGCTTCCATTACCTGGCTATTGTAAATAGTGCTGCAACGAACATTGTGGTGAATGTGCCTTTTTGAAATACGGTTTTCTCTGGGTATATGCCCAGAAGTGGGATTGCTGGATCAGATGTTAATTCTATTTCTAATTTTTTTAAGGAAACTCCATACAGTTCTCCATAGTGACTGTATCAATTTACATTCCCACCAATAGTGGAAGAGGGCTCCTTTTGTCCACACCCTCCCCAGAATTGGTTGTTTGTAGATTTTCTGATGATGCCGATTCTAACGGGTGTGAGGTGATACCTCATTGTAGTTTTGATTTGCACATCTCTAATAATTAGTGCTGTTGAGCATCTTTTCATGTGCGTCTTGGCCATCTCTGTGTCTCCTTTGAAGAAACGTCTCTTTAGATCTTCTGCCCATTTTTGTATTGGGTTGTTTGTTTTTTAACATTAAGCTGCATGAGCTGTTTATATATATTGGAGATTAAACCTCTGTCCATTGATTCGTTTGCAACGATTTTCGCCCATTCTGAGGGATGCCTTTTTCCATTCCCGTTTTTTTAACAAAAAAGGAAAGAAAGGAAAAGAAGCAGAACACTAATGTGCGTAAAATATGCCTTTTGAAACGGTCGTTTTGAAATATGGACGTCCTTTGAATTTTTTGGTCGATATGTGACCCCAGGATTTGTTTTCAGGGCAGGTGTCATTTACAGGCCTGCAATGATTTTGAATATCAACTGACCATTAGCACTGGGAATAAAGCTGCTGTTGTGTGAAACGGCCACAAGGTGGCAGCAGTTCTCCATTACCAAATCTGGTTACTAGGGCAACAGAGCCTCAGTGGAAGTGATGTTCTAGATTGGAATTTAGAATGGAATATGCCAGGAGAAAGACCCTCAAGTTTGTCTCACTACTTCTTGTACGTGTTTTTAATTTAATTTTTTTTTTATTTTTTATTACAGCAAGTTTGATTACAATGTTTGGCTTGTTGTAGGTGTGGAAGATGTGGTTCTTTTACACATATACAGATGTCTGTTCTTCCTGGGATCCTTTTCCCATGTACGTTATGACAGAATGTTGAGTAGTCCTCTCTTGGTATTCTGTAGGTCTTTGGTGATTATATATGTCACCTGTGTTTGTATATGTGTGTTAACCCCGGTATCGTAATGAAACCAATCCTCACACATTTCCATTGGTGAACCATAAGTTTGTTTACTGAATCTGTGATTGCCCTTCTCCGTGGAAATATCTGCCCTGGTATCCATTTTTAGGTAACACTTATAAGTGATATGATATGATATGTGTCTTTCACTTTCTGACTTACTACAAGTCACGTGATTACTTCTAGACTCATCTACGGTGCTGCAAATGGCATTGTGTCCTTTTTTCCCTTGGCTTCTATTCTGCCTTAGCGAGGTCCATTTTCAACAATGTAATTCCATGAGGGTTGTGGATTAGCTGACCTGGGCAGCCTTACCCTGCCGGCCCGCCCGCCCCAGGTGTGACTCGTTGAGGTCAATATAAACAGCGCTCCAGGCAGCAATAGCCCCTGAAGCTGTGCCTGACTCCATATTCTCTGCCCCGTCAACAGTCTCGGGGCTGTGCTGGTGGGAGGGAGTGAGGGGCCACAGCTTTGTGGGTTGCCCGGTGTGAGTGGGGCTCTGCTGGCCTTTCTGCAGGAGTTGCCAGGCAGCCGCCTGTAAAGAAGAGGATGTGTCACCCATAACTTCCGCTTGAATATCTCTCTGGACAGAGGTGAGGAAGGAAAAAAGCAGTGGGGACCGGGACAGGAGGGGTATCTCAGGCAGGGCAATGGAAACCTTCCGGAAGAGCTCCTGTGGACAGGACCACCCTGGCTGGCCTGCAGGCACCAAGTTGGCCTGCGTGCTGTCGCTTGTGTGGCTCCACGGCCCTTCCTCTAGGCTTTCAAGCCCTTGTACATATTCAGGTGTTTTACCTGGAAAGGGTGGGAACAGTTCAACAGCAGCTGGCCTGGGGCTCAGCTCACGTTTACTCACAGATGCCTCGGCACGGTCCCCCAGCTTTGCAATGAGGACGCTCCTTGCGTGGGGGGTGGGTTGCTGGGTGTATGGGAGATGGTTCTCCACCTCTGACCAATTTCAGAATTGTTTACCCCTGGAGCAAGTGCCCTGATAGGTTTTTCCTCTGTATAACTCGTGGGTTCACTTTTTTTCTTTTATGGTTCAAGTTAGATTTTATTCCTCTTTTATGTATTTATAGATATAAGCATGGAAATAATTCATTCCTATAAATACATCTGTGAGACGGGAAGAACTTTTTTCTGATTTATTTTTAAATTTTCTTTTTTAAAATTTTGAAATTTAATTTTATTTATTTTTTTATACTGCACGTTATTATTAGTTATGTATTTTATGCATATACATGTATTCAGGTCAATCCCAATCCCCCAACTCATCCCACCACCACCACCCCATGGCTTCCCACACTTGGTGTCCATACGTTTGTTCTCTACCTCTGTGTCTCTATTTATTTCCTGCAAACCAGTTCATCTGTACCATTTTTTAGGCTCCACATATATGCATTAATATACAATATTTGTTTTCCACTTTCTGACTTACTTCATTCTGTATGACAGTCTCTCGATCCATCGATGTCTCTACAAATGACCCAGTTTCATTCCTTTTTATGGCCGAGTAATATTCCATTTTATATACGTACCACATCTTTATCCATTCATCTGTCTGTGGGCATTTAGATTGCTTCCATTACCTGGCTATTGTAAATAGTGCTGCAACGAATATTGTGGTGAATGTGCCTTTTTGATTTACGGTTTTATCTGGGTATATGCCCAGAAGTGGGATTGCTGGATCAGATAGTAATTCTATTTCTAGTTTTTTTAAGGAAACTCCATACTGTTCTCCATAGTGACTGTATCAATTTACATTCCCACCAATAGTGGAAGAGGGCTCCTTTTGTCCACACCCTCCCCAGAATTGGTTGTTTGTAGATTTTCTGATGATGCCGATTCTAACGGGTGTGAGGTGATACCTCATTGTAGTTTTGATTTGCATTTCTCTAATAATTAGTGCTGTTGAGCAGCTTTTCATGTGCGTCTTGGCCATCTCTGTGTCTCCTTTGAAGAAACGTCTCTTTAGATCTTCTGCCCATTTTTGTATTGGGTTGTTTGTTTTTTTAATAGTAAGCTGCATGAGCTGTTTATATATATTGGAGATTAAACCTCTGTCCATTGATTCGTTTGCAACGATTTTCGCCCATTCTGAGGGATGCCTTTTTCCATTCCCGTTTTTTTTAACAAAAAAGGAAAGAAAGGAAAAGAAGCAGAACACTAATGTGCGTAAAATATGCCTTTTGAAACGGTCGTTTTGAAATATGGACGTGCTTTGAATTTTTTGGTCGATATGTGACCCCAGGATTTGTTTTCAGGGCAGGTGTCATTTACAGGCCTGCAATGATTTTGAATATCAACTGACCATTAGCGCTGGGATTAAAGCTGCTGTTGTGTGAAACGGCCACAAAGTGGCAGCAGTTCTCCCTTACCAAATCTGGTTACTAGGGCAAGAGAGCCTCAGTGGAAGTGGTGTTCTAGATTGGAATTTAGAATGGAATGTTTCAGGAGAAAGCCCCTCAAGTTTGTCTCACTACTTCTTGTTCGTGTTTTTAATTTATTTTTTTTTTATTTTTTATTACAGCAAGTTTGATTACAATGTTTGGCTTGTTGTAGGTGTGGAAGATGTGGTTCTTTTACACATATACAGATGTCTGTTCTTCCTGGGATCCTTTTCCCATGTACGTTATGACAGAATGTTGAGTAGTCCACTCTTGGTATTCTGTAGGTCTTTGGTGATTATATATGTCACCTGTGTTTGTCTATGTGTGTTAACCCCGATATCGTAATGAAACCAATCCTCACAACTTTCCATTGGTGAACCATAAGTTTGTTTACTGAATCTGTGATTGCCCTTCTCCGTGGAAATATCTGCCCTGGTATCCATTTTTAGGTAACACCTATAAGTGATATGATATGATATGTGTCTTTCACTTTCTGACTTACTACATGTCACGTGATTACTTCTAGACTCATCTACGGTGCTGCAAATGGCATTGTGTCCTTTTTCTCCTTGGCTTCTATTCTGCCTTAGCGAGGTCCATTTTTAACAATGTGATTCCCTGAGGGTTGTGGATTAGCTGACCTGGGCAGCCTTACCCTGCCGGCCCGCCCTCACAAGGTGTGCCTCCTTGAGGTCAATATAAACAGAGCTCCAGGCAGCAATAGCCCCTGAAGCTGTGCCTGACTCCATATTCTCTGCCCCGTCAGCAGTCTCGGGGCTGTGCTGGTGGGAGGGAGTGAGGGGCCACAGCTTTGTGGGTGGCCCAGTGTGAGTGGGGCTCTGCTGGCCTTTCTGCAGGAGTTGCCAGGCTGACACGTGTAAAGAAGAGGATGTGTCACCCATACCTTCAGCTGGAATTTCTCTCCGGACAGAGGTGAGGAAGGAAAAAAGCAGTGAGTGCCGGGAGAGGAGGGGTATCTCAGGCAGGGCAATGGAAACCTTCCGGAAGAGCTCCTGTGGACAGGACCACCCTGGCTGGCCTGCAGGCACCAAGTTGGCCTGCGTGCTGTCGCTTGTGTGGCTCCACGGCCCTTCCTCTAGGCTTTCAAGCCCTTGTACATATTCAGGTGTTTTACCTGGAAAGGGTGGGAACAGTTCAACAGCAGCTGGCCTGGGGCTCAGCTCACGTTTACTCACAGATGCCTCGGCACGGTCCCCCAGCTTTGCAATGAGGACGCTCCTTGCGTGGGGGGTGGGTTGCTGGGTGTATGGGAGATGGTTCTCCACCTCTGACCAATTTCAGAATTGTTTACCCCTGGAGCAAGTGCCCTGATAGGTTTTTCCTCTGTATAACTCGTGGGTTCACTTTTTTTCTTTTATGGTTCAAGTTAGATTTTATTCCTCTTTTATGTATTTATAGATATAAGCATGGAAATAATTCATTCCTATAAATACATCTGTGAGACGGGAAGAACTTTTTTCTGATTTATTTTTAAATTTTCTTTTTTAAAATTTTGAAATTTAATTTTATTTATTTTTTTATACTGCACGTTATTATTAGTTATGTATTTTATGCATATACATGTATTCAGGTCAATCCCAATCCCCCAACTCATCCCACCACCACCACCCCATGGCTTCCCACACTTGGTGTCCATACGTTTGTTCTCTACCTCTGTGTCTCTATTTATTTCCTGCAAACCAGTTCATCTGTACCATTTTTTAGGCTCCACATATATGCATTAATATACAATATTTGTTTTCCACTTTCTGACTTACTTCATTCTGTATGACAGTCTCTCGATCCATCGATGTCTCTACAAATGACCCAGTTTCATTCCTTTTTATGGCCGAGTAATATTCCATTTTATATACGTACCACATCTTTATCCATTCATCTGTCTGTGGGCATTTAGATTGCTTCCATTACCTGGCTATTGTAAATAGTGCTGCAACGAATATTGTGGTGAATGTGCCTTTTTGATTTACGGTTTTATCTGGGTATATGCCCAGAAGTGGGATTGCTGGATCAGATAGTAATTCTATTTCTAGTTTTTTTAAGGAAACTCCATACTGTTCTCCATAGTGACTGTATCAATTTACATTCCCACCAATAGTGGAAGAGGGCTCCTTTTGTCCACACCCTCCCCAGAATTGGTTGTTTGTAGATTTTCTGATGATGCCGATTCTAACGGGTGTGAGGTGATACCTCATTGTAGTTTTGATTTGCATTTCTCTAATAATTAGTGCTGTTGAGCAGCTTTTCATGTGCGTCTTGGCCATCTCTGTGTCTCCTTTGAAGAAACGTCTCTTTAGATCTTCTGCCCATTTTTGTATTGGGTTGTTTGTTTTTTTAATAGTAAGCTGCATGAGCTGTTTATATATATTGGAGATTAAACCTCTGTCCATTGATTCGTTTGCAACGATTTTCGCCCATTCTGAGGGATGCCTTTTTCCATTCCCGTTTTTTTTAACAAAAAAGGAAAGAAAGGAAAAGAAGCAGAACACTAATGTGCGTAAAATATGCCTTTTGAAACGGTCGTTTTGAAATATGGACGTGCTTTGAATTTTTTGGTCGATATGTGACCCCAGGATTTGTTTTCAGGGCAGGTGTCATTTACAGGCCTGCAATGATTTTGAATATCAACTGACCATTAGCGCTGGGATTAAAGCTGCTGTTGTGTGAAACGGCCACAAAGTGGCAGCAGTTCTCCCTTACCAAATCTGGTTACTAGGGCAAGAGAGCCTCAGTGGAAGTGGTGTTCTAGATTGGAATTTAGAATGGAATGTTTCAGGAGAAAGCCCCTCAAGTTTGTCTCACTACTTCTTGTTCGTGTTTTTAATTTATTTTTTTTTTATTTTTTATTACAGCAAGTTTGATTACAATGTTTGGCTTGTTGTAGGTGTGGAAGATGTGGTTCTTTTACACATATACAGATGTCTGTTCTTCCTGGGATCCTTTTCCCATGTACGTTATGACAGAATGTTGAGTAGTCCACTCTTGGTATTCTGTAGGTCTTTGGTGATTATATATGTCACCTGTGTTTGTCTATGTGTGTTAACCCCGATATCGTAATGAAACCAATCCTCACAACTTTCCATTGGTGAACCATAAGTTTGTTTACTGAATCTGTGATTGCCCTTCTCCGTGGAAATATCTGCCCTGGTATCCATTTTTAGGTAACACCTATAAGTGATATGATATGATATGTGTCTTTCACTTTCTGACTTACTACATGTCACGTGATTACTTCTAGACTCATCTACGGTGCTGCAAATGGCATTGTGTCCTTTTTCTCCTTGGCTTCTATTCTGCCTTAGCGAGGTCCATTTTTAACAATGTGATTCCCTGAGGGTTGTGGATTAGCTGACCTGGGCAGCCTTACCCTGCCGGCCCGCCCTCACAAGGTGTGCCTCCTTGAGGTCAATATAAACAGAGCTCCAGGCAGCAATAGCCCCTGAAGCTGTGCCTGACTCCATATTCTCTGCCCCGTCAGCAGTCTCGGGGCTGTGCTGGTGGGAGGGAGTGAGGGGCCACAGCTTTGTGGGTGGCCCAGTGTGAGTGGGGCTCTGCTGGCCTTTCTGCAGGAGTTGCCAGGCTGACACGTGTAAAGAAGAGGATGTGTCACCCATACCTTCAGCTGGAATTTCTCTCCGGACAGAGGTGAGGAAGGAAAAAAGCAGTGAGTGCCGGGAGAGGAGGGGTATCTCAGGCAGGGCAATGGAAAGCTTCCGGAAGAGCGTCCAGGGCCAGGACCACCCTGGCTGGCCTGCAGGCACCAAGTTGGCCTGCGTGCTGTCGCTGGTGTGGCTCCACGGCCCTTCCTCTAGGCTTTCAAGCCCTTGTACATATACAGGTGTTTTACCTAGGAAGGGTGGGAACAGTTCAGCAGCAGCTGGCCTGGGGCTTAGCTCACGTTTACTCACAGATGCCTCGGCACGGACCCCAGCTTTGCAATGAGGACGCTCCTTGCGTGGGGGGTGGGTTGCTGCCTGTATGGGAGATGGTTCCCCACCTCTGACCAATTTCAGAATTGTTTACCCCTGGAGCAAGTGCCCTGATAGGTTTTTCCTCTGTATAACTCGTGGGTTCAGTTTTTTTTTCTTTTATGGTTCAAGTTTGATTTTATTCCTCTTTTATGTATTTATAGATATAAGGATGTAAATAATTCATTCCTATAAATACATTTGTGAGACGGGAAGAAATTTTTTCTCTTTTATTTTTAAATTTTCTTTTTTAAAATTTTGAAATTTAATTTTATTTATTTTTTTATACTGTACGTTATTATTAGTTATGTATGTTATGCATATACATGTATTCAGGTCAATCCCAATCTCCCAACTCATCCCACCACCACCACCCCATGGCTTCCCACACTTGGTGTCCATACGTTTGTTCTCTACCTCTGTGTCTCTATTTATTTCCTGCAAACCAGTTCATCTGTACCATTTTTTAGGCTCCACATATATGCATTAATATACAATATTTGTTTTCCACTTTCTGACTTACTTCATTCTGTATGACAGTCTCTCGATCCATCGATGTCTCTACAAATGACCCAGTTTCATTCCTTTTTATGGCCGAGTAATATTCCATTTTATATACGTACCACATCTTTATCCATTCATCTGTCTGTGGGCATTTAGGTTGCTTCCATTACCTGGCTATTGTAAATAGTGCTGCAACGAATATTGTGGTGAATGTGCCTTTTTGATTTACGGTTTTATCTGGGTATATGCCCAGAAGTGGGATTGCTGGATCAGATAGTAATTCTATTTCTAATTTTTTTAAGGAAACTCCATACTGTTCTCCATAGTGACTGTATCAATTTACATTCCCACCAATAGTGGAAGAGGGCTCCTTTTGTCCACACCCTCCCCAGAAATTGTTGTTTGTAGATTTTCTGATGATGCCGATTCTAACAGGTGTGAGGTGATTCCTCATTGTAGTTTTGATTTGCATTTCTCTAATAATTAGTTCTGTTGAGCAGCTTTTCATGTGCGTCTTGGCCATCTCTGTGTCTTCTTTGAAGAAACGTCTCTTTAGATCTTCTGCCCATTTTTGTATTGGGTTGTTTGTTTTTTTAATATTAAGCTGCATGAGCTGTTTATATATATTGGAGATTAAACCTCTGTCCATTGATTCGTTTGCAACGATTTTCGCCCATTCTGAGGGATGCCTTTTTCCATTCCCGATTTTTTTAACAAAAAAGGAAAGAAAGGAAAAGAAGCAGAACACTAATGTGCGTAAAATATGCCTTTTGAAACGGTCGTTTTGAAATATGGACGTCCTTTGAATTTTTTGGTCGATATGTGACCCCAGGATTTGTTTTCAGGGCAGGTGTCATTTACAGGCCTGCAATGATTTTGTATATCATCTGACCATTAGTGCTGGGATTAAAGCTGCTGTTGTGTGAAACGGCCACAAGGTGGCAGCAGTTCTCCCTTGCCAAATCTTGTTACTAGGGCAAGAGAGCCTCAATGGAAATGGTGTTCTAGATTGGAATTTAGAATGGAATGTGCCAGGAGAAAGCCCCTCAAGTTTGTCTCACTACTTCTTGTACGTGTTTTTAATTTAATTTTTTTTTATTTTTTATTACAGCAAGTTTGATTACAATGTTTGGCTTGTTGTAGGTGTGGAAGATGTGGTTCTTTTACACATATACAGATGTCTGTTCTTCCTGGGATCCTTTTCCCATGTACGTTATGACAGAATGTTGAGTAGTCCTCTCTTGGTATTCTGTAGGTCTTTGGTGATTATATATGTCACTGTGTTTGTATATGTCTGTTAACCCCGATATTGTAATGAAACCAATCCTCACACCTTTCCATTGGTGAACCATAAGTTTGTTTAATGAATCTGTGATTGCCCTTCTCCGTGGAAATATCTGCCCTGGTATCCATTTTTAGGTAACACCTCTAAGTGATATGATATGATATGTGTCTTTCACTTTCTGACTTACTACAAGTCACGTGATTACTTCTAGACTCATGTACGGTGCTGCAAATGGCATTGTGTCCTTTTTTCCCTTGGCTTCTCTTCTGCCTTAGCGAGGTCCATTTTCAACAATGTAATTCCCTGAGGGTTGTGGATTAGCTGACCTGGGCAGCCTTACCCTGCCGGCCCGCCCGCCCCAGGTGTGGCTCGTTGAGGTCAATATAAACAGCGCTCCAGGCAGCAATAGCCCCTGAAGCTCTGCCTGACTCCATATTCTCTGCCCCGTCAGCAGTCTCGGGGCTGTGCTGGTTGGAGGGAGTGAGGGGCCACAGCTTTGTGGCTTGCCCGGTGTGAGTGGGGCTCTGCTGGCCTTTCTGCAGGAGTTGCCAGGCAGCCGCCTGTAAAGAAGAGGATGTGTCACCCATACCTTCCGCTTGAATATCTCTCTGGACAGAGGTGAGGAAGGAAAAAAGCAGTGGGGGCCGGGACAGGAGGGGTATCTCAGGCAGGGCAATGGAAAGCTTCCGGAAGAGCTCCTGGGGCCAGGACCACTCTGGCTGGCCTGCAGGCACCAAGTTGGCCTGCGTGCTGTCGCTTGTGTGGCTCCACGGCCCTTCCTCTAGGCTTTCAAGCCCTTGTACATATTCAGGTGTTTTACCTGGAAAGGGTGGGAACAGTTCAGCAGCAGCTGGCCTGGGGCTCAGCTCACGTTTACTCACAGATGCCTCGGCACGGTCCCCCAGCTTTGCAATGAGGACGCTCCTTGCGTGGGGGGTGGGTTGCTGGCTGTATGGGAGATGGTTCCCCACCTCTGACCAATTTCAGAATTGTTTACCGCTGGAGCAAGTGCCCTGATAGGATTTTCGTCTGTATAACTCGTGGGTTCCCTTTTTTTTTCTTTTATGGTTCAAGTTAGATTTTATTCCTCTTTTATGTATTTATAGATATAAGCATGGAAATAATTCATTCCTATAAATACATCTGTGAGACGGGAAGAACTTTTTTCTCTTTTATTTTTAAATTTTATTTTTGAAAATTTTGAAATTTAATTTTATTTATATTTTTATACTGCACGTTATTATTAGTTATGTATTTTATGCATATACATGTATTCAGGTCAATCCCAATCCCCCAACTCATCCCACCACCACCACCCCATGGCTTCCCACACTTGGTGTCCATACGTTTGTTCTCTACCTCTGTGTCTCTATTTATTTCCTGCAAACCAGTTCATCTGTACCATTTTTTAGGCTCCACATATATGCATTAATATACAATATTTGTTTTCCACTTTCTGACTTACTTCATTCTGTATGACAGTCTCTCGATCCATCGATGTCTCTACAAATGACCCAGTTTCATTCCTTTTTATGGCCGAGTAATATTCCATTTTATATACGTACCACATCTTTATCCATTCATCTGTCTGTGGGCATTTAGGTTGCTTCCATTACCTGGCTATTGTAAATAGTGCTGCAACGAACATTGTGGTGAATGTGCCTTTTTGAAATACGGTTTTCTCTGGGTATATGCCCAGAAGTGGGATTGCTGGATCAGATGGTAATTCTATTTCTAATTTTTTTAAGGAAACTCCATACTGTTCTCCATAGTGACTGTATCAATTTACATTCCCAACAATAGTGGAAGAGGGCTCCTTTTGTCCACACCCTCCCCAGAATTGGTTGTTTGTAGATTTTCTGATGATGCCGATTCTAACGGGTGTGAGGTGATACCTCATTGTAGTTTTGATTTGCATTTCTCTAATAATTAGTGCTGTTGAGCAGCTTTTCATGTGCGTCTTGGCCATCTCTGTGTCTCCTTTGAAGAAACGTCTCTTTAGATCTTCTGCCCATTTTTGTATTGGGTTGTTTGTTTTTTTAATATTAAGCTGCATGAGCTGTTTATATATATTGGAGATTAAACCTCTGCCCATTGATTCGTTTGCAACGATTTTCGCCCATTCTGAGGGATGCCTTTTTCCATTCCCGTTTTTTTTAACAAAAAAGGAAAGAAAGGAAAATAAGCAGAACACTAATGTGCGTAAAATATGCCTTTTGAAACGGTCGTTTTGAAATATGGACGTGCTTTGAATTTTTTGGTCGATATGTGACCCCAGGATTTGTTTTCAGGGCAGGTGTCATTTACAGGCCTGCAATGATTTTGAATATCAACTGACCATTAGCGCTGGGATTAAAGCTGCTGTTGTGTGAAACGGCCACAAAGTGGCAGCAGTTCTCCCTTACCAAATCTGGTTACTAGGGCAAGAGAGCCTCAGTGGAAGTGGTGTTCTAGATTGGAATTTAGAATGGAATGTGCCAGGAGAAAGCCCCTCAAGTTTGTCTCACTACTTCTTGTTCGTGTTTTTAATTTATTTTTTTTTTATTTTTTATTACAGCAAGTTTGATTACAATGTTTGGCTTGTTGTAGGTGTGGAAGATGTGGTTCTTTTACACATATACAGATGTCTGTTCTTCCTGGGATCCTTTTCCCATGTACGTTATGACAGAATGTTGAGTAGTCCACTCTTGGTATTCTGTAGGTCTTTGGTGATTATATATGTCACCTGTGTTTGTATATGTGTGTTAACCCCGGTATCGTAATGAAACCAATCCTCACAACTTTCCATTGGTGAACCATAAGTTTGTTTACTGAATCTGTGATTGCCCTTCTCCGTGGAAATATCTGCCCTGGTATCCATTTTTAGGTAACACCTATAAGTGATATGATATGATATGTGTCTTTCACTTTCTGACTTACTACATGTCACGTGATTACTTCTAGACTCATCTACGGTGCTGCAAATGGCATTGTGTCCTTTTTCTCCTTGGCTTCTATTCTGCCTTAGCGAGGTCCATTTTTAACAATGTGATTCCCTGAGGGTTGTGGATTAGCTGACCTGGGCAGCCTTACCCTGCCGGCCCGCCCTCCCCAGGTGTGCCTCGTTGAGGTCAATATAAACAGCGCTCCAGGCAGCAATAGCCCCTGAAGCTGTGCCTGACTCCATATTCTCTGCCCCGTCAGCAGTCTCGGGGCTGTGCTGGTGGGAGGGAGTGAGGGGCCACAGCTTTGTGGGTGGCCCGGTGTGAGTGGGGTTCTGCTGGCCTTTCTGCAGGAGTTGCCAGGCTGCCGCCTGTAAAGAAGAGGATGTGTCACCCATACCTTCCGCTGGAATTTCTCTCCGGACAGAGGTGAGGAAGGAAAAAAGCAGGGGGGGCCGGGAGAGGAGGGGTATCTCAGGCAGGGCAATGGAAAGCTTCTGGAAGAGCGCCAGGGTCCAGGACCACGCTGGCTGGCCTGAAGGCACCAAGTTGGCCTGCGTGCTGTCGCTGGTGTTGCTCCACGGTCCTTCCTCTAGGCTTTCAAGCCCTTGTACATATTCAGGTGTTTTACCTGGGAAGGGTGGGAACAGTTCAGCAGCAGCTGGCCTGGGGCTCAGCTCACATTTACTCACAGATTCCTCGACACGGTCCCCCAGCTTTGCAATGAGGACGCTCCTTGCGTGGGGTGTGGGTTGCTGGCTGTATGGGAGATGGTTCCCCACCTCTAACCAATTTCAGAATTGTTTACCACTGGAGCAAGTGCCCTGATAGGGTTTTGCTCTGTATAACTGGTGGGTTCAGTTTTTTTTTCTTTTATGGTTCAAGTTAGAATTTATTCCTCTTTTATGTATTTATAGATATAAGCATGGAAATAATTCATTCCTATAAATACATCTGTGAGACGGGAAGAACTTTTTTCTCTTTTATTTTTAAATTTTATTTTTTAAAATTTTGAAATTTAATTTTATTGATTTTTTTATACTGCACGTTATTATTAGTTATGTATTTTATGCATATACATGTATTCAGGTCAATCCCAATCTCCCAACTCATCCCACCACCACCACCCCATGGCTTCCCACACTTGGTGTCCATACGTTTGTTCTCTACCTCTGTGTCTCAATTTATTTCCTGCAAACCAGTTCATCTGGACCATTTTTTAGGCTCCACATATATGCATTAATATACAATATTTGTTTTCCACTTTCTGACTTACTTCATTCTGTATGACAGTCTCTCGATCCATCGATGTCTCTACAAATGACCCAGTTTCATTCCTTTTTATGGCCGAGTAATATTCCATTTTATATACGTACCACTCTTTATCCATTCATCTGTCTGTGGGCATTTAGGTTGCTTCCATTACCTGGCTATTGTAAATAGTGCTGCAACGAATATTGTGGTGAATGTGCCGTTTTGATTTACGGTTTTCTCTGGGTATATGCCCAGAAGTGGGATTGCTGGATCAGATAGTAATTCTATTTCTAGTTTTTTTAAGGAAACTCCATACTGTTCTCCATAGTGACTGTATCAATTTACATTCCCACCAATAGTGTAAGAGGGCTCCTTTTGTCCACACCCTCCCCAGAATTGGTTGTTTGTAGATTTTCTGATGATGCCGATTCTAACGGGTGTGAGGTGATACCTCATTGTAGTTTTGATTTGCATTTCTCTAATAATTAGTGCTGTTGAGCAGCTTTTCATGTGCATGTTGGCCATCTCTGTGTCTCCTTTGAAGAAACGTCTCTTTAGATCTTCTGCCCATTTTTGTATTGGGTTTTTTGTTTTTTTAATATTAAGCTGCATGAGCTGTTTATATATATTGGAGATTAAACCTCTGTCCATTGATTCGTTTGCAACGATTTTCGCCCATTCTGAGGGATGCCTTTTTCCATTCCCGTTTTTTTTAACAAAAAAGGAAAGAAAGGAAAAGAAGCAGAACACTAATGTGCGTAAAATATGCCTTTTGAAACGGTCGTTTTGAAATATGGACGTCCTTTGAATTTTTTGGTCGATATGTGACCCCAGGATTTGTTTTCAGGGCAGGTGTCATTTACAGGCCTGCAATGATTTTGTATATCAACTGACCATTAGTGCTGGGATTAAAGCTGCTGTTGTGTGAAACTGCCACAAGGTGGCAGCAGTTCTCCCTTGCCAAATCTGGTTTCTAGGGCAAGAGAGCCTCAATGGAAATGGTGTTCTAGATTGGAATTTAGAATGGAATGTGCCAGGAGAAAGCCCCTCAAGTTTGTCTCACTACTTCTTGTACGTGTTTTTAATTTAATTTTTTTTTTATTTTTTATTACAGCACGTTTGATTACAATGTTTGGCTTGCTGTAGGTGTGGAAGATGTGGTTCTTTTACACATATACAGATGTCTGTTCTTCCTGGGATCCTTTTCCCATGTACGTTATGACAGAATGTTGAGTAGTCCTCTCTTGGTATTCTGTAGGTCTTTGGTGATTATATATGTCACTGTGTTTGTATATGTCTGTTAACCCCGATATTGTAATGAAACCAATCCTCACACCTTTCCATTGGTGAACCATAAGTTTGTTTACTGAATCTGTGATTGCCCTTCTCCGTGGAAATATCTGCCCTGGTATCCATTTTTAGGTAACACTTATAAGTGATATGATATGATATGTGTCTTTCACTTTCTGACTTACTACAAGTCACGTGATTACTTCTAGACTCATCTACGGTTCTGCAAATGGCATTGTGTCCTTTTTTCCCTTGGCTTCTCTTCTGCCTTAGCGAGGTCCATTTTCAACAATGTGATTCCCTGAGGGTTGTGGATTAGCTGACCTGGGCAGCCTTACCCTGCCGGCCCGCCCTCTCCAGATGTGCCTCGTTGAGGTCAATATAAACAGAGCTCCAGGCAGCAATAGCCCCTGAAGCTGTGCCTGACTCCATATTCTCTGCCCCGTCAGCAGTCTCGGGGCTGTGCTGGTGGGAGGGAGTGAGGGGCCACAGCTTTGTGTGTGGCCCGGTGTGAGTGGGGCTCTGCTGGCCTTTCTGCAGGAGGTGCCAGGCTGACACGTGTAAAGAAGAGGATGTGTCACCCATACCTTCAGCTGGAATTTCTCTCCGGACAGAGGTGAGGAAGGAAAAAAGCATTGGGGGCCGGGACAGGACGGGTATCTCAGGCAGGGCAATGGAAAGCTTCCGGAAGAGCTCCTGTGGCCAGGACCACTCTGGCTGGCCTGCAGGCACCAAGTTGGCCTGCGTGCTGTCGCTTGTGTGGCTCCACGGCCCTTCCTCTAGGCTTTCAAGCCCTTGTACATATTCAGGTGTTTTACCTGGAAAGGGTGGGAACAGTTCAGCAGCAGCTGGCCTGGGGCTCAGCTCACGTTTACTCACAGATGCCTCGGCACGGTCCCCCAGCTTTGCAATGAGGACGCTCCTTGCGTGGGGGGTGGGTTGCTGGCTGTATGGGAGATGGTTCCCCACCTCTGACCAATTTCAGAATTGTTTACCGCTGGAGCAAGTGCCCTGATAGGTTTTTCGTCTGTATAACTCGTGGGTTCACTTTTTTTTCTTTTATGGTTCAAGTTAGATTTTATTCCTCTTTTATGGATTTATAGATATAAGCATGGAAATAATTCATTCCTATAAATACATCTGTGAGACGGGAAGAACTTTTTTCTGATTTATTTTTAAATTTTCTTTTTTAAAATTTTGAAATTTAATTTTATTTATTTTTTTATACAGCACGTTATTATTAGTTATGTATTTTATGCATATACATGTATTCAGGTCAATCCCAATCTCCCAACTCATCCCACCACCACCACCCCATGGCTTCCAACACTTGGTGTCCATACGTTTGTTCTCTACCTCTGTGTCTCTATTTCTTCCCTGCAAACCAGTTCATCTGTACCATTTTTTAGGCTCCACATATATGCATTAATATACAATATTTGTTTTCCACTTTCTGACTTACTTCATTCTGTATGACAGTCTCTCAATCCATCGATGTCTCTACAAATGACCCAGTTTCATTCCTTTTTATGGCCGAGTAATATTCCATTTTATATACGTATCACATCTTTATCCATTCATCTGTCTGTGGGCATTTAGGTTGCTTCCATTACCTGGCTATTGTAAATAGTGCTGCAACGAATATTGTGGTGAATGTGCCTTTTTGATTTACGGTTTTATCTGGGTATATGCCCAGAAGTGGGATTGCTGGATCAGATAGTAATTCTATTTCTAATTTTTTTAAGGAAACTCCATACTGTTCTCCATAGTGACTGTATCAATTTACCTTCCCACCAATAGTGGAAGAGGGCTCCTTTTGTCCACACCCTCCCCAGAAATTGTTGTTTGTAGATTTTCTGATGATGCCGATTCTAACAGGTGTGAGGTGATACCTCATTGTAGTTTTGATTTGCATTTCTCTAATAATTAGTGCTGTTGAGCAGCTTTTCATGTGCGTCTTGGCCATCTCTGTGTCTCCTTTGAAGAAACGTCTCTTTAGATCTTCTGCCCATTTTTGTATTGGGTTGTTTGTTTTTCTAATATTAAGCTGCATGAGCTGTTTATATATATTGGAGATTAAACCTCTGTCCATTGATTCGTTTGCAACGATTTTCGCCCATTCTGAGGGATGCCGTTTTCCATTCCCGTTTTTTTTAACAAAAAAGGAAAGAAAGGAAAAGAAGCAGAACACTAATGTGCGTAAAATATGCCTTTTGAAACGGTCGTTTTGAAATATGGACGTGCTTTGAATTTTTTGGTCGATATGTGACCCCAGGATTTGTTTTCAGGGCAGGTGTCATTTACAGGCCTGCAATGATTTTGAATATCAACTGACCATTAGCGCTGGGATTAAAGCTGCTGTTGTGTGAAACGGCCACAAGGTGGCAGCAGTTCTCCCTTACCAAATCTGGTTACTAGGGCAAGAGAGCCTCAGTGGAAGTGGTGTTCTAGATTGGAATTTAGAATGGAATGTTTCAGGAGAAAGCCCCTCAAGTTTGTCTCACTACTTCTTGTTCGTGTTTTTAATGTATTTATTTTTATTTTTTATTACAGCAAGTTTGATTACAATGTTTGGCTTGTTGTAGGTGTGGAAGATGTGGTTCTTTTACACATATACAGATGTCTGTTCTTCCTGGGATCCTTTTCCCATGTACGTTATGACAGAATGTTGAGTAGTCCACTCTTGGTATTCTGTAGGTCTTTGGTGATTATATATGTCACCTGTGTTTCTATATGTGTGTTAACCCCGATATCGTAATGAAACCAATCCTCACAACTTTCCATTGGTGAACCATAAGTTCGTTTACTGAATCTGTGATTGCCCTTCTCCGTGGAAATATCTGCCCTGGTATCCATTTTTAGGTAACCCTTATAAGTGATATGATATGATATGTGTCTTTCACTTTCTGACTTACTACAAGTCACGTGATTACTTCTAGACTCATCTACGGTTCTGCAAATGGCATTGTGTCCTTTTTTCCCTTGGCTTCTCTTCTGCCTTAGCGAGGTCCATTTTCAACAATGTGATTCCCTGAGGGTTGTGGATTAGCTGACCTGGGCAGCCTTACCCTGCCGGCCCGCCCTCCCCAGATGTGCTTCGTTGAGGTCAATATAAACAGAGCTCCAGGCAGCAATAGCCCCTGAAGCTGTGCCTGACTCCATATTCTCTGCCCCGTCAGCAGTCTCGGGGCTGTGCTGGTGGGAGGGAGTGAGGGGCCACAGCTTTGTGGGTGGCCCGGTGTTAGTGGGACTCTGCTGGCCTTTCTGCAGGAGTTGCCAGGCTGACACGTGTAAAGAAGAGGATGTGTCACCCATACCTTCAGCTGGAATTTCTCTCCGGACAGAGGTGAGGAAGGAAAAAAGCAGTGGGTGCGGGAGAGGAGGGGTATCTCAGGCAGGGCAATGGAAAGCTTCCGGAAGAGCGTCCAGGACCAGGACCACCCTGGCTGGCCTGCAGGCACCAAGTTGGCCTGCGTGCTGTCACTGATGTGGCTCCACGGCCCTTCCTCTAGGCTTTCAAGCCCTTGTACATATTCAGGTGTTTTA
Source organism: Mesoplodon mirus (assembly GCF_964341445.2). NCBI lineage: Eukaryota > Metazoa > Chordata > Mammalia > Artiodactyla > Ziphiidae > Mesoplodon > Mesoplodon mirus. The sequence continues at coordinate 446,080 of NW_028295549.1, forward strand.
CCTGGGAAGGGTGGGAACAGTTCAGCAGCAGCTGGCCTGGGGCTCAGCTCACATTTACTCACAGATGCCTCGACACGGTCCCCCAGCTTTGCAATGAGGACGCTCCTTCCGTGGGGGGTGGGTTGCTGGCTGTATGGGAGATGGTTCCCCACCTCTGACCAATTTCAGAATTGTTTACCACTGGAGCAAGTGCCCTGATAGGGTTTTGCTCTGTATAACTCGTGGGTTCAGTTTTTTTTTCTTTTATGGTTCAAGTTAGAATTTATTCCTCTTTTATGTATTTATAGATATAAGCATGGAAATAATTCATTCCTATAAATACATCTGTGAGACGGGAAGAACTTTTTTCTCTTTTATTTTTAAATTTTATTTTTTAAAATTTTGAAATTTAATTTTATTTATTTTTTTATACTGCATGTTATTATTAGTTATGTATTTTATGCATATACATGTATTCAGGTCAATCCCAATCCCCCAACTCATCCCACCACCACCACCCCATGGCTTCCCACACTTGGTGTCCATACGTTTGTTCTCTACCTCTGTGTCTCTATTTATTTCCTGCAAACCAGTTCATCTGTACCATTTTTTAGGCTCCACATATATGCATTAATATACAATATTTGTTTTCCACTTTCTGACTTACTTCATTCTGTATGACAGTCTCTCGATCCATCGATGTCTCTACAAATGACCCAGTTTCATTCCTTTTTATGGGCGAGTAATATTCCATTTTATATACGTACCACATCTTTATCCATTCATCTGTCTGTGGGCATTTAGGTTGCTTCCATTACCTGGCTATTGTAAATAGTGCTGCAACGAATATTGTGGTGAATGTGCCTTTTTGATTTACGGTTTTATCTGGGTATATGCCCAGAAGTGGGATTGCTGGATCAGATAGTAATTCTATTTCTAGTTTTTTTAAGGAAACTCCATACTGTTCTCCATAGTGACTGTATCAATTTACATTCCCACCAATAGTGGAAGAGGGCTCCTTTTGTCCACACCCGCCCCAGAATTGGTTGTTTGTAGATTTTCTGATGATGCCGATTCTAACGGGTGTGAGGTGATACCTCATTGTAGTTTTGATTTGCATTTCTCTAATAATTAGTGCTGTTGAGCAGCTTTTCATGTGCGTCTTGGCCATCTCTGTGTCTCCTTTGAAGAAACGTCTCTTTAGATCTTCTGCCCATTTTTGTATTGGGTTGTTTGTTTTTTTAATATTAAGCTGCATGAGCTGTTTATATATATTGGAGATTAAACCTCTGTCCATTGATTCGTTTGCAACGATTTTCGCCCATTCTGAGGGATGCCTTTTTCCATTCCCGTTTTTTTTAACAAAAAAGGAAAGAAAGGAAAAGAAGCAGAACACTAATGTGCATAAAATATGCCTTTTGAAACGGTCGTTTTGAAATATGGACGTGCTTTGAATTTTTTGGTCGATATGTGACCCCAGGATTTGTTTTCAGGGCAGGTGTCATTTACAGGCCTGCAATGATTTTGAATATCAACTGACCATTAGCGCTGGGATTAAAGCTGCTGTTGTGTGAAACGGCCACAAAGTGGCAGCAGTTCTCCTTTACCAAATCTGGTTACTAGGGCAAGAGAGCCTCAGTGGAAGTGGTGTTCTAGATTGGAATTTAGAATGGAATGTGCCAGGAGAAAGCCCCTCAAGTTTGTCTCACTACTTCTTGTTCGTGTTTTTAATTTATTTTTTTTTTTATTTTTTATTACAGCAAGTTTGATTACAATGTTTGGCTTGTTGTAGGTGTGGAAGATGTGGTTCTTTTACACATATACAGATGTCTGTTCTTCCTGGGATCCTTTTCCCATGTACGTTATGACAGAATGTTGAGTAGTCCACTCTTGGTATTCTGTAGGTCTTTGGTGATTATATATGTCACCTGTGTTTGTATATGTGTGTTAACCCCGGTATCGTAATGAAACCAATCCTCACAACTTTCCATTGGTGAACCATAAGTTTGTTTACTGAATCTGTGATTGCCCTTCTCCGTGGAAATATCTGCCCTGGTATCCATTTTTAGGTAACACCTATAAGTGATATGATATGATATGTGTCTTTCACTTTCTGACTTACTACAAGTCACGTGATTACTTCTAGACTCATCTACGGTTCTGCAAATGGCATTGTGTCCTTTTTTCCCTTGGCTTCTCTTCGGCCTTAGCGAGGTCCATTTTCAACAATGTGATTCCCTGAGGGTTGTGGATTAGCTGACCTGGGCAGCCTTACCCTGCCGGCCCGCCCTCCCCAGATGTGCCTTGTTGAGGTCAATAAAAACAGCGCTCCAGGCAGCAATAGCCCCTGAAGCTGTGCCTGACTCCATATTCTCTGCCCCGTCAGCAGTCTCGGGGCTGTGCTGGTGGGAGGGAGTGAGGGGCCACAGCTTTGTGTGTGGCCCGGTGTGAGTGGGGCTCTGCTGGCCTTTCTGCAGGAGGTGCCAGGCTGACACGTGTAAAGAAGAGGATGTGTCACCCATACCTTCAGCTGGAATTTCTCTCCGGACAGAGGTGAGGAAGGAAAAAAGCAGTGAGTGCCGGGAGAGGAGGGGTATCTCAGGCAGGGCAATGGAAAGCTTCCGGAAGAGCGTCCAGGACCAGGACCACCCTTGCTGGCCTGCAGGCACCAAGTTGGCCTGCGTGCTGTCGCTGGTGTGGCTCCACGGCCCTTCCTCTAGGCTTTCAAGCCCTTGTACATATTCAGGTGTTTTACCTGGGAAGGGTGGGAACAGTTCAGCAGCAGCTGGCCTGGGGCTCAGCTCACGTTTACTCACAGATGCTTCGGCACGGACCCCAGCTTTGCAATGAGGACGCTCCTTGCATGGGGGGTGGGTTGCTGGCTGTATGGGAGATGGTTCCCCACCTCTGACCAATTTCAGAATTGTTTACCGCTGGAGCAAGTGCCCTGATAGGTTTTTCCTCTGTATAACTAGTGGGTTCACTTGTTTTTCTTTTATGGTTCAAGTTAGATTTTATTCCTCTTTTATGTATTTATAGATATAAGCATGGAAATAATTCATTCCTATAAATACATCTGTGAGACGGGAAGAACTTTTTTCTGATTTATTTTTAAATTTTCTTTTTTAAAATTTTGAAATTTAATTTTATTTATTTTTTTATACAGCACGTTATTATTAGTTATGTATTTTATGCATATACATGTATTCAGGTCAATCCCAATCTCCCAACTCATCCCACCACCACCACCCCATGGCTTCCAACACTTGGTGCCCATACGTTTGTTCTCTACCTCTGTGTCTCTATTTCTTCCCTGCAAACCAGTTCATCTGTACCATTTTTTAGGCTCCACATATATGCATTAATATACAATATTTGTTTTCCACTTTCTGACTTACTTCATTCTGTATGACAGTCTCTCGATCCATCGATGTCTCTACAAATGACCCAGTTTCATTCCTTTTTATGGCCGAGTAATATTCCATTTTATATACGTACCACATCTTTATCCATTCATCTGTCTGTGGGCATTTAGGTTGCTTCCATTACCTGGCTATTGTAAATAGTGCTGCAACGAATATTGTGGTGAATGTTCCTTTCTGATTTACGGTTTTATCTGGGTATATGCCCAGAAGTGGGATTGCTGGATCAGATAGTAATTCTATTTCTAATTTTTTTAAGGAAACTCCATACTGTTCTCCATAGTGACTGTATCAATTTACATTCCCACCAATAGTGGAAGAGGGCTCCTTTTGTCCACACCCTCCCCAGAAATTGTTGTTTGTAGATTTTCTGATGATGCCGATTCTAACAGGTGTGAGGTGATACCTCATTGTAGTTTTGATTTGCATTTCTCTAATAATTAGTGCTGTTGAGCAGCTTTTCATGTGCGTCTTGGCCATCTCTTTGTCTCCTTTGAAGAAACGTCTCTTTAGATCTTCTGCCCATTTTTGTATTGGGTTGTTTGTTTTTTTTAATATTAAGCTGCATGAGCTGTTTATATATATTGGAGATTAAACCTCTGTCCATTGATTCGTTTGCAACGATTTTCGCCCATTCTGAGGGATGCCTTTTTCCATTCCCGATTTTTTTAACAAAAAAGGAAAGAAAGGAAAAGAAGCAGAACACTAATGTGCGTAAAATATGCCTTTTGAAACGGTCGTTTTGAAATATGGACGTGCTTTGAATTTTTTGGTCGATATGTGACCCCAGGATTTGTTTTCAGGGCAGGTGTCATTTACAGGCCTGCAATGATTTTGTATATCAACTGACCATTAGTGCTGGGATTAAAGCTGCTGTTGTGTGAAACGGCCACAAGGTGGCAGCAGTTCTCCCTTGCCAAATCTGGTTACTAGGGCAAGAGAGCCTCAATGGAAATGGTGTTCTAGATTGGAATTTAGAATGGAATGTGCCAGGAGAAAGCCCCTCAAGTTTGTCTCACTACTTCTTGTACGTGTTTTTAATTTAATTTTTTTTTATTTTTTATTACAGCAAGTTTGATTACAATGTTTGGCTTGTTGTAGGTGTGGAAGATGTGGTTCTTTTACACATATACAGATGTCTGTTCTTCCTGGGATCCTTTTCCCATGTACGTTATGACAGAATGTTGAGTAGTCCTCTCTTGGTATTCTGTAGGTCTTTGGTGATTATATATGTCACTGTGTTTGTATATGTCTGTTAACCCCGATATTGTAATGAAACCAATCCTCACACCTTTCCATTGGTGAACCATAAGTTTGTTTACTGAATCTGTGATTGCCCTTCTCCGTGGAAATATCTGCCCTGGTATCCATTTTTAGGTAACCCTTATAAGTGATATGATATGGTATGTGTCTTTCACTTTCTGACTTACTACAAGTCACGTGATTACTTGTAGACTTATCTACGGTTCTGCAAATGGCATTGTGTCCTTTTTTCCCTTGGCTTCTCTTCTGCCTTAGCGAGGTCCATTTTCAACAATGTAATTCCCTGAGGGTTGTGGATTAGCTGACCTGGGCAGCCTTACCCTGCCGGCCCGCCCGCCCCAGGTGTGACTCGTTGAGGTCAATATAAACAGCGCTCCAGGCAGCAATAGCCCCTGAAGCTGTGCCTGACTCCATATTCTCTGCCCCGTCAGCAGTCTCGGGGCTGTGCTGGTGGGAGGGAGTGAGGGGCCACAGCTTTGTGGGTGGCCCGGTGTGAGTGGGGCTCTGCTGGCCTTTCTGCAGGAGTTGCCAGGCATCTGCCTGTAAAGAAGAGGATGTGTCACCCATACCTTCCGCTTGAATATCTCTGTGGACAGAGGTGAGGAAGGAAAAAAGCATTGGGGGCCGGGACAGGACGGGTATCTCAGGCAGGGCAATGGAAAGCTTCCGGAAGAGCTCCTGTGGCCAGGACCACTCTGGCTGGCCTGCAGGCACCAAGTTGGCCTGCGTGCTGTCGCTGGTGTGGCTCCACGGCCCTTCCTCTAGGCTTTCAAGCCCTTGTACATATTCAGGTGTTTTACCTGGAAAGGGTGGGAACAGTTCAGCAGCAGCTGGCCTGGGGCTCAGCTCACGTTTACTCACAGATGCCTCGGCACGGTCCCCCAGCTTTGCAATGAGGACGCTCCTTGCGTGGGGGGTGGGTTGCTGGCTGTATGGGAGATGGTTCCCCACCTCTGACCAATTTCAGAATTGTTTACCGCTGGAGCAAGTGCCCTGATAGGTTTTTCGTCTGTATAACTCGTGGGTTCACTTTTTTTTCTTTTATGGTTCAAGTTAGATTTTATTCCTCTTTTATGGATTTATAGATATAAGCATGGAAATAATTCATTCCTATAAATACATCTGTGAGACGGGAAGAACTTTTTTCTGATTTATTTGTAAATTTTCTTTTTTAAAATTTTGAAATTTAATATTATTTATTTTTTTATACAGCACGTTATTATTAGTTATGTATTTTATGCATATACATGTATTCAGGTCAATCCCAATCTCCCAACTCATCCCACCACCACCACCCCATGGCTTCCAACACTTGGTGTCCATACGTTTGTTCTCTACCTCTGTGTCTCTATTTCTTCCCTGCAAACCAGTTCATCTGTACCATTTTTTAGGCTCCACATATATGCATTAATATACAATATTTGTTTTCCACTTTCTGACTTACTTCATTCTGTATGACAGTCTCTCGATCCATCGATGTCTCTACAAATGACCCAGTTTCATTCCTTTTTATGGGAGAGTAATATTCCATTTTATATACGTACCACATCTTTATCCATTCATCTGTCTGTGGGCATTTAGGTTGCTTCCATTACCTGGCTATTGTAAATAGTGCTGCAACGAATATTGTGGTGAATGTGCCTTTTTGATTTACGGTTTTATCTGGGTATATGCCCAGAAGTGGGATTGCTGGATCAGATAGTAATTCTATTTCTAATTTTTTTAAGGAAACTCCATACTGTTCTCCATAGTGACTGTATCAATTTACATTCCCACCAATAGTGGAAGAGGGCTCCTTTTGTCCACACCCTCCCCAGAAATTGTTGTTTGTAGATTTTCTGATGATGCCGATTCTAACAGGTGTGAGGTGATACCTCATTGTAGTTTTGATTTGCATTTCTCTAATAATTAGTGCTGTTGAGCAGCTTTTCATGTGCGTCTTGGCCATCTCTGTGTCTCCTTTGAAGAAACGTCTCTTTAGATCTTCTGCCCATTTTTGTATTGGGTTGTTTGTTTTTCTAATATTAAGCTGCATGAGCTGTTTATATATATTGGAGATTAAACCTCTGTCCATTGATTCGTTTGCAACGATTTTCGCCCATTCTGAGGGATGCCGTTTTCCATTCCCGTTGTTTTTAACAAAAAAGGAAAGAAAGGAAAAGAAGCAGAACACTAATGTGCGTAAAATATGCCTTTTGAAACGGTCGTTTTGAAATATGGACGTGCTTTGAATTTTTTGGTCGATATGTGACCCCAGGATTTGTTTTCAGGGCAGGTGTCATTTACAGGCCTGCAATGATTTTGAATATCAACTGACCATTAGCGCTGGGATTAAAGCTGCTGTTGTGTGAAACGGCCACAAGGTGGCAGCAGTTCTTCCTTACCAAATCTGGTTACTAGGGCAAGAGAGCCTCAGTGGAAGTGGTGTTCTAGATTGGAATTTAGAATGGAATGTTTCAGGAGAAAGCCCCTCATGTTTGTCTCACTACTTCTTGTTCGTGTTTTTAATGTATTTATTTTTATTTTTTATTACAGCAAGTTTGATTACAATGTTTGGCTTGTTGTAGGTGTGGAAGATGTGGTTCTTTTACACATATACAGATGACTGTTCTTCCTGGGATCCTTTTCCCATGTACGTTATGACAGAATGTTGAGTAGTCCACTCTTGGTATTCTGTAGGTCTTTGGTGATTATATATGTCACCTGTGTTTCTATATGTGTGTTAACCCCGATATCGTAATGAAACCAATCCTCACAACTTTCCATTGGTGAACCATAAGTTCGTTTACTGAATCTGTGATTGCCCTTCTCCGTGGAAATATCTGCCCTGGTATCCATTTTTAGGTAACACCTATAAGTGATATGATATGATATGTGACTTTCACTTTCTGACTTACTACATGTCACGTGATTACTTCTAGACTCATCTACGGTTCTGCAAATGGCATTGTGTCCTTTTTTCCCTTGGCTTCTCTTCTGCCTTAGCGAGGTCCATTTTCAACAATGTGATTCCCTGAGGGTTGTGGATTAGCTGACCTGGGCAGCCTTACCCTGCCGGCCCGCCCTCCCCAGATGTGCTTCGTTGAGGTCAATATAAACAGAGCTCCAGGCAGCAATAGCCCCTGAAGCTGTGCCTGACTCCATATTCTCTGCCCCGTCAGCAGTCTCGGGGCTGTGCTGGTGGGAGGGAGTGAGGGGCCACAGCTTTGTGGGTGGCCCGGTGTTAGTGGGACTCTGCTGGCCTTTCTGCAGGAGTTGCCAGGCTGACACGTGTAAAGAAGAGGATGTGTCACCCATACCTTCAGCTGGAATTTCTCTCCGGACAGAGGTGAGGAAGGAAAAAAGCAATGGGTGCGGGAGAGGAGGGGTATCTCAGGCAGGGCAATGGAAAGCTTCCGGAAGAGCGTCCAGGACCAGGACCACCCTGGCTGGCCTGCAGGCACCAAGTTGGCCTGCGTGCTGTCACTGATGTGGCTCCACGGCCCTTCCTCTAGGCTTTCAAGCCCTTGTACATATTCAGGTGTTTTACCTGGGAAGGGTGGGAACAGTTCAGCAGCAGCTGGCCTGGGGCTCAGCTCACATTTACTCACAGATGCCTCGACACGGTCCCCCAGCTTTGCAATGAGGACGCTCCTTCCGTGGGGGGTGGGTTGCTGGCTGTATGGGAGATGGTTCCCCACCTCTGACCAATTTCAGAATTGTTTACCACTGGAGCAAGTGCCCTGATAGGGTTTTGCTCTGTATAACTCGTGGGTTCAGTTTTTTTTTCTTTTATGGTTCAAGTTAGAATTTATTCCTCTTTTATGTATTTATAGATATAAGCATGGAAATAATTCATTCCTATAAATACATCTGTGAGACGGGAAGAACTTTTTTCTCTTTTATTTTTAAATTTTATTTTTTAAAATTTTGAAATTTAATTTTATTTATTTTTTTATACTGCATGTTATTATTAGTTATGTATTTTATGCATATACATGTATTCAGGTCAATCCCAATCCCCCAACTCATCCCACCACCACCACCCCATGGCTTCCCACACTTGGTGTCCATACGTTTGTTCTCTACCTCTGTGTCTCTATTTATTTCCTGCAAACCAGTTCATCTGTACCATTTTTTAGGCTCCACATATATGCATTAATATACAATATTTGTTTTCCACTTTCTGACTTACTTCATTCTGTATGACAGTCTCTCGATCCATCGATGTCTCTACAAATGACCCAGTTTCATTCCTTTTTATGGCCGAGTAATATTCCATTTTATATACGTACCACATCTTTATCCATTCATCTGTCTGTGGGCATTTAGGTTGCTTCCATTACCTGGCTATTGTAAATAGTGCTGCAACGAATATTGTGGTGAATGTGCCTTTTTGATTTACGGTTTTATCTGGGTATATGCCCAGAAGTGGGATTGCTGGATCAGATAGTAATTCTATTTCTAGTTTTTTTAAGGAAACTCCATACTGTTCTCCATAGTGACTGTATCAATTTACATTCCCACCAATAGTGGAAGAGGGCTCCTTTTGTCCACACCCGCCCCAGAATTGGTTGTTTGTAGATTTTCTGATGATGCCGATTCTAACGGGTGTGAGGTGATACCTCATTGTAGTTTTGATTTGCATTTCTCTAATAATTAGTGCTGTTGAGCAGCTTTTCATGTGCGTCTTGGCCATCTCTGTGTCTCCTTTGAAGAAACGTCTCTTTAGATCTTCTGCCCATTTTTGTATTGGGTTGTTTGTTTTTTTAATATTAAGCTGCATGAGCTGTTTATATATATTGGAGATTAAACCTCTGTCCATTGATTCGTTTGCAACGATTTTCGCCCATTCTGAGGGATGCCTTTTTCCATTCCCGTTTTTTTTTAACAAAAAAGGAAAGAAAGGAAAAGAAGCAGAACACTAATGTGCGTAAAATATGCCTTTTGAAACGGTCGTTTTGAAATATGGACGTGCTTTGAATTTTTTGGTCGATATGTGACCCCAGGATTTTTTTTCAGGGCGGGTGTCATTTACAGGCCTGCAATGATTTTGAATATCAACTGACCATTAGCGCTGGGATTAAAGCTGCTGTTGTGTGAAACGGCCACAAAGTGGCAGCAGTTCTCCCTTACCAAATCTGGTGACTAGGGCAAGAGAGCCTCAGTGGAAGTGGTGTTCTAGATTGGAATTTAGAATGGAATGTGCCAGGAGAAAGCCCCTCAAGTTTGTCTCACTACTTCTTGTTCGTGTTTTTAATTTATTTTTTTTTTTATTTTTTATTACAGCAAGTTTGATTACAATGTTTGGCTTGTTGTAGGTGTGGAAGATGTGGTTCTTTTACACATATACAGATGTCTGTTCTTCCTGGGATCCTTTTCCCATGTACGTTATGACAGAATGTTGAGTAGTCCACTCTTGGTATTCTGTAGGTCTTTGGTGATTATATATGTCACCTGTGTTTGTATATGTGTGTTAACCCCGGTATCGTAATGAAACCAATCCTCACAACTTTCCATTGGTGAACCATAAGTTTGTTTACTGAATCTGTGATTGCCCTTCTCCGTGGAAATATCTGCCCTGGTATCCATTTTTAGGTAACACCTATAAGTGATATGATATGATATGTGTCTTTCACTTTCTGACTTACTACAAGTCACGTGATTACTTCTAGACTCATCTACGGTTCTGCAAATGGCATTGTGTCCTTTTTTCCCTTGGCTTCTCTTCGGCCTTAGCGAGGTCCATTTTCAACAATGTGATTCCCTGAGGGTTGTGGATTAGCTGACCTGGGCAGCCTTGCCCTGCCGGCCCGCCCTCCCCAGATGTGCCTTGTTGAGGTCAATAAAAACAGCGCTCCAGGCAGCAATAGCCCCTGAAGCTGTGCCTGACTCCATATTCTCTGCCCCGTCAGCAGTCTCGGGGCTGTGCTGGTGGGAGGGAGTGAGGGGCCACAGCTTTGTGTGTGGCCCGGTGTGAGTGGGGCTCTGCTGGCCTTTCTGCAGGAGGTGCCAGGCTGACACGTGTAAAGAAGAGGATGTGTCACCCATACCTTCAGCTGGAATTTCTCTCCGGACAGAGGTGAGGAAGGAAAAAAGCAGTGAGTGCCGGGAGAGGAGGGGTATCTCAGGCAGGGCAATGGAAAGCTTCCGGAAGAGCGTCCAGGACCAGGACCACCCTTGCTGGCCTGCAGGCACCAAGTTGGCCTGCGTGCTGTCGCTGGTGTGGCTCCACGGCCCTTCCTCTAGGCTTTCAAGCCCTTGTACATATTCAGGTGTTTTACCTGGGAAGGGTGGGAACAGTTCAGCAGCAGCTGGCCTGGGGCTCAGCTCACGTTTACTCACAGATGCTTCGGCACGGACCCCAGCTTTGCAATGAGGACGCTCCTTGCATGGGGGGTGGGTTGCTGGCTGTATGGGAGATGGTTCCCCACCTCTGACCAATTTCAGAATTGTTTACCGCTGGAGCAAGTGCCCTGATAGGGTTTTCCTCTGTATAACTCGTGGGTTCACTTGTTTTTCTTTTATGGTTCAAGTTAGATTTTATTCCTCTTTTATGTATTTATAGATATAAGCATGGAAATAATTCATTCCTATAAATACATCTGTGAGACGGGAAGAACTTTTTTCTGATTTATTTTTAAATTTTCTTTTTTAAAATTTTGAAATTTAATTTTATTTATTTTTTTATACAGCACGTTATTATTAGTTATGTATTTTATGCATATACATGTATTCAGGTCAATCCCAATCTCCCAACTCATCCCACCACCACCACCCCATGGCTTCCAACACTTGGTGTCCATACGTTTGTTCTCTACCTCTGTGTCTCTATTTCTTCCCTGCAAACCAGTTCATCTGTACCATTTTTTAGGCTCCACATATATGCATTAATATACAATATTTGTTTTCCACTTTCTGACTTACTTCATTCTGTATGACAGTCTCTCGATCCATCGATGTCTCTACAAATGACCCAGTTTCATTCCTTTTTATGGCCGAGTAATATTCCATTTTATATACGTACCACATCTTTATCCATTCATCTGTCTGTGGGCATTTAGGTTGCTTCCATTACCTGGCTATTGTAAATAGTGCTTCAACGAAAATTGTGGTGAATGTGCCTTTTTGATTTACGGTTTTATCTGGGTATATGCCCAGAAGTGGGATTGCTGGATCAGATAGTAATTCTATTTCTAATTTTTTTAAGGAAACTCCATACTGTTCTCCATAGTGACTGTATCAATTTACATTCCCACCAATAGTGGAAGAGGGCTCCTTTTGTCCACACCCTCCCCAGAAATTGTTGTTTGTAGATTTTCTGATGATGCCGATTCTAACAGGTGTTAGGTGATACCTCATTGTAGTTTTGATTTGCATTTCTCTAATAATTAGTGCTGTTGAGCAGCTTTTCATGTGCGTCTTGGCCATCTCTGTGTCTCCTTTGAAGAAACGTCTCTTTAGATCTTCTGCCCATTTTTGTATTGGGTTGTTTGTTTTTTTAATATTAAGCTGCATGAGCTGTTTATATATATTGGAGATTAAACCTCTGTCCATTGATTCGTTTGCAACGATTTTCGCCCATTCTGAGGGATGCCTTTTTCCATTCCCGATTTTTTTAACAAAAAAGGAAAGAAAGGAAAAGAAGCAGAACACTAATGTGCGTAAAATATGCCTTTTGAAACGGTCGTTTTGAAATATGGACGTCCTTTGAATTTTTTGGTCGATATGTGACCCCAGGATTTGTTTTCAGGGCAGGTGTCATTTACAGGCCTGCAATGATTTTGTATATCAACTGACCATTAGTGCTGGGATTAAAGCTGCTGTTGTGTGAAACGGCCACAAGGTGGCAGCAGTTCTCCCTTGCCAAATCTGGTTACTAGGGCAAGAGAGCCTCAATGGAAATGGTGTTCTAGATTGGAATTTAGAATGGAATGTGCCAGGAGAAAGCCCCTCAAGTTTGTCTCACTACTTCTTGTACGTGTTTTTAATTTAATTTTTTTTTATTTTTTATTACAGCAAGTTTGATTACAATGTTTGGCTTGTTGTAGGTGTGGAAGATGTGGTTCTTTTACACATATACAGATGTCTGTTCTTCCTGGGATCCTTTTCCCATGTACGTTATGACAGAATGTTGAGTAGTCCTCTCTTGGTATTCTGTAGGTCTTTGGTGATTATATATGTCACTGTGTTTGTATATGTCTGTTAACCCCGATATTGTAATGAAACCAATCCTCACACCTTTCCATTGGTGAACCATAAGTTTGTTTAATGAATCTGTGATTGCCCTTCTCCGTGGAAATATCTGCCCTGGTATCCATTTTTAGGTAACACTTATAAGTGATATGATATGATATGTGTCTTTCACTTTCTGACTTACTACAAGTCACGTGATTACTTGTAGACTTATCTACGGTTCTGCAAATGGCATTGTGTCCTTTTTTCCCTTGGCTTCTCTTCTGCCTTAGCGAGGTCCATTTTCAACAATGTAATTCCCTGAGGGTTGTGGATTAGCTGACCTGGGCAGCCTTACCCTGCCGGCCCGCCCTCCCCAGGTGTGACTCGTTGAGGTCAATATAAACAGCGCTCCAGGCAGCAATAGCCCCTGAAGCTGTGCCTGACTCCATATTCTCTGCCCCGTCAGCAGTCTCGGGGCTGTGCTGGTGGGAGGGAGTGAGGGGCCACAGCTTTGTGGGTGGCCCGGTGTGAGTGGGGCTCTGCTGGCCTTTCTGCAGGAGTTGCCAGGCAGCCGCCTGTAAAGAAGAGGATGTGTCACCCATACCTTCCGCTTGAATATCTCTGTGGACAGAGGTGAGGAAGGAAAAAATCATTGGGGGCCGGGACAGGACGGGTATCTCAGGCAGGGCAATGTAAAGCTTCCGGAAGAGCTCCTGTGGCCAGGACCACTCTGGCTGGCCTGCAGGCACCAAGTTGGCCTGCGTGCTGTCGCTGGTGTGGCTCCACGGCCCTTCCTCTAGGGTTTCAAGCCCTTGTACATATTCAGGTGTTTTACCTGGAAAGGGTGGGGACAGTTCAGCAGCAGCTGGCCTGGGGCTCAACTCACGTTTACTCACAGATGCCTCGGCACGGTCCCCCAGCTTTGCAATGAGGACGCTCCTTGCGTAGGGGGTGGGTTGCTGGCTGTATGGGAGAGGCTTCCCCACCTCTGACCAATTTCAGAATTGTTTACCACTGGAGCAAGTGCCGTGATAGGGTTTTCCTCTGTATAACTCGTGGGTTCACTTTTTTCTTCTTTTATCGTTCAAGTTAGATTTTATTCCTCTTTTATGTATTTATAGATATAAGCATGGAAATAATTCATTCCTATAAATACATCTGTGTGACGGGAAGAACTTTTTTCTGTTTTATTTTTAAATTTTATTTTTTAAAATTTTGAAATTTAATTTTATTTATTTTTTTATACAGCACGTTATTATTCATGTATTTTATGCATATACATATATACAGGTCAATCCCAAACTCCCAACTCATCCCACCACCACCACCCCATAGCTTCCCACACTTGGTGTCCATACGTTTGTTCTCTACCTCTATGTCTTTATTTCTTCCCTGCAAACCAGTTCATCTGTACCATTTTTAGGCTCCACATATATGCATTAATATACAATATTTGTTTTCCGCTTTCTGACTTACTTCATTCTGTATGACAGTCTCTCGATCCATCGATGTCTCTACAAATGACCCAGTTTCATTCCTTTTTATGGCCGAGTAATATTCCATTTTATATATGTACCACATCTTTATCCATTCATCTGTCTGTGGGCATTTAGGTTGCTTCCATTACCTGGCTATTGTAAATAGTGCTGCAACGAACATTGTGGTGAATGTGCCTTTTTGAAATACGGTTTTCTCTGGGTATATGCCCAGAAGTGGGATTGCTGGATCAGATGGTAATTCTATTTATAATTTTTTTAAGGAAACTCCATACTGTTCTCCATAGTGACTGTATCAATTTACATTCCCACCAATAGTGGAAGAGGGCTCCTTTTGTCCACACCCTCCCCAGAATTGGTTGTTTGTAGATTTTCTGATGATGCCGATTCTAACAGGTGTGAGGTGATACCTCATTGTAGTTTTGATTTGCATTTCTCTAATAATTAGTGCTGTTGAGCAGGTTTTCATGTGCGTCTTGGCCATCTCTGTGTCTCCTTTGAAGAAACGTCTCTTTAGATCTTCTGCCCATTTTTTTTGGGTTGTTTGTTTTTTTAATATTAAGCTGCATGAGCTGTTTATATATATTGGAGATTAAACCTCTGTCCATTGATTCGTCTGCAACGATTTTCGCCCATTCTGAGGGATGCCTTTTTGCAATCCCGTGTTTTTTAACAACAAAGGAAAGAAAGGAAAAGAAGCAGAACACTAATGTGCGTAAAATATGCCTTTTGAAATGGTCGTTTTGAAATATGGACGTCCTTTGAATTTTTTGGTCGATATGTGACCCCAGGATTTGTTTTCAGGGCAGGTGTCATTTACAGGCCTGCAATGATTTTGAATATCAACTGACCATTAGCGCTGGGATTAAAGCTGCTGTTGTGTGAAACGGCCACAAGGTGGCAGCAGTTCACCCTTACCAAATCTGGTTACTAGGGCAAGAGAGCCTCAGGGGAAGTGGTGATCTAGATTGGAGTTTAGAATGAAATGTGCCAGGAGAAAGCCCCTCACGTTTGTCTCACTACTTCTTGTTCGTGTTTTTAATTTAATTTTTTATTTTTTATTACAGCAAGTTTGATTACAATGTTTGGCTTGTTGTAGGTGTGGAAGATGTGGTTCTTTTACACATATACAGATGACTGTTCTTCCTGGGATCCTTTTCCCATGTACGTTATGACAGAATGTTGAGTAGTCCTCTCTTGGTATTCTGTAGGTCTTTGGTGATTATATATGTCACCTGTGTTTGTATATGTCTGTTAACCCCGATATCGTAATGAAACCAATCCTCACACCTTTCCATTGGTGAACCATAAGTTTGTTTAATGAATCTGTGATTGCCCTTCTCCATGGAAATATCTGCCCTGGTATCCATTTTTAGGTAACACCTATAAGTGATATGATATGATATGTGTCTTTCACTTTCTGACTTACTACAAGTCACGTGATTACTTCTAGACTCATCTACGGTGCTGCAAATGGCATTGTGTCCTTTTTTTCCTTGGCATCTCTTCTGCCTTAGCGGGGTCCATTTTCAACAATGTGATTCCCTGAGGGTTGTGGATTAGCTGACCTGGGCAGCCTTACCCTGCCGGCCCGCCCTCCCCAGCTGTGCCTCGTTGAGGTCAATATAAACAGAGCTCCAGGCAGCAATAGCCCCTGAAGCTGTGCCTGACTCCATATTCTCTGCCCCGTCAGCAGTCTCGGGGCTGTGCTGGTGGGAGGGAGTGAGGGGCCACAGCTTTGTGGGTGGCCCGGTGTGAGTGGGGTTCTGCTGGCCTTTCTGCAGGAGTTGCCAGGCTGCCGCCTGTAAAGAAGAGGATGTGTCACCCATACCTTGCGCTGGAATTTCTCTCCGGACAGAGGTGATGAAGGAAAAAAGCAGTGGGGGCCGGGACAAGAGGGTTATCTCAGGCAGGGCAATGGAAAGCTTCTGGAAGAGAGCCAGGGTCCAGGAACACCCTGGCTGGCCTGCAGGCACCAAGTTGGCCTGCGTGCTGTCGCTGGTGTGGTTCCACGGTCCTTCCTCTAGGCTTTCAAGCCCTTGTACATATTCAGGTGTTTTACCTGGAAAGGGTGGGGACAGTTCAGCAGCAGCTGGCCTGGGGCTCAGCTCACGTTTACTCACAGATGCCTCGGCACGGACCCCCAGCTTTGCAATGAGGATGCTCCTTGCATGGGGGGTGGGTTGCTGGCTGTATGGGAGATGGTTCCCCACCTCGGACCAATTTCAGAATTGTTTACCACTGGAGCAAGTGCCGTGATAGGGTTTTCCTCTGTATAACTCGTGGGTTCACTTTTTTTTTCTTTTATCGTTCAAGTTAGATTTTATTCCTCTTTTATGTATTTATAGATATAAGCATGGAAATAATTCATTCCTATAAATACATCTGTGTGACGGGAAGAACTTTTTTCTGTTTTATTTTTAAATTTTATTTTTTAAAATTTTGAAATTTAATTTTATTTATTTTTTTTATACAGCACGTTATTATTAGTTATGTACTTTATGCATATATATGTATTCAGGTCAATCCCAAACTCCCAACTCATCCCACCACCACCACCCCGTGGCTTCCCACACTTGGTGTCCATACGTTTGTTCTCTACCTCTGTGTCTCTATTTCTTCCCTGCAAACCAGTTCATCTGTACCATTTTTTAGGCTCCACATTAATGCATTAATATACAATATTTGTTTTCCTCTTTCTGACTTACTTCATTCTGTATGACAGTCTCTCGATCCATCGATGTCTCTACAAATGACCCAGTTTCATTCCTTTTTATGGCCGAGTAATATTACATTTTATATATGTACCACATCTTTATCCATTCATCTGTCTGTGGGCATTTAGGTTGCTTCCATTACCTGGCTATTGTAAATAGTGCTGCAATGAACATTGTGGTGAATATGCCTTTTAGATTTACGGTTTTCTCTGGGTATATACCCAGAAGTGGGATTGCTGGATCAGATGGTAATTCTATTTCTAGTTTTTTTAAAGAAACTCCATACTGTTCTCCATAGTGACTGTATCAATTTACATTCCCACCAATAGTGGAAGAGGGCTCCTTTTGTCCACACCCTCCCCAGAATTTGTTGTTTGTAGATTTTCTGATGATGCCGATTCTAACGGGTGTGAGGTGATACCTCATTGTAGATTTGATTTGCATTTCTCTAATAATTAGTGCTGTTGAGCAGCTTTTCATGTGCGTCTTGGCCATCTCTGTGTCTCCTTTGAAGAAACGTCTCTTTAGATCTTCTGCCCATTTTTGTATTGGGTTGTTTGTTTTTTTAATATTAAGCTGCATGAGCTGTTTATATATATTGGAGATTAAACCTCTGTCCATTGATTCGTGTGCAACGATTTTCGCCCATTCTGAGGGATGCCTTTTTCCATTCCCGTGTTTTTTAACAAAAAAGGAAAGAAAGGAAAAGAAGCAGAACACTAATGTGCGTAAAATATGCCTTTTGAAACGGTCATTTTGAAATATGGACGTCCTTTGAATTTTTTGGTCGATATGTGACCCCAGGATTTGTTTTCAGGGCAGGTGTCATTTACAGGCCTGCAATGATTTTGAATATCAACTGACCATTAGCGCTGGGATTAAAGCTGCTGTTGTGTGAAACGGCCACAAGGTGGCAGCAGTTCTCCCTTACCAAATCTGGTTACTAGGGCAAGAGAGCCTCAGTGGAAGTGGTGTTCTAGATTGGAGTTTAGAATGGAATGTGCCAGGAGAAAGCCCCTCACGTTTGTCTCACTACTTCTTGTTCGTGTTTTTAATTTAATTTTTTTTTATTTTTTATTACAGCAAGTTTGATTACAATGTTTGGCTTGTTGTAGGTGTGGAAGATGTGGTTCTTTTACACATATACAGATGTCTGTTCTTCCTGGGATCCTTTTCCCATGTACGTTATGACAGAATGTTGAGTAGTCCACTCTTTGTATTCTGTAGGTCTTTGGTGATTATATATGTCACCTGTGTTTGTATATGTGTGTTAACCCCGGTATCGTAATGAAACCAATCCTCACAACTTTCCATTGGTGAACCATAAGTTTGTTTACTGAATCTGTGATTGCCCTTCTCCGTGGAAATATCTGCCCTGGTATCCATTTTTAGGTAACACCTATAAGTGATATGATATGATATGTGACTTTCACTTTCTGACTTACTACATGTCACGTGATTACTTCTAGACTCATCTACGGTGCTGCAAATGGCATTGTGTCCTTTTTCTCCTTGGCTTCTATTCTGCCTTAGCGAGGTCCATTTTTAACAATGTGATTCCCTGAGGGTTGTGGATTAGCTGACCTGGGCAGCCTTACCCTGCCGGCCCGCCCTCCCCAGGTGTGCCTCGTTGAGGTCAATAAAAACAGCGCTCCAGGCAGCAATAGGCCCTGAAGCTGTGCCTGACTCCATATTCTCTGCCCCGTCAGCAGTCTCGGGGCTGTGCTGGTGGGAGGGAGTGAGGGGCCACAGCTTTGTGTGTGGCCCGGTGTGAGTGGGGCTCTGCTGGCCTTTCTGCAGGAGTTGCCAGGCTGACACGTGTAAAGAAGAGGATGTGTCACCCATACCTTCAGCTGGAATTTCTCTCCGGACAGAGGTGAGGAAGGAAAAAAGCAGTGAGTGCCGGGAGAGGAGGGGTATCTCAGGCAGGGCAATGGAAAGCTTCCGGAAGAGCGTCCAGGACCAGGACCACCCTTGCTGGCCTGCAGGCACCAAGTTGGCCTGCGTGCTGTCGCTGGTGTGGCTCCACGGCCCTTCCTCTAGGCTTTCAAGCCCTTGTACATATTCAGGTGTTTTACCTGGGAAGGGTGGGAACAGTTCAGCAGCAGCTGGCCTGGGGCTCAGCTCACGTTTACTCACAGATGCTTCGGCACGGACCCCAGCTTTGCAATGAGGACGCTCCTTGCATGGGGGGTGGGTTGCTGGCTGTATGGGAGATGGTTCCCCACCTCTGACCAATTTCAGAATTGTTTACCGCTGGAGCAAGTGCCCTGATAGGGTTTTCCTCTGTATAACTCGTGGGTTCACTTGTTTTTCTTTTATGGTTCAAGTTAGATTTTATTCCTCTTTTATGTATTTATAGATATAAGCATGGAAATAATTCATTCCTATAAATACATCTGTGAGACGGGAAGAACTTTTTTCTGATTTATTTTTAAATTTTCTTTTTTAAAATTTTGAAATTTAATTTTATTTATTTTTTTATACAGCACGTTATTATTAGTTATGTATTTTATGCATATACATGTATTCAGGTCAATCCCAATCTCCCAACTCATCCCACCACCACCACCCCATGGCTTCCAACACTTGGTGTCCATACGTTTGTTCTCTACCTCTGTGTCTCTATTTCTTCCCTGCAAACCAGTTCATCTGTACCATTTTTTAGGCTCCACATATATGCATTAATATACAATATTTGTTTTCCACTTTCTGACTTACTTCATTCTGTATGACAGTCTCTCGATCCATCGATGTCTCTACAAATGACCCAGTTTCATTCCTTTTTATGGCCGAGTAATATTCCATTTTATATACGTACCACATCTTTATCCATTCATCTGTCTGTGGGCATTTAGGTTGCTTCCATTACCTGGCTATTGTAAATAGTGCTTCAACGAAAATTGTGGTGAATGTGCCTTTTTGATTTACGGTTTTATCTGGGTATATGCCCAGAAGTGGGATTGCTGGATCAGATAGTAATTCTATTTCTAATTTTTTTAAGGAAACTCCATACTGTTCTCCATAGTGACTGTATCAATTTACATTCCCACCAATAGTGGAAGAGGGCTCCTTTTGTCCACACCCTCCCCAGAAATTGTTGTTTGTAGATTTTCTGATGATGCCGATTCTAACAGGTGTTAGGTGATACCTCATTGTAGTTTTGATTTGCATTTCTCTAATAATTAGTGCTGTTGAGCAGCTTTTCATGTGCGTCTTGGCCATCTCTGTGTCTCCTTTGAAGAAACGTCTCTTTAGATCTTCTGCCCATTTTTGTA
Organism: Mesoplodon mirus; assembly: GCF_964341445.2. NCBI lineage: Eukaryota > Metazoa > Chordata > Mammalia > Artiodactyla > Ziphiidae > Mesoplodon > Mesoplodon mirus. The sequence goes on from NW_028295549.1 coordinate 466,392, forward strand.
TTGGGTTGTTTGTTTTTTTAATATTAAGCTGCATGAGCTGTTTATATATATTGGAGATTAAACCTCTGTCCATTGATTCGTTTGCAACGATTTTCGCCCATTCTGAGGGATGCCTTTTTCCATTCCCGATTTTTTTAACAAAAAAGGAAAGAAAGGAAAAGAAGCAGAACACTAATGTGCGTAAAATATGCCTTTTGAAACGGTCGTTTTGAAATATGGACGTCCTTTGAATTTTTTGGTCGATATGTGACCCCAGGATTTGTTTTCAGGGCAGGTGTCATTTACAGGCCTGCAATGATTTTGTATATCAACTGACCATTAGTGCTGGGATTAAAGCTGCTGTTGTGTGAAACGGCCACAAGGTGGCAGCAGTTCTCCCTTGCCAAATCTGGTTACTAGGGCAAGAGAGCCTCAATGGAAATGGTGTTCTAGATTGGAATTTAGAATGGAATGTGCCAGGAGAAAGCCCCTCAAGTTTGTCTCACTACTTCTTGTACGTGTTTTTAATTTAATTTTTTTTTTATTTTTTATTACAGCAAGTTTGATTACAATGTTTGGCTTGTTGTAGGTGTGGAAGATGTGGTTCTTTTACACATATACAGATGTCTGTTCTTCCTGGGATCCTTTTCCCATGTACGTTATGACAGAATGTTGAGTAGTCCTCTCTTGGTATTCTGTAGGTCTTTGGTGATTATATATGTCACTGTGTTTGTATATGTCTGTTAACCCCGATATTGTAATGAAACCAATCCTCACACCTTTCCATTGGTGAACCATAAGTTTGTTTAATGAATCTGTGATTGCCCTTCTCCGTGGAAATATCTGCCCTGGTATCCATTTTTAGGTAACACTTATAAGTGATATGATATGATATGTGTCTTTCACTTTCTGACTTACTACAAGTCACGTGATTACTTGTAGACTTATCTACGGTTCTGCAAATGGCATTGTGTCCTTTTTTCCCTTGGCTTCTCTTCTGCCTTAGCGAGGTCCATTTTCAACAATGTAATTCCCTGAGGGTTGTGGATTAGCTGACCTGGGCAGCCTTACCCTGCCGGCCCGCCCTCCCCAGGTGTGACTCGTTGAGGTCAATATAAACAGCGCTCCAGGCAGCAATAGCCCCTGAAGCTGTGCCTGACTCCATATTCTCTGCCCCGTCAGCAGTCTCGGGGCTGTGCTGGTGGGAGGGAGTGAGGGGCCACAGCTTTGTGGGTGGCCCGGTGTGAGTGGGGCTCTGCTGGCCTTTCTGCAGGAGTTGCCAGGCAGCCGCCTGTAAAGAAGAGGATGTGTCACCCATACCTTCCGCTTGAATATCTCTGTGGACAGAGGTGAGGAAGGAAAAAATCACTGGGGGCCGGGACAGGACGGGTATCTCAGGCAGGGCAATGTAAAGCTTCCGGAAGAGCTCCTGTGGCCAGGACCACTCTGGCTGGCCTGCAGGCACCAAGTTGGCCTGCGTGCTGTCGCTGGTGTGGCTCCACGGCCCTTCCTCTAGGGTTTCAAGCCCTTGTACATATTCAGGTGTTTTACCTGGAAAGGGTGGGGACAGTTCAGCAGCAGCTGGCCTGGGGCTCAACTCACGTTTACTCACAGATGCCTCGGCACGGTCCCCCAGCTTTGCAATGAGGACGCTCCTTGCGTAGGGGGTGGGTTGCTGGCTGTATGGGAGAGGCTTCCCCACCTCTGACCAATTTCAGAATTGTTTACCACTGGAGCAAGTGCCGTGATAGGGTTTTCCTCTGTATAACTCGTGGGTTCACTTTTTTCTTCTTTTATCGTTCAAGTTAGATTTTATTCCTCTTTTATGTATTTATAGATATAAGCATGGAAATAATTCATTCCTATAAATACATCTGTGTGACGGGAAGAACTTTTTTCTGTTTTATTTTTAAATTTTATTTTTTAAAATTTTGAAATTTAATTTTATTTATTTTTTTATACAGCACGTTATTATTCATGTATTTTATGCATATACATATATACAGGTCAATCCCAAACTCCCAACTCATCCCACCACCACCACCCCATAGCTTCCCACACTTGGTGTCCATACGTTTGTTCTCTACCTCTATGTCTTTATTTCTTCCCTGCAAACCAGTTCATCTGTACCATTTTTAGGCTCCACATATATGCATTAATATACAATATTTGTTTTCCGCTTTCTGACTTACTTCATTCTGTATGACAGTCTCTCGATCCATCGATGTCTCTACAAATGACCCAGTTTCATTCCTTTTTATGGCCGAGTAATATTCCATTTTATATATGTACCACATCTTTATCCATTCATCTGTCTGTGGGCATTTAGGTTGCTTCCATTACCTGGCTATTGTAAATAGTGCTGCAACGAACATTGTGGTGAATGTGCCTTTTTGAAATACGGTTTTCTCTGGGTATATGCCCAGAAGTGGGATTGCTGGATCAGATGGTAATTCTATTTATAATTTTTTTAAGGAAACTCCATACTGTTCTCCATAGTGACTGTATCAATTTACATTCCCACCAATAGTGGAAGAGGGCTCCTTTTGTCCACACCCTCCCCAGAATTGGTTGTTTGTAGATTTTCTGATGATGCCGATTCTAACAGGTGTGAGGTGATACCTCATTGTAGTTTTGATTTGCATTTCTCTAATAATTAGTGCTGTTGAGCAGGTTTTCATGTGCGTCTTGGCCATCTCTGTGTCTCCTTTGAAGAAACGTCTCTTTAGATCTTCTGCCCATTTTTTTTGGGTTGTTTGTTTTTTTAATATTAAGCTGCATGAGCTGTTTATATATATTGGAGATTAAACCTCTGTCCATTGATTCGTCTGCAACGATTTTCGCCCATTCTGAGGGATGCCTTTTTGCAATCCCGTGTTTTTTAACAACAAAGGAAAGAAAGGAAAAGAAGCAGAACACTAATGTGCGTAAAATATGCCTTTTGAAACGGTCGTTTTGAAATATGGACGTCCTTTGAATTTTTTGGTCGATATGTGACCCCAGGATTTGTTTTCAGGGCAGGTGTCATTTACAGGCCTGCAATGATTTTGAATATCAACTGACCATTAGCGCTGGGATTAAAGCTGCTGTTGTGTGAAACGGCCACAAGGTGGCAGCAGTTCACCCTTACCAAATCTGGTTACTAGGGCAAGAGAGCCTCAGGGGAAGTGGTGATCTAGATTGGAGTTTAGAATGAAATGTGCCAGGAGAAAGCCCCTCACGTTTGTCTCACTACTTCTTGTTCGTGTTTTTAATTTAATTTTTTATTTTTTATTACAGCAAGTTTGATTACAATGTTTGGCTTGTTGTAGGTGTGGAAGATGTGGTTCTTTTACACATATACAGATGACTGTTCTTCCTGGGATCCTTTTCCCATGTACGTTATGACAGAATGTTGAGTAGTCCTCTCTTGGTATTCTGTAGGTCTTTGGTGATTATATATGTCACCTGTGTTTGTATATGTCTGTTAACCCCGATATCGTAATGAAACCAATCCTCACACCTTTCCATTGGTGAACCATAAGTTTGTTTAATGAATCTGTGATTGCCCTTCTCCATGGAAATATCTGCCCTGGTATCCATTTTTAGGTAACACCTATAAGTGATATGATATGATATGTGTCTTTCACTTTCTGACTTACTACAAGTCACGTGATTACTTCTAGACTCATCTACGGTGCTGCAAATGGCATTGTGTCCTTTTTTTCCTTGGCATCTCTTCTGCCTTAGCGGGGTCCATTTTCAACAATGTGATTCCCTGAGGGTTGTGGATTAGCTGACCTGGGCAGCCTTACCCTGCCGGCCCGCCCTCCCCAGCTGTGCCTCGTTGAGGTCAATATAAACAGAGCTCCAGGCAGCAATAGCCCCTGAAGCTGTGCCTGACTCCATATTCTCTGCCCCGTCAGCAGTCTCGGGGCTGTGCTGGTGGGAGGGAGTGAGGGGCCACAGCTTTGTGGGTGGCCCGGTGTGAGTTGGGTTCTGCTGGCCTTTCTGCAGGAGTTGCCAGGCTGCCGCCTGTAAAGAAGAGGATGTGTCACCCATACCTTGCGCTGGAATTTCTCTCCGGACAGAGGTGATGAAGGAAAAAAGCAGTGGGGGCCGGGACAAGAGGGTTATCTCAGGCAGGGCAATGGAAAGCTTCTGGAAGAGAGCCAGGGTCCAGGAACACCCTGGCTGGCCTGCAGGCACCAAGTTGGCCTGCGTGCTGTCGCTGGTGTGGTTCCACGGTCCTTCCTCTAGGCTTTCAAGCCCTTGTACATATTCAGGTGTTTTACCTGGAAAGGGTGGGGACAGTTCAGCAGCAGCTGGCCTGGGGCTCAGCTCACGTTTACTCACAGATGCCTCGGCACGGACCCCCAGCTTTGCAATGAGGATGCTCCTTGCATGGGGGGTGGGTTGCTGGCTGTATGGGAGATGGTTCCCCACCTCGGAGCAATTTCAGAATTGTTTACCACTGGAGCAAGTGCCGTGATAGGGTTTTCCTCTGTATAACTCGTGGGTTCACTTTTTTTTTCTTTTATCGTTCAAGTTAGATTTTATTCCTCTTTTATGTATTTATAGATATAAGCATGGAAATAATTCATTCCTATAAATACATCTGTGTGACGGGAAGAACTTTTTTCTGTTTTATTTTTAAATATTATTTTTTAAAATTTTGAAATTTAATTTTATTTATTTTTTTTATACAGCACGTTATTATTAGTTATGTACTTTATGCATATATATGTATTCAGGTCAATCCCAAACTCCCAACTCATCCCACCACCACCACCCCGTGGCTTCCCACACTTGGTGTCCATACGTTTGTTCTCTACCTCTGTGTCTCTATTTCTTCCCTGCAAACCAGTTCATCTGTACCATTTTTTAGGCTCCACATTAATGCATTAATATACAATATTTGTTTTCCTCTTTCTGACTTACTTCATTCTGTATGACAGTCTCTCGATCCATCGATGTCTCTACAAATGACCCAGTTTCATTCCTTTTTATGGCCGAGTAATATTACATTTTATATATGTACCACATCTTTATCCATTCATCTGTCTGTGGGCATTTAGGTTGCTTCCATTACCTGGCTATTGTAAATAGTGCTGCAATGAACATTGTGGTGAATATGCCTTTTAGATTTACGGTTTTCTCTGGGTATATACCCAGAAGTGGGATTGCTGGATCAGATGGTAATTCTATTTCTAGTTTTTTTAAAGAAACTCCATACTGTTCTCCATAGTGACTGTATCAATTTACATTCCCACCAATAGTGGAAGAGGGCTCCTTTTGTCCACACCCTCCCCAGAATTTGTTGTTTGTAGATTTTCTGATGATGCCGATTCTAACGGGTGTGAGGTGATACCTCATTGTAGATTTGATTTGCATTTCTCTAATAATTAGTGCTGTTGAGCAGCTTTTCATGTGCGTCTTGGCCATCTCTGTGTCTCCTTTGAAGAAACGTCTCTTTAGATCTTCTGCCCATTTTTGTATTGGGTTGTTTGTTTTTTAATATTAAGCTGCATGAGCTGTTTATATATATTGGAGATTAAACCTCTGTCCATTGATTCGTGTGCAACGATTTTCGCCCATTCTGAGGGATGCCTTTTTCCATTCCCGTGTTTTTTAACAAAAAAGGAAAGAAAGGAAAAGAAGCAGAACACTAATGTGCGTAAAATATGCCTTTTGAAACGGTCATTTTGAAATATGGACGTCCTTTGAATTTTTTGGTCGATATGTGACCCCAGGATTTGTTTTCAGGGCAGGTGTCATTTACAGGCCTGCAATGATTTTGAATATCAACTGACCATTAGCGCTGGGATTAAAGCTGCTGTTGTGTGAAACGGCCACAAGGTGGCAGCAGTTCTCCCTTACCAAATCTGGTTACTAGGGCAAGAGAGCCTCAGTGGAAGTGGTGTTCTAGATTGGAGTTTAGAATGGAATGTGCCAGGAGAAAGCCCCTCACGTTTGTCTCACTACTTCTTGTTCGTGTTTTTAATTTAATTTTTTTTTATTTTTTATTACAGCAAGTTTGATTACAATGTTTGGCTTGTTGTAGGTGTGGAAGATGTGGTTCTTTTACACATATACAGATGTCTGTTCTTCCTGGGATCCTTTTCCCATGTACGTTATGACAGAATGTTGAGTAGTCCACTCTTTGTATTCTGTAGGTCTTTGGTGATTATATATGTCACCTGTGTTTGTATATGTGTGTTAACCCCGGTATCGTAATGAAACCAATCCTCACAACTTTCCATTGGTGAACCATAAGTTTGTTTACTGAATCTGTGATTGCCCTTCTCCGTGGAAATATCTGCCCTGGTATCCATTTTTAGGTAACACCTATAAGTGATATGATATGATATGTGACTTTCACTTTCTGACTTACTACATGTCACGTGATTACTTCTAGACTCATCTACGGTGCTGCAAATGGCATTGTGTCCTTTTTCTCCTTGGCTTCTATTCTGCCTTAGCGAGGTCCATTTTTAACAATGTGATTCCCTGAGGGTTGTGGATTAGCTGACCTGGGCAGCCTTACCCTGCCGGCCCGCCCTCCCCAGGTGTGCCTCGTTGAGGTCAATAAAAACAGCGCTCCAGGCAGCAATAGGCCCTGAAGCTGTGCCTGACTCCATATTCTCTGCCCCGTCAGCAGTCTCGGGGCTGTGCTGGTGGGAGGGAGTGAGGGGCCACAGCTTTGTGTGTGGCCCGGTGTGAGTGGGGCTCTGCTGGCCTTTCTGCAGGAGTTGCCAGGCTGACACGTGTAAAGAAGAGGATGTGTCACCCATACCTTCAGCTGGAATTTCTCTCCGGACAGAGGTGAGGAAGGAAAAAAGCAGTGAGTGCCGGGATAGGAGGGATATCTCAGGCAGGGCAATGGAAAGCTTCCGGAAGAGCGTCCAGGACCAGGACCACCCTGGCTGGCCTGCAGGCACCAAGTTGGCCTGCGTGCTGTCGCTGGTGTGGCTCCACGGCCCTTCCTCTAGGCTTTCAAACCCTTGTACATATTCAGGTGTTTTACCTGGGAAGGGTGGGAACAGTTCAGCAGCAGCTGACCTGGGGCTCAGCTCACGTTTACTCACAGATGCCTCGACACGGTCCCCCAGCTTTGCAATGAGGACGCTCCTTGCGTGGGGGGTGGGTTGCTGGCTGTATGGGAGATGGTTCCCCACCTCTGACCAATTTCAGAATTGTTTACCACTGGAGCAAGTGCCCTGATAGGGTTTTCCTCTGTATAACTCGTGGGTTCAGTTTTTTTTTCTTTTATGGTTCAAGTTAGAATTTATTCCTCTTTTATGTATTTATAGATATAAGCATGGAAATAATTCATTCCTATAAATACATCTGTGAGACGGGAAGAACTTTTTTCTCTTTTATTTTTAAATTTTATTTTTTTAAAATTTTGAAATTTAATTTTATTTATTTTTTTAAACAGCACGTTATTATTAATGTATTTTATGCATATACATGTATACAGGTCAATCCCAAACTCCCAACTCATCCCACCACCACCACCCCATAGCTTCCCACACTTGGTGTCCATACGTTTGTTCTCTACCTCTATGTCTCTATTTCTTCCCTGCAAACCAGTTCATCTGTACCATTTTTAGGCTCCACATATATGCATTAATATACAATATTTGTTTTCCGCTTTCTGACTTACTTCATTCTGTATGACAGTCTCTCGATCCATCGATGTCTCTACAAATGACCCAGTTTCATTCCTTTTTATGGCCGAGTAATATTCCATTTTATATATGTACCACATCTTTATCCATTCATCTGTCTGTGGGCATTTAGGTTGCTTCCATTACCTGGCTATTGTAAATAGTGCTGCAACGAACATTGTGATGAATGTGCCTTTTTGAAATACGGTTTTCTCTGGGTATATGCCCAGAGGTGGGATTGCTGGATCAGATGGTAATTCTATTTCTAATTTTTTTAAGGAAACTCCATACTGTTCTCCATAGTGACTGTATCAATTTACATTCCCACCAATAGTGGAAGAGGGCTCCTTTTGTCCACACCCTCCCCAGAATTGGTTGTTTGTAGATTTTCTGATGATGCCGATTCTAACAGGTGTGAGGTGATACCTCATTGTAGTTTTGATTTGCATTTCTCTAATAATTAGTGCTGTTGAGCAGGTTTTCATGTGCGTCTTGGCCATCTCTGTGTCTCCTTTGAAGAAACGTCTCTTTAGATCTTCTGCCCATTTTTTTTTGGGTTGTTTGTTTTTTTAATATTAAGCTGCATGAGCTGTTTATATATATTGGAGATTAAACCTCTGTCCATTGATTCGTGTGCAACGATTTTCGCCCATTCTGAGGGATGCCTTTTTCCAATCCCGTGTTTTTTAACAACAAAGGAAAGAAAGGAAAAGAAGCAGAACACTAATGTGCGTAAAATATGCCTTTTGAAACGGTCGTTTTGAAATATGGACGTCCTTTGAATTTTTTGGTCGATATGTGACCCCAGGATTTGTTTTCAGGGCAGGTGTCATTTACAGGCCTGCAATGATTTTGAATATCAACTGACCATTAGCGCTGGGATTAAAGCTGCTGTTGTGTGAAACGGCCACAAGGTGGCAGCAGTTCACCCTTACCAAATCTGGTTACTAGGGCAAGAGAGCCTCAGTGGAAGTGGTGATCTAGATTGGAGTTTAGAATGAAATGTGCCAGGAGAAAGCCCCTCACGTTTGTCTCACTACTTCTTGTTCGTGTTTTTAATTTAATTTTTTATTTTTTATTACAGCAAGTTTGATTACAATGTTTGGCTTGTTGTAGGTGTGGAAGATGTGGTTCTTTTACACATATACAGATGACTGTTCTTCCTGGGATCCTTTTCCCATGTACGTTATGACAGAATGTTGAGTAGTCCTCTCTTGGTATTCTGTAGGTCTTTGGTGATTATATATGTCACCTGTGTTTGTATATGTCTGTTAACCCCGATATCGTAATGAAACCAATCCTCACACCATTCCATTGGTGAACCATAAGTTTGTTTAATGAATCTGTGATTGCCCTTCTCCATGGAAATATCTGCCCTGGTATCCATTTTTAGGTAACACCTATAAGTGATATGATATTATATGTGTCTTTCACTTTCTGACTTACTACAAGTCACGTGATTACTTCTAGACTCATCTACGGTGCTGCAAATGGCATTGTGTCCTTTTTTTCCTTGGCATCTCTTCTGCCTTAGCGGGGTCCATTTTCAACAATGTGATTCCCTGAGGGTTGTGGATTAGCTGACCTGGGCAGCCTTACCCTGCCGGCCCGCCCTCCCCAGCTGTGCCTCGTTGAGGTCAATATAAACAGAGCTCCAGGCAGCAATAGCCCCTGAAGCTGTGCCTGACTCCATATTCTCTGCCCCGTCAGCAGTCTCGGGGCTGTGCTGGTGGGAGGGAGTGAGGGGCCACAGCTTTGTGGGTGGCCCGGTGTGAGTGGGGTTCTGCTGGCCTTTCTGCAGGAGTTGCCAGGCTGCCGCCTGTAAAGAAGAGGATGTGTCACCCATACCTTGCGCTGGAATTTCTCTCCGGACAGAGGTGATGAAGGAAAAAAGCAGTGGGGGCCGGGACAAGAGGGTTATCTCAGGCAGGGCAATGGAAAGCTTCTGGAAGAGCGCCAGGGTCCAGGAACACCCTGGCTGGCCTGCAGGCACCAAGTTGGCCTGCGTGCTGTCGCTGGTGTGGCTCCACGGTCCTTCCTCTAGGCTTTCAAGCCCTTGTACATATTCAGGTGTTTTACCTGGAAAGCGTGGGGACAGTTCAGCAGCAGCTGGCCTGGGGCTCAGCTCACGTTTACTCACAGATGCCTCGGCACGGACCCCCAGCTTTGCAATGAGGACGCTCCTTGCATGGGGGGTGGGTTGCTGGCTGTATGGGAGATGGTTCCCCACCTCTGACCAATTTCAGAATTGTTTACCGCTGGAGCAAGTGCCGTGATAGGGTTTTCCTCTGTATAACTCGTGGGTTCACTTTTTTTTTCTTTTATCATTCAAGTTAGATTTTATTCCTCTTTTATGTATTTATAGATATAAGCATGGAAATAATTCATTCCTATAAATACATCTGTGTGACGGGAAGAACTTTTTTCTGTTTTATTTTTAAATTTTATTTTTTAAAATTTTGAAATTTAATTTTATTTATTTTTTTTATACAGCACGTTATTATTAGTTATGTACTTTATGCATATATATGTATTCAGGTCAATCCCAAACTCCCAACTCATCCCACCACCACCACCCCGTGGCTTCCCACACTTGGTGTCCATACGTTTGTTCTCTACCTTTGTGTCTCTATTTCTTCCCTGCAAACCAGTTCATCTGTACCATTTTTTAGGCTCCACATTAATGCATTAATATACAATATTTGTTTTCCTCTTTCTGACTTACTTCATTCTGTATGACAGTCTCTCGATCCATCGATGTCTCTACAAATGACCCAGTTTCATTCCTTTTTATGGCCGAGTAATATTCCATTTTATATATGTACCACATCTTTATCCATTCATCTGTCTGTGGGCATTTAGGTTGCTTCCATTACCTGGCTATTGTAAATAGTGCTGCAATGAACATTGTGGTGAATATGCCTTTTAGATTTACGGTTTTCTCTGGGTATATACCCAGAAGTGGGATTGCTGGATCAGATGGTAATTCTATTTCTGGTTTTTTTAAGGAAACTCCATACTGTTCTCCATAGTGACTGTATCAATTTACATTCCCACCAATAGTGGAAGAGGGCTCCTTTTGTCCACACCCTCCCCAGAATTTGTTGTTTGTAGATTTTCTGATGATGCCGATTCTAACGGGTGTGAGGTGAGACCTCATTGTAGTTTTTATTTGCATTTCTCTAATAATTAGTGCTGTTGAGCAGCTTTTCATGTGCGTCTTGGCCATCTCTGTGTCTCCTTTGAAGAAACGTCTCTTTAGATCTTCTGCCCATTTTTGTATTGGGTTGTTTGTTTTTTAATATTAAGCTGCATCAGCTGTTTATATATATTGGAGATTAAACCTCTGTCCATTGATTCGTGTGCAACGATTTTCGCCCATTCTGAGGGATGCCTTTTTCCATTCCCGTGTTTTTTAACAACAAAGGAAAGAAAGGAAAAGAAGCAGAACACTAATGTGCGTAAAATATGCCTTTTGAAACGGTCGTTTTGAAATATGGACGTCCTTTGAATTTTTTGGTCGATATGTGACCCCAGGATTTGTTTTCAGGGCAGGTGTCATTTACAGGCCTGCAATGATTTTGAATATCAACTGACCATTAGCGCTGGGATTAAAGCTGCTGTTGTGTGAAACGGCCACAAGGTGGCAGCAGTTCACCCTTACCAAATCTGGTTACTAGGGCAAGAGAGCCTCAGTGGAAGTGGTGTTCTAGATTGGAGTTTAGAATGGAATGTGCCAGGAGAAAGCCCCTCACGTTTGTCTCACTACTTCTTGTTCGTGTTTTTAATTTAATTTTTTATTTTTTATTACAGCAAGTTTGATTACAATGTTTGGCTTCTTGTAGGTGTGGAAGATGTGGTTCTTTTACACATATACAGATGACTGTTCTTCCTGGGATCCTTTTCCCATGTACGTTATGACAGAATGTTGAGTAGTCCTCTCTTGGTATTCTGTAGGTCTTTGGTGATTATATATGTCACCTGTGTTTGTATATGTCTGTTAACCCCGATATCGTAATGAAACCAATCCTCACACCTTTCCATTGGTGAACCATAAGTTTGTTTAATGAATCTGTGATTGCCCTTCTCCGTGGAAATATCTGCCCTGGTATCCATTTTTAGGTAACACCTATAAGTGATATGATATGATATGTGTCTTTCACTTTCTGACTTACTACAAGTCACGTGATTACTTCTAGACTCATCTACGGTGCGGCAAATGGCATTGTGTCCTTTTTTTCCTTGGCATCTCTTCTGCCTTAGCGGGGTCCATTTTCAACAATGTGATTCCCTGAGGGTTGTGGATTAGCTGACCTGGGCAGCCTTACCCTGCCGGCCCGCCCTCCCCAGCTGTGCCTCGTTGAGGTCAATATAAACAGAGCTCCAGGCAGCAATAGCCCCTGAAGCTGTGCCTGACTCCATATTCTCTGCCCCGTCAGCAGCCCCGGGGCTGTGCTGGTGGGAAGGAGTGAGGGGCCACAGCTTCGTGGGTGGCCCGGTGTGAGTGGGGTTCTGCTGGCCTTTCTGCAGGAGTTGCCAGGCTGCCACCTGTAAAGAAGAGGATGTGTCACCCATACCTTCCGCTGGAATTTCTCTCCGGACATAGGTGAGGATGGAAAAAAGCAGTGGGGGCCGGGACAGGAGGGGTATGTCAGGAAGGGCAATGGAAAGCTTCTGGAGGAGCGCCAGGGTCCAGGACCACCCTGGCTGGCCTGCAGGCATCAAGTTGGCCTGCGTGCTGTCGCTGGTGTGGCTCCACAGTCCTTCCTCTAGGGTTTCAAGCCCTTGTACATATTCAGGTGTTTTACCTGGAAAGGGTGGGGACAGTTCAGCAGCAGCTGGCCTGGGGCTCAACTCACGTTTACTCACAGATGCCTCGGCACGGTCCCCCAGCTTTGCAATGAGGACGCTCCTTGCATGGGGGGTGGGTTGCTGGCTGTATGGGAGAGGCTTCCCCACCTCTGACCAATTTCAGAATTGTTTACCGCTGGAGCAAGTGCCGTGATAGGGTTTTCCTCTGTATAACTCGTGGGTTCACTTTTTTTTTCTTTTATCGTTCAAGTTAGATTTTATTCCTCTTTTATGTATTTATAGATATAAGCATGGAAATAATTCATTCCTATAAATACATCTGTGTGACGGGAAGAACTTTTTTCTGTTTTATTTTTAAATTTTATTTTTTAAAATTTTGAAATTTAATTTTATTTATTTTTTTTATACAGCACGTTATTATTAGTTATGTACTTTATGCATATATATGTATTCAGGTCAATCCCAAACTCCCAACTCATCCCACCACCACCACCCCGTGGCTTCCCACACTTGGTGTCCATACGTTTGTTCTCTACCTTTGTGTCTCTATTTCTTCCCTGCAAACCAGTTCATCTGTACCATTTTTTAGGCTCCACATTAATGCATTAATATACAATATTTGTTTTCCTCTTTCTGACTTACTTCATTCTGTATGACAGTCTCTCGATCCATCGATGTCTCTACAAATGACCCAGTTTCATTCCTTTATATGGCCGAGTAATATTCCATTTTATATATGTACCACATCTTTATCCATTCATCTGTCTGTGGGCATTTAGGTTGCTTCCATTACCTGGCTATTGTAAATAGTGCTGCAATGAACATTGTGGTGAATATGCCTTTTAGATTTACGGTTTTCTCTGGGTATATACCCAGAAGTGGGATTGCTGGATCAGATGGTAATTCTATTTCTAGTTTTTTTAAGGAAACTCCATACTGTTCTCCATAGTGACTGTATCAATTTACATTCCCACCAATAGTGGAAGAGGGCTCCTTTTGTCCACACCCTCTCCAGAATTTGTTGTTTGTAGATTTTCTGATGATGCCGATTCTAACGGGTGTGAGGTGATACCTCATTGTAGATTTATTTGCATTTCTCTAATAATTAGTGCTGTTGAGCAGCTTTTCATGTGCGTCTTGGCCATCTCTGTGTCTCCTTTGAAGAAACGTCTCTTTAGATCTTCTGCCCATTTTTGTATTGGGTTGTTTGTTTTTTAATATTAAGCTGCATGAGCTGTTTATATATATTGGAGATTAAACCTCTGTCCATTGATTCGTGTGCAACGATTTTCGCCCATTCTGAGGGATGCCTTTTTCCATTCCCGTGTTTTTTAACAACAAAGGAAAGAAAGGAAAAGAAGCAGAACACTAATGTGCGTAAAATATGCCTTTTGAAACGGTCGTTTTGAAATATGGACGTCCTTTGAATTTTTTGGTCGATATGTGACCCCAGGATTTGTTTTCAGGGCAGGTGTCATTTACAGGCCTGCAATGATTTTGAATATCAACTGACCATTAGCGCTGGGATTAAAGCTGCTGTTGTGTGAAACGGCCACAAGGTGGCAGCAGTTCACCCTTACCAAATCTGGTTACTAGGGCAAGAGAGCCTCAGTGGAAGTGGTGTTCTAGATTGGAGTTTAGAATGGAATGTGCCAGGAGAAAGCCCCTCACGTTTGTCTCACTACTTCTTGTTCGTGTTTTTAATTTAATTTTTTATTTTTTATTACAGCAAGTTTGATTACAATGTTTGGCTTCTTGTAGGTGTGGAAGATGTGGTTCTTTTACACATATACAGATGACTGTTCTTCCTGGGATCCTTTTCCCATGTACGTTATGACAGAATGTTGAGTAGTCCTCTCTTGGTATTCTGTAGGTCTTTGGTGATTATATATGTCACCTGTGTTTGTATATGTCTGTTAACCCCGATATCGTAATGAAACCAATCCTCACACCTTTCCATTGGTGAACCATAAGTTTGTTTAATGAATCTGTGATTGCCCTTCTCCGTGGAAATATCTGCCCTGGTATCCATTTTTAGGTAACACCTATAAGTGATATGATATGATATGTGTCTTTCACTTTCTGACTTACTACAAGTCACGTGATTACTTCTAGACTCATCTACGGTGCGGCAAATGGCATTGTGTCCTTTTTTTCCTTGGCATCTCTTCTGCCTTAGCGGGGTCCATTTTCAACAATGTGATTCCCTGAGGGTTGTGGATTAGCTGACCTGGGCAGCCTTACCCTGCCGGCCCGCCCTCCCCAGCTGTGCCTCGTTGAGGTCAATATAAACAGAGCTCCAGGCAGCAATAGCCCCTGAAGCTGTGCCTGACTCCATATTCTCTGCCCCGTCAGCAGCCTCGGGGCTGTGCTGGTGGGAAGGAGTGAGGGGCCACAGCTTCGTGGGTGGCCCGGTGTGAGTGGGGTTCTGCTGGCCTTTCTGCAGGAGTTGCCAGGCTGCCACCTGTAAAGAAGAGGATGTGTCACCCATACCTTCCGCTGGAATTTCACTCCGGACATAGGTGAGGATGGAAAAAAGCAGTGGGGGCCGGGACAGGAGGGGTATGTCAGGAAGGGCAATGGAAAGCTTCTGGAGGAGCGCCAGGGTCCAGGACCACCCTGGCTGGCCTGCAGGCACCAAGTTGGCCTGCGTGCTGTCGCTGGTGTGGCTCCAAAGTCCTTCCTCTAGGGTTTCAAGCCCTTGTACATATTCAGGTGTTTTACCTGGAAAGGGTGGGGACAGTTCAGCAGCAGCTGGCCTGGGGCTCAACTCACGTTTACTCACAGATGCCTCGGCACGGACCCCCAGCTTTGCAATGAGGACGCTCCTTGCATGGGGGGTGGGTTGCTGGCTGTATGGGAGAGGCTTCCCCACCTCTGACCAATTTCAGAATTGTTTACCGCTGGAGCAAGTGCCGTGATAGGGTTTTCCTCTGTAAAACTCGTGGGTTCACTTTTTTCTTCTTTTATCGTTCAAGTTAGATTTTATTCCTCTTTTATGTATTTATAGATATAAGCATGGAAATAATTCATTCCTATAAATACATCTGTGTGACGGGAAGAACTTTTTTCTGTTTTATTTTTAAATTTTATTTTTTAAAATTTTGAAATTTAATTTTATTTATTTTTTTTATACAGCACGTTATTATTAATGTATTTTATGCATATACATGTATACAGGTCAATCCCAAACTCCCAACTCATCCCACCACCACCACCCCATAGCTTCCCACACTTGGTGTCCATACGTTTGTTCTCTACCTCTATGTCTCTATTTCTTCCCTGCAAACCAGTTCATCTGCACCATTTTTAGGCTCCACATATATGCATTAATAGACAATATTTGTTTTCCGCTTTCTGACTTACTTCATTCTGTATGACAGTCTCTCGATCCATCGATGTCTCTACAAATGACCCAGTTTCATTCCTTTTTATGGCCGAGTAATATTCCATTTTATATATGTACCACATCTTTATCCATTCATCTGTCTGTGGGCATTTAGGTTGCTTCCATTACCTGGCTATTGTAAATAGTGCTGCAACGAACATTTTGGTGAATGTGCCTTTTTGAAATACGGTTTTCTCTGGGTATATGCCCAGAAGTGGGATTGCTGGATCAGATGGTAATTCTATTTCTAATTTTTTTAAGGAAACTCCATACTGTTCTCCATAGTGACTGTATGAATTTACATTCCCACCAATAGTGGAAGAGGGCTCCTTTTGTCCACACCCTCCCCAGAATTGGTTGTTTGTAGATTTTCTGATGATGCCGATTCTAACAGGTGTGAGGTGATACCTCATTGTAGTTTTGATTTGCATTTCTCTAATAATTAGTGCTGTTGAGCAGGTTTTCATGTGCGTCTTGGCCATCTCTGTGTCTCCTTTGAAGAAACGTCTCTTTAGATCTTCTGCCCATTTTTTTTTGGGTTGTTTGTTTTTTTAATATTAAGCTGCATGAGCTGTTTATATATATTGGAGATTAAACCTCTGTCCATTGATTCGTCTGCAACGATTTTCGCCCATTCTGAGGGATGCCTTTTTCCATTCCCGTGTTTTTTAACAACAAAGGAAAGAAAGGAAAAGAAGCAGAACACTAATGTGCGTAAAATATGCCTTTTGAAACGGTCGTTTTGAAATATGGACGTCCTTTGAATTTTTTGGTCGATATGTGACCCCAGGATTTGTTTTCAGGGCAGGTGTCATTTACAGGCCTGCAATGATTTTGAATATCAACTGACCATTAGCGCTGGGATTAAAGCTGCTGTTGTGTGAAACGGCCACAAGGTGGCAGCAGTTCACCCTTACCAAATCTGGTTACTAGGGCAAGAGAGCCTCAGTGGAAGTGGTGTTCTAGATTGGAGTTTAGAATGGAATGTGCCAGGAGAAAGCCCCTCACGTTTGTCTCACTACTTCTTGTTCGTGTTTTTAATTTAATTTTTTATTTTTTATTACAGCAAGTTTGATTACAATGTTTGGCTTCTTGTAGGTGTGGAAGATGTGGTTCTTTTACACATATACAGATGACTGTTCTTCCTGGGATCCTTTTCCCATGTACGTTATGACAGAATGTTGAGTAGTCCTCTCTTGGTATTCTGTAGGTCTTTGGTGATTATATATGTCACCTGTGTTTGTATATGTCTGTTAACCCCGATATCGTAATGAAACCAATCCTCACACCTTTCCATTGGTGAACCATAAGTTTGTTTAATGAATCTGTGATTGCCCTTCTCCGTGGAAATATCTGCCCTGGTATCCATTTTTAGGTAACACCTATAAGTGATATGATATGATATGTGTCTTTCACTTTCTGACTTACTACAAGTCACGTGATTACTTCTAGACTCATCTACGGTGCGGCAAATGGCATTGTGTCCTTTTTTTCCTTGGCATCTCTTCTGCCTTAGCGGGGTCCATTTTCAACAATGTGATTCCCTGAGGGTTGTGGATTAGCTGACCTGGGCAGCCTTACCCTGCCGGCCCGCCCTCCCCAGCTGTGCCTCGTTGAGGTCAATATAAACAGAGCTCCAGGCAGCAATAGCCCCTGAAGCTGTGCCTGACTCCATATTCTCTGCCCCGTCAGCAGCCTCGGGGCTGTGCTGGTGGGAAGGAGTGAGGGGCCACAGCTTCGTGGGTGGCCCGGTGTGAGTGGGGTTCTGCTGGCCTTTCTGCAGGAGTTGCCAGGCTGCCACCTGTAAAGAAGAGGATGTGTCACCCATACCTTCCGCTGGAATTTCACTCCGGACATAGGTGAGGATGGAAAAAAGCAGTGGGGGCCGGGACAGGAGGGGTATGTCAGGAAGGGCAATGGAAAGCTTCTGGAGGAGCGCCAGGGTCCAGGACCACCCTGGCTGGCCTGCAGGCACCAAGTTGGCCTGCGTGCTGTCGCTGGTGTGGCTCCAAAGTCCTTCCTCTAGGGTTTCAAGCCCTTGTACATATTCAGGTGTTTTACCTGGAAAGGGTGGGGACAGTTCAGCAGCAGCTGGCCTGGGGCTCAACTCACGTTTACTCACAGATGCCTCGGCACGGACCCCCAGCTTTGCAATGAGGACGCTCCTTGCATGGGGGGTGGGTTGCTGGCTGTATGGGAGAGGCTTCCCCACCTCTGACCAATTTCAGAATTGTTTACCGCTGGAGCAAGTGCCGTGATAGGGTTTTCCTCTGTAAAACTCGTGGGTTCACTTTTTTCTTCTTTTATCGTTCAAGTTAGATTTTATTCCTCTTTTATGTATTTATAGATATAAGCATGGAAATAATTCATTCCTATAAATACATCTGTGTGACGGGAAGAACTTTTTTCTGTTTTATTTTTAAATTTTATTTTTTAAAATTTTGAAATTTAATTTTATTTATTTTTTTTATACAGCACGTTATTATTAATGTATTTTATGCATATACATGTATACAGGTCAATCCCAAACTCCCAACTCATCCCACCACCACCACCCCATAGCTTCCCACACTTGGTGTCCATACGTTTGTTCTCTACCTCTATGTCTCTATTTCTTCCCTGCAAACCAGTTCATCTGCACCATTTTTAGGCTCCACATATATGCATTAATAGACAATATTTGTTTTCCGCTTTCTGACTTACTTCATTCTGTATGACAGTCTCTCGATCCATCGATGTCTCTACAAATGACCCAGTTTCATTCCTTTTTATGGCCGAGTAATATTCCATTTTATATATGTACCACATCTTTATCCATTCATCTGTCTGTGGGCATTTAGGTTGCTTCCATTACCTGGCTATTGTAAATAGTGCTGCAACGAACATTTTGGTGAATGTGCCTTTTTGAAATACGGTTTTCTCTGGGTATATGCCCAGAAGTGGGATTGCTGGATCAGATGGTAATTCTATTTCTAATTTTTTTAAGGAAACTCCATACTGTTCTCCATAGTGACTGTATGAATTTACATTCCCACCAATAGTGGAAGAGGGCTCCTTTTGTCCACACCCTCCCCAGAATTGGTTGTTTGTAGATTTTCTGATGATGCCGATTCTAACAGGTGTGAGGTGATACCTCATTGTAGTTTTGATTTGCATTTCTCTAATAATTAGTGCTGTTGAGCAGGTTTTCATGTGCGTCTTGGCCATCTCTGTGTCTCCTTTGAAGAAACGTCTCTTTAGATCTTCTGCCCATTTTTTTTGGGGTTGTTTGTTTTTTTAATATTAAGCTGCATGAGCTGTTTATATATATTGGAGATTAAACCTCTGTCCATTGATTCGTCTGCAACGATTTTCGCCCATTCTGAGGGATGCCTTTTTCCATTCCCGTGTTTTTTAACAACAAAGGAAAGAAAGGAAAAGAAGCAGAACACTAATGTGCGTAAAATATGCCTTTTGAAACGGTCGTTTTGAAATATGGACGTCCTTTGAATTTTTTGGTCGATATGTGACCCCAGGATTTGTTTTCAGGGCAGGTGTCATTTACAGGCCTGCAATGATTTTGAATATCAACTGACCATTAGCGCTGGGATTAAAGCTGCTGTTGTGTGAAACGGCCACAAGGTGGCAGCAGTTCACCCTTACCAAATCTGGTTACTAGGGCAAGAGAGCCTCAGTGGAAGTGGTGATCTAGATTGGAGTTTAGAATGAAATGTGCCAGGAGAAAGCCCCTCACGTTTGTCTCACTACTTCTTGTTCGTGTTTTTATTATAATTTTTTATTTTTTATTACAGCAAGTTTGATTACAATGTTTGGCTTGTTGTAGGTGTGGAAGATGTGGTTCTTTTACACATATACAGATGACTGTTCTTCCTGGGATCCTTTTCCCATGTACGTTATGACAGAATGTTGAGTAGTCCTCTCTTGGTATTCTGTAGGTCTTTGGTGATTATATATGTCACCTGTGTTTGTATATGTCTGTTAACCCCGATATCGTAATGAAACCAATCCTCACACCATTCCATTGGTGAACCATAAGTTTGTTTAATGAATCTGTGATTGCCCTTCTCCATGGAAATATCTGCCCTGGTATCCATTTTTAGGTAACACCTATAAGTGATATGATATTATATGTGTCTTTCACTTTCTGACTTACTACAAGTCACGTGATTACTTCTAGACTCATCTACGGTGCTGCAAATGGCATTGTGTCCTTTTTTTCCTTGGCATCTCTTCTGCCTTAGCGGGGTCCATTTTCAACAATGTGATTCCCTGAGGGTTGTGGATTAGCTGACCTGGGCAGCCTTACCCTGCCGGCCCGCCCTCCCCAGCTGTGCCTCGTTGAGGTCAATATAAACAGAGCTCCAGGCAGCAATAGCCCCTGAAGCTGTGCCTGACTCCATATTCTCTGCCCCGTCAGCAGTCTCGGGGCTGTGCTGGTGGGAGGGAGTGAGGGGCCACAGCTTTGTGGGTGGCCCGGTGTGAGTGGGGTTCTGCTGGCCTTTCTGCAGGAGTTGCCAGGCTGCCGCCTGTAAAGAAGAGGATGTGTCACCCATACCTTGCGCTGGAATTTCTCTCCGGACAGAGGTGATGAAGGAAAAAAGCAGTGGGGGCCGGGACAAGAGGGTTATCTCAGGCAGGGCAATGGAAAGCTTCTGGAAGAGCGCCAGGGTCCAGGAACACCCTGGCTGGCCTGCAGGCACCAAGTTGGCCTGCGTGCTGTCGCTGGTGTGGCTCCACGGTCCTTCCTCTAGGCTTTCAAGCCCTTGTACATATTCAGGTGTTTTACCTGGAAAGGGTGGGGACAGTTCAGCAGCAGCTGGCCTGGGGCTCAGCTCACGTTTACTCACAGATGCCTCGGCACGGACCCCCAGCTTTGCAATGAGGACGCTCCTTGCATGGGGGGTGGGTTGCTGGCTGTATGGGAGATGGTTCCCCACCTCTGACCAATTTCAGAATTGTTTACCGCTGGAGCAAGTGCCGTGATAGGGTTTTCCTCTGTATAACTCGTGGGTTCACTTTTTTTTTCTTTTATCATTCAAGTTAGATTTTATTCCTCTTTTATGTATTTATAGATATAAGCATGGAAATAATTCATTCCTATAAATACATCTGTGTGACGGGAAGAACTTTTTTCTGTTTTATTTTTAAATTTTATTTTTTAAAATTTTGAAATTTAATTTTATTTATTTTTTTTATACAGCACGTTATTATTAGTTATGTACTTTATGCATATATATGTATTCAGGTCAATCCCAAACTCCCAACTCATCCCACCACCACCACCCCGTGGCTTCCCACACTTGGTGTCCATACGTTTGTTCTCTACCTTTGTGTCTCTATTTCTTCCCTGCAAACCAGTTCATCTGTACCATTTTTTAGGCTCCACATTAATGCATTAATATACAATATTTGTTTTCCTCTTTCTGACTTACTTCATTCTGTATGACAGTCTCTCGATCCATCGATGTCTCTACAAATGACCCAGTTTCATTCCTTTTTATGGCCGAGTAATATTCCATTTTATATATGTACCACATCTTTATCCATTCATCTGTCTGTGGGCATTTAGGTTGCTTCCATTACCTGGCTATTGTAAATAGTGCTGCAATGAACATTGTGGTGAATATGCCTTTTAGATTTACGGTTTTCTCTGGGTATATACCCAGAAGTGGGATTGCTGGATCAGATGGTAATTCTATTTCTGGTTTTTTTAAGGAAACTCCATACTGTTCTCCATAGTGACTGTATCAATTTACATTCCCACCAATAGTGGAAGAGGGCTCCTTTTGTCCACACCCTCCCCAGAATTTGTTGTTTGTAGATTTTCTGATGATGCCGATTCTAACGGGTGTGAGGTGAGACCTCATTGTAGTTTTTATTTGCATTTCTCTAATAATTAGTGCTGTTGAGCAGCTTTTCATGTGCGTCTTGGCCATCTCTGTGTCTCCTTTGAAGAAACGTCTCTTTAGATCTTCTGCCCATTTTTGTATTGGGTTGTTTGTTTTTTAATATTAAGCTGCATCAGCTGTTTATATATATTGGAGATTAAACCTCTGTCCATTGATTCGTGTGCAACGATTTTCGCCCATTCTGAGGGATGCCTTTTTCCATTCCCGTGTTTTTTAACAACAAAGGAAAGAAAGGAAAAGAAGCAGAACACTAATGTGCGTAAAATATGCCTTTTGAAACGGTCGTTTTGAAATATGGACGTCCTTTGAATTTTTTGGTCGATATGTGACCCCAGGATTTGTTTTCAGGGCAGGTGTCATTTACAGGCCTGCAATGATTTTGAATATCAACTGACCATTAGCGCTGGGATTAAAGCTGCTGTTGTGTGAAACGGCCACAAGGTGGCAGCAGTTCACCCTTACCAAATCTGGTTACTAGGGCAAGAGAGCCTCAGTGGAAGTGGTGTTCTAGATTGGAGTTTAGAATGGAATGTGCCAGGAGAAAGCCCCTCACGTTTGTCTCACTACTTCTTGTTCGTGTTTTTAATTTAATTTTTTATTTTTTATTACAGCAAGTTTGATTACAATGTTTGGCTTCTTGTAGGTGTGGAAGATGTGGTTCTTTTACACATATACAGATGACTGTTCTTCCTGGGATCCTTTTCCCATGTACGTTATGACAGAATGTTGAGTAGTCCTCTCTTGGTATTCTGTAGGTCTTTGGTGATTATATATGTCACCTGTGTTTGTATATGTCTGTTAACCCCGATATCGTAATGAAACCAATCCTCACACCTTTCCATTGGTGAACCATAAGTTTGTTTAATGAATCTGTGATTGCCCTTCTCCGTGGAAATATCTGCCCTGGTATCCATTTTTAGGTAACACCTATAAGTGATATGATATGATATGTGTCTTTCACTTTCTGACTTACTACAAGTCACGTGATTACTTCTAGACTCATCTACGGTGCGGCAAATGGCATTGTGTCCTTTTTTTCCTTGGCATCTCTTCTGCCTTAGCGGGGTCCATTTTCAACAATGTGATTCCCTGAGGGTTGTGGATTAGCTGACCTGGGCAGCCTTACCCTGCCGGCCCGCCCTCCCCAGCTGTGCCTCGTTGAGGTCAATATAAACAGAGCTCCAGGCAGCAATAGCCCCTGAAGCTGTGCCTGACTCCATATTCTCTGCCCCGTCAGCAGCCCCGGGGCTGTGCTGGTGGGAAGGAGTGAGGGGCCACAGCTTCGTGGGTGGCCCGGTGTGAGTGGGGTTCTGCTGGCCTTTCTGCAGGAGTTGCCAGGCTGCCACCTGTAAAGAAGAGGATGTGTCACCCATACCTTCCGCTGGAATTTCTCTCCGGACATAGGTGAGGATGGAAAAAAGCAGTGGGGGCCGGGACAGGAGGGGTATGTCAGGAAGGGCAATGGAAAGCTTCTGGAGGAGCGCCAGGGTCCAGGACCACCCTGGCTGGCCTGCAGGCATCAAGTTGGCCTGCGTGCTGTCGCTGGTGTGGCTCCACAGTCCTTCCTCTAGGGTTTCAAGCCCTTGTACATATTCAGGTGTTTTACCTGGAAAGGGTGGGGACAGTTCAGCAGCAGCTGGCCTGGGGCTCAACTCACGTTTACTCACAGATGCCTCGGCACGGTCCCCCAGCTTTGCAATGAGGACGCTCCTTGCATGGGGGGTGGGTTGCTGGCTGTATGGGAGAGGCTTCCCCACCTCTGACCAATTTCAGAATTGTTTACCGCTGGAGCAAGTGCCGTGATAGGGTTTTCCTCTGTATAACTCGTGGGTTCACTTTTTTTTTCTTTTATCGTTCAAGTTAGATTTTATTCCTCTTTTATGTATTTATAGATATAAGCATGGAAATAATTCATTCCTATAAATACATCTGTGTGACGGGAAGAACTTTTTTCTGTTTTATTTTTAAATTTTATTTTTTAAAATTTTGAAATTTAATTTTATTTATTTTTTTTATACAGCACGTTATTATTAGTTATGTACTTTATGCATATATATGTATTCAGGTCAATCCCAAACTCCCAACTCATCCCACCACCACCACCCCGTGGCTTCCCACACTTGGTGTCCATACGTTTGTTCTCTACCTTTGTGTCTCTATTTCTTCCCTGCAAACCAGTTCATCTGTACCATTTTTTAGGCTCCACATTAATGCATTAATATACAATATTTGTTTTCCTCTTTCTGACTTACTTCATTCTGTATGACAGTCTCTCGATCCATCGATGTCTCTACAAATGACCCAGTTTCATTCCTTTATATGGCCGAGTAATATTCCATTTTATATATGTACCACATCTTTATCCATTCATCTGTCTGTGGGCATTTAGGTTGCTTCCATTACCTGGCTATTGTAAATAGTGCTGCAATGAACATTGTGGTGAATATGCCTTTTAGATTTACGGTTTTCTCTGGGTATATACCCAGAAGTGGGATTGCTGGATCAGATGGTAATTCTATTTCTAGTTTTTTTAAGGAAACTCCATACTGTTCTCCATAGTGACTGTATCAATTTACATTCCCACCAATAGTGGAAGAGGGCTCCTTTTGTCCACACCCTCTCCAGAATTTGTTGTTTGTAGATTTTCTGATGATGCCGATTCTAACGGGTGTGAGGTGATACCTCATTGTAGATTTATTTGCATTTCTCTAATAATTAGTGCTGTTGAGCAGCTTTTCATGTGCGTCTTGGCCATCTCTGTGTCTCCTTTGAAGAAACGTCTCTTTAGATCTTCTGCCCATTTTTGTATTGGGTTGTTTGTTTTTTAATATTAAGCTGCATGAGCTGTTTATATATATTGGAGATTAAACCTCTGTCCATTGATTCGTGTGCAACGATTTTCGCCCATTCTGAGGGATGCCTTTTTCCATTCCCGTGTTTTTTAACAACAAAGGAAAGAAAGGAAAAGAAGCAGAACACTAATGTGCGTAAAATATGCCTTTTGAAACGGTCGTTTTGAAATATGGACGTCCTTTGAATTTTTTGGTCGATATGTGACCCCAGGATTTGTTTTCAGGGCAGGTGTCATTTACAGGCCTGCAATGATTTTGAATATCAACTGACCATTAGCGCTGGGATTAAAGCTGCTGTTGTGTGAAACGGCCACAAGGTGGCAGCAGTTCACCCTTACCAAATCTGGTTACTAGGGCAAGAGAGCCTCAGTGGAAGTGGTGTTCTAGATTGGAGTTTAGAATGGAATGTGCCAGGAGAAAGCCCCTCACGTTTGTCTCACTACTTCTTGTTCGTGTTTTTAATTTAATTTTTTATTTTTTATTACAGCAAGTTTGATTACAATGTTTGGCTTCTTGTAGGTGTGGAAGATGTGGTTCTTTTACACATATACAGATGACTGTTCTTCCTGGGATCCTTTTCCCATGTACGTTATGACAGAATGTTGAGTAGTCCTCTCTTGGTATTCTGTAGGTCTTTGGTGATTATATATGTCACCTGTGTTTGTATATGTCTGTTAACCCCGATATCGTAATGAAACCAATCCTCACACCTTTCCATTGGTGAACCATAAGTTTGTTTAATGAATCTGTGATTGCCCTTCTCCGTGGAAATATCTGCCCTGGTATCCATTTTTAGGTAACACCTATAAGTGATATGATATGATATGTGTCTTTCACTTTCTGACTTACTACAAGTCACGTGATTACTTCTAGACTCATCTACGGTGCGGCAAATGGCATTGTGTCCTTTTTTTCCTTGGCATCTCTTCTGCCTTAGCGGGGTCCATTTTCAACAATGTGATTCCCTGAGGGTTGTGGATTAGCTGACCTGGGCAGCCTTACCCTGCCGGCCCGCCCTCCCCAGCTGTGCCTCGTTGAGGTCAATATAAACAGAGCTCCAGGCAGCAATAGCCCCTGAAGCTGTGCCTGACTCCATATTCTCTGCCCCGTCAGCAGCCTCGGGGCTGTGCTGGTGGGAAGGAGTGAGGGGCCACAGCTTCGTGGGTGGCCCGGTGTGAGTGGGGTTCTGCTGGCCTTTCTGCAGGAGTTGCCAGGCTGCCACCTGTAAAGAAGAGGATGTGTCACCCATACCTTCCGCTGGAATTTCACTCCGGACATAGGTGAGGATGGAAAAAAGCAGTGGGGGCCGGGACAGGAGGGGTATGTCAGGAAGGGCAATGGAAAGCTTCTGGAGGAGCGCCAGGGTCCAGGACCACCCTGGCTGGCCTGCAGGCACCAAGTTGGCCTGCGTGCTGTCGCTGGTGTGGCTCCAAAGTCCTTCCTCTAGGGTTTCAAGCCCTTGTACATATTCAGGTGTTTTACCTGGAAAGGGTGGGGACAGTTCAGCAGCAGCTGGCCTGGGGCTCAACTCACGTTTACTCACAGATGCCTCGGCACGGACCCCCAGCTTTGCAATGAGGACGCTCCTTGCATGGGGGGTGGGTTGCTGGCTGTATGGGAGAGGCTTCCCCACCTCTGACCAATTTCAGAATTGTTTACCGCTGGAGCAAGTGCCGTGATAGGGTTTTCCTCTGTAAAACTCGTGGGTTCACTTTTTTCTTCTTTTATCGTTCAAGTTAGATTTTATTCCTCTTTTATGTATTTATAGATATAAGCATGGAAATAATTCATTCCTATAAATACATCTGTGTGACGGGAAGAACTTTTTTCTGTTTTATTTTTAAATTTTATTTTTTAAAATTTTGAAATTTAATTTTATTTATTTTTTTTATACAGCACGTTATTATTAATGTATTTTATGCATATACATGTATACAGGTCAATCCCAAACTCCCAACTCATCCCACCACCACCACCCCATAGCTTCCCACACTTGGTGTCCATACGTTTGTTCTCTACCTCTATGTCTCTATTTCTTCCCTGCAAACCAGTTCATCTGCACCATTTTTAGGCTCCACATATATGCATTAATAGACAATATTTGTTTTCCGCTTTCTGACTTACTTCATTCTGTATGACAGTCTCTCGATCCATCGATGTCTCTACAAATGACCCAGTTTCATTCCTTTTTATGGCCGAGTAATATTCCATTTTATATATGTACCACATCTTTATCCATTCATCTGTCTGTGGGCATTTAGGTTGCTTCCATTACCTGGCTATTGTAAATAGTGCTGCAACGAACATTTTGGTGAATGTGCCTTTTTGAAATACGGTTTTCTCTGGGTATATGCCCAGAAGTGGGATTGCTGGATCAGATGGTAATTCTATTTCTAATTTTTTTAAGGAAACTCCATACTGTTCTCCATAGTGACTGTATGAATTTACATTCCCACCAATAGTGGAAGAGGGCTCCTTTTGTCCACACCCTCCCCAGAATTGGTTGTTTGTAGATTTTCTGATGATGCCGATTCTAACAGGTGTGAGGTGATACCTCATTGTAGTTTTGATTTGCATTTCTCTAATAATTAGTGCTGTTGAGCAGGTTTTCATGTGCGTCTTGGCCATCTCTGTGTCTCCTTTGAAGAAACGTCTCTTTAGATCTTCTGCCCATTTTTTTTTGGGTTGTTTGTTTTTTTAATATTAAGCTGCATGAGCTGTTTATATATATTGGAGATTAAACCTCTGTCCATTGATTCGTCTGCAACGATTTTCGCCCATTCTGAGGGATGCCTTTTTCCATTCCCGTGTTTTTTAACAACAAAGGAAAGAAAGGAAAAGAAGCAGAACACTAATGTGCGTAAAATATGCCTTTTGAAACGGTCGTTTTGAAATATGGACGTCCTTTGAATTTTTTGGTCGATATGTGACCCCAGGATTTGTTTTCAGGGCAGGTGTCATTTACAGGCCTGCAATGATTTTGAATATCAACTGACCATTAGCGCTGGGATTAAAGCTGCTGTTGTGTGAAACGGCCACAAGGTGGCAGCAGTTCACCCTTACCAAATCTGGTTACTAGGGCAAGAGAGCCTCAGTGGAAGTGGTGTTCTAGATTGGAGTTTAGAATGGAATGTGCCAGGAGAAAGCCCCTCACGTTTGTCTCACTACTTCTTGTTCGTGTTTTTAATTTAATTTTTTATTTTTTATTACAGCAAGTTTGATTACAATGTTTGGCTTCTTGTAGGTGTGGAAGATGTGGTTCTTTTACACATATACAGATGACTGTTCTTCCTGGGATCCTTTTCCCATGTACGTTATGACAGAATGTTGAGTAGTCCTCTCTTGGTATTCTGTAGGTCTTTGGTGATTATATATGTCACCTGTGTTTGTATATGTCTGTTAACCCCGATATCGTAATGAAACCAATCCTCACACCTTTCCATTGGTGAACCATAAGTTTGTTTAATGAATCTGTGATTGCCCTTCTCCGTGGAAATATCTGCCCTGGTATCCATTTTTAGGTAACACCTATAAGTGATATGATATGATATGTGTCTTTCACTTTCTGACTTACTACAAGTCACGTGATTACTTCTAGACTCATCTACGGTGCGGCAAATGGCATTGTGTCCTTTTTTTCCTTGGCATCTCTTCTGCCTTAGCGGGGTCCATTTTCAACAATGTGATTCCCTGAGGGTTGTGGATTAGCTGACCTGGGCAGCCTTACCCTGCCGGCCCGCCCTCCCCAGCTGTGCCTCGTTGAGGTCAATATAAACAGAGCTCCAGGCAGCAATAGCCCCTGAAGCTGTGCCTGACTCCATATTCTCTGCCCCGTCAGCAGCCCCGGGGCTGTGCTGGTGGGAAGGAGTGAGGGGCCACAGCTTCGTGGGTGGCCCGGTGTGAGTGGGGTTCTGCTGGCCTTTCTGCAGGAGTTGCCAGGCTGCCACCTGTAAAGAAGAGGATGTGTCACCCATACCTTCCGCTGGAATTTCTCTCCGGACATAGGTGAGGATGGAAAAAAGCAGTGGGGGCCGGGACAGGAGGGGTATGTCAGGAAGGGCAATGGAAAGCTTCTGGAGGAGCGCCAGGGTCCAGGACCACCCTGGCTGGCCTGCAGGCATCAAGTTGGCCTGCGTGCTGTCGCTGGTGTGGCTCCACAGTCCTTCCTCTAGGGTTTCAAGCCCTTGTACATATTCAGGTGTTTTACCTGGAAAGGGTGGGGACAGTTCAGCAGCAGCTGGCCTGGGGCTCAACTCACGTTTACTCACAGATGCCTCGGCACGGTCCCCCAGCTTTGCAATGAGGACGCTCCTTGCATGGGGGGTGGGTTGCTGGCTGTATGGGAGAGGCTTCCCCACCTCTGACCAATTTCAGAATTGTTTACCGCTGGAGCAAGTGCCGTGATAGGGTTTTCCTCTGTATAACTCGTGGGTTCACTTTTTTTTTCTTTTATCGTTCAAGTTAGATTTTATTCCTCTTTTATGTATTTATAGATATAAGCATGGAAATAATTCATTCCTATAAATACATCTGTGTGACGGGAAGAACTTTTTTCTGTTTTATTTTTAAATTTTATTTTTTAAAATTTTGAAATTTAATTTTATTTATTTTTTTTATACAGCACGTTATTATTAGTTATGTACTTTATGCATATATATGTATTCAGGTCAATCCCAAACTCCCAACTCATCCCACCACCACCACCCCGTGGCTTCCCACACTTGGTGTCCATACGTTTGTTCTCTACCTTTGTGTCTCTATTTCTTCCCTGCAAACCAGTTCATCTGTACCATTTTTTAGGCTCCACATTAATGCATTAATATACAATATTTGTTTTCCTCTTTCTGACTTACTTCATTCTGTATGACAGTCTCTCGATCCATCGATGTCTCTACAAATGACCCAGTTTCATTCCTTTATATGGCCGAGTAATATTCCATTTTATATATGTACTACATCTTTATCCATTCATCTGTCTGTGGGCATTTAGGTTGCTTCCATTACCTGGCTATTGTAAATAGTGCTGCAATGAACATTGTGGTGAATATGCCTTTTAGATTTACGGTTTTCTCTGGGTATATACCCAGAAGTGGGATTGCTGGATCAGATGGTAATTCTATTTCTAGTTTTTTTAAGGAAACTCCATACTGTTCTCCATAGTGACTGTATCAATTTACATTCCCACCAATAGTGGAAGAGGGCTCCTTTTGTCCACACCCTCCCCAGAATTTGTTGTTTGTAGATTTTCTGATGATGCCGATTCTAACGGGTGTGAGGTGATACCTCATTGTAGATTTATTTGCATTTCTCTAATAATTAGTGCTGTTGAGCAGCTTTTCATGTGCGTCTTGGCCATCTCTGTGTCTCCTTTGAAGAAACGTCTCTTTAGATCTTCTGCCCATTTTTGTATTGGGTTGTTTGTTTTTTAATATTAAGCTGCATGAGCTGTTTATATATATTGGAGATTAAACCTCTGTCCATTGATTCGTGTGCAACGATTTTCGCCCATTCTGAGGGATGCCTTTTTCCATTCCCGTGTTTTTTAACAACAAAGGAAAGAAAGGAAAAGAAGCAGAACACTAATGTGCGTAAAATATGCCTTTTGAAACGGTCGTTTTGAAATATGGACGTCCTTTGAATTTTTTGGTCGATATGTGACCCCAGGATTTGTTTTCAGGGCAGGTGTCATTTACAGGCCTGCAATGATTTTGAATATCAACTGACCATTAGCGCTGGGATTAAAGCTGCTGTTGTGTGAAACGGCCACAAGGTGGCAGCAGTTCACCCTTACCAAATCTGGTTACTAGGGCAAGAGAGCCTCAGTGGAAGTGGTGTTCTAGATTGGAGTTTAGAATGGAATGTGCCAGGAGAAAGCCCCTCACGTTTGTCTCACTACTTCTTGTTCGTGTTTTTAATTTAATTTTTTATTTTTTATTACAGCAAGTTTGATTACAATGTTTGGCTTCTTGTAGGTGTGGAAGATGTGGTTCTTTTACACATATACAGATGACTGTTCTTCCTGGGATCCTTTTCCCATGTACGTTATGACAGAATGTTGAGTAGTCCTCTCTTGGTATTCTGTAGGTCTTTGGTGATTATATATGTCACCTGTGTTTGTATATGTCTGTTAACCCCGATATCGTAATGAAACCAATCCTCACACCTTTCCATTGGTGAACCATAAGTTTGTTTAATGAATCTGTGATTGCCCTTCTCCGTGGAAATATCTGCCCTGGTATCCATTTTTAGGTAACACCTATAAGTGATATGATATGATATGTGTCTTTCACTTTCTGACTTACTACAAGTCACGTGATTACTTCTAGACTCATCTACGGTGCGGCAAATGGCATTGTGTCCTTTTTTTCCTTGGCATCTCTTCTGCCTTAGCGGGGTCCATTTTCAACAATGTGATTCCCTGAGGGTTGTGGATTAGCTGACCTGGGCAGCCTTACCCTGCCGGCCCGCCCTCCCCAGCTGTGCCTCGTTGAGGTCAATATAAACAGAGCTCCAGGCAGCAATAGCCCCTGAAGCTGTGCCTGACTCCATATTCTCTGCCCCGTCAGCAGCCTCGGGGCTGTGCTGGTGGGAAGGAGTGAGGGGCCACAGCTTCGTGGGTGGCCCGGTGTGAGTGGGGTTCTGCTGGCCTTTCTGCAGGAGTTGCCAGGCTGCCACCTGTAAAGAAGAGGATGTGTCACCCATACCTTCCGCTGGAATTTCACTCCGGACATAGGTGAGGATGGAAAAAAGCAGTGGGGGCCGGGACAGGAGGGGTATGTCAGGAAGGGCAATGGAAAGCTTCTGGAGGAGCGCCAGGGTCCAGGACCACCCTGGCTGGCCTGCAGGCACCAAGTTGGCCTGCGTGCTGTCGCTGGTGTGGCTCCAAAGTCCTTCCTCTAGGGTTTCAAGCCCTTGTACATATTCAGGTGTTTTACCTGGAAAGGGTGGGGACAGTTCAGCAGCAGCTGGCCTGGGGCTCAACTCACGTTTACTCACAGATGCCTCGGCACGGACCCCCAGCTTTGCAATGAGGACGCTCCTTGCATGGGGGGTGGGTTGCTGGCTGTATGGGAGAGGCTTCCCCACCTCTGACCAATTTCAGAATTGTTTACCGCTGGAGCAAGTGCCGTGATAGGGTTTTCCTCTGTAAAACTCGTGGGTTCACTTTTTTCTTCTTTTATCGTTCAAGTTAGATTTTATTCCTCTTTTATGTATTTATAGATATAAGCATGGAAATAATTCATTCCTATAAATACATCTGTGTGACGGGAAGAACTTTTTTCTGTTTTATTTTTAAATTTTATTTTTTAAAATTTTGAAATTTAATTTTATTTATTTTTTTTATACAGCACGTTATTATTAATGTATTTTATGCATATACATGTATACAGGTCAATCCCAAACTCCCAACTCATCCCACCACCACCACCCCATAGCTTCCCACACTTGGTGTCCATACGTTTGTTCTCTACCTCTATGTCTCTATTTCTTCCCTGCAAACCAGTTCATCTGCACCATTTTTAGGCTCCACATATATGCATTAATAGACAATATTTGTTTTCCGCTTTCTGACTTACTTCATTCTGTATGACAGTCTCTCGATCCATCGATGTCTCTACAAATGACCCAGTTTCATTCCTTTTTATGGCCGAGTAATATTCCATTTTATATATGTACCACATCTTTATCCATTCATCTGTCTGTGGGCATTTAGGTTGCTTCCATTACCTGGCTATTGTAAATAGTGCTGCAACGAACATTTTGGTGAATGTGCCTTTTTGAAATACGGTTTTCTCTGGGTATATGCCCAGAAGTGGGATTGCTGGATCAGATGGTAATTCTATTTCTAATTTTTTTAAGGAAACTCCATACTGTTCTCCATAGTGACTGTATGAATTTACATTCCCACCAATAGTGGAAGAGGGCTCCTTTTGTCCACACCCTCCCCAGAATTGGTTGTTTGTAGATTTTCTGATGATGCCGATTCTAACAGGTGTGAGGTGATACCTCATTGTAGTTTTGATTTGCATTTCTCTAATAATTAGTGCTGTTGAGCAGGTTTTCATGTGCCTCTTGGCCATCTCTGTGTCTCCTTTGAAGAAACGTCTCTTTAGATCTTCTGCCCATTTTTTTTTGGGTTGTTTGTTTTTTTAATATTAAGCTGCATGAGCTGTTTATATATATTGGAGATTAAACCTCTGTCCATTGATTCGTCTGCAACGATTTTCGCCCATTCTGAGGGATGCCTTTTTCCATTCCCGTGTTTTTTAACAACAAAGGAAAGAAAGGAAAAGAAGCAGAACACTAATGTGCGTAAAATATGCCTTTTGAAACGGTCGTTTTGAAATATGGACGTCCTTTGAATTTTTTGGTCGATATGTGACCCCAGGATTTGTTTTCAGGGCAGGTGTCATTTACAGGCCTGCAATGATTTTGAATATCAACTGACCATTAGCGCTGGGATTAAAGCTGCTGTTGTGTGAAACGGCCACAAGGTGGCAGCAGTTCACCCTTACCAAATCTGGTTACTAGGGCAAGAGAGCCTCAGTGGAAGTGGTGTTCTAGATTGGAGTTTAGAATGGAATGTGCCAGGAGAAAGCCCCTCACGTTTGTCTCACTACTTCTTGTTCGTGTTTTTAATTTAATTTTTTATTTTTTATTACAGCAAGTTTGATTACAATGTTTGGCTTCTTGTAGGTGTGGAAGATGTGGTTCTTTTACACATATACAGATGACTGTTCTTCCTGGGATCCTTTTCCCATGTACGTTATGACAGAATGTTGAGTAGTCCTCTCTTGGTATTCTGTAGGTCTTTGGTGATTATATATGTCACCTGTGTTTGTATATGTCTGTTAACCCCGATATCGTAATGAAACCAATCCTCACACCTTTCCATTGGTGAACCATAAGTTTGTTTAATGAATCTGTGATTGCCCTTCTCCGTGGAAATATCTGCCCTGGTATCCATTTTTAGGTAACACCTATAAGTGATATGATATGATATGTGTCTTTCACTTTCTGACTTACTACAAGTCACGTGATTACTTCTAGACTCATCTACGGTGCGGCAAATGGCATTGTGTCCTTTTTTTCCTTGGCATCTCTTCTGCCTTAGCGGGGTCCATTTTCAACAATGTGATTCCCTGAGGGTTGTGGATTAGCTGACCTGGGCAGCCTTACCCTGCCGGCCCGCCCTCCCCAGCTGTGCCTCGTTGAGGTCAATATAAACAGAGCTCCAGGCAGCAATAGCCCCTGAAGCTGTGCCTGACTCCATATTCTCTGCCCCGTCAGAAGCCTCGGGGCTGTGCTGGTGGGAAGGAGTGAGGGGCCACAGCTTCGTGGGTGGCCCGGTGTGAGTGGGGTTCTGCTGGCCTTTCTGCAGGAGTTGCCAGGCTGCCACCTGTAAAGAAGAGGATGTGTCACCCATACCTTCGGCTGGAATTTCTCTCCGGACAGAGGTGAGGAAGGAAAAAAGCAGTGGGGGCCGGGACAGGAGGGGTATCTCAGGAAGGGCAATGGAAAGCTTCTGGAAGAGCGCCAGGGTCCAGGACCACCCTGGCTGGCCTGCAGGCACCAAGTTGGCCTGCGTGCTGTCGCTGGTGTGGCTCCAAAGTCCTTCCTCTAGGGTTTCAAGCCCTTGTACATATTCAGGTGTTTTACCTGGAAAGGGTGGGGACAGTTCAGCAGCAGCTGGCCTGGGGCTCAACTCACGTTTACTCACAGATGCCTTGGCACGGTCCCCCAGCTTTGCAATGAGGACAATCCTTGCGTGGGGGGTGGGTTGCTGGCTGTATGGGAGAGGCTTCCCCACCTCTGACCAATTTCAGAATTGTTTAACGCTGGAGCAAGTGCCGTGATAGGGTTTTCCTCTGTATAACTCGTGGGTTCACTTTTTTCTTCTTTTATCGTTCAAGTTAGATTTTATTCCTCTTTTATGTATTTATAGATATAAGCATGGAAATAATTCATTCCTATAAATACATCTGTGTGACGGGAAGAACTTTTTTCTGTATTATTTTTAAATTTTATTTTTTAAAATTTTGAAATTTAATTTTATTTATTTTTTTCTACAGCACGTTATTATTAATGTATTTTATGCATATACATGTATACAGGTCAATCCCAAACTCGCAACTCATCCCACCACCACCACCCCATAGCTTCCCACACTTGGTGTCCATACGTTTTTTCTCTACCTCTATGTCTCTATTTCTTCCCTGCAAACCAGTTCATCTGTACCATTTTTAGGCTCCACATATATGCATTAATATACAATATTTGTTTTCCGCTTTCTGACTTACTTCATTCTGTATGACAGTCTCTCGATCCATCGATGTCTCTACAAATGACCCAGTTTCATTCCTTTTTATGGCCGAGTAATATTCCATTTTATATATGTACTACATCTTTATCCATTCATCTGTCTGTGGGCATTTAGGTTGCTTCCATTACCTGGCTATTGTAAATAGGGCTGCAACGAACATTGTGGTGAATGTGCCTTTTTGAAATACGGTTTTCTCTGGGTATATGCCCAGAAGTGGGATTGCTGGATCAGATGGAAATTCTATTTCTAATTTTTTTAAGGAAACTCCATACTGTTCTCCATAGTGACTGTATCAATTTACATTCCCACCAATAGTGGAAGAGGGCTCCTTTTGTCCACACCCTCCCCAGAATTGGTTGTTTGTAGATTTTCTGATGATGCCGATTCTAACAGGTGTGAGGTGATACCTCATTGTAGTTTTGATTTGCATTTCTCTAATAATTAGTGCTGTTGAGCAGGTTTTCATGTGCGTCTTGGCCATCTCTGTGTCTCCTTTGAAGAAACGTCTCTTTAGATCTTCTGCCCATTTTTTTTGGGTTGTTTGTTTTTTTAATATTAAGCTGCATGAGCTGATTATATATATTGGAGATTAAACCTCTGTCCATTGATTCGTCTGCAACGATTTTCGACCATTCTGAGGGATGCCTTTTTCCATTCCCGTGTTTTTTAACAACAAAGGAAAGAAAGGAAAAGAAGCAGAACACTAATGTGCGTAAAATATGCCTTTTGAAACGGTCGTTTTGAAATATGGACGTCCTTTGAATTTTTTGGTCGATATGTGACCCCAGGATTTGTTTTCAGGGCAGGTGTCATTTACAGGCCTGCAATGATTTTGAATATCAACTGACCATTAGCGCTGGGATTAAAGCTGCTGTTGTGTGAAACGGCCACAAGGTGGCAGCAGTTCACCCTTACCAAATCTGGTTACTAGGGCAAGAGAGCCTCAGTGGAAGTGGTGATCTAGATTGGAGTTTAGAATGAAATGTGCCAGGAGAAAGCCCCTCACGTTTGTCTCACTACTTCTTGTTCGTGTTTTTAATTTAATTTTTTATTTTTTATTACAGCAAGTTTGATTACAATGTTTGGCTTGTTGTAGGTGTGGAAGATGTGGTTCTTTTACACATATACAGATGACTGTTCTTCCTGGGATCCTTTTCCCATGTACGTTATGACAGAATGTTGAGTAGTCCTCTCTTGGTATTCTGTAGGTCTTTGGTGATTATATATGTCACCTGTGTTTGTATATGTCTGTTAACCCCGATATCGTAATGAAACCAATCCTCACACCTTTCCATTGGTGAACCATAAGTTTGCTTAATGAATCTGTGATTGCCCTTCTCCGTGGAAATATCTGCCCTGGTATCCATTTTTAGGTAACACCTATAAGTGATATGATATTATATGTGTCTTTCACTTTCTGACTTACTACAAGTCACGTGATTACTTCTAGACTCATCTACGGTGCTGCAAATGGCATTGTGTCCTTTTTTTCCTTGGCATCTCTTCTGCCTTAGCGGGGTACATTTTCAACAATGTGATTCCCTGAGGGTTGTGGATTAGCTGACCTGGGCAGCCTTACCCTGCCGGCCCGCCCTCCCCAGCTGTGCCTCGTTGAGGTCAATATAAACAGAGCTCCAGGCAGCAATAGCCCCTGAAGCTGTGCCTGACTCCATATCCTCTGCCCCGTCAGCAGTCTCGGGGCTGTGCTGGTGGGAGGGAGTGAGGGGCCACAGCTTTGTGGGTGGCCCGGTGTGAGTGGGGTTCTGCTGGCCTTTCTGCAGGAGTTGCCAGGCTGCCGCCTGTAAAGAAGAGGATGTGTCACCCATACCTTGCGCTGGAATTTCTCTCCGGACAGAGGTGATGAAGGAAAAAAGCAGTGGGGGCCGGGACAAGAGGGTTATCTCAGGCAGGGCAATTGAAAGCTTCTGGAAGAGCGCCAGGGTGCAGGAACACCCTGGCTGGCCTGCAGGCACCAAGTTGGCCTGCGTGCTGTCGCTGGTGTGGCTCCACGGTCCTTCCTCTAGGCTTTCAAGCCCTTGTACATATTCAGGTGTTTTACCTGGAAAGGGTGGGGACAGTTCAGCAGCAGCTGGCCTGGGGCTCAGCTCACGTTTACTCACAGATGCCTCGGCACGGACCCCCAGCTTTGCAATGAGGACGCACCTTGCATGGGGGGTGGGTTGCTGGCTGTATGGGAGATGGTTCCCCACCTCTGACCAATTTCAGAATTGTTTACCGCTGGAGCAAGTGCCGTGATAGGGTTTTCCTCTGTATAACTCGTGGGTTCACTTCTTTTTTCTTTTATCGTTCAAGTTAGATTTTATTCCTCTTTTATGTATTTATAGATATAAGCATGGAAATAATTCATTCCTATAAATACATCTGTGTGACGGGAAGAACTTTTTTCTGTTTTATTTTTAAATTTTATTTTTTAAAATTTTGAAATTTAATTTTATTTATTTTTTTTATACAGCACGTTATTATTAGTTATGTACTTTATGCATATATATGTATTCAGGTCAATCCCAAACTCCCAACTCATCCCACCA
The DNA here is from genome assembly GCF_964341445.2 of Mesoplodon mirus. Lineage (NCBI taxonomy): Eukaryota > Metazoa > Chordata > Mammalia > Artiodactyla > Ziphiidae > Mesoplodon > Mesoplodon mirus. Next base: position 503,857 of record NW_028295549.1, read on the forward strand.
CCACCACCCCGTGGCTTCCCACACTTGGTGTCCATACGTTTGTTCTCTACCTTTGTGTCTCTATTTCTTCCCTGCAAACCAGTTCATCTGTACCATTTTTTAGGCTCCACATTAATGCATTAATATACAATATTTGTTTTCCTCTTTCTGACTTACTTCATTCTGTATGACAGTCTCTCGATCCATCGATGTCTCTACAAATGACCCAGTTTCATTCCTTTTTATGGGTGAGTAATATTCCATTTTATATATGTACCACATCTTTATCCATTCATCTGTCTGTGGGCATTTAGGTTGCTTCCATTACCTGGCTATTGTAAATAGTGCTGCAATGAACATTGTGGTGAATATGCCTTTTAGATTTACGGTTTTCTCTGGGTATATACCCAGAAGTGGGATTGCTGGATCAGATGGTAATTCTATTTCTAGTTTTATTAGGAAACTCCATACTGTTCTCCATAGTGACTGTATCAATTTACATTCCCACCAATAGTGGAAGAGGGCTCCTTTTGTCCACACCCTCCCCAGAATTTGTTGTTTGTAGATTTTCTGATGATGCCGATTCTAACGGGTGTGAGGTGATACCTCATTGTAGTTTTTATTTGCATTTCTCTAATAATTAGTGCTGTTGAGCAGCTTTTCATGTGCGTCTTGGCCATCTCTGTGTCTCCTTTGAAGAAACGTCTCTTTAGATCTTCTGCCCATTTTTGTATTGGGTTGTTTGTTTTTTAATATTAAGCTGCATGAGCTGTTTATATATATTGGAGATTAAACCTCTGTCCATTGATTCGTGTGCAACGATTTTCGCCCATTCTGAGGGATGCCTTTTTCCATTCCCGTGTTTTTTAACAAAAAAGGAAAGAAAGGAAAAGAAGCAGAACACTAATGTGCGTAAAATATGCCTTTTGAAACGGTCGTTTTGAAATATGGACGTCCTTTGAATTTTTTGGTCGATATGTGACCCCAGGATTTGTTTTCAGGGCACGTGTCATTTACAGGCCTGCAATGATTTTGAATATCAACTGACCATTAGCGCTGGGATTAAAGCTGCTGTTGTGTGAAACGGCCACAAGGTGGCAGCAGTTCTCCCTTACCAAATCTGGTTACTAGGGCAAGAGAGCCTCAGTGGAAGTGGTGTTCTAGATTGGAGTTTAGAATGGAATGTGCCAGGAGAAAGCCCCTCACGTTTGTCTCACTACTTCTTGTTCGTGTTTTTAATTTAATTTTTTATTTTTTATTACAGCAAGTTTGATTACAATGTTTGGCTTCTTGTAGGTGTGGAAGATGTGGTTCTTTTACACATATACAGATGACTGTTCTTCCTGGGATCCTTTTCCCATGTACGTTATGACAGAATGTTGAGTAGTCCTCTCTTGGTATTCTGTAGGTCTTTGGTGATTATATATGTCACCTGTGTTTGTATATGTCTGTTAACCCCGATATCGTAATGAAACCAATCCTCACACCTTTCCATTGGTGAACCATAAGTTTGCTTAATGAATCTGTGATTGCCCTTCTCCGTGGAAATATCTGCCCTGGTATCCATTTTTAGGTAACACCTATAAGTGATATGATATGATATGTGTCTTTCACTTTCTGACTTACTACAAGTCACGTGATTACTTCTAGACTCATCTACGGTGCGGCAAATGGCATTGTGTCCTTTTTTTCCTTGGCATCTCTTCTGCCTTAGCGGGGTCCATTTTCAACAATGTGATTCCCTGAGGGTTGTGGATTAGCTGACCTGGGCAGCCTTACCCTGCCGGCCCGCCCTCCCCAGGTGTGCCTCGTTGAGGTCAATATAAACAGAGCTCCAGGCAGCAATAGCCCCTGAAGCTGTGCCTGACTCCATATTCTCTGCCCCGTCAGCAGCCTCGGGGCTGTGCTGGTGGGAAGGAGTGAGGGGCCACAGCTTCGTGGGTGGCCCGGTGTGAGTGGGGTTCTGCTGGCCTTTCTGCAGGAGTTGCCAGGCTGCCACCTGTAAAGAAGAGGATGTGTCACCCATACCTTCCGCTGGAATTTCTCTCCGGACACAGGTGAGGAAGGAAAAAAGCAGTGGGGGCCGGGACAGGAGGGGTATCTCAGGAAGGGCAATGGAAAGCTTCTGGAAGAGCGCCAGGGTCCAGGACCACCCTGGCTGGCCTGCATGCACCAAGTTGGCCTGCGTGCTGTCGCTGGTGTGGCTCCAAAGTCCTTCCTCTAGGGTTTCAAGCCCTTGTACATATTCAGGTGTTTTACCTGGAAAGGGTGGGGACAGTTCAGCAGCAGCTGGCCTGGGGCTCAACTCACGTTTACTCACAGATGCCTTGGCACGGTCCCCCAGCTTTGCAATGAGGACGCTCCTTGCGTGGGGGGTGGGTTGCTGGCTGTATGGGAGAGACTTCCCCACCTCTGACCAATTTCAGAATTGTTTACCGCTGGAGCAAGTGTCCAGATAGTGTTTTCCTCTGTATAAATGGTAGGTTCAGGTTTTTTTTTTCTTTTATGTTTCAAGTTAGATTTTATTCCTCTTTTATGTATTTATAGATATAAGCATGGAAATAATTCATTCCTATAAATACATCTGTGAGACGGGAAGAACTTTTTTCTCTTTTATTTTTAAATTTTATTGTTTAGAATTTTGACATTAATTAATTTATTTTTTTATACAGCAGGTTATTATTAGTTATGTATTTTATGCATATAAATGTATACAGGTCAATCCCAATCTCCCAACTCATCCCACCACCACCACCCCATGGCTTCCCACACTTGGTGTCCATACGTTTGTTCTCTACCTCTGTGTCTCTATTTCTTCGCTGCAAACCAGTTCATCTGTACCATTTTTTAGGTTCCACATATATGCCTTAATATACAGTATTTGGTTTCCTCTTTCTGACTTCATTCTGTATGACAGTCTCTTGATCCATCGATGTCTCTACAAATGACCCAATTTCATTCCTTTTTATGGCCGAGTAATATTTCATTTTATATATGTACCACATCTTTATCCATTCATCTGTCTGTGGGCATTTAGGTTGCTTCCATTACCTGGCTATTGTAAATAGTGCGACAATGAACATTGTGGTGAATGTGCCTTTTTGATTTACGGTTTTCTCTGGGTATATGCCCAGAAGTGGGATTGCTGGATCAGATGGTAATTCTATTTCTAGTTTTTTTAAGGAAACTCCATACTGTTCTCCATAGTGACTGTATCAATTTACATTCCCACCAATAGTGGAAGAGGGCTCCTTTTGTCCACACCCTCCCCAGAATTGGTTGTTTGTAGATTTTCTGATGATGCCGATTCTAACGGGTGTGAGGTGATACCTCATTGTAGTTTTGATTTGCATTTCTCTAATAATTAGTGCTGTTGAGCAGCTTTTCATGTGCGTCTTGGCCATCTCTGTTTCTCCTGTGAAGAAACATCTCTTTAGATCTTCTGCCCATTTTTGTATTGGGTTGTTTGTTTTTTTAATATTAAGCTGCATGAGCTGTTTATATATATTGGACATTAAACCTCTGTCCATTGATTCGTTTGCAACGATTTTTGCCCATTCTGAGGGATGCCTTTTTCCATTCCCGTTGTTTTTTAACAAAAAAGGAAAGAATGGAAAAGAAGCAGAACACTAATGTGCGTAAAATATGCCTTTTGAAACGGTCGTTTTGAAATATGGACGTCCTTTGAATTTTTTGGTCGATATGTGACCCCAGGATTTGTTTTCAGGACAGGTGTCATTCACAGGCCTGCAATGATTTTGAATATCAACTGACCATTAGCGCTGGGATTAAAGCTGCTGTTGTGTGCAACGGCCACCAGGTGGCAGCAGTTCACCCTTACCAAATCTGGTTAATAGGGCAAGAGAGCCTCAGTGGAAGTGGTGTTCTAGATTGGAATTTAGAATGGAATGTGCCAGGAGAAAGCCCCTCAAGTTTGTCTCACTACTTCTTGTTCGTGTTTTTAATTTAATTTTTTTATTTTTTATTACAGCAAGTTTGATTACAATGTTTGGCTTGTTGTAGGTGTGCAAGATGTGGTTCTTTTACACATATACAGATGTCTGATCTTCCTGGGCTCCTTTTCCCATGTACGTTATGACAGAATGTTGAGTAGTCCTCTCTTGGTATTCTGTAGGTCTTTGGTGATTATATATGTCACCTGTGTTTGTATATGTCTGTTATCCCCTATATCGTAATGAAACCAATCCTCACACCTTTCCATTCGTGAACCATAAGTTTGTTTAATGAATCTGTGATTGCCCTTCTCCGTGGAAATATCTGCCCTGGTATCCATTTTTAGGTAACACCTATAAGTGATATGATATGGTATGTGTCTTTCACTTTCTGACTTACTACAAGTCACGTGATTACTTCTAGACTCATGTACGGTGCTGCAAATGGCATTGTGTCCTTTTTTCCCTTGGCTTCTCTTCTGCCTTAGCGGGGTCCATTTTCAACAATGTGATTCCCTGAGGGTTGTGGATTAGCTGACCTGGGCAGCCTTACCCTGCCGGCCCGCCCTCCCCTGGTGTGACTCGTCAGGCTATATGCTGACACACCGGTCAGTGCCAGCGTATGCGCCAGGAGTAGGCTATGGCTTGGGGTAAGCTGTAGGGCTGGTGGTGGGTTTCCGTTCCGGACTAGGGTTAGGGTTAGGGAACGGCAAGGCTTAGGGCACAGGTGAGTGTACGGAAACGTGTGAGGGTCCGGCTACGTGCTGACGCACGGGTCAGTGCCAGCGTATGGGCCAGGAGTAGGCTACGGCATAGGGTAAGGTTTAGGGCTGGTGGTGGGTTTCCGTGACGGGCTAGGGTTAGGGTTAGGGAACGGCAAGTATTAGGGCACACGTGATGGTACGGAAACGTGGGAGGGTCAGGCTACGTGCTGACGCACGGCTCAGTGCCAGCGTACGGGCCAGGAGTAGGCTACAGCGTAGGGTAGAGTGTAGGGCTGGTGGTGGGTTTCCGTACGGGGCTATGGTTAGGATTAGGGAACGGCAAGGCTTAGGGCACAGGTGAGGGTAGAGTAATATGGGAGGGTCAGGCTATGTGCTGAAGCACAGGTCAGTGCCCGCGTACGGGCCAGGAGTAGGCTATGGCGTAGGGTAAGGTGTAGGGCTGGTGGTGGTTTTCCGTTCTGGGCTAGGGTTAGTGTTAGGGAAGGCCAAGGCTTAGGGCACAGGTGAGGGTACGGAAACGTGTGAGGGTCAGGGTACGTGTTGACGCACGGGTCAGTGCCAGCGTACGGGCCAGGAGTAGGCTACGGCGTAGGGTAAGGTGTAGGGCTGGTGGTGGGTATCCGTTCCGGGTTAGGGATAGGGTGAGGGTACCCCAAGGCTTAGGGCACAGGTGAGTGTACTGAAACGTGGGATGGTCAGGCAACGTGCTGACGCACGGGTCAGTGCCAGCGTACCAGCCAGGAGTAGGCTACGCCTTGGGGGTTAGTTGTAGGGCTGGTGGTGGGTTTCCGTTCCGGGCTAGGGTTAGTGTTAGGGAACGGCAAGGCTTGGGGCACTGGTGAGCGTACGGAAACGTGGGAGGGTCAGGCTATGTGCTGATGCATGGGTCAGTGCCAGCGTACCAGCCAGGAGTAGGCTACGCCTTGGGGGTTAGTTGTAGGGCTGGTGGTGGGTTTCCGTTCCAGGCTAGGGTTAGTGTTAGGGAACGGAAATTCTTAGGGCACTGCTGAGGGTACAGAAACGTGGGAGGGTCAGGCTACGTGCTGACGCACGCGTCAGTGCCAGCGTACGGGCCAGGAGTAGGCTATGGTTTGGGAAGTTTAGGTGTAGGGCTGGTTGTGGGTTTCCGTTCTGTACTAGGTTTAGTATTAGCGAACGGCAAGGCTTAGGGCACAGGTGAGGGTACGGAAATGTGGGAAGGTCACGCTGCGTTCTGACGCACAGGTCAGTGCCAGTAACGGGCGAGGGGTAGGCTACGGCGTACAGTAAGGTGTATAGCTGGTCGTGGGTTTCCGTTCCGGGCTAGGGTTAGGGTTAAGGAACCGCAAGGCTTAGTGCACAGGTGAGGGTACAGAAACGTGGAAGGGTCAGGCTACGTGCTGACGCACAGGTCAGTGCCAGCTTACGGGCCAGGAATAGGTTATGGCTTGGGGGTTAGTTGTAGGGCTGGTTGTGGGTTTTCATTCCGTACTAGGTTTAGGGTTAGGGAACGGCAAAACTTAGGGCACAGGTGAGGGTACGGAAATGTGGGAAGGTCAGGCTACGTGCTGACGCACAGGTCAGTGCCAGCTTACGGGCCAGGAGTATGCTACGGCGTAGGGTAAGGTGTAGGGCTGGTGGTAGTTTTCCGTCCCGGCCTAGGGTTAGGGTGAGGGAACTGAAAGGCTTAGGGCCCAGGTGATGGTACGGAAACGTGGGAAGGTGAGGCTACATGCTGACTCATGGGTCAGTGCCAGCGTACGGATCAGGAGTAGGCTACGGCTTGTGGGTAAGTTGTAGGGCTGGTGGTGGGTTTCCGTTCCGGGCTAGGGTTAGGGTTAGGGAACGGCAAGGCTTAGGGCACAGGTGAGGGTACAGAAACATGGGAGGGTCAGGCTACGTGCTGACGCACGGGTCAGTGCCCGCGCACGTGCCAGGAGTAGGCTACGGCGTTGGTTATGGTATAGGGCTGGTGGTGGGTTTCCGTTCCGGGCTAGGATTAGGGTTAGGGAACCGCAAGCCTTAGGGCACAGGTGATGGTACGGAAACGTGGGAGGGTCACGCTACGTGCTGACGCACGGGTCAGTGCCAGCGTCCGGGCCAGGAGTACGCTACGGCGTAGGGTAAGGTGTAGGGCTGGTGGTGGGTTTCCGTTCCTGGCTAGGGTTAGATTGAGGGAACGGCAAGGCTTAGGTCACAGGTGATGGTACGGAAACGTGTGACGGTCAGGCTACGTGCTGACTCATGGGTCAGTGCCAGGGTACGGGCCAGGAGTAGGCTATGGCTTGGGGGTAAGCTGTAGGGCTGGTGGTGGGTTTCCGTTCCGGGCTAGGGTTAGGGTTAGGGGACGGCAAGGCTTAGGGCACAGGTGACCTTACGGTAACGTGGGAAGGTCAGGCTACGTGCTGACGCACAGGTCAGTGCCAGCGTACCGGCCAGGAGTAGGCTACGGCTTGGTGGTTAGGTGTAGGGCTGGTGGTGGGTTTCCGTTCCGGGCTAGGGTTAGTGTTATGGAACGGCAAGGCTTAGGGCACAGGTGACGTTACGGTAACGTGGGAAGGTCAGGCTACGTGCTGACGCACAGGTCAGTGCCAGCGTACGGGCCAGGAGTAGGCTACGGCTTGGTGGTAAGGTGTAGGGCTGGTGGTGGGTTTCCGTTCCGGGCTAGGGTTAGGGTTAGGGAACGGCAAGGCTTAGGGCACAGGTGAGGGTACGGAAACGTCGGAGGGTCAGGCTACGTGCTGACGCACGTGTCAGTGCCAGCGTACGGGCAAGGAGTACGCTACGGCATAGGGTAAGGTGTACGGCTTGTGGAGGGTTTCAGTTCCGGCCTAGGGTTAGGGTTAGGGAACGGCAAGGCTTAGGGCACAGGTGAGGGTATGGAAACGTGGGAAGTTCAGGATACGTGCTGACGCACTGGTCAGTGCCAGCGTACGGGCCAGGAGTAGGCTACGGCGTGGGGTAAGTTGTAGGGCTGGTGGTGGGTTTCCGTTCCGGGCTAGGGTTAGGGTGAGGGAACTGCAAGGCTTAGGGCACAGGTGAGGGTACGGAAACGTGGGAGGGTCAGGCTACGTGCTGATTCACGGGTCAGTGCCAGCGTACGGGCCAGGATTAGGCTACGGCGTAGGATATGGTGTAGGGCTGGTGGTAGTTTTCCGTTCCAGGCTAGGGTTAGGGTTAGGGAACGGAAAGGCTTAGGGCACAGGTGAGGGTACGGAAACGTGGGAGAGTCAGGCTACGTGCTGACGCACAGGTCAGTGCCAGCGTACGGACCAGGATTAGGTTATGGCTTGGGGTAAGGTGTAGGGCTGGTGGTGGGTTTCCGCTCAGGGCTAGGGTTAGGGTTAGGGAACTGCAAGGCTTAGGGCACAGGTGAGGGTACGGAAACGTCGGAGGGTCAGGCTATGTGCTGACGCACGTGTCAGTGCCAGCGTACGGGCAAGGAGTAGGCTACGGCATAGGGTAAGGTGTACGGCTGGTGGTGGGTTTCAGTTCCAGGCTAGGGTTAGGGTTAGGGAACGGAAAGGCTTAGGGCACAGGTGAGGGTACGGAAACGTGGGAGGTTCAGGATACGTGCTGACGCACGGGTCAGTGCCAGCGTACGGGCCAGGAGTAGGCTACGGCGTAGGGTAAGGTGTAGGGCTGGTGGTGGGTTTCCCTTCAGGGCTAGGGTTAGGGTTAGGGAACGGCAAGGCTTAGGGCACATGTGAGGCTATGGAAACGTGGGTGGGTCAGGCTACGTGCTGATGCACGGGTCAGTGCCAGCATACGGGCCAGGAGTAGGCTACGGCGTAGGTTTATGTGTAGGGCTGGGGGTGGGTTTCTGTTCAGGGCTAGGGTTAGGGTTAGGGAACGGCAAGGCTTAGCGCACAGGTGAGGGTACGGAAACGTGGGAATGTAAGGCTACGTGCTGACGCACAGGTCAGTGCCAGCGTACGGGCCAGGAGTAGGCTACGGCGTAGGGTAAGGTGTAGGGCTTGTGGTGGGTTTCCGTTCCGGGCTAGGGTTAGGGTGAGGGAACTGCAAGGCTTAGGGCATAGGTGAGGGTACGGAAATGTGGGAGGGTCAGGCTACGTGCTGATTCACGGGTCAGTGCCAGCGTACGGGCCAGCATTATGCTACGGCGAACGGTATGGTGTAGGGCTGGTGGTGGGTTTCCGTTCCGGACTAGGGTTAGGAAAAGGGAACAGCATGCCTTAGGGCACAGGTGAGGGTACGGAACCGTGGGAGGGTCAGGCTACGTGCTGACGCACGGGTCAATGCCAGCGTACCGGCCAGGAGAAGGCTACGGCTTGGTGGTTAGGTGTAGGGCTGATGGTGTGTTTCCGTTCCAGGGTAGGGATAGTGTTAGGGAACAGCAAGTCTTAATGCACAGGAGAGGGTACGGAAACGTGGGAGGGTCAGGCTACGTGCTGACGCACTGGTCAGTGCCAGCATACGGGCCAGGAGTAGGCTACGGCTTAGGGGTTAGGTGTAGGGCTTGTGGTGTGTTTCCGTTCCGTACTAGCTTTAGGGTTAGGGAACGGCAAGGCTTAGGGCACAGGTTAGGGTACGGTAATGTGGGAAGTTCAGGCTATGTGCTGACGCACAGTTCATTGCCAGCGTATGGACCAGGAGTAGGCTACGGCTTGGGGGTAAGGTTTAGGGCTGGTGGTGGGTTTCCGTTCCGGGCTAGGGTTAGGGTTAGGGAACGGCAAGGCTTAGGGCACAGGTGATGGTACGGAAACGTGGGAGTGTCAGGCTACGTGCTTATGAAAGGGTCAGTGCCTGCGTACGGGCCAGGAATAGGCTACGGCGTAGGGAAAGGTGTAGGGCTGGTGGTGGGTTTCCGTTCCGGGCTAGGGTTAGGGTTAGGGAATGGGAAGGCTTAGGGCACAGGTGAGGGTACGGAAACGTGAGAGGGTCAGGCTACATGATGACGCATGGGTCAGTGCCAGCGTACGGGCCAGGAGTAGGCTACGGTGTAGCGTATGGTGTAGGGCTGGTGGTGGGTTTCCGTTACGGACTAGGGTTAGGGTTAGGGAACAAGAAGGCTTAGTGCACAGGTGAGGGTACGGAAAAGTGTGAGGGTCAGGCTACGTGCTGACGCACTGGTCAGTGCCAGCGTACGGGCCAGGAGTAGGATACGGCGTAGGGTAAGGTGTAGGGCTGGTGGTGGGTTTCCGTTCGGGGCTAGTGTTAGGGTTAGGGAACGGCAAGGCTTAGGGCACAGGTGAGGGTACGGAAACGTGGGAGGGTCAGGCTACTTGCTGACGCACGGGTCAGTGCCAGCGTATGGGCCAGAAGTAGGCTACGGCTTTGGTGTAAGTTGTAGGCCTGGTGGTCGGTTTCCATTCCGGGCGAGGGTTAGGGTTAGTGAACGGCAAGTCTTAGGGCAGAGGTGAGGTTACGGAAACGTGGGAGGTTCAGGCTACGTGCTGATGCACAAGTCAGTGCCAGCGTACCGGCCAGGAGTAGGCTACGGCTTGGGGGTTAGGTGTAGGGCTGGTGGTGTGTTTCCGTTCCGGGCTAGGGTTAGTGTTAGGGAACAGGAGGGCTTAGGGCATAGGTGAGTGTACAGAAACCTGGGAGTGTCAGGCTACGTGCTGACGCACGGTTCAGTGCCAGTGTACGGGCCAGGAGTATGCTATGGCTTGGGGGTTAGGTGTAGGGCTTGTGGTGTGTTTCCGTCCCTTACTAGGGTTAGGGTTAGGGAACGGCAAGGCTTAGGGTACAGGTGATGTTACGGTAACGTGGGAAGGTCAGGCTACGTGCTGACGCACAGGTCAGTGCCAGCGTACGGGCCAGGAGTAGGCTACGGCTTGGTGGTTAGGTGTAGGGCTGGTGGTGGGTTTCCGTTCCGGGCTAGGGTTAGAGTTAGGGAACGGCAAGGCTTAGGGCACAGGTGAGGGTACGGAATCGTGGGAGGGTCAGGCTACTTGCTGACGCACGGGTCAGTGCCAGCGTACGGGCCAGGAGTAGGCTATGGCTTGGGGGTTAGGTTTAGGGCTGGTGGTGTGTTTCCGTTCCGTACTAGGTTTAGGGTTAGGGAATGGCAAGGCTTAGGGAACAGGTGAGGGTACGGAATCGTGGGAGGGTCAGGCTACGTGGTGATGCAAGGGTCAGTGCCAGCGTACAGGGCAGTAGTAGCCTTCGTCGTAGGGTAAGGTGTATGGCTAGTGATGGGTTTCTGTTCCGGGCTAGGGTTAGGCATAGGGAACGGCAAGGCTTAGGGCACTTGTGAGGGTACGGAAACGAGGGAGGGTCAGGCTACGTGCTGACGCATTGTTCAGTGCCAGCGTACGGGCAAGGATTAGGCTACGGCTTGTGGTTTAGGTGTAGTGCTGGTGTTGGGTTTAGGTTCCGGGCTAGGGTTAGGGTTAGGGAACGGCAAAGCTTAGGGCACAGGTGAGGGTACGGAAACGTGGGAGGGTCAGGCTACGTGCTGATGCATGGGTCAGTGCCAGCGTACCGGCCAAGAGTAGGCTACGGCTAGGTGGTTAGGTGTAGGGCTGGTAGTGGGTTTCCGTTCCGGGCTAGGGTTAGGGTTCGGGAACGGCAAGGCTTAGGGCATAGGTGAGGGTACGGAAACGTGGGACGGTCAGGCTACATGCTGACGCACGGGTCAGTGCCAGCGTACCTGCCAGGAGTAGGCTATGGCTTTGGGGTAAGCTGTAGGGCTGGTGGTGGGTTTCCGTTCCTGGCTAGGGTTAGGTTGAGGGAACGGCAAAGCTTAGGTCACAGGTGATGGTACGGAAACGTGTGACGGTCAGGCTACGTGCTGACTCATGGGTCAGTGCCAGGGTACGGGCCAGGAGTAGGCTATGGCTTGGGGGTAAGCTGTAGGGCTGGTGGTGGGTTTCCGTTCGGTACTAGGTTTAGGGTTAGGGAATGGCAAGGCTTAGGGCACAGGTGAGGGTACGGAAACGTGGGAGGGTCAGGCTACGTGCTGACTCACGGGTCAGTGCCAGCGTACGGGCCAGGAGTAGGCTACGGCGTAGGGTATGGTGTAGGGCTGGTGGTGGTGTTCCATTCCGGGCTAGGGTTAGGGTTAGGGAACGGCAAGGCTTAGGGCACAGTTTAGGGTACGGAAACGAGGGAGGGTCAGGCTACGTGCTGATGCAAGGGTCAGTGCCAGCGTATAGGTCAGTAGTAGCCTTCGTCGTAGGGTAAGGTGTATGGCTAGTGGTGGGTTTCTGTTCCGGGCTAGGGTTAGGGTTAGGGAACGGCAAGGCTTAGGTCACAGGTGAGGGTACAGAAACTTGTGAGGGTCAGGCTACGTGCTGACGCACGGGTCAGTGCCAGCGTACGGGCAAGGAGTAGGCTACGGCATAGGGTAAGGTGTACGGCTGGTGGTGAGTTTCAGTTCCGGGCTAGGGTTAGGGTTAGGGAACGGAAAGGCTTAGGGCACAGGTGAGGGTACGGAAACGTGGGAGGTTCAGGATACGTGCTGACGCACGGGTCAGTGCCAGCGTACGGGCCAGGAGTAGGATACGGCGTAGGGTAAGGTGTAGGGCTGGTGGTGGGTTTCTGTTCCAGGCTAGGGTTAGGGTTAGCGAACGTCAAGGCTTAGGGCACAGGTGAGTGTACGGAAACTTGGGAGTGTCAGGCTACGTGCTGACGCAAGGATCAGTGCCAGCGTATGGGCCAGGAATATGCTACGGCGTAGGGTAGAGTGTAGGGCTGGTTGTTGGATTCTGTTCCGGGCTAGGGTTAGGGTTAGGGAACGGCAAAGCTTAGGGCACAGGTGAGGGTACGGAAACGTGGGAGGGTCAGGGTACGTGCTGATGCACGTGTCAGTGCCAGCGTACCGGCCAGGAGTAGGCTACGGCTTGGGGGTTAGATGTAGGGCTTGTGGCGGGTTTCCATTCAAGGCTAGGGTTATGGTTAGGGAACGGCAAGGCTTAGGGCACAGGTGAGGGTACGGAAACGTGCGAGGGTCAGGCTACATGGTGACGCACGGGTCAGTGCCAGCGTACGGTGCAGGAGTAGGCTATTTTTTGGCCGTTAGATTTAGGGCTGGTGGTGGGTTTCCGTTCTGTACTAGGGTTAGGGTTAGGGAACGGAAAGCCTTAGGTCACAGGTGAGGGTACGGAAATGTGGTAAGTTCAGGCTAAGTGCTGACGCACATGTCAGTGCCAGTGTATGGTCCAGGAGTAGGCTACGGCGTCGGGTAAGGTGTAGGGCTGGTGGTGGGTTTCCATTCCGGGCTAGGGTTAGTGTTAGGGAACGGCAATGCTTAGGGCCCAGGTGAGGGTACGGAAACGTGGGAGGTTCAGGCTACGTGCTGACGCACGGGTCAGTGCCAGCGTACGGGCCAGGAGTAGGCTACAGCGTAGGGTAAGGTTTAGGGCTGGTGGTGGGTTTCCGTTCCGGGCTAGGGTTAGGGTTAGGGAATGGCAAGTTTTAGGGCACAGGTGAGGGTACAGCAACGTGGCAGGTTCAGGATAACTTCTGACGCACGGGTCAGTGCCAGCGTATGGACCAGGAGTAGGCTACAGCTTGGGGGTAAGGTGTAGGGCTGTTGGTGGGTTTCCGTTCCGGGCTACAGTTAGGGTTAGGGAACGGCAAAGCTTAGGGCACATGTGAGGGTACGGAAACGTGGGAGGTTCAGGCTACGTGATGACGCACGTGTCAGTGCCAGCGTACCGGCCACGAGTAGGCTACGGTTTGGTGGTTAGGTGTAGGGCTGGTGGTGGGTTTCCATTCCAGGCAAGGGTTAGTGTTAGGGAACAGCAAGGCTTAGGGCACAGGTGAGGGTACGGAAACGTGGGAGGTTCAGGCTACATGCTGACGCATGTGTCAGTGCCAGTGTACGGGCCAGGAGTAGGCTACGGCGTAGGGTTAGGTGTAGGGCTGCTGGTGGGTTTCCGTTCATGGCTAGGGTTAGGGTGAGGGAACGGCAAGGCTTAGGGCACAGTTGAGGTTATGGAAAGGTGGGAGGGTGAGGCTACGTGCAGACTCACGGGTCAGTGCCAGCGTACGGGCCAGGAGTAGGCTACGGCGTATGGTAAGGTGTAGGGCTTGTGGTGGGTTTCCGTTCCGGGCTAGGGTTAGGGTTAGGGAACGGCAAGGCTTAGGGCCCAGGTGAGGGTACGGAAACGTGGGAGGGTCAGGCTACATGCTGACGCACGTGTCTGTGCCAGCGTACGGGCCAGGACTAGGCTACGGCATACGATAAGGTGTAGGGCTGGTGGTGGGTTTCCATTCAAGGCCAGGGTTAGGGTTAGCGAACGGCAAGGCTTAGGGCATAGGTGAGGGTACGGAAACGTGGGAGGGTCAGGCTACGTGATGACGCACGGGTCAGTGCCAGCGTACGGGCCAGGAGTAGGCTATAGTTTGGGCGTTAGGTGTAGGGCTGGTGGTGGGTTTCCGTTCCGTACTAGGTTTAGGGTTAGGGAACGGCAAGGCTTAGGGCGCAGTTGAGGGTACGGAAATGTGGGAAGATCAGTCTATGTGCTGACGCACGGGTCAGTGCCAGAGTACGGGCCAGGAGTACGCTACGGCGTAGGGTATGGTGTTGGGCTGGTGGTGGGTTTCCGTTCCGGGCTAGGGTTAGGGCTAGGGAATGGCAAGGCTTAGGGCACAGTTGAGGGTACGGAAACGTGGGAGGGTCAGGCTACGTGCTGACGCACGTGTCAGGGCCAGCGTTCGGGCCAGGAGTAGGCTACGGCGTAGTGTAAGGTGTAGGGCTGGTGGTGGGTTTCCGTTCCGGGCTATGGTTAGTGTTAGGGAACGGCAAGGCTTAGGGCCCAGGTGAGGGTACGGAAACGTGGGAGTGTCTAACTAAATGCTGACGCACGGGTTAGTGCGAGCGTACGGGCGAGGAGTAGACTACGGAGTAGGGAAAGGTTTAGGGCTGGTGGTGGGTTTCCGTTCAGGGCTAGGGTTAGGGTTAGGGAATGGCAAGGCTTAGGGCACAGGTGAGGGTACGGAAACGTGGGCGGGTCAGGCTACGTGATGACGTATGGGTCATTGCCAGCGTATGGACCAGGAGTAGGCTACGGCGTAGGGTAAGGTGTAAGGCTGGTGGTGGGTTTTCGTTCCGGGCTATGATTAGGGTTAGGGAACGGCAAGGCTTAGGGCACAGGTGAGGGTACGGAAACGTGGGAGGGTCAGGCTACGTGCTGACGCACGGGTCAGTGCCAGCGTACGGGCCAGGAGTAGGCTACGGCTTGTGGGTAAGTTTTAGGGCTGGTGGTGTGTTTCCGTTCCGGGCTAGGGTTAGGGTGAGGGAACGGCAAGGCTTAGGGCACAGGTGAGTGTACGGTAACATGGGAGGGTTAGGCTACGTGCTGAAGCACGGGTCATTACCCGCGTACGGGCCTGGTGTAGGCTACGGCATAGGGTAAGGTGTAGGGCTGGTGGTGGGTTTTCGTTCCGGGCTAGGGTTAGGGTTAGGGTACGGCAAGGCTTAGGGCACAGGTGATGTTACGGAAACGTGGGAGGGTCAGGCTACGTGCTGACGCACGGGTCAGTGCCAGCATATGGGCCAGGAGTAGGCTACGGCGTGGTGGTAAGTTGTAGGGCTGGTGGTGGGTTTTTGTTCCGGGCTAGGGTTAGGGTTAGCGAACGTCAATGCTTAGGGCACAGGTGAGGGTACGGAAACGTTGGAGGGTCAGGCTACGTGCTGACGCACGGGTCAGTGCCAGCGTACGGGCCAGGTATAGGCTACGGCGTAGGATAGAGTGTAGGGCTGGTGGTGGGTTTCCGTTCCAGCCTAGGGTTAGGGTTAGTGAACGGCAAGGCTTAGGGCACAGGTGAGGGTACGGAAACGTGGGAGGGTCAGGCTACGTGCTGACGCACGGGTCAGCGCCAGCGTACGGGCCAGGAGTAGGCTACGGCGTAGGGTAAGGTTTAGTGCTGGTGGTGGTTTTCCGTTCCGGGCTAGGGTTAGGGTTAGGGAACGGCAAGGCTTAGGGCACAGGTGATGATACGGAAACGTGGGAGGGTCAGGCTACGTGCTGACGCACGGGTCAGTGCCAGCGTACGGGCCAGGAGTAGGCTACGGCTTGTGGGTAAGTTTTAGGGCTGGTGGTAGGTTTCCGTTCCGGGCTAGGGTTAGGGTAAGGGAACGGCAAGGCTTAGAGCACAGGTGAGGGTACGGTAACATGATAGGGTCAGGCTACGTGCTGAAGCACAGGCTATTACCCACGTACGGGCCAGGTATAGGCTACGTCATAGGGTAATGTGTAGGGCTGGTGGTGGGTTTCCGTTCCGGGCTAGGGTTAGGGTTACGGAACGGCAAGGCTTAGGGCACAGGTGAGGGTACGGAAACGTGGGAGGGTCAGGCTACATGCTGACGCAAGTGTCAGTGCCACCGTACAGGCCAGGAGTAGGCTACGGCGTAGGTTAAGGTGTAGGGCTGGTGGTGGGTTTCCGTTCCGGGCTCGGGTTAGGGTTAGGGAACGGCAAGGCTTAGGGCACAGATGAGGGTACGGAAACGTGGGAGGGTCAGGCTACGTGCTGATGAAAGGGTCATTGCCTGCGTACGGGCCAGGAATAGGCTACGGCTTGGGGTAATGTGTAGGGCTGGTGGTGGGTTTCTGTTCTGGGCTAGGGTTAGGGTTAGGGAACAGCAAGGCGTAGGGCACAGGTGAGGTTACAGAAACGTGGGAGGGTGAGTCTACATGCTGACGCACGGGTTAGTTGCAGCGTACAGGCCAGGACTAGGCTACGGCATACGATAAGTTGTAGAGATGGTGGTGGGATTCCGTGCCGGCCTAGGGTTAGGGTTAGGGAACGGCAAGGCTTAGGGCACAGGTGATGGTACGGAAACGTGGGAGGGTCAGGCTACGTGCTGACGCACGGGTCAGTGCCAGCCTACGGGCCAGGAGTAGGCTACGGTGTAGTGTAAGGTGTAGGGCTGGTGGTGGGTTTTCGTTCCGGGCTACGGTTAGGGTTAGGGAAAGGCAAGGCTTAGGGCACATGTGAGGGTACGGAAACGTGGGAAGGTATGGCTACGTGCTGAAGCATGGGTCAGTGCCAGGGTACGGGCAAGGAGTAGGCTACGGCATAGGGTAAGGTGTAGGGCGGGTGGTGGGTTTCCGTTCCGGGCTAGGGTTAGGGTAAGGGAACGGCAAGGCTTAGGGCACAGGTGAGGGTAAGGAAAAGTGGGAGGGTCAGGCTACGTGATGACGCACGGGGCAGTGCCAGCGTACGGGCCAGGAGTAGGCTACGGTGTAATGTAAGGTGCAGGGCTGGTGGTGGGTTTTTGTTCCGGGCTACGGTTACGGTTAGGGAATGGCAAGGCTTAGGGGCACATGTGAGGGTACGGAAACGTGGGAGGGTATGGCTACGTGCTGAAGCACGGGTCAGTGCCATGGTACGGGCAAGGAGTAGGCTACGGCATAGGGTAAGGTGTAGGGCGGGTGGTGGGTTTCCGTTCCGGGCTAGGGTTAGGGTAAGGGAACGGCAAGGCTTAGGGCACAGATGATGGTACGGAAAAGTGGGAGGGTCAGGCTACGTGATGACGCACGGGTCAGTGCCAGCATACGGGCCAGGAGTAGGCTACGGCGTAGGGAAAGGTGTAGGGCTGGTGGGGGGTTTGCGTTCAGGGCTAGGGTTAGGGTAAGGGAACGGCAGGGCTTAGGGCACAGGTGATGGTATGGAAAAGTTGGAGGGTCAGGCTACGTGCTGACACACGGGTCAGTGCCAGCGTACGGGCCAGGAGTAGGCTACGGCTAGTGGCTAAATTTTAGGGCTGGTGGTGGCTTTCCGTTCCGGGCTAGGGTTAGGGTTAGGGAACTGCAAGGCTTAGGGCACAGGTGAGGGGACGGAAACGTGTGAGTGTCAGGCTACGTGCTGACGCACGTGTCAGTGCCAGCGTACATGCCAGGAGTAGGCTACGGCGTAGGGTAAGGTGTAGGGCTGCTGATGGGTTTCTGTTCCTGGCAAGGGTGAGGGTGAGGGAACTGCAAGGCTTAGGGGACAGGTGATGGTACGGAAACGTGGGAGGGTCAGGCTACGTGCTGACGCACTGGTCAGTGCCAGCGTACGGGCCAGGAGTAGGCTACGGCTTGTGGGTAAGGTTTAGGGCTGGTGGTGGGTTTCCTTTCTGGGCTAGGGTTAGGGTTACGGACCGGCAAGGCTTAGGGCACAGATGAGGGTACGGAAACGTGGGAGGGTCTGGCTACGTGCTGATGAAAGGTCAGTGCCTGCGTACGGGCCAGGAATAGTTTACGGCGCAGGGAAAGGTGTAGGGCTGGTGGTGGGTTTCCGTTCCGGGCTAGGGTTAGGGTTAGGGAACGGCAAGGCTTACAGCACAGGTGAGGGTACGGAAACGTGAGAGGGTTAGGCTACGTGCTGACGCACGGGTCAATGCCAGCGTACGGGCCAGGAGTAGGCTACGGCGTAGGGTAAGGTGTAGGGCTGGTGGTGGGTTTCCGTTCATGGGCTAGGGTTAGGGTTAGGAAACGGCAAGGCTTAGGGCCCAAGTGAGGGTACGGAAACGTGGGAGGGTCAGACTACGTGCTGACGCATGGGTCAGTGCCAGCGTACAGGCCAGGTGTAGGCTACGCCGTAGGGAAAGGTTTAGGGATAGTGGTGGGTTTCCGTTCCGGGCTAGGGTTAGGGTTAGGGAACGGCAAGGCTTAGGGCACAGGTGAGGGTACGGAAACGTGCGAGGGTCAGGCTACGTGCTGACGCACGGGTCAGTGCCAGCGTACCGGCCAGGAGTAGGCTACGGCTTCTTGGTTAGGTGTAGGGCTGATGGTGTGTTTCCGTTCCAGGCTAGGGTTAATGTTAGGGAACAGCAAGTCTTAGGGCACAGGTGAGTGTACGGAAACGTGGGAGGGTCAGGCTATGTGCTGACGCACGGGTCAGTGCCAGCGTACGGGCCAGGAGTAGGCTACGGTGTAATGTAAGGTGTAGGGCTGGTGGTGGGTTTTTGTTCCGGGCTACGGTTACGGTTAGGGAATGGCAAGGCTCAGGGCACATGTGAGGGTACGGAAACGTGGGAGGGTATGGCTACGTGCTGAAGCACGGGTCAGTGCCAGGGTACGGGCAAGGAGTAGGCTACGGCATAGGGTAAGGTGTACTGCGGGTGGTGGGATTCCGTTCCGGGCTAGGGTTAGGGTAAGGGAACGGCAAGGCTTAGGGCACAGGTGATGGTACGGAAAAGTGGGAGGGTCAGGCTACGTGATGACGCACGGGTCAGTGCCAGCGTACGGGCCAGGAGTTGGCTACGCCGTAGGGAAAGGTGTAGGGCTGGTGGTGGGTTTGCGTTCCGGGCTAGGGTTAGGGTAAGGGAACGGCAGGGCTTAGGGCACAGGTGATGGTACGGAAAAGTGGGAGGGTCAGGCTACGTGCTGACGCATGGGTCAGTGCCCGCGTACGGGCCAGGAGTAGGCTACGGCTTGTGGCTAAATTTTAGGGCTGGTGGTGGCTTTCCGTTCCGGGCTAGGGTTAGGGTTAGGGAACGGCAAGGCTTAGGGCACAGGTGAGGGTACGGAAACGTGGGAGGGTCAGGCTACGTGCTGACGCACGTGTCAGTGCCCGCGTACGGGCCATGTGTAGGCTACAGCATAGGGTAAGGTGTAGGGCTAGTGGTGGGTTTCCGTTCCGGGCTAGGGTTAGGGTTAGGGAACGGCAAGGCTTAGGGCACAGGTGAGGGGACGGAAACGTGTGAGTGTCAGGCTACGTGCTGACGCACGTGTCAGTGCCAGCGTACATGCCAGGAGTAGGCTACGGCGTAGGGTAAGGTGTAGGGCTGCTGATGGGTTTCTGTTCTTGACAAGGGTGAGGGTGAGGGAACGGCAAGGCTTAGGGCACAGGTGATGGTACGGAAATGTGGGAGGGTCAGGCTACGTGCTGACGCACGGGTCAGTGCCAGCGTACGGGCCAGGAGTAGGCTACGGCTTGTGGGTAAGGTTTAGGGCTGGTGGTGGGTTTCCTTTCTGGGCTAGGGTTAGGGTTACGGACCGCAAGGCATAGGGCACAGATGAGGGTACGGAAACGTGGGAGGGTCTGGCTACGTGCTGATGAAAGGTCAGTGCCTGCGTACGGGCCAGGAATAGGTTACGGCGCAGGGAAAGGTGTAGGGCTGGTGGTGGGTTTCCGTTCCGGGCTAGGGTTAGGGTTAGGGAACGGCAAGGCTTACAGCACAGGTGAGGGTACGGAAACGTGAGAGGGTTAGGCTACGTGCTGACGCACGGGTCAGTGCCAGCGTACGGGCCAGGAGTAGGCTACGGCGTAGGGTAAGGTGTAGGGCTGGTGGTGGGTTTCCGTTCATGGGCTAGGGTTAGGGTTAGGAAACGGCAAGGCTTAGGGCCCATGTGAGGGTTCGGAAACGTGGGAGGGTCAGACTACGTGCTGACGCATGGGTCAGTGCCAGCGTACAGGCCAGGTGTAGGCTACGCCGTAGGGAAAGGTTTAGGGATAGTGGTGGGTTTCCGATCCGGGCTAGGGTTAGGGTTAGGGAACGGCAAGGCTTAGGGCACAGGTGAGGGTACGGAAACGTGCGAGGGTCAGGCTACGTGCTGACGCACGGGTCAGTGCCAGCGTACCGGCCAGGAGTAGGCTACGGCTTCGTGGTTAGGTGTAGGGCTGATGGTGTGTTTCCGTTCCAGGCTAGGGTTAGTGTTAGGGAACAGCAAGTCTTAGGGCACAGGTGAGTGTATGGAAACGTGGGAGGGTCAGGCTATGTGCTGACGCACGGGTCAGTGCCAGCGTACGGGTCAGGAGTAGGCTACGGCTTGGGGGTTAGGTGTTGGGCTTGTGGTGTGTTTCCGTTCCGTACTCGGGTTAGGGTTAGGGAATGGCCAGGCTTAGGGCACAGGTGAGGGTACGGTAATGTGGGAAGTTCAGGCTACATGCTGACGCACAGGTCATTGCCAGCGTATGGACCAGGAGTAGGCTACGGCTTGGGGGTTAGGTTTAGGGCTGGTGGTGGGTTTCCGTTCCGGGCTAGGGTTAGGGTTAAGGAACGGCAAGGCTTAGGGCACACGTGAGGGTACGGAAACGTGGGAGGGTCAGGCTACATGCTGACGCAAGGGTCAGTGCCACCGTACAGGCCAGGAGTAGGCTACGGCGTAGGTTAAGGTGTAGGGCTGGTGGTGGGTTTCCGTTCCGGGCTAGGGTGAGGGTTAGGGAACGGCAAGGCTTAGGGCACAGATGAAGGTACGGAAACGTGGGAGGGTCAGGCTACGTGCTGATGAAAGGGTCAGTGCCTGCGTACGGGCCAGGAATAGGCTACGGCTTGGGGTAAGGTGTAGGGCTGGTGGTGGGTTTCTGTTCCGGGCTAGGGTTAGGGTTAGGGAACGGCAAGGCTTAGGGCACAGGTGAGGGTACGGAAACGTGGGAGGGTCAAACTACATGCTGACGCACGGGTCAGTGCGAGCATACGGGCGAGGAGTAGGCTACCCTGTAGGGAAAGGTTTAGGGATGGTGGTGGGTTTCCGTTCCGGGTTAGGGTTAGGGTTAGGGAACGGCAAGGCTTAGGGCACAGGTGAGGGTACGGAAACGTGGGAGGGTCAGGCTACGTGCTGACGCACGGGTCAGTGCCAGCGTACGGGCCAGGAGTAGGCTACGGTGTAATGTAAGGTGTAGGGCTGGTGGTGGGTTTTTGTTCCGGGCTACGGTTACGGTTAGGGAATGGCAAGGCTTAGGGCACATGTGAGGGTACGGAAACGTGGGAGGGTATGGCTACGTGCTGAAGCACGGGTCAGTGCCAGGGTACGGGCAAGGAGTAGGCTACGGCATAGGGTAAGGTGTACTGCGGGTGGTGGGATTCCGTTCCGGGCTAGGGTTAGGGTACGGGAACGGCAAGGCTTAGGGCACAGGTGATGGTACGGAAAAGTGGGAGGGTCAGGCTACGTGATGACGCACGGGTCAGTGCCAGCGTACGGGCCAGGAGTAGGCTACGGCGTAGGGAAAGGTGTAGGGCTGGTGGTGGGTTTGCGTTCCGGGCTAGGGTTAGGGTAAGGGAACGGCAGGGCTTAGGGCACAGGTGATGGTACGGAAAAGTGGGAGGGTCAGGCTACGTGCTGACGCACGGGTCAGTGCCAGCGTACGGGCCAGGAGTAGGCTACGGCTTGTGGCTAAATTTTAGGGCTGGTGGTGGCTTTCCGTTCCGGGCTAGGGTTAGGGTTAGGGAACGGCAAGGCTTAGGGCACAGGTGAGGGTACGGAAACGTGGGAGGGTCAGGCTACGTGCTGACGCACGTGTCAGTGCCCGCGTACGGGCCATGTGTAGGCTACAGCATAGGGTAAGGTGTAGGGCTAGTGGTGGGTTTCCGTTCCGGGCTAGGGTTAGGGTTAGGGAACGGCAAGGCTTAGGGCACAGGTGAGGGGACGGAAACGTGTGAGTGTCAGGCTACGTGCTGACGCACGTGTCAGTGCCAGCGTACATGCCAGGAGTAGGCTACGGCGTAGGGTAAGGTGTAGGGCTGCTGATGGGTTTCTGTTCCTGGCAAGGGTGAGGGTGAGGGAACGGCAAGGCTTAGGGCACAGGTGATGGTACGGAAACGTGGGAGGGTCAGGCTACGTGCTGACGCACGGGTCAGTGCCAGCGTACGGGCCAGGAGTAGGCTACGGCTTGTGGGTAAGGTTTAGGGCTGGTGGTGGGTTTCCTTTCTGGGCTAGGGTTAGGGTTACGGACCGGCAAGGCATAGGGCACAGATGAGGGTACGGAAACGTGGGAGGGTCTGGCTACGTGCTGATGAAAGTTCAGTGCCTGCGTACGGGCCAGGAGTAGGCTACGGCTTGTGGGTAAGTTGTAGGGCTGGTGGTGGTTTTCCGTTCCGGGCTAGGGTTAGGGTTAGGGAACGGCAAGGCATAGGGCACAGGTGAGGGTACGGAAACATGAGAGGGTTAGGCTACTTGCTGACGCACGGGTCAGTGCCAGCGTACGGGCCAGGATTAGGCTACGGCGTAGGGTAAGGTGTAGGGCTGGTGGTGGGTTTCCGTTCATGGGCTAGGGTTATGGTTAGGAAACGGCAAGGCTTAGGGCCCATGTGAGGGTACGGAAACGTGGGAGGTTCAGACTACGTGCTGACGCATGGGTCAGTGCCAGCGTACAGGCCAGGTGTAGGCTACGCCGTAGGGAAAGGTTTAGGGATAGTGGTGGGTTTCCGTTCCGGGCTAGGGTTAGGGTTAGGGAACGGCAAGGCTTAGGGCACAGGTGAGGGTACGGAAACGTGCGAGGTTCACGCTACGTGCTGACGCACGGGTCAGTGCCAGCGTACCGGCCAGGAGTAGGCTACGGCTTCGTGGTTAGGTGTAGGGCTGATGGTGTGTTTCCGTTCCAGGCTAGGGTTAGTGTTAGGGAACAGCAAGTCTTAGGGCACAGGTGAGTGTACGGAAACGTGGGAGGGTCAGGCTATGTGCTGACGCACGGGTCAGTGCCAGCGTACGGGCCAGGAGTAGGCTACGGCTTGGGGGTTAGGTGTTGGGCTTGTGGTGTGTTTCCGTTCCGTACTAGGGTTAGGCTTAGGGAACGGCCAGGCTTAGGGCACAGGTGAGGGTACGGTAATGTGGGAAGTTCAGGCTACATGCTGACGCACAGGTCATTGCCAGCGTATGGACCAGGAGTAGGCTACGGCTTGGGGGTTAGGTTTAGGGCTGGTGGTGGGTTTCCGTTCCGGGCTAGGGTTAGGGTTAAGGAACGGCAAGGCTTAGGGCACAGGTGAGGGTACGGAAACGTGGGAGGGTCTGGCTACGTGCTGATGAAAGGGTCAGTGCCTGCGTACGGGCCAGGAATAGGCTACGGCGTAGGGAAAGGTGTAGGGCTGGTGGTGGGTTTCCGTTCCGGGCTAGGGTTAGGGTTAGGGAATGGCAAGGCTTAGGGCACAGGTGATGGTCCTCACACGTGGGAGGGACAGGCTACGGGCTGACGCACGGGTCAGTGCCAGCATAAGGTCCAGGAATAGGCTACGGCTTTGGGGTAAGTTGTAGGGCTGGTGGTGGGTTTCCGTTCCGGGCTAGGGTTAGGGTTAGGGAACGTCAAGGCTTAGGGCACAGGTGAGGGTCCACAAACGTGGGAGGGTCAGGCTTCGTGCTGACGCACGGGTCTGTGCCAGTGTACGGGCCAGGAGTAGGCTACGGCTGGGTGTAAGGTGTAGGGCTGGTGGTGTGTTTCCGTTTCGGGCTACGGTTAGGGTTAGGGAACGGCAAGGCTTAGCGCACAGGTGAAGGTACGGAAACGTGGGAGGGTCAGGCTACGTGATGATGCACGGGTCAGTGCCAGCGTACTGGCCAGGAGTAAGCTACGGCTTGGGGATTAGGTGTAGGGCTGGTGGTGGGTTTCCGTTCCGCGCTAGGGTTAGGGTTAGGGAACGGCAAGGCTTAGGTCACAGGTGAGGGTACGGAAACTTGGGAGGGTCAGGCTACATGCTGATGCACGGGTCAGTGCCAGCGTACGGGCCAGGAATAGGCTATGGCTTGTGGGTAAGCTGTAGGGCTGGTGGAGGGTTTCCGTTCCGGACTAGGGTTAGGGTTAGGGAACAGCAAGGCTTAGGGCACAGGTGATGGTAGAGAAACGTGGGAGGTTCAGGCTACGTGCTGACGCACGGGTCAGTGCCAGCGTACGGGCCAGAAGTAGGCTAAGGCATAGGGTAAGGTGTAGGGCTGGTGGTGGGTTTCCGTTCCGCGCTAGGGTTAGGGTTAGGGAACGGCAAGGCTTAGGGCACAGGTGAGGGTACGGAAACGTGGGAGGGTCAGGCTACGTGCTGATGCACGGGTCTGTGCCAGCGTACGGGCCAGGAGTAGGCTACGGTGTAATGTAAGGTGTAGGGCTGGTGGTGGGTTTTTGTTCCGGGCTACGGTTACGGTTAGGGAATGGCAAGGCTTAGGGCACATGTGAGGGTACGGAAACGTGGGAGGGTATGGCTACGTGCTGAAGCACGGGTCAGTGCCAGGGTACGGGCAAGGAGTAGGCTACGGCATAGGGTAAGGTGTAGGGCGGGTGGTGGGTTTCCGTTCCGGGCTAGGGTTAGGGTAAGGGAACGGCAAGGCTTAGGGCAGAGGTGATGGTACGGAAAAGTGGGAGGGTCAGGCTACGTGATGACGCACGGGTCAGTGCCAGCGTACGGGCCAGGAGTAGGCTACGGCGTAGGGAAAGGTGTAGGGCTGGTGGTGGGTTTGCCTTCCGGGCTAGGGTTAGGGATAGGGAACGTCAAGGCTTTGGGCACATGTGAGGGTACGGAAACGTGAGAGGGTCAGGCTACATGCTGACACACGGGTCAGAGCCAGCGTACGGGCCAGGAGTAGGCTACGGTGTAGCGTATGGTGTAGGGCTGGTGGTGGGTTTCCGTTCCGGGCTAGGGTTAGGGTTAGGGAATGGCAAGGCTTAGGGCACAGATGAGGGTACGGAAAAGTGGGAGGGTCAGGCTACGTGCTGACGCACGGGTCAGTGCCAGTGTACGGGCCAGGAGAAGGCTACGGCTTGTGGCTAAGTTTTAGGGCTGGTGGTGGCTTTCCGTTCCGTGCTAGGTTTAGGGTTAGGGAACGGCAAGTCTTAGGGCACAGGTGAGGGTACGGAAACGTGGGAGGGTCAGGCTACGTGGTGACGCACTGGTCAGTGCCCGCGTACGGGCCAGGTGTAGGCTACAGCATAGGGTAAGGTGTAGGGCTGGTGGTGGGTTTCCGTTCCGGGCTAGGGTTAGGTTTAGGGAACGGCAAGGCTTAGGGCACAGGTGAGGGTACGGAAACGTGGGAGGGTCACGCTACGTGCTGACGCACGGGTCAGTGCCAGCATATGGGCGAGGAGTAGGCTACGGCTTGGGGGTAAGGTGTAGGGCTGGTGGTGGGTTTCCGTTCCGGTCTAGGGTTAGGGTTATGGAACGGCAAGGCTTAGGGCACGTGTGAGGGTACAGAAACGTGGGAGGGTCAGGCTACTTGCTGATGCTAGGGTTAGTGCCACCGAACGGGCCAGGAGTAGGCTACGACTTGGGGGTAAGTTGTAGGGTTGGTGGTGGGTTTCCGTTCCGGGCTAGGGTTAGGGTTACGGAACAGCAAGGCTTAGGGCACAGGTGAGGGTACGGAAACGTGGGAGGGTCAGGCTACATGCTGACGCAAGGGTCATTGCCACCGTACAGGCCAGGAGTAGGCTACGCTGTAGGTTAAGGTGTAGGGCTGGTGGTGGGTTTCCGTTCTGGGCTAGGGTGAGGGTTAGGGAACGGCAAGGCTTAGGGCACAGATGAAGGTACGGAAACGTGGGAGGGTCAGGCTACGTGCTGATGAAAGGGTCAGTGCCTGCGTACGGGCCAGGAATAGGCTACGGCTTGGGGTAAGGTGTAGGGCTGGTGGTGGGTTTCTGTTCCGGGCTAGGGTTAGGGTTAGGGAACGGCAAGGCTTAGGGCACAGGTGAGGGTACGGAAACGTGGGAGGGTCAAACTACATGCTGACGCACGGGTCAGTGCGAGCGTACGGGCGAGGTGTAGGCTACCCTGAAGGGAAAGGTTTAGGGATGGTGGTGGGTTTCCGTTCCGGGTTAGGGTTAGGGTTAGGGAACGGCAAGGCTTAGGGCTCAGGTGAGGGTACGGAAACGTGGGAGGGTCAGGCTACGTGCTGACGCACGGGTCAGTGCCAGCGTACGGGCCAGGAGTAGGCTACGGTGT
The DNA here is from genome assembly GCF_964341445.2 of Mesoplodon mirus. Classification (NCBI taxonomy): domain Eukaryota; kingdom Metazoa; phylum Chordata; class Mammalia; order Artiodactyla; family Ziphiidae; genus Mesoplodon; species Mesoplodon mirus. The sequence continues at coordinate 530,028 of NW_028295549.1, forward strand.
AATGTAAGGTGTAGGGCTGGTGGTGGGTTTTTGTTCCGGGCTACGGTTACGGTTAGGGAATGGCAAGGCTTAGGGCACATGTGAGGGTACGGAAACGTGGGAGGGTATGGCTACGTGCTGAAGCACGGGTCAGTGCCAGGGTACGGGCAAGGAGTAGGCTACGGCATAGGGTAAGGTGTACTGCGGGTGGTGGGATTCCGTTCCGGGCTAGGGTTAGGGTAAGGGAACGGCAAGGCTTAGGGCACAGGTGATGGTACGGAAAAGTGGGAGGGTCAGGCTACGTGATGACGCACGGGTCAGTGCCAGCGTACGGGCCAGGAGTAGGCTACGGCGTAGGGAAAGGTGTAGGGCTGGTGGTGGGTTTGCGTTCCGGGCTAGGGTTAGGGTAAGGGAACGGCAGGGCTTAGGGCACAGGTGATGGTACGGAAAAGTGGGAGGGTCAGGGTACGTGCTGACGCACGGGTCAGTGCCAGCGTACGGGCCAGGAGTAGGCTACGGCTTGTGGCTAAATTTTAGGGCTGGTGGTGGCTTTCCGTTCCGGGCTAGGGTTAGGGTTAGGGAACGGCAAGGCTTAGGGCACAGGTGAGGGTACGGAAACGTGGGAGGGTCAGGCTACGTGCTGACGCACGTGTCAGTGCCCGCGTACGGGCCATGTGTAGGCTACAGCATAGGGTAAGGTGTAGGGCTAGTGGTGGGTTTCCGTTCCGGGCTAGGGTTAGGGTTAGGGAACGGCAAGGCTTAGGGCACAGGTGAGGGGACGGAAACGTGTGAGTGTCAGGCTACGTGCTGACGCACGTGTCAGTGCCAGCGTACATGCCAGGAGTAGGCTACGGCGTAGGGTAAGGTGTAGGGCTGCTGATGGGTTTCTGTTCCTGGCAAGGGTGAGGGTGAGGGAACGGCAGGGCTTAGGGCACAGGTGATGGTACGGAAACGTGGGAGGGTCAGGCTACGTGCTGACGCACTGGTCAGTGCCAGCGTATGGGCCAGGAGTAGGCTACGGCTTGTGGGTAAGGTTTAGGGCTGGTGGTGGGTTTCCTTTCTGGGCTAGGGTTAGGGTTACGGACCGGCAAGGCATAGGGCACAGATGAGGGTACGGAAACGTGGGAGGGTCTGGCTACGTGCTGATGAAAGGTCAGTGCCTGCGTATGGGCCAGGAATAGGTTACGGTGCAGGGAAATGTGTAGGGCTGGTGGTGGGTTTCCGTTCCGGGCTAGGGTTAGGGTTAGGGAACGGCAAGGCTTACAGCACAGGTGAGGGTACGGAAACGTGAGAGGGTTAGGCTACGTGCTGACGCACGGGTCAGTGCCAGCGTACGGGCCAGGAGTAGGCTACGGCGTAGGGTAAGGTGTAGGGCTGGTGGTGGGTTTCCGTTCATGGGCTAGGGTTATGGTTAGGAAACGGCAAGGCTTAGGGCCCATGTGAGGGTTCGGAAACGTGGGAGGGTCAGACTACGTGCTGACGCATGGGTCAGTGCCAGCGTACAGGCCAGGTGTAGGCTACGCCGTAGGGAAAGGTTTAGGGATAGTGGTGGGTTTCCGTTCCGGGCTAGGGTTAGGGTTAGGGAACGGCAAGGCTTAGGGCACAGGTGAGGGTACGGAAACGTGCGAGGTTCAGGCTACGTGCTGACGCACGGGTCAGTGCCAGCGTACCGGCCAGGAGTAGGCTACGGCTTCGTGGTTAGGTGTAGGGCTGATGGTGTGTTTCCGTTCCAGGCTAGGGTTAGTGTTAGTGAACAGCAAGTCTTAGGGCAGAGGTGAGTGTACGGAAACGTGGGAGGGTCAGGCTATGTGCTGACGCACGGGTCAGTGCCAGCGTACGGGTCAGGAGTAGGCTACGGCTTGGGGGTTAGGTGTTGGGCTTGTGGTGTGTTTCCGTTCCGTACTCGGGTTAGGGTTAGGGAACGGCCAGGCTTAGGGCACAGGTGAGGGTACGGTAATGTGGGAAGTTCAGGCTACATGCTGACGCACAGGTCATTGCCAGCGTATGAACCAGGAGTAGGCTAAGGCTTGGGGGTTAGATTTAGGGCTGGTGGTGGGTTTCCGTTCCGGGTTAGGTTTAGGGTTAAGGAACGACAAGGCTTAGGGCACAGGTGAGGGTACGGAAACGTGGGAGGGTCAGGCTACGTGCTGATGAAAGTGTCAGTGCCTGCGTACGGGCCAGGAATAGGCTACGGCGTAGGGAAAGGTGTAGGGCTGGTGGTGGGTTTCCGTTCCGGGCTAGGGTTAGGGTTAGGGAATGGCAAGGCTTAGGGCACAGGTGATGGTCCGCAAACATGGGAGGGACAGGCTACGTGCTGACGCACGGGTCAGTGCCAGCATAAGGTCCAGGAATAGGCTACGGCTTTGGGGTAAGTTGTAGGGCTGGTGGTGGGTTTCCGTTCCGGGCTAGGGTTAGGGTTAGGGAACGGCAAGGCTTAGGGCACAGGTGAGGGTCCACAAACGTGGGAGGGTCAGGCTTCGTGCTGACGCACGGGTCTGTGCCAGCGTACGGGCCAGGAGTAGGCTACGGCTGGGTGTAAGGTGTAGGGCTGGTGGTGGGTTTCCGTTCCGGGCTACGGTTAGGGTTAGGGAACGGCAAGGCTTAGCGCACAGGTGAGGGTACGGAAACGTGGGAGGGTCAGGCTACATGATGATGCACGGGTCAGTGCCAGCGTACTGGCCAGGAGTAAGCTACGGCTTGGGGATTAGGTATAGGGCTGGTGGTGGGTTTCCGTTCCGCGCTAGGGTTAGGGTTAGGGAACGGCAAGGCTTAGGTCACAGGTGAGGGTACGGAAACTTGGGAGGGTCAGGCTACATGCTGATGCACGGGTCAGTGCCAGCGTACGGGCCAGGAATAGGCTATGGCTTGGGGGTAAGCTGTAGGGCTGGTGGAGGGTTTCCTTTCCGGACTAGGGTTAGGGTTAGGGAACAGCAAGGCTTAGGGCACAGGTGAGGGTACGGAAACGTGTGAGGGTAAGGCTACGTGCTGAGGCACGTGTCAGTGCGAGCGTACGTTCCAAGAGTAGGCTACGGCGTAGGGTAAGGTGTAGGGCTGCTGATGGGTTTCTGTTCCTGGCTAGGGTGAGGGTGAGGGAACGGCAAGGCTTAGGGCACAGGTGATGGTACGGAAACGTGGGAAGGTCAGGCTACGTGCTGACGCACGGATCAGTGCCAGCATACGGGCCAGTAGTAGGCTACGGCTTGTGGGTAAGGTTTAGGGCTGGTGGTGGGTTTCCATTCCGGGCTACGGTTAGGGTTAGGGAACGGCAAGGATTAGTGCACAGGTGATGGTACGGTAACATGGGAGGGTCAGGCTACGTGCTGAAGCACAGGTCAGTGCCCGCGAACGGGCCAGGTGTAGGCTATGGCATAGGGTAAGGTTTAGGGCTGGTGGTGGGTTTCCGTTCCGGGCTAGGGTTAAGGTTAGGGAACGGCAAGGCTTAGGGCACAGGTGAGGTTACGGAAACGTGGGAGGGTCAGGCTACGTGGTGACGCACGGGTCAGTGCCAGCATATGGGCCAGGAGTAGGCTACTGCGTGGTGGTAAGGTGTAGGGCTGGTGGTGGGTTTCTGTTCCGGGCTAGGGTTAGGGTTAGGGAACGTCAAGGCTTAGGGCACAGGTGATGGTACGGAAACGTGGGAAAGTCAGGCTACGTGCTGACGCACGGCTCAGTGCCAGCGTACGGGCCAGGAATAGGCTATGGCGTAGGGTAGAGTGTAGGGCTGGTGGTGGGTTTCTGTTCCGGGCTAGGGTTAGGGTAAGGAAACTTTAAGGCTTAGGGCTCAGGTGAGGGTACGGAAACGTGTGAGGATCAGGCTACGTGCTGACGCACGTGTCAGTGCCAGCGTATTGGCCAGGTGTAGGCTACGGCTTGGGGGTAAGGTGTAGGGCTGGTGGTGGGTTTCCGCTCCGGGCTAGGGTTAGGCTTAGTGAATGGCAAAGCTTAGGGCACAGGTGAGGGTACGGAAAAGTGGGAGGGTCAGGCTACGTGCTGATGAAACGGTGAGTGCCGGTGTACGAGCCAGGAATAGGCTACGGCTTTGGGAAAGGTGTAGGGCTGGTGGTGGTTTTCCGTTCCGGGCTAGGGTTAGGGTTAGGGAACGGCAAGGCTTAGGGCACAGGTGAGGGTCCGCAAACGTGGGAGGGTTAGGCTACGTGCTGAAGCACAGGTCAGTGCCCGCGTATGGGCCAGGTGTAGGCTACGGCATAGGGTAAGGTGTAGGGCTGGTGGTGGGTTTCCGTTCCGGTCTAGGGTTAGTGTTAGGGAATGGCATGTCTTAGGGCCCAGGTGAGCGTACAGAAACGTGGGAGGGTCAAACTCCACGCTGACGCACGGGTCAGTGCGAGCGTACGGGCGAGGAGTAGGCTACCCAGTAGGGAAAGGTTTTGGGATGGTCGTGGGTTTCCGTTCCGGGTTAGGGTTAGGGTTAGGGAACAGCAAGGCTTAGGGCACAGGTGAGGGTACGGAAACGTGGGAGGGTCAGGCTACGTGCTGACGCACTGGTCAGTGCCAGCTTACGGCCAGGAGTAGGCTACGGCGTAGGGAAAGGTATAGGCCTGGTGGTGGCTTTTCGTTCCGGGCTATGGTTAGGGATAGGGAACGGCAAGGCTTAGGGCACATGTGAGGGTACGGAAACGTGGGAGGGTCTGGCTACGTGCTGACGCACGGGTCAGTGCCAGGGTACAGGCAAGGAGTAGACTACGGCATAGGCTAAGGAGTAGGGCTGGTGGTGGGTTTCCGTACCGGGCTAGGGTTAGGGTAAGGGAACGGCAAGGCTTAGGGCACAGGTGAGGGTACGGAAAAGCGGGAGGGTCAGGCTTCGTGATGACGCACGGTTCAGTGCCAGCGTACGGGCCAGGAGTAGGCTACGGCATAGGGAAAGGTGTAGCGCTGGTGGTGGTTTTGCCTTCCGGGCTAGGGTTAGGGTTTGGGAACGTCAAGGCTTAGGGCACAGGTGAGGGTATGGAAACGTGAGAGGGTCAGGCTACATGATGACGCATGGTTCAGTGCCAGCGTATGGGCCAGGAGTAGGCTACAGTGTAGGGTATGGTGTAGGGCTGGTGGTGGGTTTCCGTTCCGGACTAGGGTTAGTGTTAGGGAACGGCAAGGCTTAGCGCACAGGTGAGGGTACGGAAACGTGGGAGGTTCAGGCTACATGCTGACGCACGGGTCAGTGCCAGCGTACAGGCCAGGAGTAGGCTAAGGCTTGTGGCTAAGTTTTAGGGCTGGTGGTGGCTTTCTGTTCCGGGCTAGTGTTAGGGTTAGAGAACGGCAAGGCTTAGGGCACAGGTGAGGATACGGAAACGTGGGAGGGTCAGGCTACGTGCTGACACACGCGACAGTGCCCGCATATGGGCCAGGTGTAGGCTACAGCATAGGGTAAGGTGTAGGGCTGGTGGTGGGTTTCCGTTCCGGGCTAGGGTTAGGGTTAGGGAACGGCAAGGCTTAGGGCACTGCTGAGGGTACGGAAACGTGGGAGGGTCAGGCTACGTGCTGATGAAAGGGTCAGTGCCTGCGTACGGGCCAGGAATAGGCTACGGCGTAGGGAAAGGTGTAGGGCTGGTGGTGGGTTTCCGTTCCGGGCTAGGGTTAGGGTTAGGGAATGGCAAGGCTTAGGTCACAGGTGATGGTCCGCAAACGTGGGAGGGTCATGCTACGTGCTGACGCACGGGTCAGTGCCAGGATAAGGTCCAGGAACAGGGTACGGCTTTGGGGTAAGTTGTAGGGCTCGTGGTGCGTTTCCGTTCCGGGCTAGGGTTAGGGTTAGGGAACGGCAAGGCTTAGGGCACAGGTGAGGGTCCACAAACGTGGGAGGGTCAGGCTTCATGCTGACGCACGGGTCTCTGCCAGCGTACGGGCCAGGAGTAGGCTACGGCTTGGGTGTAAGGTATAGGGCTTGTGGTGGGTTTCCGTTCAGGGCTAGGGTAAGGGTTAGGGAACGGCAAGTCTTAGGGCACAGGTGAGGGTATGGAAACTTGGGAGGGTCATGCTACGTGCTGACGCACGTGTCAGTGCCAGCGTTCGGGCCAGGAGTAGGCTACGGCGTAGGGTAAAGTGTAGGGCTGGTGGTGGGTTTCCGTGCCGGGCTAGGGTTAGGGTTAGGGAACGGCAAGCCTGAGGGCACAGGTGAGGGTACGGAAACGTGGGAGGGTCAGGCTAAGTGCTGATGAAAATGTCAGTGCCTTTGTACGGGCCAGGAATAAGCTACGGCATAGGTAAAGGTATATGGCTGGTGGTGGGTTTCTGTTCCGGGCTAGGGTTAGGGTTAGGGAACCGCAAGGCTTAGGGCACAGGTGAGGTTACGGAAACTTGGGAGGGTCAGGCTACATGCTGACGCACGGGTCAGTGCCAGCGTACGGGACAGGACTAGGTTACGGCATACGATAAGGTGTAGGGCTGGTGGTGGGACTCCGTGCCGGGCTAGGGTAAGGGTTAGGGAACGGCAAGGCTTAGGGCATAGGTGAGCGTACGGTAACATGGGAGGGTCAGGCTACGTGCTGAAGCACAGGTCAGTGCCCGCGTACGGGCCAGGTGTAGGCTACCGCATAGAGTAAGGTGTAGGTCTGGTGGTGGGTTTCCGTTCCGGGCGAGGGTTAGGGTTAGGGAACGGCAAGGCTTAGGGCACAGGTGACGGTACAGAAACATGGGAGGGTCAGGCTACGTGCTGAAGCACAGGTCAGTGCCCGCGTACGGGCCAGGTGTAGGCTACGGCATAGAGTAAAGTGTAGGGCTGGTGGTGGGTTTCCCTTCCGGGCTAGGGTTAGGGTTAGTGAACGGCAAGTCTTAGGGCACAGGTGAGGGTACGGAAACGTGGGAGGGTCAGGATAATTGCTGATGAAAGGGTCAGTGCCTGCGTATGAGCCAGGAATAGGCTACGGCGTAGGGAAAGGTGTAGGGCTGGTGGTGGATTTCCGTTCGGGTCTAGGGTTAGTGTTAGGGAACGGCAAGGCTTAGGGCACAGGTGAGGGTCCGCAAATGTGGGAGGGTCAGGCTTCGTGCTGACGCACGGGTCTGTGCCAGCGTACGGGCCAGGAGTAGGCTACGGCTTGGGGGTAAGTTGTAGGGCTGGTGGTGGGTTTCCGTTCCGGGCTAGGGTTAGAGTTAGGGAACGGCAAGGCTTAGGGCACAGGTGAGGGTACGGAAACGTGGGAGGGTCAGGCTACGTGATGATGCACGGGTCAGTGCCAGCGTACTGGCCAGGAGTAAGCTACGGCTTGGGGGTTAGTTGTAGGGCTGGTGGTGGGTTTCCGTTCTGGGCTAGGGTTAGGGTTAGGGAACGGCAAGGCTTAGGGCACAGGTGAGGGTACGGAAACGTGGGAGGGTCAGGCTACATGCTGACGCACGGGTCACTGCCAGCGTACGGGCCAGGAATAGGCTATGGCTTGGGGGTAAGCTGTAGGGCTGGTGGTGTGTTTCCGTTCCGGTCTAGGGTTAGGGTTAGGGAACGGCAAGGCTTAGGGCACAGATGAGGGTACAGAAACATGGGAGTGTCAGGCTACGTGCTGACGCACGGGTCAGTGCCCGCACACGGGCTAGGAGTAGGCTACGGCGTTGGGTAAGGTATAGGGTTGGTGGTGGGTTTCCGTTCCGGGCTAGGATTAGGGTTAGGGAACCGCAAGGCTTAGGGCACAGGTGAGGGTACGGAAACGTGTGAGGGTCAGGCTACGTGCTGACGCACGTGTCAGTGCCAGCGTACGTGCCAGGAGTAGGCTAAGGCGTAGGGCAAGGTGTAGGGCTGGTAGTGCGTTTCCGTTCCGGACTTGGGTTAGGGTTAGGGAAAGGCAAGGCTTAGGGACCAGGTGAGGGTACGGAAACGTGCGAGGGTCAGGCTACGTGCTGACGCACGGGTCAGTGCCAGCGAACCGGCCAGGAGTAGGCTACGGCTTGGGGGTTAGGTGTAAGGCTGGTGGTGGGTTTCCGTTCCGGGCTAGGGTTTGTGTTAGCGAACAGTAAGGCTTAGGGCACAGGTGAGGGTACGGAAACCTGGGAGGTTCAGGCTACGTGCTGACGCACATGTCAGTGCCAGCGTATGGACCACGAGTAGGCCACGGATTGGGGGTAAGGTGTAGGGCTTGTGGTGGGTTTCCGATCCGCGCTATGGTTAGGGTTAGGGAACGGCAAGATTTAGGGCACATGTGAGGGTACGGCAACGTGGCAGGGACAGGATAGGTTCTGACGCACGGGTCAGTGCCAGCGTATGGACCAGGAGTAGGCTACGGCTTGGGGGTAAGTTGTAGGACTGGTGGTGGGTTTCCGTTCCAGGCTACAGTTAGGGTTAGGGAACGGCAAAGCTTACGGCACAGGTGAGGGTACGGAAACGTGGGAGGGTCAGGCTACGTGATGACGCACGGGTCAGTGCCAGCGTACCGGCCAGGAGTAGGCTACGGCTTGGGGGTAAGGTGTAGGGCTGGTGGTGGGTTTCCGTTCAGGGCTAGGGTTAGGTTTAGGGAACGGCAAGGCTTAGGGCACAGGTGAGTGTACGGAAACGTGGGAGGGTCTGGCTACGTGCTGACGCACGTGTCAGTGCCAACATTCGGGCCAGGAATAGGCTACGGTGTAGGGAAAGGTGTAGGGCTGGTGGTGGATTTCCGTTCCGGGCTAGGGTAAGAGTTAGGGAACGGCAAGGCTTACAGCACAGGTGAGGGTATGGAAACGTGAGAGGGTTAGGCTACGTGCTGACGCACGGGTCAGTGCCAGCGTACGGGCCAGGACTATGCTACGGCGTAGGGTAAGGTGTAGGACTGGTGGTGGGTTGCCGTTCATGGGCTAGGGTTAGGGTTAGGAAACGGCAAGGCTTAGGGCCCAGGTGAGGGTACGGAAACGTGGGAGGGTCAGAATACGTGCTGACGCATGTTTCAGTGCCAGCGTATGGGCCAGGTGTAGGCTACGGCGTAGGGAAAGGTTTAGGGCTAGTGGTGGGTTTCCATTCCGGGATAGGGTTAGGGATAGGGAACGGCAAGGCTTAGGGCACAGGTGAGGGTACGATAACGTGGGAGGGTCAGGCTACGTGCTGACGCATGGTTCAGTGCCAGCGTACCGGCCAGGAGTAGGCTACGGCTTGGTGGTTAGGTGTAGGTCTGATGGTGTGTTTCCGTTCCAGGCTAGGGTTAGTGTTAGGAAACAGCAAGTCTTAGGGCACAGGTGAGGGTACGGAAACGTGGGAGGGTCAGGCTACGTGCTGACGCACGGGTCAGTGCCAGCGTACGGGCCAGGAGTAGGCTACGGTTTGGGGGTAAGGTTTAGGGCTGGTGGTGTGTTTCCATTCCGGGCTAGGGTTAGGGTTAGGGAACGGCAAGGCTTAGGGCACAAGTGAGGGTACGGAAACGTGGGAGGGTCAGGCTACGTGCTGATGAAAGGGTCAGTGCCTGCGTACGGGCCAGGAATAGGCTATGGCTTAGGGAAGGGTATAGTGCTGGTGGTGGGTTTCTGTTCCGGGCTAGGGTTAGGGTTAGGGAACGGCAAGGCTTAGGGCACAGGTGAGGTTACGGAAACGTGGGAGGGTCAGGCTACATGCTGACGCACGGGTCAGTGCCAGCTTATGGGTCAGGACTAGGCTACGGCATACGATAAGGTGTAGGGCTGGTGGTGCGATTCCGTGCCGGGCTGGGGTTAGGGTTAGGGAACGACAAGGCTTAGGGCACAGGTGAGCGTACGGTAACATGGGAGGGTCAGGCTACGTGCTGAAGCACAGGTCAGTGCCCGCATACGGGCCAGGTGTAGGCTAAGGCATAGAGTAAGGTGTAGGTCTGGTGGTGGGTTTCCGTTCCGGGCTAGGTTTACGGTTAGGGAACGGCAAGGCTTAGGGCACAGGTGAGCGTACGGTAACATGGGAGGTTCAGGCTACGTGCTGAAGCACAGTACATTGCCCGCGTACGGGCCAGGTGTAGGCTACGGCATAGAGTAAGGTGTAGGGCTGGTGGTGGGTTTCCCTTCCGGGCTAGGGTTAGGGTTAGTGAACGGCAAGGCTTAGGGCACAGGTGAGGGTACGGAAACGTGGGAGGGTCAGGCTACTTGCTGATGAAAGGGTCAGTGCCAGCGTATGAGCCAGGAATAGGCTACGGCGTAGGGAAAGGTGTAGGGCTGGTGGTGGGTTTCCGTTCCGGTCTAGGGTTAGTGTTAGGGAACGGCAAGGATTAGGGCACAGGTGAGGGTCTGCAAACGTGGGAGGGTCAGGCTTCGTGCTGACGCACGGGTCTGTGCCAGCGTACGGGCCAGGAGTAGGCTACGGCTTGGGGGTAAGTTGTAGGGCTGGTGGTGGGTTTCCGTTCCGGGCTAGGGTTAGGGTTAGGGAACGGCAAGGCTTAGGGCACAGGTGAGGGTACGGAAACGTGGGAGGGTCAGGCTACGTGATGATGCACGGGTCAGTGCCAGCGTACTGGCCAGGAGTAAGCTACGGCTTGGGTGTTAGTTGTAGGGCTGGTGGTGGGTTTCCGTTCAGGGCTAGGGTTAGGGTTAGAGAACGGCAAGGCTTAGGGCACAGGTGAGGGTACGGAAACGTGGGAGGGTCAGGCTACATGCTGATGCACGTGTCAGTGCCAGCGTATGGGCCAGGAGTAGGCTATGGCTTGGGGGTTAGCTGTAGGGCTGGTGGTGTGTTTCCGTTCCGGACTAGGGTTAGGGTTAGGGAACGGCAAGGCTTAGGGCACAGGTGAGGGTACGGAAACGTGGGAGGGTCAGTCTACGTGCTGACTCACGGGTCAGTGCCAGCTTACGGGCCAGGAGTAGGCTACGGCGTATGGTAAGGTGTAGGGAATGTGGTGGGTTTCCGTTCGGGGCTAGGGTTAGGGTTAGGGACCGGCAAGGCTTAGGGCACAGGTGAGGGTACGGAAACGTGGGAGGGTCAGGCTACGTGCTGACGCACGGGTCAGTGCCAGCGTACCTGCCAGGAGTAGGCTACGGCTTGGGGGTTACGTGTAGGGCTTGTGGTGTGTTTCTGTTCCGTACTAGGGTTAGGGTTAGGGAACGGCAAGGCTTAGGGCACAGGTGAGGGTACGGTAATATGGGAAGTTCAGGCTACGTGCTGACGCACAGGTCAGTGCCAGCGTATGGACCAGGAGTAGGCTACGGCTTGGGGGTAAGGTTTAGGGGTGGTGGTGGGTTTCAGTTCCGGGCTAGGGTTAGGGTTAGGGAACGGCAAGGCTTAGGGCACAGGTGAGGGTACAGAAAGGTGGGAGGGTCAAGCTACGTGCTGATGAAAGGGTCAGTGCCTGCGTACGGGCCAGGAATAAGGTACGGCGTAGGGAAAGGTGTAGGGCTTGTGGTGGGTTTCCGTTCGGGTCTAGGGTTAGGGTTAGGGAATGGCAAGGCTTAGGGCACAGGTGAGGGTCCGCAAACGTGGGAGGGTCAGGCTACGTGCTGACGCACCGGTCAGTGCCAGCATAAGGTCCAGGAAGAGGCTACGGCTTTGGGGTAAGTTTTAGGGCTGGTGGTGGGTTTCCGTTCCGGGCTAGGGTTAGGGATAGGGAACGGCAAGGCTTAGGGCACAGGTGAGGGTACGGAAACGTGGGAGGGTCATGCTACGTGCTGATGCACGGGTCAGTGACATCGTACCAGCCAGGAGTAGGCTACGGCTTGGGGGTTAGGTGTAGGGCTGGTGGTGGGTTTCCGTTCCGGGCTAGGGTTAGGGTTAGGGAACGGCAAGGCTTAGGGCACAGGTGATGGTACGGAAACGTGGGAGGGTCGGGCTACATGCTGAAGCACGGTTCAGTGCCAGCGTACGGGCCAGGAATAGGCTATGGATCGGGGGTAAGCTGTAGGGCTGGTGGTGGGTTTCCGTTCCGGACTAGGGTTAGGGTTAGGGAACGACAAGGCTTAGGGCCCAGGTGAGGGTACGGAAACGTGTGAGGGTCAGGCTACGTGCTGACGCACGGGTCAGTGCCACCGTACGGGCCAGGAGTAGGCTATGGTGTAGTGTAAGGTTTAGGGCTGCTGGTGGGTTTAGGTTCTTGGCTAGGGTTAGGGTGAGGGTACGGCAAGGCTTAGGGCACAGGTGAGGGTACGGAAACGTGGGAGGGTCAGTCTACGTGCTGACTCACGGGTCAGTGCCAGCGTATGGGCCAGGAGTAGGCTACGGCTTATGGTAAGGTGTAGGGGTTGTGGTGGGTTTCCGTTATGGGCTAGGGTTAGGGTTAGGGAACGGCAAGGCTTAGGGCACAGGTGAGGGTACGGAAACGTGGGAGGGTCAGGCTATATATTGACGCACGGGTCAGTGCCAGCGTACGGGCCAGGACAAGGCTACGGCATACGATAAAGTGTAGGGCTGGTGGTGGGATTCCGTGCCGGGCTCGGGTTAGGCTTAGGGAACGGCAAGGCTTAGGGCACAGGTGAGGGTACAGTAACATGGGAGGGTCAGGCTACGTGCTGAAACACAGGTCAGTGCCCGCGTACGGGCCAGGTGTAGTCTACGGCATAGAGTAAGGTGTAGGGCTGGTATTGGGTTTCCGTTCCGGGCTAGGGTTAGTGTTAGGGAATGGCAAGGCTTAGGGCACATGTGTGGTTACGGAAACGTGGGAGGGTCAGGCTACGTGGTGACGCATGGGTCATTGCCAGCATATGGGCCAGGAGTAGGCTACGGCGTGGTGGTAAGGTGTAGGGCTGTTGGTGGGTTTCTGTTCTGGGCTAGGGTTAGGGTTAGGGAACGTCATGGCTTAGGGCACAGGTGAGGGTACGGAAACGTGGGAGGGTCAGGCTACGTGCTGACGCACGGGTCAGTGCCAGCGTAAGGGCCAGGAATAGGCTATGGCGTAGGGTAGAGTGTAGGGCTGGTGGTGGGTTTCTGTTCCGGTCTAAGGTTAGTGTTAGGGAACGCCAAGGCTTAGGGCACAGGTGAGGTTACGGAAACGTGGGAGGGTCAGGCTACGTGGTGACGCACGGGTCAGTGCCAGCATATGGGCCAGGAGTAGGCTACGGCGTGGTGGTAAGGTGTAGGGCTGGTGGTGGTTTTCTGTTTCGGGCTAGGGTTAGGGTTAGGGAACGTCAAGGCTTAGGGCACTGTTGATGGTATGGAAACGTGGGAGGGTCAGGCTACGTGCTGCCGCATGGGTCAGTGCCAGCGTATGGGCCAGGAGTAGGCTATTGCTTGGGCGTTAGTTGTAGGGCTGGTGGTGGGTTTCCGTTCCGTACTAGGGTTAGTGTTAGGGAACAGCAAAGCTTAGGGAACAGGTGAGGGTACGGAAATGTGGGAAGGTCAGGCTACATGCTGACGCACGGGTCAGTGCCAGCGTACGGGCCAGGAGTAGGCTACGGCGTAGGGTAAGGTGTAGGGCTGGTGGTGGGTTTCCGTTCCGGGCTAGGGTTAGGGTTAGGGAACGGCAAGCCTTAGGGCACAGGTGAGGGTATGGAAACGTGGGCAGATCAGGCTACGTGCTGACGCACGTGTCAGTGCCAATGTACGGGCCAGGTGTAGGCTACGGCATAGGGTAAGGTGTAGGGCTGGAGGTGGGTTTCCGTTCTGTGCTAGGGTTAGGGTTAGGGAACGGCAAGGCATAGGGCACAGGTGAGGGTACTGAAACGTGGGAGGGTCAGGCTACGTGCTGACGCATTTGTCAGTGCCAGCGTACGGGCCAGGAGTAGGCTACGGCGTAGGGAAAGGTCTAGGGCTGGTGGTGGGTTTCCGTTCCGGGCTAGGGTTAGGGTTAGGGAACGTCAAGGCTTAGGGCACAGTTGAGGGTACGGAAACGTGGGCGGGTCAGTTTACGCGCTGACACACGGGTCAGTGCTAGCATGTGGGCCAGGAGTAGGCTACGGCTTGCGGATAAGGTGTAGGGCTGGTGGTGGGTTTTCATTCCGGGCCACGGTTAGGGTTAGGGAACGGCAAGGCTTAGGGCACAGGTGAGGGTACGGAAACGTGGGAGGGTCTGGCTACGTGCTGATGAAAGGGTCAGTGCCAGAGTACGGGCCAGGAATATGTTACGGCGCAGGGAAAGGTGTAGGGCTGGTGGTGGGTTTCCGTTCCGGGCTAGGGTTAGGGTTAGGGAACGGCAAGGCTTACAGCACAGGTGAGGGTACGGAAACGTGAGAGGGTTAGTCTACGTGCTGACGCACTGGTCAGTGCCAGCGTACGGGCCAGGAGTAGTCTACGGCGTAGGGAAAGGTGTAAGGCTGGTGGTGGGTTTCCGTTCATGGCCTAGGGTTAGGGTTAGGAAACGGCAAGGTTTAGGGCCCATGTGAGGGTACAGAAACGTGGGAGGGTCAGACTACGTGCTGATGCATGGGTCAGTGCCAGCGTACAGGCCAGGTGTAGGCTACGCCGTAGGGTAAGGTTTAGGGATAGTGGTGGGTTTCCGTTCCGGGCTAGGGTTAGGGTTAGGGAACGGCAAGGCTTAGGGCACAGGTGAGGGTACGGAAACGTGCGAGGGTCAGGCTACGTGCTGACGCACGGGTCAGTGCCAGCGTACCGGCCAGGAGTAGGCTACGGCTTCGTGGTTAGGTGTAGGGCTGACGGTGTGTTTCCGTTCCAGGCTAGGGTTAGTGTTAGGGAACAGCAAGTCTTAGGGCACAGGTGAGTGTACGGAAACGTGGAAGGGTCAGGCTATGTGCTGACGCACGGGTCAGTGCCAGCGTACGGGCCAGGAGTAGGCTACGGCTTGGGGGTTAGGTGTTGGGCTTGTGGTGTGTTTCCGTTCCGTACTAGGGTTAGGGTTAGGGAACGGCCAGGCTTAGGGCACAGGTCAGGGTACGGTAATGTGGGAAGTTCAGGCTACATGCTGACGCACAGGTCATTGCCAGCGTATGGACCAGGAGTAGGCTACGGCTTGGGGGTTAGGTTTAGGGCTGTTGGTGGGTTTCCGTTCCGGGCTAGGGTTAGGGTTAAGGAACGGCAAGGCTTAGGGCACAGGTGAGGGTACGGAAACGTGGGAGTGTCAGGCTACGTGCTGATGAAAGGGTCAGTGCCTGCGTACGGGCCAGGAATAGGCTACGGCGTAGGGAAAGGTGTAGGGCTGGTGGTGAGTTTCCGTTCCGGGCTAGGGTTAGGGTTAGGGAATGTCAAGGCTTAGGGCACAGGTGATGGTCCGCAAACGTGGGAGGGACAGGCTACGTGCTGACTCACGGGTCAGTGCCAGCATAAGGTCCAGGAATAGGCTACGGCTTTGGGTAAGTTGTAGGGCTGGTGGTGGGTTTCCATTCCGGACTAGGGTTAGGGTTAGGGAACGGCAAGGCTTAGGGCACAGGTGAGGGTCCACAAACGTGGGAGGGTCAGGCTTCGTGCTGACGCACGGGTCTGTGCCAGCGTACGGGCCAGGAGTAGGCTACGGCTTGGGTGTAAGGTGTAGGGCTGGTGGTGGGTTTCCGTTCCGGGCTACGGTTAGGGTTAGGGAACGGCAAGGCTTAGCGCACAGGTGAGGGTACGGAAACGTGGGATGGTCATGCTACGTGATGATGCACGGGTCAGTGCCAGCGTACTGGCCAGGAGTAAGCTACGGCTTGGGGATTAGGTGTAGGGCTGGTGGTGGGTTTCCGTTCCGCGCTAGGGTTAGGGTTAGGGAATGGCAAGGCTTAGGTCACAGGTGAGGGTACGGAAACTTGGGAGGGTCAGGCTACATGCTGATGCACGGGTCAGTGCCAGCGTACAGGCCAGGAATAGGCTATGGCTTGGGGGTAAGCTGTAGGGCTGGTGGAGGGTTTCCGTTCCGGACTAGGGTTAGGGTTAGGGAACAGCAAGGCTTAGGGCACAGGTGAGGGTACGGAAACGTGTGAGGGTAAGGCTACGTGCTGAGGCACGTGTCAGTGCGAGCGTACGTGCCAAGAGTAGGCTACGGCGTAGGGTAAGGTGTAGGGCTGCTGACGGGTTTCTGTTCCTGGCTAGGGTGAGGGTGAGGGAACGGCAAGGCTTAGGGCACAGGTGATGGTACGGAAACGTGGGAAGGTCCGGCTACGTGCTGACGCACGGGTCAGTGCCAGCATACGGGCCAGTAGTAGGCTACGGCTTGTGGATAAGGTTTAGGGCTGGTTGTGGGTTTCCGTTCTGGGCTAGGGTTAGGGTTAGGGAACGGCAAGGCGTAGTGCACAGGTGATGGTACGGTAACATGGGAGGGTCAGGCTACGTGCTGAAGCACAGGTCAGTGCACGCGAACGGGCCAGGTGTAGGCTATGGCATAGGGTAAGGTTTAGGGCTGGTGGTGGGTTTCCGTTCCGGGCTAGGGTTAAGGTTAGGGAACGGCAAGGCTTAGGGCACAGGTGAGGTTACGGAAACGTGGGAGGGTCAGGCTACGTGGTGACGCACGGGTCAGTGCCAGCATATGGGCCAGGAGTAGGCTACTGCGTGGTGGTAAGGTGTAGGGCTGGTGGTGGGTTTCTGTTCCGGGCTAGGGTTAGGGTTAGGGAACGTCAAGGCTTAGGGCACAGGTGATGGTACGGAAACGTGGGAAAGTCAGGCTACGTGCTGACGCACGGCTCAGTGCCAGCGTACGGGCCAGGAATAGGCTATGGCGTAGGGTAGAGTTTAGGGCTGGTGGTGGGTTTCTGTTCCGGGCTAGGGTTAGGGTAAGGAAACGGTAAGGCTTAGGGCACAGGTGAGGGTACGGAAACGTGTGAGGGTCAGGCTACGTGCTGACACATGTGTCAGTGCCAGCGTACTGGCCAGGTGTAGGCTACGGCTTGTGGGTAAGGTGTAGGGCTGGTGGTGGGTTACCTCTCCTGGCTAGGGTTAGGCTTAGTGAACGGCAAAGCTTAGAGCACAGGTGAGGGTACGGAAAAGGGGGAGGGTCAGGCTACGTGCTGATGAAACGGTGAGTGCCGGTGTACGAGCAAGGAATAGGCTACGGCTTTGGGAAAGGTGTAGGGCTGGTGGTGGGTTTCCGTTCCGGGCTAGGGTTAGGGTTAGGGAACGGCAAGGCTTAGGGCACAGGTGAGGGTCCGCAAACGTGGGAGGGTTAGGCTACGTGCTGAAGCACAGGTCAGTGCCCGCGTATGGGCCAGGTGTAGGCTACGGCATAGGGTAAGGTGTAGGGCTGGTGGTGGGTTTCCATTCCGGGCTAGGGTTAGTGTTAGGGAATTGCATGTCTTAGGGCCCAGGTGAGGGTACGGAAACGTGGGATGGTCAAACTCCATGCTGACGCACGTGTCAGTGCGAGCGTATGGGCGAGGAGTAGGCTACCCAGTAGGGAAAGGTTTAGGGATGGTCGTGGGTTTCCGTTCCGGGTTAGGGTTAGGGTTAGGGAACAGCAAGGCTTAGGGCACAGGTGAGGGTACGGAAACGTGGGAGGGTCAGGCTACGTGCTGACGCACTGGTCAGTGCCAGCTTACGGCCAGGAGTAGGCTACGGCGTAGGGAAAGGTATAGGCCTGGTGGTAGCTTTTCGTTCCGGGCTATGGTTAGGGATAGGGAACGGCAAGGCTTAGGGCACATGTGAGGGTACGGAAAAGTGGGAGGGTCTGGCTACGTGCTGACGCACGGGTCAGTGCCAGGGTACAGGCAAGGAGTAGACTACGGCATAGGCTAAGGAGTAGGGCTGGTGGTGGTTTTCCGTTCCGAGCTAGGGCTAGGGTAAGGGAACGGCAAGGCTTAGGGCACAGGTGAGGGTACGGAAAAGCGGGAGGGTCAGGCTTCGTGATGACGCACGGTTCAGTGCCAGCGTACGGGCCAGGAGTAGGCTATGGCATAGGGAAAGGTGTAGCGCTGGTGGTGGTTTTGCCTTCCGGGCTAGGGTTAGGGTTTGGGAACGTCAAGGCTTAGGGCACAGGTGAGGGTACGGAAACGTGAGAGGGTCAGGCTACATGCTGACGCACGGTTCAGTGCCAGCGTACGGGCCAGGAGTAAGCTACGGTGTAGGGTATGGTGTAGGGCTGGTTGTGGGTTTCCGTTCCGGGCTAGGGTTAGTGTTAGGGAACGGCAAGGCTTAGGGCACAGGTGAGGGTACGGAAACGTGGGAGGTTCAGGCTACGTGCTGACGCACGGGTCAGTGCCAGCGTACAGGCCAGGAGTAGGCTAAGGCTTGTGGCTAAGTTTTAGGGCTGGTGGTGGCTTTCTGTTTCGGGCTAGTGTTAGGGTTAGAGAACGGCAAGGCTTAGGGCACAGGTGAGGGTACGGAAACGTGGGAGGGTCAGGCTACGTGCTGACGCACGCGTCAGTGCCCGCATATGGGCCAGGTGTAGGCTACAGCATAGGGTAAGGTGTAGGGTTGGTGGTGGGTTTCCGTTCCGGGCTAGGGTTAGGGTTAGGGAACGGCAAGGCTTAGGGCACTGGTGAGGGTACGGAAATGTGGGAGGGTCAGGCTACGTGCTGATGAAAGGGTCAGTGCCTGCGTACGGGCCAGGAATAGGCTACGGCGTAGGGAAAGGTGTAGGGCTGGTGGGGGGTTTCCGTTCCGGGCTAGGGTTAGGGTTAGGGAATGGCAAGGCTTAGGGCACAGGTGATGGTCCGCAAACGTGGGAGGGTCATGCTACGTGCTGACGCACGGGTCAGTGCCAGGATAAGGTCCAGGAACAGGCTACGGCTTTGGGGTAAGTTGTAGGGCTCGTGGTGGGTTTCCGTTCCGGGCTAGGGTTAGGGTTAGGGAACGGCAAGGCTTAGGGCACAGGTGAGGGTCCACAAACTTGGGAGGGTCAGGCTTCGTGCTGACGCACGGGTCTCTGCCAGCGTACGGGCCAGGAGTAGGCTACGGCTTGGGGGTAAGGTATAGGGCTTGTGGTGGGTTTCCGTTCAGGGCTAGGGTAAGGGTTAGGGAACGGCAAGTCTTAGGGCACAGGTGAGGGTATGGAAACTTGGGAGGGTCAGGCTACGTGCTGACGCACGTGTCAGTGCCAGCGTTCGGGCCAGGAGTAGGCTACGGTGTAGGGTAAAGTGTAGGGCTGGTGGTGGGTTTCCGTGCCGGGCTAGGGTTAGGGTTAGGGAACGGCAAGGCTTAGGGCACAGGTGAGGGTACAGAAACGTGGGAGGGTCAGGCTACGTGCTGATGAAAGGGTCAGTGCCTTTGTACGGGCCAGGAATAAGCTACGGCATAGGGAAAGGTATATGGCTGGTGGTGGGTTTCTGTTCCGGGCTAGGGTTAGGGTTAGGGAACCGCAAGGCTTAGGGCACAGGTGAGGTTACGGAAACTTGGGAGGGTCAGGCTACATGCTGACGCACGGGTCAGTGCCAGCGTACGGGACAGGACTAGGCTACGGCATACGATAAGGTGTAGGGCTGGTGGTGGGATTCCGTGCAGGGCTAGGGTAAGTGTTAGGGAACGGCAAGGCTTAGGGCATAGGTGAGCGTACGGTAACATGGGAGGGTCAGGCTACGTGCTGAAGCACAGGTCAGTGCCCGCGTACGGGCCAGGTGTAGGCTACCGCATAGAGTAAGGTGTAGGTCTGGTGGTGGGTTTCCGTTACGGTCGAGGGTTAGGTTTAGCGAACGGCAAGGCTTAGGGCACAGGTGAGGGTACGGAAACATGGGAGGGTCAGGCTACGTGCTGAAGCACAGGTCAGTGCCCGCGTACGGGCCAGGTGTAGGCTACGGCATAGAGTAAGGTGTAGGGCTGGTGGTGGGTTTCCCTTCCGGGCTAGGGTTAGGGTTGGTGAACGGCAAGGCTTAGGGCACAGGTGAGGGTACGGAAACGTGGGAGGGTCAGGATACTTGCTGATGAAAGGGTCAGTGCCTGCGTATGAGCCAGGAATAGGCTACGGCGTAGGGAAAGGTGTAGGGTTGGTGGTGGGTTTCCGTTCGGGTCTAGGGTTAGTGTTAGGGAACGGCAAGGCTTAGGGCACAGGTGAGGGTCCGCAAATGTGGGAGGGTCAGGCTTCGTGCTGACGCACGGGTCTGTGCCAGCGTACGGGCCAGGAGTAGGCTACGGCTTGGGGGTAAGTTGTAGGGCTGGTGGTGGGTTTCCGTTCCGGTCTAGGGTTAGGGTTAGGGAACGGCAAGGTTTAGGGCACAGGTGAGGGTACAGAAACATGGGAGGGTCAGGCTACGTGCTGACGCACGTGTCAGTGCCCGCGCACGGGCTAGGAGTAGGCTACGGCGTTGGGTAAGGTATAGGGCTGGTGGTGGGTTTCCGTTCCAGGCTAGGATTAGGGTTAGGGAACCGCAAGGCTTAGGGCACAGGTGAGGGTACGGAAACGTGTGAGGGTCAGAATACGTGCTGACGCACGTGTCAGTGCCAGCGTACGTGCCAGGAGTAGGCTACGGCGTAGGGCAAGGTGTAGGGCTGGTAGTGCGTTTCCGTTCCGGAACTGGGTTAGGGTTAGGGAAAGGCAAGGCTTAGGGCCCAGGTGAGGGTACGGAAACGTGGGAGGGTCAGGCTACGTGCTGATGCACGGGTCAGTGCCATCGTACCAGCCAGGAGTAGGCTACGGCTTTGGGGTTAGGTGTAGGGCTGGTGGTGGGTTTCCGTTCCGGGCTAGGGTTAGGGTTAGGGAACGGCAAGGCTTAGGGCACAGGTGATGGTACGGAAACGTGGGAGGGTCGGGCTACATGCTGAAGCACGGGTCAGTGCCAGCGTACGGGCCAGGAATAGGCTATGGATCGGGGGTAAGCTGTAGGGCTGGTGGTGGGTTTCCGTTCCGGACTAGGGTTAGGGTTAGGGAACGACAAGGCTTAGGGCCCAGGTGAGGGTACGGAAACGTGTGAGGGTCAGGCTACGTGCTGACGCACGGGTCAGTGCCACCGTACGGGCCAGGAGTAGGCTATGGTGTAGGGTAAAGTTTAGGGCTGCTGGTGGGTTTCCGTTCTTGGCTAGGGTTAGGGTGAGGGTACGGCAAGGCTTAGGGCACAGGTGAGGGTACGGAAACGTGGGAGGGTCAGTCTACGTGCTGACTCACGGGTCAGTGCCAGCGTATGGGCCAGGAGTAGGCTACGGCTTATGGTAAGGTGTAGGGGTTGTGGTGGGTTTCCGTTCCGGGCTAGGGTTAGGGTTAGGGAACGGCAAGGCTTAGGGCACAGGTGAGGGTACGGAAACGTGGGAGGGTCAGGCTATATGTTGACGCACGGGTCAGTGCCAGCGTACGGGCCAGGACTAGGCTATGGCATACGATATAGTGAAGGGCTGGTGGTGGGATTCCGTGCCTGGCTCGGGTTAGGGTTAGGGAACGGCAAGGCTTAGGGCACAGGTGTGGTTACGGAAACGTGGGAGCGTCAGGCTACGTGGTGACGCACGGGTCAGTGCCAGCATATGGGCCAGGAGTAGGCTACGGCGTGGTGGTAAGGTGTAGGACTGTTGGTGGGTTTCTGTTCTGGGCTAGGGTTAGGGTTAGGGAACGTCATGGCTTAGGGCACAGGTGAGGGTACGGAAACGTGGGAGGGTCAGGCTACGTGCTGACGCACGGGTCAGTGCCAGCGTACGGGCCAGGAATAGGCTATGGCGTAGGGTAGAGTGTAGGGCTGGTGGTCGGTTTCTGTTCTGGTCTAAGGATAGTGTTAGGGAACGGCAAGGCTTAGGGCACAGGTGAGGTTATGGAAACGTGGGAGGGTCAGGCTACGTGGTGACGCACGGGTCAGTGCCAGCATATGGGCCAGGAGTAGGCTACGGCGTGGTGGTAAGGTGTAGGGCTGGTGGTGGTTTTCTGTTTCGGGCTAGGGTTAGGGTTAGGGAACGTCAAGGCTTAGGGCACAGTTGATGGTACGGAAACGTGGGAGGGTCAGGTTACGTGCTGCCGCATGGGTCAGTGCCAGCGTACGGGCCAGGAGTAGGCTATTGCTTGGGCGTTAGTTGTAGGGCTGGTGGTGGGTTTCCGTTCCATACTAGGGTTAGTGTAAGGGAACAGCAAAGCTTAGGGAACAGGTGAGGGTACGGAAATGTGGGAGGGTCAGGCTACGTGCTGATGCACGGGTCAGTGCCAGCGTACGGGCCAGGAGTAGGCTACGGCATAGGGTAAGGTGTAGGGCTGGTGGTGGGTTTCCGTTCCGGGCTAGGGTTAGGGTTAGGGAACGTCAAGGCTTAGGGCACAGTTGAGGGTACGGAAACGTGGGCGGGTCAGTTTATGTGCTGACACATGGGTCAGTGCTAGCATATGGGCCAGGAGTAGGCTACGGCTTGCGGATAAGTTGTAGGGCTGGTGGTGGGTTTTCATTCCGGGCTACGGTTAGGGTTAGGGAACGGCAAGGCTTAGGGCACAGGTGAGGGTACGGAAACGTGGGAGTGTCAGGTTACGTGCTGACGCACTGGTCAGTGCCAGAGTACGGGCCAGGAATAGGCTACGGCGTAGGGTAGAGTGTAGGGCTGGTGGTGGGATTCTGATCCGGTCTAGGGTTAGGGTTAGGGAACGGCAAGGCTTAGGGCACAGGTGAGGGTACGGAAACGTGGGAGGGTCAGGCTACGTGCTGACGCACGGGTCAGTGCCAGTGTACCGGCAAGGAGTAGGCTACGGGATAGGGTAAGGTGTAGGGATGGTGGTGGGTTTCCGTTCCGGGCTAGGGTTAGTGTTAGGGAACGGCAAGGCTTAGGGCACAGGTGAGGGTACAGAAAAGTTGGAGGTTCAGGCTACGTGCTAATGCACACGTCAGTGCCAGCGTACGGGCCAGGAGTAGGCTACGTCGTAGAGAATGGTGTATGGCTGGTGGTGGTTTTCTGTTCAGGGCTAGGGTTTGGGTTAGGGGACCGCAAGGCTTAGGGCACAGTTGAGGTTACGGAAATGTGGGAGGGTCAGGCTACGTGCTGACACATGGGTCAGTGCCAGCGTACGGGCCAGGAGTAGGCTATGGTTTGGGCGTTAGTTGTAGGGCTGGTGGTGGGTTTCCTTTCCATACTAGGGTTAGGGTTAGGGAACGGCAAGCCTTAGGGCACAGGTGAGGGTACGGAAATGTGGGAAGGTCAGGCTACGTGCTGACGCACGTGTCAGTGCCAGTGTACGGGCCAGGAGTAGGTGACGGCGTAAGGTAAGGTGTAGGGCTGGTGGTGGGTTTCCGTTCCGGGCTAGGGTTAGTGTTAGGGAACTGCAAGGCTTAGGGCATAGGTGATGGTACGGAAACGTGGGAGGGTCAGGCTACGTGCTGACGCATGGGTCAATGCCAGCGTTCGGGCAAGGATTAGGCTACGGCGTAAGGTAAGGTGTAGGGCTGGTGGTGGGTTTCCGTTCCGGGCTAGGGTTAGTGTTAGGGAACGACAAGGCTTAGGGCCCAGGTGAGGGTACGGAAACGTGAGAGGGTCAAACTACATACTGACGCACGGGTCAGTGCGAGCGTACGGGCGAGGAGTAGGCTACGGCGTAGGGAAAGGTCTAGGGCTGGTGGTGGGTTTCCGTTCCGGGCTAGGGTTAGGGTTAGGGAACGGCAAGGCTTAGGGCACAGGTGAGGTTACGGAAACGTGGGAGGTTCAGGCTACGTGCTGCCGCACGGGTCTGTGCCAGTGTACGGACCAGGAGTAGGCTACGGCGTAGGGTAAGGTGTAGGGCTGGTGGTGGGTTTCCGTTTCGGGCTAGGGTTAGGGTTAGGCAATGGCAAGGCTTAGGGCACAGGTGAGGGTACGGAAACGTGGGAGGGTCAGGCTACGTGCTGACGCACGCGTCAGTGCCCGCATATGGGCCAGGTGTAGGCTACAGCATAGGGTAAGGTGTAGGGCTGGTGGTGGGTTTCCGTTCCGGGCTAGGGTTAGGGTTAGGGAACGGCAAGGCTTAGGGCACTGGTGAGGGTACAGAAATGTGGGAGGGTCAGGCTACGTGCTGATGAAAGGGTCAGTGCCTGCGTACGGGCCAGGAATAGGCTACGGCGTAGGGAAAGGTGTAGGGCTGGTGGGGGGTTTCCGTTCCGGGCTAGGGTTAGGGTTAGGGAATGGCAAGGCTTAGGGCACAGGTGATGGTCCGCAAACGTGGGAGGGTCAGGCTTCGTGCTGACGCACGGGTCTCTGCCAGCGTACGGGCCAGGAGTAGGCTACGGCTTGGGGGTAAGGTATAGGGCTTGTGGTGGGTTTCCGTTCAGGGCTAGGGTAAGGGTTAGGGAACGGCAAGTCTTAGGGCACAGGTGAGGGTATGGAAACTTGGGAGGGTCAGGCTACGTGCTGACGCACGTGTCAGTGCCAGCGTTCGGGCCAGGAGTAGGCTACGGTGTAGGGTAAAGTGTAGGGCTGGTGGTGGGTTTCCGTGCCGGGCTAGGGTTAGGGTTAGGGAACGGCAAGGCTTAGGGCACAGGTGAGGGTACGGAAACGTGGGAGGGTCAGGCTACGTGCTGATGAAAGGGTCAGTGCCTTTGTACGGGCCAGGAATAAGCTACGGCATAGGGAAAGGTATATGGCTGGTGGTGGGTTTCTGTTCCGGGCTAGGGTTAGGGTTAGGGAACCGCAAGGCTTAGGGCACAGGTGAGGTTACGGAAACTTGGGAGGGTCAGGCTACATGCTGACGCACGGGTCAGTGCCAGCGTACGGGACAGGACTAGGCTACGGCATACGATAAGGTGTAGGGCTGGTGGTGGGATTCCGTGCAGGGCTAGGGTAAGTGTTAGGGAACGGCAAGGCTTAGGGCATAGGTGAGCGTACGGTAACATGGGAGGGTCAGGCTACGTGCTGAAGCACAGGTCAGTGCCCGCGTACGGGCCAGGTGTAGGCTACCGCATAGAGTAAGGTGTAGGTCTGGTGGTGGGTTTCCGTTATGGGCGAGGGTTAGGGTTAGCGAACGGCAAGGCTTAGGGCACAGGTGAGGGTACGGAAACATGGGAGGGTCAGGCTACGTGCTGAAGCACAGGTCAGTGCCCGCGTACGGGCCAGGTGTAGGCTACGGCATAGAGTAAGGTGTAGGGCTGGTGGTGGGTTTCCCTTCCGGGCTAGGGTTAGGGTTGGTGAACGGCAAGGCTTAGGGCACAGGTGAGGGTACGGAAACGTGGGAGGGTCAGGATACTTGCTGATGAAAGGGTCAGTGCCTGCGTATGAGCCAGGAATAGGCTACGGCGTAGGGAAAGGTGTAGGGTTGGTGGTGGGTTTCCGTTCGGGTCTAGGGTTAGTGTTAGGGAACGGCAAGGCTTAGGGCACAGGTGAGGGTCCGCAAATGTGGGAGGGTCAGGCTTCGTGCTGACGCACGGGTCTGTGCCAGCGTACGGGCCAGGAGTAGGCTACGGCTTGGGGGTAAGTTGTAGGGCTGGTGGTGGGTTTCCGTTCCGGTCTAGGGTTAGGGTTAGGGAACGGCAAGGTTTAGGGCACAGGTGAGGGTACAGAAACATGGGAGGGTCAGGCTACGTGCTGACGCACGTGTCAGTGCCCGCGCACGGGCTAGGAGTAGGCTACGGCGTTGGGTAAGGTATAGGGCTGGTGGTGGGTTTCCGTTCCAGGCTAGGATTAGGGTTAGGGAACCGCAAGGCTTAGGGCACAGGTGAGGGTACGGAAACGTGTGAGGGTCAGGCTACGTGCTGATGCACGTGTCAGTGCCAGCGTACGTGCCAGGAGTAGGCTACGGCGTAGGGCAAGGTGTAGGGCTGGTAGTGCGTTTCCGTTCCGGAACTGGGTTAGGGTTAGGGAAAGGCAAGGCTTAGGGCCCAGGTGAGGGTACGGAAACGTGGGAGGGTCAGGCTACGTGCTGATGCACGGGTCAGTGCCATCGTACCAGCCAGGAGTAGGCTACGGCTTTGGGGTTAGGTGTAGGGCTGGTGGTGGGTTTCCGTTCCGGGCTAGGGTTAGGGTTAGGGAACGGCAAGGCTTAGGGCACAGGTGATGGTACGGAAACGTGGGAGGGTCGGGCTACATGCTGAAGCACGGGTCAGTGCCAGCGTACGGGCCAGGAATAGGCTATGGATCGGGGGTAAGCTGTAGGGCTGGTGGTGGGTTTCCGTTCCGGACTAGGGTTAGGGTTAGGGAACGACAAGGCTTAGGGCCCAGGTGAGGGTACGGAAACGTGTGAGGGTCAGGCTACGTGCTGACGCACGGGTCAGTGCCACCGTACGGGCCAGGAGTAGGCTATGGTGTAGGGTAAAGTTTAGGGCTGCTGGTGGGTTTCCGTTCTTGGCTAGGGTTAGGGTGAGGGTACGGCAAGGCTTAGGGCACAGGTGAGGGTACGGAAACGTGGGAGGGTCAGTCTACGTGCTGACTCACGGGTCAGTGCCAGCGTATGGGCCAGGAGTAGGCTACGGCTTATGGTAAGGTGTAGGGGTTGTGGTGGGTTTCCGTTCCGGGCTAGGGTTAGGGTTAGGGAACGGCAAGGCTTAGGGCACAGGTGAGGGTACGGAAACGTGGGAGGGTCAGGCTATATGTTGACGCACGGGTCAGTGCCAGCGTACGGGCCAGGACTAGGCTATGGCATACGATATAGTGAAGGGCTGGTGGTGGGATTCCGTGCCTGGCTCGGGTTAGGGTTAGGGAACGGCAAGGCTTAGGGCACAGGTGTGGTTACGGAAACGTGGGAGCGTCAGGCTACGTGGTGACGCACGGGTCAGTGCCAGCATATGGGCCAGGAGTAGGCTACGGCGTGGTGGTAAGGTGTAGGACTGTTGGTGGGTTTCTGTTCTGGGCTAGGGTTAGGGTTAGGGAACGTCATGGCTTAGGGCACAGGTGAGGGTACGGAAACGTGGGAGGGTCAGGCTACGTGCTGACGCACGGGTCAGTGCCAGCGTACGGGCCAGGAATAGGCTATGGCGTAGGGTAGAGTGTAGGGCTGGTGGTGGGTTTCTGTTCTGGTCTAAGGATAGTGTTAGGGAACGGCAAGGCTTAGGGCACAGGTGAGGTTATGGAAACGTGGGAGGGTCAGGCTACGTGGTGACGCACGGGTCAGTGCCAGCATATGGGCCAGGAGTAGGGTACGGCGTGGTGGTAAGGTGTAGGGCTGGTGGTGGTTTTCTGTTTCGGGCTAGGGTTAGGGTTAGGGAACGTCAAGGCTTAGGGCACAGTTGATGGTACGGAAACGTGGGAGGGTCAGGTTACGTGCTGCCGCATGGGTCAGTGCCAGCGTACGGGCCAGGAGTAGGCTATTGCTTGGGCGTTAGTTGTAGGGCTGGTGGTGGGTTTCCGTTCCATACTAGGGTTAGTGTAAGGGAACAGCAAAGCTTAGGGAACAGGTGAGGGTACGGAAATGTGGGAGGGTCAGGCTACGTGCTGATGCACGGGTCAGTGCCAGCGTACGGGCCAGGAGTAGGCTACGGCATAGGGTAAGGTGTAGGGCTGGTGGTGGGTTTCCGTTCCGGGCTAGGGTTAGGGTTAGGGAACGTCAAGGCTTAGGGCACAGTTGAGGGTACGGAAACGTGGGCGGGTCAGTTTATGTGCTGACACATGGGTCAGTGCTAGCATATGGGCCAGGAGTAGGCTACGGCTTGCGGATAAGTTGTAGGGCTGGTGGTGGGTTTTCATTCCGGGCTACGGTTAGGGTTAGGGAACGGCAAGGCTTAGGGCACAGGTGAGGGTACGGAAACGTGGGAGTGTCAGGTTACGTGCTGACGCACTGGTCAGTGCCAGAGTACGGGCCAGGAATAGGCTACGGCGTAGGGTAGAGTGTAGGGCTGGTGGTGGGATTCTGATCCGGTCTAGGGTTAGGGTTAGGGAACGGCAAGGCTTAGGGCACAGGTGAGGGTACGGAAACGTGGGAGGGTCAGGCTACGTGCTGACGCATGGGTCAGTGCCAGTGTACCGGCAAGGAGTAGGCTACGGGATAGGGTAAGGTGTAGGGATGGTGGTGGGTTTCCGTTCCGGGCTAGGGTTAGTGTTAGGGAACGGCAAGGCTTAGGGCACAGGTGAGGGTACAGAAAAGTTGGAGGTTCAGGCTACGTGCTAATGCACACGTCAGTGCCAGCGTACGGGCCAGGAGTAGGCTACGTCGTAGAGAATGGTGTATGGCTGGTGGTGGTTTTCTGTTCAGGGCTAGGGTTTGGGTTAGGGGACCGCAAGGCTTAGGGCACAGTTGAGGTTACGGAAATGTGGGAGGGTCAGGCTACGTGCGGACACATGGGTCAGTGCCAGCGTACGGGCCAGGAGTAGGCTATGGTTTGGGCGTTAGTTGTAGGGCTGGTGGTGGGTTTCCTTTCCATACTAGGGTTAGGGTTAGGGAACGGCAAGCCTTAGGGCACAGGTGAGGGTACGGAAATGTGGGAAGGTCAGGCTACGTGCTGACGCACGTGTCAGTGCCAGTGTACGGGCCAGGAGTAGGTGACGGCGTAAGGTAAGGTGTAGGGCTGGTGGTGGGTTTCCGTTCCGGGCTAGGGTTAGTGTTAGGGAACTGCAAGGCTTAGGGCATAGGTGATGGTACGGAAACGTGGGAGGGTCAGGCTACGTGCTGACGCATGGGTCAATGCCAGCGTTCGGGCAAGGATTAGGCTACGGCGTAAGGTAAGGTGTAGGGCTGGTGGTGGGTTTCCGTTCCGGGCTAGGGTTAGTGTTAGGGAACGACAAGGCTTAGGGCCCAGGTGAGGGTACGGAAACGTGAGAGGGTCAAACTACATACTGACGCACGGGTCAGTGCGAGCGTACGGGCGAGGAGTAGGCTACCCAGTAGGGAAAGGTTTAGGGCTGGTGGTGGGTTTCTCTTCCGGGCTAGGGTTAGGGTGAGGGAACGGCAAGGCTTAGGGCCCAGGTGAGGGTACGGAAACGTGGGAGGGTCAGGCTACGTGCTGACGCATGGGTCAGTGCCAGTGTACGGTCCAGGATTAGGCTATGGCGTAGAGTTACTTGTAGGGCTACTGGGGGGTTTCCGTTCCTGGCTAGGGTTAGGGTGAGGGAACGGCAAGGCTTAGGGCACAGTTG
Source organism: Mesoplodon mirus (assembly GCF_964341445.2). NCBI lineage: Eukaryota > Metazoa > Chordata > Mammalia > Artiodactyla > Ziphiidae > Mesoplodon > Mesoplodon mirus. The sequence continues at coordinate 558,565 of NW_028295549.1, forward strand.
AGGTTATGGAAACGTGGGAGGGTGAGGCTACGTGCAGACTCACGCGTCAGTGCCAGCGTACGGGCCAGGAGAACGCTACGGCGTATTGTAAGGTGTAGGGCTTGTGGTGGGTTTCCGTTCCGGGCTAGGGTTAGGGTTAGGGAACAGCAAGGCTTAGGGCACAGGTGAGGGTACGGAAACGTGGGAGGGTCAGGCTACATGCTGACGCACGTGTCTGTGCCAGCGTACGGGCCAGGACTAGGCTACGGCATACGATAAAGTGTAGGGCTGGTGGTGGGTTTCCATTCAAGGCTAGGGTTAGGGTTAGGGAACGGCAAGGGTTAGGGCACAGGTGAGGGTACGGACACGTAGGAGGGTCAGGCTACGTGCTGACGCACGGGTTAGTGCCACCGTACGGGCCAGGAGTAGGCTACAGCGTAGGGTATGGTGTAGGGCTGGTGGTGGGTTTCCGATCCGGGCTAGGGTTAGGGTTCTGGAATGGCAAGGTTTAGGGCACAGGTGAGGGTACAGCAACGTGGCAGGTTCAGGATACGTTCTGACGCACGGGTCAGTGCCAGCGTATGGACCAGGAGTAGGCTACAGATTGGGGGTAAGGTGTAGGGCTGTTGGTGGGTTTCCGTTCCGGGCTACAGTTAGGGTTAGGGAACGGCAAATCTTAGGGAACATGTGAGGGTACGGAAACGTGGGAGGTTAAGGCTACGTGATGACGCACGTGTCAGTGCCAGCGTACCGGCCACGAGTAGGCTACGGTTTGGTGGTTAGGTGTAGGGCTGGTGGTGGGTTTCCATTCCAGGCTAGGGTTAGTGTTAGGTAACAGCAAGGCTTAGGGCACAGGCGAGGGTACGGAAACGTGGGAGGTTCAGGCTACATGCTGACGCATGTGTCAGTGCCAGCGTACGTGCCAGGAGTAGGCTACGGCGTAGGGTAAGGTGTAGGGCTGCTGGTGGTTCTCTATTCCTGGTTAGGGTGAGGGTGTGGGAACGGCAAGGCTTAGGGCACAAGTGATGGTACAGAAACCTGGGAGGGTCAGGCTACGTGCTGACACAGGTGTCAGTGCCAGCGTACGGGCCAGGAGTAGGCTACGGCTTGTCGGTAAGTTTTAGGGCTGGTGGTGGGTTTCCGTTCCGGGCTAGGGTTAGGGTTAGGGAACGGCAAGTCTTAGGGCTCAGTTGAGGGTACGGTAACATGGGAGGGTCAGGCTTCGTGCTGAAGCACAGGTCAGTGCCCGTGTACGGGCCAGGTGCAGGCTATGGCATAGGGTAAGGTGTAGGGCTGGTGGTGGGTTTCCGTTACGGGCTAGGGTTAAGGTTAGGGAACGGCAAGGCTTAGGGCACAGCTGAGGTTACAGAAACGTGGGAGGGTCAGGCTACGTGCTGACGCACGGCTCAGTGCCAGCGTACGGGCCAGGAATAGGCTATGGCGTAGGGTAGAGTGTAGGGCTGGCGGTGGGTTTCTGTTCCGGGCGAGGGTTAGCGTTAGGAAACGGCAAGGCTTAGGGCACAGGTGAGGGTACGGAAACGTGGGAGGGTCACGCTACGTGCTGACGCATGTGTCAGTGCCAGCGTACCGGCCAGGAGTAGGCTACCCAGTAGGGAAAGGTTTAGGGATGTTGGTGGGTTTCCGTTCTGGGTTAGGGTTTTGGTTAGGGAACGGCAAGGCTTAGGGCACAGGTGAGGGTACGGAAATGTGGGAAGGTAAGGCTACGTGCTGACGCACGGGTCAGTGCCAGCGTACGGGCCAAGAGTAGGCTACGGCGTAGGGTAAGTTGTAGGGCTGGTGGTGGGTTTCTGTTCCAGGCTAGGGTTAGGGTTATGGAACGGCAAGTCTTAGGGCACAGGTGAGGGTACGGAAACGTGGGAGGGTCAGGCTACGTGCTGACACATGTGTCAGGGCCAGCATACGGGCCAGGATTTGGCTACGGCTTGGGGGTAAGGTGTAGGGCTGGTGGTTGGTTTCCGTTCTGGGCTAGGGTTAGGGTTAGTGAATGGCAGGGTTAGGGCACAGGTGAGGGTACGGAAAAGTGGGAGGGTCAGGCTACTTGCTGACGCACGGGTCAGTGCCAGCGTACGGGCCAGTTGTAGGCTATGGCGTAGGGTAAAGTGTAGGGCTGGTGGTGGTTTTCCGTTCAGGGCTAGGGTTGGGGTTAGGGAACGGCAAGGCTTAGGGCACAGGTGAGGATACAGAAACGTGGGAGGGTCAGGCTACGAGCTGACGCACGGGTCAGAGCAAGTGTACCGGCCAGGAGTAGGCTACGGCTTGGGGTTTAGATGTAGGGCTGGTGGTGGGTTTCAGTTCCTGGCTAGGGTTAGGGTTAGGGAACGGCAAGGCTTAGGGCCCAGGTGAGGGTACGGAAACGTGTGGGGGTCAGACTACATGCTGACGCACGGGTCAGTGCCAGCGTACGTGCCAGGAGTAGGCTACGGCGTAGGGAAAGGTTTAGGGCTGGTGGTGGGTTTCCGTTCCGGGCTAGGGTTAGTGTTAGGGAACGGCAAGGCTTAGGGCACAGGTGAGGGTACGGAAACGTTGGAGGGTCAGGCTACGTGCTGACGCACGGGTCAGTGCCAGCGTACAGGCCAGGAATAGGCTATGGCATACGTTAAGGTGTAGGGCTGGTGGTGGGATTCCGTTCTGGGCTTGGGTTAGAGTTAGGGAAGGCCAAGGCTTAGGGCTTAGCTGAGGGTACGGAAAAGTGGGAGGGTCAGGCTACGTGCTGACGCAGGGGTCAGTGCCTGTGTACGGGCCAGGAGTAGGCTATGGCATGGGGGTAAGTTTTAGGGCTGGTGGTGTGTTTCCATTCTGGTCTAGGTTTAGTGTTAGGGAACGGCAAGGTTTAGGGCCCAGGTGAGGGTATGGAAACGTGGGGTGTCAGTCTACATGCTGACGCACGGGTCAGTGCCAGCGTACGGGCAAGGAGTAGGCTACGGCGTAGGGAAAGGTTTAGGGCTGGTGGTGGGTTTCCGTTCCGGGCTAGGGTTAGGGTTAGGGAACGGCAAAGCTTAGGGCACAGGTGAGGGTACGGAAACGTGGGAGGTTAGGCTACGTGCTGACGCACGTTTCAGTGTCAGCGTACAGGCCAGGATTAGGCTACGCCGTAGGGTAAGGTCTAGGGCTGGTGGTGGTTTTCCGTTCTGGGCTAGGGTTATGGTTAGGGAACGTCAAGGCTTAGGGCACAGGTGAGGGAACGGAAACGTGGGAGGGTCAGGCTACGTGCTTACGCAATGGTCAGTGCCAGCATACGGGCCAGCAGTAGGCTACAGCGTAGGGTAAGTTATAGGGCAGGAGGTGGGTTTCCGTTCTGTGATAGGGTTAGGGTTAGGGAACGGCAAGGCATAGGGCACAGGTGAGGGTACGGAAACGTGCGAGGGTCAGGCTACGTGCTGACGCACGGGTCAGTGCCAGCATACGGGCCAGGAGAAGGCTACGGCTTGGGGTAAGGTGTAGGGCTGGTGGTGGGTTTCCGTTCAGGGCTAGGGTTAGGGTAAGGGAACGTCAAGGCTTAGGGCACAGGTGAGGGTACGGAAACGTGGGCGGGTCAGGCTACGTGCTGACGCATGGGTCAGTGCCAGCGTATGGGCCAGGAGTAGGCTACAGCATAGGGTAAGGTGTAGGGCTGGATGTGGGTTTCCGTTCTGTGCTAGGGTTAGGGTTAGGGAACGGCAAGGCATAGGGCACAGGTGAGGGTACGGAAACGTGGGAGGGTCAGGCTACGTGCTGACGCATGGGTCAGTGCCAGCGTACGGGCCAGGACTACGCTATGGCTTGGCCGTTAGATGTAGGGCTGGTGTTGGGTTTCCGTTCCATACTAGGGTTAGGCTTAGGGAACGGCAAGGCTTAGGGCAAAGGTGAGGGTACGGAAATGTGGGAAGTTCAGGCTACGTGCTGACTCACGGGTCAGTGCCACCGTATGGGCCGGGAGTAGGCTACGGCGTAGGGTAAGCTGTAGGGCTGGTTGTGGGTTTCCGTTCAGGGCTAGGGTTAGCGTTAGGGTACGGCAAGGCTTAGGGCACACGTGAGATTACGGAAACCTGGGAGGGTCAGGCTACGTGCTGACGCATGGGTCAGTGCCAGCGTACCGGCCAGGAGTAGGCTACGGCTTGGGGGTTAGTTGTAGGGCTGGTGGTGGGTTTCCGTTCCGGGCTAGGGTTAGGGTTAGGGAACGGCAAGGCTTAGGGCACGGGTGAGGGTACGGAAATATGAGAAGGTCAGGCTACGTGCTGACGCACGTGTCAGTGCCAGCGTACGGGCCAGGGGTAGGCTACGGCGTAGGGTAAGGTGTAGGGCTGGTGGTGGGTTTCCGTTCCGGGCTAGGTTTAGGGTTAGGGAACGGCAAGTGTTAGGGCACAGGTGAGGGTACGGAAACGTGGTAGGGTCAGGCTATGTGCTGACGCATGGGTCAGTGCCAGCGTTCGGGCCAGGAGTAGGCTACGGCGTAGGGTAAGGTGTAGGACTGGTGGTGGTTTTCCGTTCCGGGCTAGGGTTAGTGTTAGGGAAACGGCAAGGCTTAGGGCCCCAGTGTGGGTACGGAAACGTGGGGGGGTCAGATTACACGCTGACGCAGAGGTCAGTGCCAGCGAACGGGCCAGGAGTAGGCTACGGAGAAGGGAAAGGTTTAGGGCTGGTGGTGGTTTTCCTTTCCGGGCTAGGGTTAGGGTTAGGGAACGGCAAGGCTTAGGGCACAGGTGAGAGTACGGAAACGTGGGAGGGTCAGGCTACGTGCTGACGCACGGATCAGTGTCAGCGTACATGCCAGGAGTAGGCTACCGCGTAGGGTAAGGTGTACGGCAGGTGGTGGTTTTCTGTTCCGGGCTACGGTTAGTGTTAGGGAACAGCAAGGCTTAGGGCACAGGTGAGGGTACGGAAACGTGGGAGGGTTAGGCTACGTGCTGACGCACGGGTCAGGGCCAGCGTACCGGACAGGTGTAGGCTACGGCTTGGGGGTTAGGTGTAGGGCTGGTGGTGGGTTTCCGTTCAAGGCTAGGGTTAGTGTTAGGGAACAGCAAGGCTTAGGGCACAGGGGAGGGTAAGGAAACGTGGGATGGTCAGGCTACGTGCTGACGCACGGGTCAGTGCCAGCGTACGGGCCAGGAGTAGGCTATGGCTTGGGGCTTAGGTGTAGGGCTTGTGGTGTGTTTCCCTTCCGTACTAGAGTTAGGGTTAAGGAACGGCAAGGCTTAGGGCACAGGTGACGTTACGCTAATGTGGGAAGGACAGGCTACGTGCTGACGCACATGTCAGTGTCAGCGTATGGACCAGGAGTAGGCTACGGCTTGGGGGTAAGGTGTAGGGCTGGTGGTGGGTTTCCGTTGGGGGCTAGGGTTAGGGTTAGGGAACGGCAAGGCTTAGGGCACAGGTGAGGGTACGGAATCGTTGCAGTGTCAGGCTACATGCTGACGCATGGGTCAGTGCCAGCGTACGGGCCAGGAGTAGGCTACAGCTTGTGGGTAAGGTTTAGGGCTGGTGGTGTGATTCCGTTCCGGGCTAGGGTTAGAGTTAGGGAACGGCAAGGCTTAGGGCAGAGGTGAGGGTACGGTAACATGGGAGGGTCAGGCTACGTGCTGAAGCACATGTCAGTGCCCGCGTATGGGCCAGGTGTACGCTACGGCATAGGGTAAGGTTTAGGGCTGGTGGAGGGTTTCCGTTCCGGGGTAGGGTTAGGGTTATGGAACGGCAAGACTTAGGGCACAGGTGAGGGTACGAAAACGTGGGAGGGTCAGGCTACATGCTGACGCAAGGGTCAGTGCCACCGTACAGGCCAGGTGTAGGCTACGGCGTAGGTTAAGGTGTAGGGCAGGTGGTGGGTTTCCGTTCAGGGCTAGGGTGAGGGTTAGGGAACGTCAAGGCTTAGGGCACAGGTGAGGGTACGGAAACATGGGAGGGTCAGGCTACGTACTGATGCATGGGTCAGTGCCAGCGTACGGGGCAGGAGTACGCTACGGCGTAGGGTAAGGTGTAGGACTGGTTGTGGGTTTCCGTTCCGGGCTACATTTAGGGTTAGGGAACGGCAAATCTTAGGGCACATGTGAGGGTACGGAAACGTGGGAGGGTCAGGCTACGTGCTGTCGCACGGGTCAGTGCCAGTGTACGGGCCAGGAGTAGGCTACGGCTTGTGGGAAAGGTTTAGAGCTGGTGGTGGGTTTCCGTTCGGGGCTAGGGTTAGGGTTAGGGAACGGCAAGGCTTACGGCACAGGTGAGGGTACGGAAACGTGGGAGGGTCAGGCTACGTGCTGACGCACGGGTCAGTGCCCGCGTACGGGCCAGGTGTAGGCTACGACATATGGTAAGGTGTAGGGCTGGTGGTGGTTTTTCGTTCCGGCTAGGGTTAGGGTTAGGGAACGGCAAGGCTTAGGGGACAGGTGAGGGTACGGAAACGTGAGAGGTTAGGCTACGTGCTGACGCATGGGTCAGTGTCAGCATACGGGCCACGAGTAGGCTATGGCTTGGGGGTAAGGTGTAGAGCTGGTGGTGGGTTTCCTTTCTGGGCTAGGGTTAGTGTTAGGAATGGCAAGGCGTAGGGCACAGTTGAGTGTCCTGAAACGTGGGAGATTCAGGCTACTTGCTGACGCACGTGTCATTGCCAGAGTACGAGCCAGGAGTAGGCTACGGCTTGGGGTTAAGGTGTAGGCCTGGTGGTGGGTTTCCATTCAGGGCTAGGGTTAGGGTTACCGAATGGCAAGGCTTAGTGCTCAGGTGAGGGTACGGAAACGTGGGAGGGTCAGGCTACGTGCTGACGCACGTGTCAGTGCCAGCATACAGGCCAGGAGTAGGCTGCGGCGGAGGGTAATGTCTAGGGATGGTGGTGGGTTTCCGTTCCGGGCTAGGGTTAGGGTTAGGGAACGTCAAGGTTTAGGTCACAGGTGTAGGTACGGAAACGTGGGAGGGTCAGGCTACGTACTGATGCATGGGTCAGTGCCAGCGTACGGGTCAGGAGTAGGCTACGGCGTAGGGTAAGGTGGAGGGCTGGTGGTGGGTTGGCATTGTGGACCACGGTTATGGTTAGGGAACGGCAAGGCTTAGGGCACAGGTGAGGGTACAGAAACGTGTGAGGGTCAGGCTACGTGTTGACGCACTGGTCAGTGCCATCGTATGGGCAAGGAGTAGGCTACGGCGTAGGGTAAGGTGTAGGGCTGGTGGTGGGTTTCAGTTCCAGGCTAGGTTTAGGGTTACGGAACGGCAAGGCTTAGGGCACGGGTGAGTGTACGGAAACGTTGGAGGGTCAGGCTACTTGCTGATGCTCAGGTTAGTGCCACCGAACGGGCCAGGAGTAGGCTACGGCTTGGGGGTAAGGTGCAGGGCTGGTGGTGGGTTTCCGTTCCGGGCTAGGGTTAGGGTTACGGAACGGCAAGGCTTAGGGCACAGGTGAGGGTACGGAAACGTGGGAGGGTCAGGCTACATGCTGACGCAAGTGTCAGTGCCACCGTACAGGCCAAGAGTATGCTACGTCGTAGGGTAACGTGTAGGGATGGTGGTGGGTTTCCGTTCCGGGCTAGGGTTAGGGTTAGGGAACGGCAAGGCTTAGGGCACAGGTTAGGGTACAGAAACGTGGGAGAGTCAGGCTACGTGCTGACGCACGTGTCAGTGCCAGCGTACCGGCCAGGAGTAGGCTACGGCTTGGGGGTTAGGTGTAGGGCTGGTGGTGGTATTCCGTTCAGGGCTAGGGTTATGGTTAGGGAACGGCAAGGCTTAGTGCACAGGTGAGGGTACGGAAACGTGGGAGGGTCAGGATACCTGCAGACGCACGGGTCAGTGCCAGCGTACGGGCAAGGAGTAGGCTACGGGGTAGGGTAAGGTCTAGGGCTGGTGGTGGGTTTCCGTTCTGGGCTAGGCTTAGTGTTAGGGAACAGCAAGGCTTAGGGCTCAGGTGAGGGTACAGAAAAGTTGGAGGTTCAGGCTACGTGCTAATGCATGTGTCAATGCTAGCGTACGGGCCAGGAGTAGGCTACGTCGTAGAGAAAGGTGTATGGCTGGTGGTGGGTTTCCTTTCTGGGCTACGGTTAGGGATAGGGAACGGAAAGGCTTAGGGCACAGGTGAGGTTACGGAAACGTGGGAGGGTCAGGCTACGTGCTGACGCATGGGTCAGTGCCAGCGTACAGGCCAGCATTAGGCTATGGCTTGGGTGTTAGGTGTAGGACTGCTGTTGGGCTTCCGTTCCGTACTAGGGTTAGGTATAGGGAACGGCGAGGCTTAGGGCACAGGTGAGGGTACGGAAATGTGGGAAGGTCAGGCTACGTGCTGACACACGGGTCAGTGCCAGCGTACGGGCCAGGAGTAGGCTACGGCGTAAGGTAAGGTGTAGGGTTGGTGGTGGGTTTCCGTTCCGGGCTATGGTTAGGGTTAGTGAAAGGCAAGGCTTAGGGCACAGGTGAGGATACGGAAACGTGGGAGGGTCAGGCTACGTGCTGACGCACGTGTCAGTGCCAGCGTATGGTCCAGGAGTAGGCTACGGCTTGGGGGTAAGTTGTAGGGCTGGTGGTGCGTTTCCGTTGGGGGCTAGGTTTGGGTTAGGGAACGGCAAGGCTTAGGGCACAGGTGAGGGTACGGAAACGTGGGAGGGTCACACAACGTGCTGACGCACGGGTCAGTGCCAGCGTACGGGCCAGGAGTAGGCTACGGCGTAGGGTAAAGTGTAGGGCTGGTGGTGGGTTTCCGTTCCGGGCTTGGGTTAGGGTTACGGAACGGCAAGGCTTAGTCCTGAAGTGAGGGTACGGAAAAGTGGGAGGGTCTCGCTACGTGCTGACGCACGGGTCAGTGCCAGTGTACAGGCCAGGAGTAGGCTACGGCGTAGGATAAGGTGTAGGGCTGGTGGTGGGTTTCCGTTACGGGCTAGGGTTAGGGTTAGGGAACGGCAAGGCTTAGGGCACAGGTGAGGGTACAGAAACGTGCGAGGGTCAGGTTACGTGCTGACGCACGGGTCAGTGCCAGCGTACTGGCCAGGAGTAGGCTACGGCTTCGGGGTTAGGTGTAGGGCTGGTGGTGGGTTTCCCTTCTGGGCTAGGGTTAGGGTTAGGGAACGGCAAGTCTTAGGGCACAGGTGATGGTACGGAAACGTGGGAGCGTCAGGCTATGTGCTGACGGATGGGCCAGTGCCAGCGTACAGGCCAGGAGTAGGCTATGTCATAGGGTAAGGTCTAGGGCTGGTGGTGGGTTTCCGTTCCGGGCTAGGGTTAGGGTTAGGGAACGGCAAGGCTTTGGGCACAGGTGAGGGTACGGAAACGTGCGATGGTCAGGCTACGTGCTGACCCACGGGTCAGTGCCAGCGTACCGGCCAGGAGTAGGCCACGGGTTGGGTGTTAGGTGTAGGGCTGGTGGTGGGTTTCCGTTCCGGGCTAGGGTTAGTGTTAGGGAACAGCAAGGCTTAGGGCACAGGTGAGGGTACGGAAACTTGGGAGGGTCAGGCTACGTGCTGACGAACGGGTCAGTGCCAGCGTACGGGCCAGGAGTAGGCTATGGCTTGGGGGTTAGGTGTAGGACTTGTGGTGTGTTTCCATTCCGTACTAGGGTTAGGGTTAGGGAACGGCAAGGCTTAGGGCACAGGTGACGTTATGGTAATGTGGGAAGTTCAGGCTACGTGCTGACGCACAAATCAGTGCCCGCGTATGGACCAGGAGTAGGCTACGGCTTGGGGGTAAGGTGTAGGGCTTGTGGTGTGTTTCCGTTCCGGGCTAGGGTTAGGGTTAGGGAACGGCAAGGCTTAGGGCACAGGTGAGGGTACGGCAAAATGTCAGGGTCAGGATACGTGCTGATGAAAGGTTCAGTGCCTGCGTACGGGCCAGGAATATGCTACGGTGTAGGGAAAGGTATAGGGCTGGTGGTGGGTTTCCGTTCCGGGCTAGGGTTAGTGTTAGGGAACGGCAAGGCTTAGGAGTTGCCAGGCTGCCACCTGTAAAGAAGAGGATGCGTCACCCATAACGTCTGCTGAAATTTCTCTCCGGGCTGAGGTGAGGAAGGAAAAAAAGGAGTGGGGGCCGGGATAGGAGGGGTATCTCAGGCAGGAAAATAGAAAGCTTCCAGAAGAGCGCCTGTGGCCAGGACCATCCTGGCTGGCCTGCAGGCACCAAGTGGGCCTGTGTGCTGTCGCTGCTGTGGCTCCACTGCCCTTCCTCTAGGCTTTCAAGCCCTTGTACATATTCAGGTGTTTTACCTGGGAAGGGTGGGAACAGTTCAGCAGCAGCTGGCCTGGGGCTCAGCTCACGTTTACTCACAGACGCCTCGGCACGGTCCCGCAGCTTTGCAATGAGGACCCTCCTTGCGTGGGGTGGGGCTGCTGGCTGTATGGGAGATGATTCTCCACATCTGACCAATTTCAGAATTGTTTACCGCTGGAGTAAGTGCCTTGATAGGGTTTTCCTCTGTATAACTGTTGGGTTCAGGTTTTTTTTTTCTCCATTGTTTCAAGTTAAATTTTATTCCTCTTTTATATATTTATAGATATAAGCATGGAAATAAGGCATTCATATAAACACATCTGTGTGAATGGAAGAATATTTTTCTGTTTTATTTTTAAAAATTTTGAAATTTAAATTTATTTTCTTATACAGCAGGTTATTATTAGTTATGTATTTTATGCATTTACATGTATACAGGTCAATCCCAAACTCCCAACTCATCCCACCACCACCACCACCCCATGGCTTCCCCCTCTTTGTGTCCATACGTTTGTTCTCTACCTGTGTGTCTCTATTTCTGCCCTGCAAACAAGTTCATCTGTACCACTTTTCTAGGTACCAAATATAGGCATTAATATACAATATTTGTTTTCCTCTTTCTGACTAACCTCATTCTGTATGACAGTCTCTCGATCCATCGATGTCTCTACAAATGACCCAGGTTCATTCCTTTTTATGGCCGAGTAATATTCCATTTTATATATGTACCACATCTTTATCCATTCATCTGTCTGTGGGCATTTAGGTTGCTTCCATTACCTGGCTATTGTAAATAGCGCTGCAACGAACATTGTGGTGAATGTGCCTTTTTGATTTACCGTTTTCTCTGGGTACATGCCCAGAAGTGGGATTGCTGGATCAGATGGTAATTCTATTTCTAGATTTTTTAAGGAAACTCCATACTGTTCTCCATAGTGACTGTATCAATTTACATTCCCACCAATAGTGGAAGAGGGATACTTTTGTCCACACCCTCCCCAGAATTGGTTGTTTGTAGATTTTCTGATGATGCCGATTCTAACAGGTGTGAGGTGATACCTCATTGTAGTTTTGATTTGCATTTCTCTAATAATTAGCGCTGTTGAGCAGCTTTTCATGTGCGTCTTGGCCATCTCTGTGTCTTCTTTGAAGAAACGTCTCTTTAGATCTTCTGCCCATTTTTGTATTGGGTTGTTTGTTTTTTTTAATATTAAGCTGCATGAGCAGTTTATATATATTGGAGATTAAACCTCTGTACATTGATTCGTTTGCACCGATTTTCGCCCATTCTGAGGGATGCCTTTTTCCATTCCCGTTTTTTTTAACAGAAAAGGAAAGAAAGGATAAGAAGCAGAACACTAATGTGCATAAAATATGCCTTTTGAAACGGTCGTTTTGAAATATGGACGTCCTTTGAATTTTTTGGTCGATATGTGACCCCAGGATTTGTTTTCAGGGCAGGTGTCATTTACAGGCCTGCAATGATTTTGAATATCAACTGACCATTAGCGCTGGGATTAAAGCTGCTGTTGTGTGAAACGGCCACAAGGTGGCAGCAGTTCACCCTTACCAAATTTGGTTACTAGGGCAAGAGAGCCTCAGTGGAAGTGGTGTTCTAGATTGGAATTTAGAATGGAATGTGCCAGGAGAAAGCCCCTCAAGTTTGTCTCACTACTTCTTGTTCGTGTTTTTAATTTAATGTTTTTTATTTTTTATTACAGCAAGTTTGATTACAATGTTTGGCTTGTTGTAGGTGTGGAAGATGTGGTTCTTTTACACATATACAGATGTCTGTTCTTCCTGGGATCCATTTCCCATGTACGTTATGACAGAATGTTGAGTAGTCCTCTCTTTGTATTCTGTAGGTCTTTGGTGATTATATATGTCACCTGTGTTTGTATATGTCTGTTAACCCCGATATTGTAATGAAACCAATCCTCACACCATTCCATTGGTGAACCATAAGTTTGTTTAATGAATCTGTTATTGCCCTTCTCCGTGGAAATATCTGCCCTGGTATCCATTTTTAGGTAACACCTCTAAGTGATATGATATGATATGTGTCTTTCACTTTCTGACTTACTACAAGTCACGTGATTACTTCTAGACTCATCTACGGTGCTGCAAATGGCATTGTGTCCTTTTTTCCCTTGGCTTCTCTTCTGCCTTAGCGGGGTCCATTTTCAACAATGTGATTCCCTGAGGGTTGTGGATTAGCTGACCTGGGCAGCCTTACCCTGCCGGCCCGCCCTCCCAAGGTGTGCCTCATTGAGATCAATATAAACAGAGCTCCAGGCAGCAATAGCCCCTGAAGCTGTGCCTGACTCCATATTCTCAGCCCCGTCAGCAGTCTCGGGGCTGTGCTGGTGGGAGGGAGTGAGGGGCCACAGCTTTGTGGGTGGCCCTGTGTTAGTGGGGCTCTGCTGGCCTTTCTGCAGGAGTTGCCAGGCTGACACGTGTAAAGAAGAGGATGTGTCACCCATACCTTCAGCTGGAATTTCTCTCCGGACAGAGGTGAGGAAGGAAAAAAGCAGTGGGGTCCGGGAAGGAGGGGTAACTCAGGCAGGGCAATGGAAAGCTTCTGGAAGAGCGCCCGGGGCCAGGACCACCCTAGCTGGCCTACAGGCACCAAGTTGGCCTGCGTGCTGTTCCTGGTGTGGCACCACGGTCCTTCCTCTAGGCTTTCAAGCCCGTGTACATATTCAGGTGTTTTACCTGGAAAGGGTGGGAACAGTTCAGCAGCAGCTGGCCTGGGGCTCAGCTCACGTTTACTCACAGATGCCTCGGCACAGTCCCCCAGCTTTGCAATGAGGACGCTCCTTGCGTAGGGGGTGGGTTGCTGGCTGTATGGGAGATGGTTCCCCACCTCTGACCAATTTCAGAATTGTTCACCACTGGAGCAAGTGCCCTGATAGTGTTTTCCTCTGTATAACTCGTGGGTTCAGGATTTTTTTTTCTTTTATGGTTCAAGTTAGATTTTATTCCTCTTTTATGTATTTATAGATAGAAGCATGGAAATAATTCATTCCTATAAATACATCTGTGTGACGGGAAGAACTTTTTTCTCTTTTATTTTTAAATTTTATTTTTTAAAATTTTGAAATTTTATTTTATTTATTTTCTTTTTTATACAGCACGTTATTATTAGTTATGTATTTTATGCATATACATGTATACAGGTCAATCCCAAACTCCCAACTCATCCCACCACCACCACCCCATGGCTTCCCACACTTGGTGTCCATACGTTTGTTCTCTACCTCTGTGTCTCTATTTCTTCCCTACAAACCAGTTCATCTGTACCATTTTTAGGCTCCGCATATATGCATTAATATACAATATTTGTTTTCCTCTTTCTGACTTACTTCATTCTGTATGACAGTCTCTCGATCCATCGATGTCTCTACAAATGACCCAGTTTCATTCCTTTTTATGGCCGAGTCATATTCCATTTTATATATGTACCACATCTTTATCCATTCATCTGTCTGTGGGCATTTAGGTTGCTTCCATTACCTGGCTATTGTAAATAGTGCTGCAACGAACATTGTGGTGAATGTGCCTTTTTGAAATACGGTTTTCTCTGGGTATATGCCCAGAAGTGGGATTGCTGGATCAGATGGTAATTCTATTTCTAGATTTTTTAAGGAAACTCCATACTGTTCTCCATAGTGACTGTATCAATTTACATTCCCACCAATTGTGGAAAAGGGCTGCTTTTGTCCACACCCTCCCCAGAATTGATTGTTTGTAGATTTTCTGATGATGCTGATTCTAACAGGTGTGAGGTGATACCTCATTGTAGTTTTGATTTGCATTTCTCTAATAATTAGTGCTGTTGAGCAGCTTTTCATGTGCGTCTTGGCCATCTCTGTGTCTCCTTTGAAGAAACGTCTCTTTAAATCTTCTGCCCATTTTTTTTGGGTTGTTTGTTTTTTTTAATATTAAGCTGCATGAGCTGTTTATATATATTGGAGATTAAACCTCTGTCCATTGATTCGTCTGCAACGATTTTCGCCCATTCTGAGGGATTCCTTTTTCCATTCCCGTGTGTTTTAACAAAAAAGGAAAGAAAGGAAAAGAAGCAGAACACTAATGTGCGTAAAATATGCCTTTTGAAACGGTCGTTTTGAAATATGGACGTCCTTTGAGTTTTTTAGTCGATATGTGACCCCAGGATTTGTTTTCAGGGCAGGTGTCATTTACAGGCCTGCAATGATTTTGAATATGAACTGACCATTAGCGTTGGGATTAAAGCTGCTGTTGTGTGAAACGGCCACAAGGTGGCAGCAGTTCACCCTTACCAAATCTGGTTACTAGGGCAAGAGAGCCTCAGTGGAAGTGGTGTTCTAGATTGGAGTTTAGAATGGAATGTGCCAGGAGAAAGCCCCTCACGTTTGTCTCACTACTTCTTGTTCGTGTTTTTAATTTAATTTTTAATTTTTAATACAGCAAGTTTGATTACAATGTTTGGCTTGTTGTAGGTGTGGAAGATGTGGTTCTTTTACACATATACAGATGTCTGTTCTTCCTGGGATCCTTTTCCCATGTACGTTATGACAGAATGTTGAGTAGTCCTCTCTTGGTATTCTGTAGGTCTTTGGTGATTATATATGTCACCTGTGTTTGTATATGTCTGTTAACCCTGATATCGTAATGAAACCAATCCTCACACCTTTCCATTGGTGAACCATAAGTTTGTTTAATGAATCTGTGATTGTCCTTCTCCGTGGAAATATCTGCCCTGGTATCCATTTTTAGGTAACACCTATAAGTGATATGATATGATATGTGTCTTTCACTTTCTGACTTACTACAAGTCACGTGATGACTTCTAGACTCATCTACGGTGCTGCAAATGGCATTGTGTCCTTTTTTTCCCTTGGCTTCTCTTCTGCCTTAGCGGGGTCCATTTTCAACAATGTGATTCCCTGAGGGTTGTGGATTAGCTGACCTGGGCAGCCTTACCCTGCCGGCCCGCCCTCCCCAGGTGTGCCTCGTTGAGGTCAATATAAACAGAGCTCCAGGCAGCAATAGCCCCTGAAGCTGTGCCTGACTCCATATTCTCTGCCCCGTCAGCAGTCTCGGGGCTGTGCTGGTGGGAGGGAGTGAGGGGCCACAGCTTCGTGGGTGGCCCGGTGTGAGTGGGGTTCTGCTGGCCTTTCTGCAGGAGTTGACAGGCTGCCGCCTGTAAAGAAGAGGATGTGTCACCCATACCTTCGGCTGGAATTTCTCTCCGGACAGAGGTGAGGAAGGAAAAAAGCAGTGGGGGCCGGGACAGGAGGGGTATCTCAGGCAGGGCAATGGAAAGCTTCTGGAAGAGCGCCAGGGACCAGGACCACGCTGGCTGGCCTGCAGGCACCAAGTTGGCCTGCGTGCTGTCGCTGGTGTTGCTCCACGGTCCTTCCTCTAGGCTTTCAAGCCCTTGTACATATTCAGGTGTTTTACCTGGAAAGGGTGGGAACAGTTCAGCAGCAGCTGACCTGGGGCTCAGCACACGTTTACTCACAGATGCCTCGGCACGGTCCCCCAGCTTTGCAATGAGGACGCTCCTTGCGTGGGGGGTGGGTTGCTGGCTGTATGGGAGATGGTTCCCCACCTCTGACCAATTTCAGAATTGTTTACCACTGGAGCAAGTGCCGTGATAGGGTTTTCCTCTGTATAACTCGTGGGTTCACTTTTTTTACTTTTATGGTTCAAGTTAGATGTTATTCCTCTTTTATGTATTTATAGATATAAGCATGGAAATAATTCATTCCTATAAATACATCTGTGTGACGGGAAGAACTTTTTTCTGTTTTATTTTTAAATTTTATTTTTTAAAGTTTTGAAATTTTATTTATTTTTTTATACAGCACGTTATTATTAGTTATGTATTTTATGCATATACATGTATACATGTCAATCCCAAACTCCCAACTCATCCCACCACCACCACCCCATGGCTTCCCACACTTGGTGTCCATACGTTTGTTCTCTACCTCTGTGTCTCTATTTCTTCCCTGCCAACCAGTTCATCTGTACCATTTTTAGGCTCCACATATATGCATTAATATACAATATTTGTTTTCCTCTTTCTGACTTACTTCATTCTGTATGACAGTCTCTCGATCCATCGATGTCTCTACAAATGACCCAGTTTCATTCCTTTTTATGGCCGAGTCATATTCCATTTTATATATGTACCACATCTTTATCCATTCATCTGTCTGTGGGCATTTAGGTTGTTTCCATTACCTGGCTATTGTAAATAGTGCTGCAACGAACATTGTGGTGAATGTGCCTTTTTGAAATACGGTTTTCTCTGGGTATATGCCCAGAAGTGGGATTGCTGGATCAGATGGAAATTCTATTTCTAATTTTTTTAAGGAAACTCCATACTGTTCTCCATAGTGACTGTATCAATTTACATTCCCACCAATAGTGGAAGAGGGCTCCTTTTGTCCACACCCTCCCCAGAATTGGTTGTTTGTAGATTTTCTGATGATGCCGATTCTAACAGGTGTGAGGTGATACCTCATTGTAGTTTTGATTTGCATTTCTCTAAAAATTAGTGCTGTTGAGCAGCTTTTCATGTGCGTCTTGGCCATCTCTGTGTCTCCTTTGAAGAAACGTCTCTTTAGATCTTCTGCCCATTTTTTTGGGTTGTTTGTTTTTTTAATATTAAGCTGCATGAGCTGTTTATATATATTGGAGATTAAACCTCTGTCCATTGATTCGTCTGCAACGATTTTCGCCCATTCTGAGGGATGCCTTTTTCCATTCCCGTGTTTTTTAACAAAAAAGGAAAGAAAGGAAAAGAAGCAGAACACTAATGTGCATAAAATATGCCTTTTGAAACGGTCGTTTTGAAATATGGACGTCCTTTGAAATTTTTGGTCGATATGTGACCCCAGGATTTGTTTTCAGGGCAGGTGTCATTTACAGGCCTGCAATGATTTTGAATATCAACTGACCATTAGCGTTGGGATTAAAGCTGCTGTTGTGTGAAACGGCCACAAGGTGGCAGCAGTTCACCCTTACCAAATCTGGTTACTAGGGCAAGAGAGCCTCAGTGGAAGTGGTGTTCTAGATTGGAGTTTAGAATGGAATGTACCAGGAGAAAGCCCCTCACGTTTGTCTCACTACTTCTTGTTCGTGTATTTAATTTAAGTTTTTATTTTTTATTACAGCAAGTTTGATTACAATGTTTGGCTTGTTGTAGGTGTGGAAGATGTGGTTCTTTTACACATATACAGATGACTGTTCTTCTTGGGAACCTTTTCCCATGTACGTTATGACAGAATGTTGAGTAGTCCTCTCTTGGTATTCTGTAGGTCTTTGGTGATTATATATGTCACCTGTGTTTGTATATGTCTGTTAACCCCGATATCGTAATGAAACCAATCCTCACAACTATCCATTGGTGAACCATAAGTTTGTTTAATGAATCTGTGATTGCCCTTCTCCGTGGAAATATCTGCCCTGGTATCCATTTTTAGGTAACACCTATAAGTGATATGATAGGATATGTGTCTTTCACTTTCTGACTTACTACAAGTCACGTGATTACTTCTAGACTCATCTACGGTGCTGCAAATGGCATTGTGTCCTTTTTTCCCTTGGCTTCTCTTCTGCCTTAGCGGGGTCCATTTTCAACAATGTGATTCCCTGAGGGTTGTGGATTAGCTGACCTGGGCAGCCTTACCCTGCCGGCCCGCCCTCCCCAGGTGTGCCTCGTTGAGGTCAATATAAACAGAGCTCCAGGCAGCAATAGCCCCTGAAGCTGTGCCTGACTCCATATTCTCTGCCCCGTCAGCAGTCTCGGGGCTGTGCTGGTGGGAGGGAGTGAGGGGCCACAGCTTTGTGGGTGGCCCGGTGTGAGTGGGGTTCTGCTGGCCTTTCTGCAGGAGTTGACAGGCTGCCGCCTGTAAAGAAGAGGATGTGTCACCCATACCTTCGGCTGGAATTTCTCTCCGGACAGAGGTGAGGAAGGAAAAAAGCAGTGGGGGCCGGGACAGGAGGGGTATCTCAGGCAGGGCAATGGAAAGCTTCTGGAAGAGCGCCAGGGTCCAGGACCACGCTGGCTGGCCTGCAGGCACCAAGTTGGCCTGCGTGCTGTCGCTGGTGTGGCTCCACGGTCCTTCCTCTAGGCTTTCAAGCCCTTGTACATATTCAGGTGTTTTACCTGGAAAGGGTGGGAACAGTTCAGCAGCAGCTGGCCTGGGGCTCAGCTCACGTTTACTCACAGATGCCTCGGCACGGTCCCCCAGCTTTGCAATGAGGACGCTCTTGCGTGGGGGTTGGGTTGCTGGCTGTATGGGAGATGGTTCCCCACCTCTGACCAATTTCAGAATTGTTTACCACTGGAGCAAGTGCCCTGATAGGGTTTTCCTCTGTATAACTCGTGGTTTCACTTTTTTTTGCTTTTATGATTCAAGTTAGATGTTATTCCTCTTTTATGTATTTATAGATATAAGCATGGAAATAATTCATTCCTATAAATACATCTGTGTGACGGGAAGAACTTTTTTCTGTTACATTTTTATATTTTATTTTTTAAAATTTTGAAATTTTATTTTATTTATTTTCTTTTTTATACAGCACGTTATTATTAGTTATGTATTTTATGCATATACATGTATACAGGTCAATCCCAAACTCCCAACTCACCCAACACCACCACCCCATGGCTTCCCACACTTGGTGTCCATACGTTTGTTCTCTACCTCTGTGTCTCTATTTCTTCCCTGCAAACCAGTTCATCTGTACCATTTTTAGGCTCCACATATATGCATTAATAGACAATATTTGTTTTCCTCTTTCTGACTTACTTCATTCTGTATGACAGTCTCTCGATCCATCGATGTCTCTACAAATGACCCAGTTTCATTCCTTTTTATGGCCGAGTCATATTCCATTTTATATATGTACCACATCTTTATCCATTCATCTGTCTGTGGGCATTTAGGTTGCTTCCATTACCTGGCTATTGTAAATAGTGCTGCAACGAACATTGTGGTGAATGTGCCTTTTTGAAATACGATTTTCTCTGGGTATATGCCCAGAAGTGGGATTGCTGGATCAGATGGTAATTCTATTTCTAATTTTTTTAAGGAAACTCCATACTGTTCTCCATAGTGACTGTATCAATTTACATTCCCACCAATAGTGGAAGAGGGCTCCTTTTGTCCACACCCTCCCCAGAATTGGTTGTTTGTAGATTTTCTGATGATGCCGATTCTAACAGGTGTGAGGTGATACCTCATTGTAGTTTTGATTTGCATTTCTCTAATAATTAGTGCTGTTGAGCAGCTTTTCATGTGCGTCTTGGCCATCTCTGTGTCTCCTTTGAAGAAACGTCTCTTTAGATCTTCTGCCCATTTTTTTGGGGTTGTTTGTTTTTTTAATATTAAGCTGCATGAGCTGTTTATATATATTGGAGATTAAACCTCTGTCCATTGATTCGTCTGCAACGATTTTCGCCCATTTTGAGGGATGCCTTTTTCCATTCCCGTTTTTTTTAACAAAAAAGGAAAGAAAGGAAAAGAAGCAGAACACTAATGTGCGTAAAATATGCCTTTTGAAACGGTCGTTTTGAAATATGGACGTCCTTTGAAATTTTTGGTCGATATGTGACCCCAGGATTTGTTTTCAGGGCAGGTGTCATTTACAGGCCTGCAATGATTTTGAATATCAACTGACCATTAGCGTTGGGATTAAAGCTGCTGTTGTGTGAAACGGCCACAAGGTGGCAGCAGTTCACCCTTACCAAATCTGGTTACTAGGGCAAGAGAGCCTCAGTGGAAGTGGTGTTCTAGATTGGAGTTTAGAATGGAATGTGCCAGGAGAAAGCCCCTCACGTTTGTCTCACTACTTCTTGTTCGTGTTTTTAATTTAATTTTTAATTTTTTATTACAGCAAGTTTGATTACAATGTTTGGCTTGTTGTAGGTGTGGAAGATGTGGTTCTTTTACACATATACAGATGTCTGTTCTTCCTGGGATCCTTTTCCCATGTACGTTATGACAGAATGTTGAGTAGTCCTCTCTTGGTATTCTGTAGGTCTTTGGTGATTATATATGTCACCTGTGTTTGTATATGTCTGTTAACCCCGATATCGTAATGAAACCAATCCTCACACATTTCCATTGGTGAACCATAAGTTTGTTTAATGAATCTGTGATTGCCCTTCTCCGTGGAAATATCTGCCCTGGTATCCATTTTTAGGTAACACCTATAAGTGATATGATATGATATGTGTCTTTCACTTTCTGACTTACTACAAGTCACGTGATGACTTCTAGACTCATCTACGGTGCTGCAAATGGCATTGTGTCCTTTTTTCCCTTGGCTTCTCTTCTGCCTTAGCGGGGTCCATTTTCAACAATGTGATTCCCTGAGGGTTGTGGATTAGCTGACCTGGGCAGCCTTACCCTGCCGGCCCGCCCTCCCCAGGTGTGCCTCGTTGAGGTCAATATAAACAGCGCTCCAGGCAGCAATAGCCCCTGAAGCTGTGCCTGACTCCATATTCTCTGCCCCGTCAGCAGTCTCGGGGCTGTGCTGGTGGGAGGGAGTGAGGGGCCACAGCTTTGTGGGTGGCCCGGTGTGAGTGGGGTTCTGCTGGCCTTTCTGCAGGAGTTGCCAGGCTGCCGCCTGTAAAGAAGAGGTTGTGTCACCCATACCTTCGGCTGGAATTTCTCTCCGGACAGAGGTGAGGATGGAAAAAAGCAGTGGGGGCCGGGACAGGAGGGATATCTCAAGCAGGGCAATGGAAAGCTTCTGGAAGAGCGCCCGGGGCCAGGACCACCCTGGCTGGCCTGCAGGCACCAAGTTGGCCTGCGTGCTGTCGCTGGTGTGGCACCACGGTCCTTCCTCTAGGCTTTCAAGCCCGTGTACATATTCAGGTGTTTTACCTGGAAAGGGTGGGAACAGTTCAGCAGCAGCTGGCCTGGGGCTCAGCTCACGTTTACTCACAGATGCCTCGGCACGGTCCCCCAGCTTTGCAATGAGGACGCTCCTTGCGTGGGGGGTGGGTTGCTGGCTGTATGGGAGATGATTCCCCACCTCTGACCAATTTCAGAATTGTTTACCACTGGAGCAAGTGCCCTGATAGGGTTTTCCTCTGTATAACTCGTGGGTTCAGGATTTTTTTTTCTTTTATTGTTCAAGTTAGATTTTATTCCTCTTTTATGTATTTATAGATATAAGCATGGAAATAATTCATTCCTATAAATACATCTGTGTGACGGGAAGAACTTTTTTCTGTTTTATATTTAAATTTTATTTTTTAAAATTTTGAAATTTTATTTTATTTATTTTCTCTTTTATACAGCACGTTATTATTAGTTATGTATTTTATGCATATACATGTATACAGGTCAATCCCAAACTCCCAACTCATCCCACCACCACCACCCCATGGCTTCCCACACTTGGTGTCCATACGTTTGTTCTCTACCTCTGTGTCTCTATTTCTTCCCTGCCAACCAGTTCATCTGTACCATTTTTAGGCTCCACATATATGCGTTAATAGACAATATTTGTTTTCCTCTTTCTGACTTACTTCATTCTGTATGACAGTCTCTCGATCCATCGATGTCTCTACAAATGACCCAGTTTCATTCCTTTTTATGGCCGAGTAATATTCCATTTTATATATGTACCACATCTTTATCCATTCATCTGTCTGTGGGCATTTAGTTTGCTTCCATTACCTGGCTATTGTAAATAGTGCTGCAACGAACATTGTGGTGAATGTGCCTTTTTGAAATACGGTTTTCTCTGGGTATATGCCCAGAAGTGGGATTGCTGGATCAGATGGTAATTCTATTTCTAGATTTTTTAAGGAAACTCCATACTGTTCTCCATAGTGACTGTATCAATTTACATTCCCACCAATTGTGGAAAAGGGCTGCTTTTGTCCACACCCTCCCCAGAATTGGTTGTTTGTAGATTTTCTGATGATGCTGATTCTAACAGGTGTGAGGTGATACCTCATTGTAGTTTTGATTTGCATTTCTCTAAAAATTAGTGCTGTTGAGCAGCTTTTCATGTGCGTCTTGGCCATCTCTGTGTCTCCTTTGAAGAAACGTCTCTTTAGATCTTCTGCCCATTTTTTTGGGTTGTTTGTTTTTTTTAATATTAAGCTGCATGAGCTGTTTATATATATTGGAGATTAAACCTCTGTCCATTGATTCGTCTGCAACGATTTTCGCCCATTCTGAGGGATTCCTTTTTCCATTCCCGTGTTTTTTAACAAAAAAGGAAAGAAAGGAAAAGAAGCAGAACACTAATGTGCGTAAAATATGCCTTTTGAAACGGTCGTTTTGAAATATGGACGTCCTTTGAATTTTTTGGTCGATATGTGACCCCAGGATTTGTTTTCAGGGCAGGTGTCATTTACAGGCCTGCAATGATTTTGAATATCAACTGACCATTAGCGTTGGGATTAAAGCTGCTGTTGTGTGAAACGGCCACAAGGTGGCAGCAGTTCACCCTTACCAAATCTGGTTACTAGGGCAAGAGAGCCTCAGTGGAAGTGGTGTTCTAGATTGGAGTTTAGAATGGAATGTGCCAGGAGAAAGCCCCTCACGTTTGTCTCACTACTTCTTGTTCGTGTTTTTAATTTAATTTTTAATTTTTTATTATAGCAAGTTTGATTACAATGTTTGGCTTGTTGTAGGTGTGGAAGATGTGGTTCTTTTACACATATACAGATGTCTGTTCTTCCTGGGATCCTTTTCCCATGTACGTTATAACAGAATGTTGAGTAGTCCTCTCTTGGTATTCTGTAGGTCTTTGGTGATTATATATGTCACCTGTGTTTGTATATGTCTGTTAACCCCGATATCGTAATGAAACCAATCCTCACACCTTTCCATTGGTGAACCATAAGTTTGTTTAATGAATCTGTGATTGCCCTTCTCCGTGGAAATATCTGCCCTGGTATCCATTTTTCGGTAACACCTATAAGTGATATGATATGATATGTGTCTTTCACTTTCTGACTTACTACAAGTCACGTGATGACTTCTAGACTCATCTACGGTGCTGCAAATGGCATTGTGTCCTTTTTTCCCTTGGCTTCTCTTCTGCCTTAGCGGGGTCCATTTTCAACAATGTGATTCCCTGAGGGTTGTGGATTAGCTGACCTGGGCAGCCTTACCCTGCCGGCCTGCCCTCCCCAGGTGTGCCTCGTTGAGGTCAATATAAACAGCGCTCCAGGCAGCAATAGCCCCTGAAGCTGTGCCTGACTCCATATTCTCTGCCCCGTCAGCAGTCTCGGGGCTGTGCTGGTGGGAGGGAGTGAGGGGCCACAGCTTTGTGGGTGGCCCTGTGTGAGTGGGGTTCTGCTGGCCTTTCTGCAGGAGTTGCCAGGCTGCCGCCTGTAAAGAAGAGGTTGTGTCACCCATACCTTCGGCTGGAATTTCTCTCCGGACAGAGGTGAGGATGGAAAAAAGCAGTGGGGGCCGGGACAGGAGGGGTATCTCAGGCAGGGCAATGGAAAGCTTCTGGAAGAGCGCCCGGGGCCAGGACCACCCTGGCTGGCCTGCAGGCACAATGTTGGCCTGCGTGCTGTCGCTGGTGTGGCACCACGGTCCTTCCTCTAGGCTTTCAAGCCCGTGTACATATTCAGGTGTTTTACCTGGAAAGGGTGGGAACAGTTCAGCAGCAGCTGGCCTGGGGCTCAGCTCACGTTTACTCACAGATGCCTCGGCACGGTCCCCCAGCTTTGCAATGAGGACGCTCCTTGCGTGGGGGGTGGGTTGCTGGCTGTATGGGAGATGATTCCCCACCTCTGACCAATTTCAGAATTGTTTACCACTGGAGCAAGTGCCCTGATAGGGTTTTCCTCTGTATAACTCGTGGGTTCAGGATTTTTTTTTCTTTTATGGTTCAAGTTAGATTTTATTCCTCTTTTATGTATTTATAGATATAAGCATGGAAATAATTCATTCCTATAAATACATCTGTGTGACGGGAAGAACTTTTTTCTGTTTCATTTTTAAATTTTATTTTTTAAAATTTTGAAATTTTATTTTATTTATTTTCTTTTTTATACAGCACGTTATTATTAGTTATGTATTTTATGCATATACATGTATACAGGTCAATCCCAAACTCCCAACTCATCCCACCACCACCACCCCATGGCTTCCCACACTTGGTGTCCATACGTTTGTTCTCTACCTTTGTGTCTCTATTTCTTCCCTGCCAACCAGTTCATCTGTACCATTTTTAGGCTCCACATATATGCGTTAATAGACAATATTTGTTTTCCTCTTTCTGACTTACTTCATTCTGTATGACAGTCTCTCGATCCATCGATGTATCTACAAATGACCCAGTTTCATTCCTTTTTATGGCTGAGTAATATTCCATTTTATATATGTACCACATCCTTATCCATTCATCTGTCTGTGGGCATTTAGGTTGCTTCCATTACCTGGCTATTGTAAATAGTGCTGCAACGAACATTGTGGTGAATGTGCCTTTTTGAAATACGATTTTCTCTGGGTATATGCCCAGAAGTGGGATTGCTGGATCAGATGGTAATTCTATTTCTAATTTTTTTAAGGAAACTCCATACTGTTCTCCATAGTGACTGTATCAATTTACATTCCCACCAATAGTGGAAGAGGGCTCCTTTTGTCCACACCCTCCCCAGAATTGGTTGTTTGTAGATTTTCTGATGATGCCGATTCTAACAGGTGTGAGGTGATACCTCATTGTAGTTTTGATTTGCATTTCTCTAATAATTAGTGCTGTTGAGCAGCTTTTCATGTGCGTCTTGGCCATCTCTGTGTCTCCTTTGAAGAAACGTCTCTTTAGATCTTCTGCCCATTTTTTTGGGGTTGTTTGTTTTTTTAATATTAAGCTGCATGAGCTGTTTATATATATTGGAGATTAAACCTCTGTCCATTGATTCGTCTGCAACGATTTTCGCCCATTTTGAGGGATGCCTTTTTCCATTCCCGTTTTTTTTAACAAAAAAGGAAAGAAAGGAAAAGAAGCAGAACACTAATGTGCGTAAAATATGCCTTTTGAAACGGTCGTTTTGAAATATGGACGTCCTTTGAAATTTTTGGTCGATATGTGACCCCAGGATCTGTTTTCAGGGCAGGTGTCATTTACAGGCCTGCAATGATTTTGAATATCAACTGACCATTAGCGTTGGGATTAAAGCTGCTGTTGTGTGAAACGGCCACAAGGTGGCAGCAGTTCACCCTTACCAAATCTGGTTACTAGGGCAAGAGAGCCTCAGTGGAAGTGGTGTTCTAGATTGGAGTTTAGAATGGAATGTGCCAGGAGAAAGCCCCTCACGTTTGTCTCACTACTTCTTGTTCGTGTTTTTAATTTAATTTTTAATTTTTTATTACAGCAAGTTTGATTACAATGTTTGGCTTGTTGTAGGTGTGGAAGATGTGGTTCTTTTACACATATACAGATGTCTGTTCTTCCTGGGATCCTTTTCCCATGTACGTTATGACAGAATGTTGAGTAGTCCTCTCTTGGTATTCTGTAGGTCTTTGGTGATTATATATGTCACCTGTGTTTGTATATGTCTGTTAACCCCGATATCGTAATGAAACCAATCCTCACACATTTCCATTGGTGAACCATAAGTTTGTTTAATGAATCTGTGATTGCCCTTCTCCGTGGAAATATCTGCCCTGGTATCCATTTTTAGGTAACACCTATAAGTGATATGATATGATATGTGTCTTTCACTTTCTGACTTACTACAAGTCACGTGATGACTTCTAGACTCATCTACGGTGCTGCAAATGGCATTGTGTCCTTTTTTCCCTTGGCTTCTCTTCTGCCTTAGCGGGGTCCATTTTCAACAATGTGATTCCCTGAGGGTTGTGGATTAGCTGACCTGGGCAGCCTTACCCTGCCGGCCCGCCCTCCCCAGGTGTGCCTCGTTGAGGTCAATATAAACAGCGCTCCAGGCAGCAATAGCCCCTGAAGCTGTGCCTGACTCCATATTCTCTGCCCCGTCAGCAGTCTCGGGGCTGTGCTGGTGGGAGGGAGTGAGGGGCCACAGCTTTGTGGGTGGCCCGGTGTGAGTGGGGTTCTGCTGGCCTTTCTGCAGGAGTTGCCAGGCTGCCGCCTGTAAAGAAGAGGTTGTGTCACCCATACCTTCGGCTGGAATTTCTCTCCGGACAGAGGTGAGGATGGAAAAAAGCAGTGGGGGCCGGGACAGGAGGGATATCTCAAGCAGGGCAATGGAAAGCTTCTGGAAGAGCGCCCGGGGCCAGGACCACCCTGGCTGGCCTGCAGGCACCAAGTTGGCCTGCGTGCTGTCGCTGGTGTGGCACCACGGTCCTTCCTCTAGGCTTTCAAGCCCGTGTACATATTCAGGTGTTTTACCTGGAAAGGGTGGGAACAGTTCAGCAGCAGCTGGCCTGGGGCTCAGCTCACGTTTACTCACAGATGCCTCGGCACGGTCCCCCAGCTTTGCAATGAGGACGCTCCTTGCGTGGGGGGTGGGTTGCTGGCTGTATGGGAGATGATTCCCCACCTCTGACCAATTTCAGAATTGTTTACCACTGGAGCAAGTGCCCTGATAGGGTTTTCCTCTGTATAACTCGTGGGTTCAGGATTTTTTTTTCTTTTATTGTTCAAGTTAGATTTTATTCCTCTTTTATGTATTTATAGATATAAGCATGGAAATAATTCATTCCTATAAATACATCTGTGTGACGGGAAGAACTTTTTTCTGTTTTATTTTTAAATTTTATTTTTTAAAATTTTGAAATTTTATTTTATTTATTTTCTCTTTTATACAGCACGTTATTATTAGTTATGTATTTTATGCATATACATGTATACAGGTCAATCCCAAACTCCCAACTCATCCCACCACCACCACCCCATGGCTTCCCACACTTGGTGTCCATACGTTTGTTCTCTACCTCTGTGTCTCTATTTCTTCCCTGCCAACCAGTTCATCTGTACCATTTTTAGGCTCCACATATATGCGTTAATAGACAATATTTGTTTTCCTCTTTCTGACTTACTTCATTCTGTACGACAGTCTCTCGATCCATCGATGTCTCTACAAATGACCCAGTTTCATTCCTTTTTATGGCCGAGTAATATTCCATTTTATATATGTACCACATCTTTATCCATTCATCTGTCTGTGGGCATTTAGGTTGCTTCCATTACCTGGCTATTGTAAATAGTGCTGCAACGAACATTGTGGTGAATGTGCCTTTTTGAAATACGGTTTTCTCTGGGTATATGCCCAGAAGTGGGATTGCTGGATCAGATGGTAATTCTATTTCTCGATTTTTTAAGGAAACTCCATACTGTTCTCCATAGTGACTGTATCAATTTACATTCCCACCAATTGTGGAAAAGGGCTGCTTTTGTCCACACCCTCCCCAGAATTGGTTGTTTGTAGATTTTCTGATGATGCTGATTCTAACAGGTGTGAGGTGATACCTCATTGTAGTTTTGATTTGCATTTCTCTAAAAATTAGTGCTGTTGAGCAGCTTTTCATGTGCGTCTTGGCCATCTCTGTGTCTCCTTTGAAGAAACGTCTCTTTAGATCTTCTGCCCATTTTTTTGGGTTGTTTGTTTTTTTTAATATTAAGCTGCATGAGCTGTTTATATATATTGGAGATTAAACCTCTGTCCATTGATTCGTCTGCAACGATTTTCGCCCATTCTGAGGGATTCCTTTTTCCATTCCCGTGTTTTTTAACAAAAAAGGAAAGAAAGGAAAAGAAGCAGAACACTAATGTGCGTAAAATATGCCTTTTGAAACGGTCGTTTTGAAATATGGACGTCCTTTGAATTTTTTGGTCGATATGTGACCCCAGGATTTGTTTTCAGGGCAGGTGTCATTTACAGGCCTGCAATGATTTTGAATATCAACTGACCATTAGCGTTGGGATTAAAGCTGCTGTTGTGTGAAACGGCCACAAGGTGGCAGCAGTTCACTCTTACCAAATCTGGTTACTAGGGCAAGAGAGCCTCAGTGGAAGTGGTGTTCTAGATTGGAGTTTAGAATGGAATGTGCCAGGAGAAAGCCCCTCACGTTTGTCTCACTACTTCTTGTTCGTGTTTTTAATTTAATTTTTAATTTTTTATTATAGCAAGTTTGATTACAATGTTTGGCTTGTTGTAGGTGTGGAAGATGTGGTTCTTTTACACATATACAGATGTCTGTTCTTCCTGGGATCCTTTTCCCATGTACGTTATAACAGAATGTTGAGTAGTCCTCTCTTGGTATTCTGTAGGTCTTTGGTGATTATATATGTCACCTGTGTTTGTATATGTCTGTTAACCCCGATATCGTAATGAAACCAATCCTCACACCTTTCCATTGGTGAACCATAAGTTTGTTTAATGAATCTGTGATTGCCCTTCTCCGTGGAAATATCTGCCCTGGTATCCATTTTTCGGTAACACCTATAAGTGATATGATATGATATGTGTCTTTCACTTTCTGACTTACTACAAGTCACGTGATGACTTCTAGACTCATCTACGGTGCTGCAAATGGCATTGTGTCCTTTTTTCCCTTGGCTTCTCTTCTGCCTTAGCGGGGTCCATTTTCAACAATGTGATTCCCTGAGGGTTGTGGATTAGCTGACCTGGGCAGCCTTACCCTGCCGGCCTGCCCTCCCCAGGTGTGCCTCGTTGAGGTCAATATAAACAGCGCTCCAGGCAGCAATAGCCCCTGAAGCTGTGCCTGACTCCATATTCTCTGCCCCGTCAGCAGTCTCGGGGCTGTGCTGGTGGGAGGGAGTGAGGGGCCACAGCTTTGTGGGTGGCCCTGTGTGAGTGGGGTTCTGCTGGCCTTTCTGCAGGAGTTGCCAGGCTGCCGCCTGTAAAGAAGAGGTTGTGTCACCCATACCTTCGGCTGGAATTTCTCTCCGGACAGAGGTGAGGATGGAAAAAAGCAGTGGGGGCCGGGACAGGAGGGGTATCTCAGGCAGGGCAATGGAAAGCTTCTGGAAGAGCGCCCGGGGCCAGGACCACCCTGGCTGGCCTGCAGGCACCAAGTTGGCCTGCGTGCTGTCGCTGGTGTGGCACCACGGTCCTTCCTCTAGGCTTTCAAGCCCGTGTACATATTCAGGTGTTTTACCTGGAAAGGGTGGGAACAGTTCAGCAGCAGCTGGCCTGGGGCTCAGCTCACGTTTACTCACAGATGCCTCGGCACGGTCCCCCAGCTTTGCAATGAGGACGCTCCTTGCGTGGGGGGTGGGTTGCTGGCTGTATGGGAGATGATTCCCCACCTCTGACCAATTTCAGAATTGTTTACCACTGGAGCAAGTGCCCTGATAGGGTTTTCCTCTGTATAACTCGTGGGTTCAGGATTTTTTTTTCTTTTATGGTTCAAGTTAGATTTTATTCCTCTTTTATGTATTTATAGATATAAGCATGGAAATAATTCATTCCTATAAATACATCTGTGTGACGGGAAGAACTTTTTTCTGTTTCATTTTTAAATTTTATTTTTTAAAATTTTGAAATTTTATTTTATTTATTTTCTTTTTTATACAGCACGTTATTATTAGTTATGTATTTTATGCATATACATGTATACAGGTCAATCCCAAACTCCCAACTCATCCCACCACCACCACCCCATGGCTTCCCACACTTGGTGTCCATACGTTTGTTCTCTACCTTTGTGTCTCTATTTCTTCCCTGCCAACCAGTTCATCTGTACCATGTTTAGGCTCCACATATATGCGTTAATAGACAATATTTGTTTTCCTCTTTCTGACTTACTTCATTCTGTATGACAGTCTCTCGATCCATCGATGTATCTACAAATGACCCAGTTTCATTCCTTTTTATGGCTGAGTAATATTCCATTTTATATATGTACCACATCCTTATCCATTCATCTGTCTGTGGGCATTTAGGTTGCTTCCATTACCTGGCTATTGTAAATAGTGCTGCAACGAACATTGTGGTGAATGTGCCTTTTTGAAATACGGTTTTCTCTGGGTATATGCCCAGAAGTGGGATTGCTGGATCAGATGGTAATTCTATTTCTAGATTTTTTAAGGAAACTCCATACTCTTCTCCATAGTGACTGTATCAATTTACATGCCCACCAATAGTGGAAGAGGGCTCCTTTTGTCCACACCCTCCCCAGAATTGGTTGTTTGTAGATATTCTGATGATGCCGATTCTAACAGGTGTGAGGTGATACCTCATTGTAGTTTTGATTTGCATTTCTCTAATAATTAGTGCTGTTGAGCAGCTTTTCATGTGCGTCTTGGCCATCTCTGTGTCTCCTTTGAAGAAACGTCTCTTTAGATCTTCTGCCCATTTTTTTGGGGTTGTTTGTTTTTTTAATATTAAGCTGCATGAGCTGTTTATATATATTGGAGATTAAACCTCTGTCCATTGATTCGTCTGCAACGATTTTCGCCCATTTTGAGGGATGCCTTTTTCCATTCCCGTGTTTTTTAACAAAAAAGGAAAGAAAGGAAAAGAAGCAGAACACTAATGTGCGTAAAATATGCCTTTTGAAACGGTCGTTTTGAAATATGGACGTCCTTTGAAATTTTTGGTCGATATGTGACCCCAGGATTTGTTTTCAGGGCAGGTGTCATTTACAGGCCTGCAATGATTTTGAATATCAACTGACCATTAGCGTTGGGATTAAAGCTGCTGTTGTGTGAAACGGCCACAAGGTGGCAGCAGTTCACCCTTACCAAATCTGGTTACTAGGGCAAGAGAGCCTCAGTGGAAGTGGTGTTCTAGATTGGAGTTTAGAATGGAATGTGCCAGGAGAAAGCCCCTCACGTTTGTCTCACTACTTCTTGTTCGTGTTTTTAATTTAATTTTTAATTTTTTATTATAGCAAGTTTGATTACAATGTTTGGCTTGTTGTAGGTGTGGAAGATGTGGTTCTTTTACACATATACAGATGTCTGTTCTTCCTGGGATCCTTTTCCCATGTACGTTATAACAGAATGTTGAGTAGTCCTCTCTTGGTATTCTGTAGGTCTTTGGTGATTATATATGTCACCTGTGTTTGTATATGTCTGTTAACCCCGATATCGTAATGAAACCAATCCTCACACCTTTCCATTGGTGAACCATAAGTTTGTTTAATGAATCTGTGATTGCCCTTCTCCGTGGAAATATCTGCCCTGGTATCCATTTTTCGGTAACACCTATAAGTGATATGATATGATATGTGTCTTTCACTTTCTGACTTACTACAAGTCACGTGATGACTTCTAGACTCATCTACGGTGCTGCAAATGGCATTGTGTCCTTTTTTCCCTTGGCTTCTCTTCTGCCTTAGCGGGGTCCATTTTCAACAATGTGATTGCCTGAGGGTTGTGGATTAGCTGACCTGGGCAGCCTTACCCTGCCGGCCTGCCCTCCCCAGGTGTGCCTCGTTGAGGTCAATATAAACAGCGCTCCAGGCAGCAATAGCCCCTGAAGCTGTGCCTGACTCCATATTCTCTGCCCCGTCAGCAGTCTCGGGGCTGTGCTGGTGGGAGGGAGTGAGGGGCCACAGCTTCGTGGGTGGCCCTGTGTGAGTGGGGTTCTGCTGGCCTTTCTGCAGGAGTTGCCAGGCTGCCGCCTGTAAAGAAGAGGTTGTGTCACCCATACCTTCGGCTGGAATTTCTCTCCGGACAGAGGTGAGGATGGAAAAAAGCAGTGGGGGCCGGGACAGGAGGGGTATCTCAGGCAGGGCAATGGAAAGCTTCTGGAAGAGCGCCCGGGGCCAGGACCACCCTGGCTGTCCTGCAGGCACAAAGTTGGCCTGCGTGCTGTCGCTGGTGTGGCACCACGGTCCTTCCTCTAGGCTTTCAAGCCCGTGTACATATTCAGGTGTTTTACCTGGAAAGGGTGGGAACAGTTCAGCAGCAGCTGGCCTGGGGCTCAGCTCACGTTTACTCACAGATGCCTCGGCACGGTCCCCCAGCTTTGCAATGAGGACGCTCCTTGCGTGGGGGGTGGGTTGCTGGCTGTATGGGAGATGATTCCCCACCTCTGACCAATTTCAGAATTGTTTACCACTGGAGCAAGTGCCCTGATAGGGTTTTCCTCTGTATAACTCGTGGGTTCAGGATTTTTTTTCTTTTATGGTTCAAGTTAGATTTTATTCCTCTTTTATGTATTTATAGATATAAGCATGGAAATAATTCATTCCTATAAATACATCTGTGTGACGGGAAGAACTTTTTTCTGTTTCATTTTTAAATTTTATTTTTTAAAATTTTGAAATTTTATTTTATTTATTTTCTTTTTTATACAGCACGTTATTATTAGTTATGTATTTTATGCATATACATGTATACAGGTCAATCCCAAACTCCCAACTCATCCCACCACCACCACCCCATGGCTTCCCACACTTGGTGTCCATACGTTTGTTCTCTACCTCTGTGTCTCTATTTCTTCCCTGCCAACCAGTTCATCTGTACCATTTTTAGGCTCCACATATATGCGTTAATAGACAATATTTGTTTTCCTCTTTCTGACTTACTTCATTCTGTATGACAGTCTCTCGATCCATCGATGTATCTACAAATGACCCAGTTTCATTCCTTTTTATGGCTGAGTAATATTCCATTTTATATATGTACCACATCCTTATCCATTCATCTGTCTGTGGGCATTTAGGTTGCTTCCATTACCTGGCTATTGTAAATAGTGCTGCAACGAACATTGTGGTGAATGTGCCTTTTTGAAATACGGTTTTCTCTGGGTATATGCCCAGAAGTGGGATTGCTGGATCAGATGGTAATTCTATTTCTAGATTTTTTAAGGAAACTCCATACTCTTCTCCATAGTGACTGTATCAATTTACATGCCCACCAATAGTGGAAGAGGGCTCCTTTTGTCCACACCCTCCCCAGAATTGGTTGTTTGTAGATATTCTGATGATGCCGATTCTAACAGGTGTGAGGTGATACCTCATTGTAGTTTTGATTTGCATTTCTCTAATAATTAGTGCTGTTGAGCAGCTTTTCATGTGCGTCTTGGCCATCTCTGTGTCTCCTTTGAAGAAACGTCTCTTTAGATCTTCTGCCCGTTTTTTTGGGTTGTTTGTTTTTTTAATATTAAGCTGCATGAGCTGTTTATATATATTGGAGATTAAACCTCTGTCCATTGATTCGTTTGCCACGATTTTCACCCATTCTGAGGGAGGCCTTTTTCCATTCCCGTTTTTTTAACAAAAAAAGGAAAGAAAGGAAAAGAAGCAGAACACTAATGTGCGTAAAATATGCCTTTTGAAACGGTCGTTTTGAAATATGGACGTCCTTTGAATTTTTTGGTCGATATGTGACCCCAGGATTTGTTTTCAGGGCAGGTGTCATTTACAGGCCTGCAATGATTTTGAATATCAACTGACCATTAGCGTTGGGATTAAAGCTGCTGTTGTGTGAAACGGCCACAAGGTGGCAGCAGTTCACCCTTACCAAATCTGGTTACTAGGGCAAGAGAGCCTCAGTGGAAGTGGTGTTCTAGATTGGAGTTTAGAATGGAATGTGCCAGGAGAAAGCCCCTCACGTTTGTCTCACTACTTCTTGTTCGTGTTTTTAATTTAATTTTTAATTTTTTATTACAGCAAGTTTGATTACAATGTTTGGCTTGTTGTAGGTGTGGAAGATGTGGTTCTTTTACACATATACAGATGTCTGTTCTTCCTGGGATCCTTTTCCCATGTACGTTATGACAGAATGTTGAGTAGTCCTCTCTTGGTATTCTGTAGGTCTTTGGTGATTATATATGTCACCTGTGTTTGTATATGTCTGTTAACCCCGATATCGTAATGAAACCAATCCTCACACCTTTCCATTGGTGAACCATAAGTTTGTTTAATGAATCTGTGATTGCCCTTCTCCGTGGAAATATCTGCCCTGGTATCCATTTTTAGGTAACACCTATAAGTGATATGATATGATATGTGTCTTTCACTTTCTGACTTACTACAAGTCACGTGATGACTTCTAGACTCATCTACGGTGCTGCAAATGGCATTGTGTCCTTTTTTCCCTTGGCTTCTCTTCTGCCTTAGCGGGGTCCATTTTCAACAATGTGATTCCCTGAGGGTTGTGGATTAGCTGACCTGGGCAGCCTTACCCTGCCGGCCCGCCCTCCCCAGGTGTGCCTCGTTGAGGTCAATATAAACAGCGCTCCAGGCAGCAATAGCCCCTGAAGCTGTGCCTGACTCCATATTCTCTGCCCCGTCAGCAGTCTCGGGGCTGTGCTGGTGGGAGGGAGTGAGGGGCCACAGCTTTGTGGGTGGCCCGGTGTGAGTGGGGTTCTGCTGGCCTTTCTGCAGGAGTTGCCAGGCTGCCGCCTGTAAAGAAGAGGTTGTGTCACCGATAATTTCGGCTGGAATTTCTCTCCGGACAGAGGTGAGGATGGAAAAAAGCAGTGGGGGCCGGGACAGGAGGGGTATCTCAAGCAGGGCAATGGAAAGCTTCTGGAAGAGGGCCCGGGGCCAGGACCACCCTGGCTGGCCTGCAGGCACCAAGTTGGCCTGCGTGCTGTCGCTGGTGTGGCACCACGGTCCTTCCTCTAGGCTTTCAAGCCCGTGTACATATTCAGGTGTTTTACCTGGAAAGGGTGGGAACAGTTCAGCAGCAGCTGGCCTGGGGCTCAGCTCACGTTTACTCACAGATGCCTCGGCACGGTCCCCCAGCTTTGCAATGAGGACGCTCCTTGCGTGGGGGGTGGGTTGCTGGCTGTATGGGAGATGATTCCCCACCTCTGACCAATTTCAGAATTGTTTACCACTGGAGCAAGTGCCCTGATAGGGTTTTCCTCTGTATAACTCGTGGGTTCAGGATTTTTTTTTCTTTTATGGTTCAAGTTAGATTTTATTCCTCTTTTATGTATTTATAGATATAAGCATGGAAATAATTCATTCCTATAAATACATCTGTGTGACGGGAAGAACTTTTTTCTGTTTTATTTTTAAATTTTATTTTTTAAAATTTTGAAATTTTATTTTATTTATTTTCTCTTTTATACAGCACGTTATTATTAGTTATGTATTTTATGCATATACATGTATACAGGTCAATCCCAAACTCCCAACTCATCCCACCACCACCACCCCATGGCTTCCCACACTTGGTGTCCATACGTTTGTTCTCTACCTCTGTGTCTCTATTTCTTCCCTGCCAACCAGTTCATCTGTACCATTTTTAGGCTCCACATATATGCGTTAATAGACAATATTTGTTTTCCTCTTTCTGACTTACTTCATTCTGTATGACAGTCTCTCGATCCATCGATGTCTCTACAAATGACCCAGTTTCATTCCTTTTTATGGCCGAGTAATATTCCATTTTATATATGTACCACATCTTTATCCATTCATCTGTCTGTGGGCATTTAGGTTGCTTCCATTACCTGGCTATTGTAAATAGTGCTGCAACGAACATTGTGGTGAATGTGCCTTTTTGAAATACGGTTTTCTCTGGGTATATGCCCAGAAGTGGGATTGCTGGATCAGATGGTAATTCTATTTCTAGATTTTTTAAGGAAACTCCATACTGTTCTCCATAGTGACTGTATCAATTTACATTCCCACCAATTGTGGAAAAGGGCTGCTTTTGTCCACACCCTCCCCAGAATTGGTTGTTTGTAGATTTTCTGATGATGCTGATTCTAACAGGTGTGAGGTGATACCTCATTGTAGTTTTGATTTGCATTTCTCTAATAATTAGTGCTGCTGAGCAGCTTTTCATGTGCGTCTTGGCCATCTCTGTGTCTCCTTTGAAGAAACGTCTCTTTAGATCTTCTGCCCAATTTTTTTGGGTTGTTTGTTTTTTTTAATATTAAGCTGCATGAGCTGTTTATATATATTGGAGATTAAACCTCTGTCCATTGATTCGTCTGCAACGATTTTCGCCCATTCTGAGGGATTCCTTTTTCCATTCCCGTGTTTTTTAACAAAAAAGGAAAGAAAGGAAAAGAAGCAGAACACTAATGTGCGTAAAATATGCCTTTTGAAACGGTCGTTTAGAAATATGGACGTCCTTTGAATTTTTTGGTCGATATGTGACCCCAGGATTTGTTTTCAGGGCAGGTGTCATTTACAGGCCTGCAATGATTTTGAATATCAACTGACCATTAGCGTTGGGATTAAAGCTGCTGTTGTGTGAAACGGCCACAAGGTGGCAGCAGTTCACCCTTACCAAATCTGGTTACTAGGGCAAGAGAGCCTCAGTGGAAGTGGTGTTCTAGATTGGAGTTTAGAATGGAATGTGCCAGGAGAAAGCCCCTCACGTTTGTCTCACTACTTCTTGTTCGTGTTTTTAATTTAATTTTTAATTTTTTATTACAGCAAGTTTGATTACAATGTTTGGCTTGTTGTAGGTGTGGAAGATGTGGTTCTTTTACACATATACAGATGTCTGTTCTTCCTGGGATCCTTTTCCCATGTACGTTATAACAGAATGTTGAGTAGTCCACTCTTGGTATTCTGTAGGTCTTTGGTGATTATATATGTCACCTGTGTTTGTATATGTCTGTTAACCCCAATATCGTAATGAAACCAATCCTCACACCTTTCCATTGGTGAACCATAAGTTTGTTTAATGAATCTGTGATTGCCCTTCTCCGTGGAAATATCTGCCCTGGTATCCATTTTTCGGTAACACCTATAAGTGATATGATATGATATGTGTCTTTCACTTTCTGACTTACTACAAGTCACGTGATGACTTCTAGACTCATCTACGGTGCTGCAAATGGCATTGTGTCCTTTTTTCCCTTGGCTTCTCTTCTGCCTTAGCGGGGTCCATTTTCAACAATATGATTCCCTGAGGGTTGTGGATTAGCTGACCTGGGCAGCCTTACCCTGCCGGCCTGCCCTCCCCAGGTGTGCCTCGTTGAAGTCAATATAAACAGCGCTCCAGGCAGCAATAGCCCCTGAAGCTGTGCCTGACTCCATATTCTCTGCCCCGTCAGCAGTCTCGGGGCTGTGCTGGTGGGAGGGAGTGAGGGGCCACAGCTTTGTGGGTGGCCCTGTGTGAGTGGGGTTCTGCTGGCCTTTCTGCAGGAGTTGCCAGGCTGCCGCCTGTAAAGAAGAGGTTGTGTCACCCATACCTTCGGCTGGAATTTCTCTCCGGACAGAGGTGAGGATGGAAAAAAGCAGTGGGGGCCGGGACAGGAGGGGTATCTCAGGCAGGGCAATGGAAAGCTTCTGGAAGAGCGCCCGGGGCCAGGACCACCCTGGCTGGCCTGCAGGCACAAAGTTGGCCTGCGTGCTGTCGCTGGTGTGGCACCACGGTCCTTCCTCTAGGCTTTCAAGCCCGTGTACATATTCAGGTGTTTTACCTGGAAAGGGTGGGAACAGTTCAGCAGCAGCTGGCCTGGGGCTCAGCTCACGTTTACTCACAGATGCCTCGGCACAGTCCCCCAGCTTTGCAATGAGGACGCTCCTTGCGTGGGGGGTGGGTTGCTGGCTGTATGGGAGATGATTCCCCACCTCTGACCAATTTCAGAATTGTTTACCACTGGAGCAAGTGCCCTGATAGGGTTTTCCTCTGTATAACTCGTGGGTTCAGGATATTTTTTCTTTTATGGTTCAAGTTAGATTTTATTCCTCTTTTATGTATTTATAGATATAAGCATGGAAATAATTCATTCCTATAAATACATCTGTGTGACGGGAAGAACTTTTTTCTGTTACATTTTTAAATTTTATTTTTTAAAATTTTGAAATTTTATTTTATTTATTTTCTTTTTTATACAGCACGTTATTATTAGTTATGTATTTTATGCGTATACATGTATACAGGTCAATCCCAAACTCCCAAGTCATCCCACCACCACCACCCCATGGCTTCCCACACTTGGTGTCCATACGTTTGTTCTCTACCTCTGTGTCTCTATTTCTTCCCTGCCAACCAGTTCATCTGT
This sequence comes from Mesoplodon mirus, assembly GCF_964341445.2. Classification (NCBI taxonomy): domain Eukaryota; kingdom Metazoa; phylum Chordata; class Mammalia; order Artiodactyla; family Ziphiidae; genus Mesoplodon; species Mesoplodon mirus. The sequence goes on from NW_028295549.1 coordinate 596,579, forward strand.
ACCATTTTTAGGCTCCACATATATGCGTTAATAGACAATATTTGTTTTCCTCTTTCTGACTTACTTCATTCTGTATGACAGTCTCTCGATCCATCGATGTCTCTACAAATGACCCAGTTTCATTCCTTTTTATGGCTGAGTAATATTCCATTTTATATATGTACCACATCCTTATCCATTCATCTGTCTGTGGGCATTTAGGTTGCTTCCATTACCTGGCTATTGTAAATAGTGCTGCAACGAACATTGTGGTGAATGTGCCTTTTTGAAATACGGTTTTCTCTGGGTATATGCCCAGAAGTGGGATTGCTGGATCAGATGGTAATTCTATTTCTAGATTTTTTAAGGAAACTCCATACTCTTCTCCATAGTGACTGTATCAATTTACATGCCCACCAATAGTGGAAGAGGGCTCCTTTTGTCCACACCCTCCCCAGAATTGGTTGTTTGTAGATATTCTGATGATGCCGATTCTAACAGGTGTGAGGTGATACCTCATTGTAGTTTTGATTTGCATTTCTCTAATAATTAGTGCTGTTGAGCAGCTTTTCATGTGCGTCTTGGCCATCTCTGTGTCTCCTTTGAAGAAACGTCTCTTTAGATCTTCTGCCCATTTTTTTGGGTTGTTTGTTTTTTTAATATTAAGCTGCATGAGCTGTTTATATATATTGGAGATTAAACCTCTGTCCATTGATTCGTTTGCCACGATTTTCACCCATTCTGAGGGAGGCCTTTTTCCATTCCCGTTTTTTTAACAAAAAAGGAAAGAAAGGAAAAGAAGCAGAACACTAATGTGCGTAAAATATGCCTTTTGAAACGGTCGTTTTGAAATATGGACGTCCTTTGAATTTTTTGGTCGATATGTGACCCCAGGATTTGTTTTCAGGGCAGGTGTCATTTACAGGCCTGCAATGATTTTGAATATCAACTGACCATTAGCATTGGGATTAAAGCTGCTGTTGTGTGAAACGGCCACAAGGTGGCAGCAGTTCACCCTTACCAAATCTGGTTACTAGGGCAAGAGAGCCTCAGTGGAAGTGGTGTTCTAGATTGGAGTTTAGAATGGAATGTGCCAGGAGAAAGCCCCTCACGTTTGTCTCACTACTTCTTGTTCGTGTTTTTAATTTAATTTTTAATTTTTTATTACAGCAAGTTTGATTACAATGTTTGGCTTGTTGTAGGTGTGGAAGATGTGGTTCTTTTACACATATACAGATGTCTGTTCTTCCTGGGATCCTTTTCCCATGTACGTTATGACAGAATGTTGAGTAGTCCTCTCTTGGTATTCTGTAGGTCTTTGGTGATTATATATGTCACCTGTGTTTGTATATGTCTGTTAACCCCGATATCGTAATGAAACCAATCCTCACACCTTTCCATTGGTGAACCATAAGTTTGTTTAATGAATCTGTGATTGCCCTTCTCCGTGGAAATATCTGCCCTGGTATCCATTTTTAGGTAACACCTATAAGTGATATGATATGATATGTGTCTTTCACTTTCTGACTTACTACAAGTCACGTGATGACTTCTAGACTCATCTACGGTGCTGCAAATGGCATTGTGTCCTTTTTTCCCTTGGCTTCTCTTCTGCCTTAGCGGGGTCCATTTTCAACAATGTGATTCCCTGAGGGTTGTGGATTAGCTGACCTGGGCAGCCTTACCCTGCCGGCCCGCCCTCCCCAGGTGTGCCTCGTTGAGGTCAATATAAACAGCGCTCCAGGCAGCAATAGCCCCTGAAGCTGTGCCTGACTCCATATTCTCTGCCCCGTCAGCAGTCTCGGGGCTGTGCTGGTGGGAGGGAGTGAGGGGCCACAGCTTTGTGGGTGGCCCGGTGTGAGTGGGGTTCTGCTGGCCTTTCTGCAGGAGTTGCCAGGCTGCCGCCTGTAAAGAAGAGGTTGTGTCACCGATAATTTCGGCTGGAATTTCTCTCCGGACAGAGGTGAGGATGGAAAAAAGCAGTGGGGGCCGGGACAGGAGGGGTATCTCAAGCAGGGCAATGGAAAGCTTCTGGAAGAGGGCCCGGGGCCAGGACCACCCTGGCTGGCCTGCAGGCACCAAGTTGGCCTGCGTGCTGTCGCTGGTGTGGCACCACGGTCCTTCCTCTAGGCTTTCAAGCCCGTGTACATATTCAGGTGTTTTACCTGGAAAGGGTGGGAACAGTTCAGCAGCAGCTGGCCTGGGGCTCAGCTCACGTTTACTCACAGATGCCTCGGCACGGTCCCCCAGCTTTGCAATGAGGACGCTCCTTGCGTGGGGGGTGGGTTGCTGGCTGTATGGGAGATGATTCCCCACCTCTGACCAATTTCAGAATTGTTTACCACTGGAGCAAGTGCCCTGATAGGGTTTTCCTCTGTATAACTCGTGGGTTCAGGATTTTTTTTTCTTTTATTGTTCAAGTTAGATTTTATTCCTCTTTTATGTATTTATAGATATAAGCATGGAAATAATTCATTCCTATAAATACATCTGTGTGACGGGAAGAACTTTTTTCTGTTTTATTTTTAAATTTTATTTTTTAAAATTTTGAAATTTTATTTTATTTATTTTCTCTTTTATACAGCACATTATTATTAGTTATGTATTTTATGCATATACATGTATACAGGTCAATCCCAAACTCCCAACTCATCCCACCACCACCACCCCATGGCTTCCCACACTTGGTGTCCATACGTTTGTTCTCTACCTCTGTGTCTCTATTTCTTCCCTGCCAACCAGTTCATCTGTACCATTTTTAGGCTCCACATATATGCGTTAATAGACAATATTTGTTTTCCTCTTTCTGACTTACTTCATTCTGTATGACAGTCTCTCGATCCATCGATGTCTCTACAAATGACCCAGTTTCATTCCTTTTTATGGCCGAGTAATATTCCATTTTATATATGTACCACATCTTTATCCATTCATCTGTCTGTGGGCATTTAGGTTGCTTCCATTACCTGGCTATTGTAAATAGTGCTGCAACGAACATTGTGGTGAATGTGCCTTTTTGAAATACGGTTTTCTCTGGGTATATGCCCAGAAGTGGGATTGCTGGATCAGATGGTAATTCTATTTCTAGATTTTTTAAGGAAACTCCATACTGTTCTCCATAGTGACTGTATCAATTTACATTCCCACCAATTGTGGAAAAGGGCTGCTTTTGTCCACACCCTCCCCAGAATTGGTTGTTTGTAGATTTTCTGATGATGCTGATTCTAACAGGTGTGAGGTGATACCTCATTGTAGTTTTGATTTGCATTTCTCTAATAATTAGTGCTGTTGAGCAGCTTTTCATGTGCGTCTTGGCCATCTCTGTGTCTCCTTTGAAGAAACGTCTCTTTAGATCTTCTGCCCATTTTTTTTGGGTTGTTTGTTTTTTTTAATATTAAGCTGCATGAGCGGTTTATATATATTGGAGATTAAACCTCTGTCCTTTGATTCGTCTGCAGCGATTTTCGCCCATTCTGAGGGATTCCTTTTTCCATTCCCGTGTTTTTTAACAAAAAAGGAAAGAAAGGAAAAGAAGCAGAACACTAATGTGCGTAAAATATGCCTTTTGAAACGGTCCTTTTGAAATATGGACGTCCTTTGAATTTTTTGGTCGATATGTGACCCCAGGATTTGTTTTCAGGGCAGGTGTCATTTACAGGCCTGCAATGATTTTGAATATCAACTGACCATTAGCGTTGGGATTAAAGCTGCTGTTGTGTGAAACGGCCACAAGGTGGCAGCAGTTCACCCTTACCAAATCTGGTTACTAGGGCAAGAGAGCCTCAGTGGAAGTGGTGTTCTAGATTGGAGTTTAGAATGGAATGTGCCAGGAGAAAGCCCCTCACGTTTGTCTCACTACTTCTTGTTCGTGTTTTTAATTTAATTTTTAATTTTTTATTACAGCAAGTTTGATTACAATGTTTGGCTTGTTGTAGGTGTGGAAGATGTGGTTCTTTTACACATATACAGATGTCTGTTCTTCCTGGGATCCTTTTCCCATGTACGTTATGACAGAATGTTGAGTAGTCCTCTCTTGGTATTCTGTAGGTCTTTGGTGATTATATATGTCACCTGTGTTTGTATATGTCTGTTAACCCCGATATCGTAATGAAACCAATCCTCACACCTTTCCATTGGTGAACCATAAGTTTGTTTAATGAATCTGTGATTGCCCTTCTCCGTGGAAATATCTGCCCTGGTATCCATTTTTAGGTAACACCTATAAGTGATATGATATGATATGTGTCTTTCACTTTCTGACTTACTACAAGTCACGTGATGACTTCTAGACTCATCTACGGTGCTGCAAATGGCATTGTGTCCTTTTTTCCCTTGGCTTCTCTTCTGCCTTAGCGGGGTCCATTTTCAACAATGTGATTCCCTGAGGGTTGTGGATTAGCTGACCTGGGCAGCCTTACCCTGCCGGCCCGCCCTCCCCAGGTGTGCCTCGTTGAGGTCAATATAAACAGCGCTCCAGGCAGCAATAGCCCCTGAAGCTGTGCCTGACTCCATATTCTCTGCCCCGTCAGCAGTCTCGGGGCTGTGCTGGTGGGAGGGAGTGAGGGGCCACAGCTTTGTGGGTGGCCCGGTGTGAGTGGGGTTCTGCTGGCCTTTCTGCAGGAGTTGCCAGGCTGCCGCCTGTAAAGAAGAGGTTGTGTCACCGATAATTTCGGCTGGAATTTCCCTCCGGACAGAGGTGAGGATGGAAAAAAGCAGTGGGGGCCGGGACAGGAGGGGTATCTCAAGCAGGGCAATGGAAAGCTTCTGGAAGAGGGCCCGGGGCAAGGACCACCCTGGCTGGCCTGCAGGCACCAAGTTGGCCTGCGTGCTGTCGCTGGTGTGGCACCACGGTCCTTCCTCTAGGCTTTCAAGCCCGTGTACATATTCAGGTGTTTTACCTGGAAAGGGTGGGAACAGTTCAGCAGCAGCTGGCCTGGGGCTCAGCTCACGTTTACTCACAGATGCCTCGGCACGGTCCCCCAGCTTTGCAATGAGGACGCTCCTTGCGTGGGGGGTGGGTTGCTGGCTGTATGGGAGATGATTCCCCACCTCTGACCAATTTCAGAATTGTTTACCACTGGAGCAAGTGCCCTGATAGGGTTTTCCTCTGTATAACTCGTGGGTTCAGGATATTTTTTCTTTTATGGTTCAAGTTAGATTTTATTCCTCTTTTATGTATTTATAGATATAAGCATGGAAATAATTCATTCCTATAAATACATCTGTGTGACGGGAAGAACTTTTTTCTGTTACATTTTTAAATTTTATTTTTTAAAATTTTGAAATTTTATTTTATTTATTTTCTTTTTTATACAGCACGTTATTATTAGTTATGTATTTTATGCGTATACATGTATACAGGTCAATCCCAAACTCCCAAGTCATCCCACCACCACCACCCCATGGCTTCCCACACTTGGTGTCCATACGTTTGTTCTCTACCTCTGTGTCTCTATTTCTTCCCTGCCAACCAGTTCATCTGTACCATTTTTAGGCTCCACATATATGCGTTAATAGACAATATTTGTTTTCCTCTTTCTGACTTACTTCATTCTGTATGACAGTCTCTCGATCCATCGATGTCTCTACAAATGACCCAGTTTCATTCCTTTTTATGGCTGAGTAATATTCCATTTTATATATGTACCACATCCTTATCCATTCATCTGTCTGTGGGCATTTAGGTTGCTTCCATTACCTGGCTATTGTAAATAGTGCTGCAACGAACATTGTGGTGAATGTGCCTTTTTGAAATACGGTTTTCTCTGGGTATATGCCCAGAAGTGGGATTGCTGGATCAGATGGTAATTCTATTTCTAGATTTTTTAAGGAAACTCCATACTCTTCTCCATAGTGACTGTATCAATTTACATGCCCACCAATAGTGGAAGAGGGCTCCTTTTGTCCACACCCTCCCCAGAATTGGTTGTTTGTAGATATTCTGATGATGCCGATTCTAACAGGTGTGAGGTGATACCTCATTGTAGTTTTGATTTGCATTTCTCTAATAATTAGTGCTGTTGAGCAGCTTTTCATGTGCGTCTTGGCCATCTCTGTGTCTCCTTTGAAGAAACGTCTCTTTAGATCTTCTGCCCATTTTTTTGGGTTGTTTGTTTTTTTAATATTAAGCTGCATGAGCTGTTTATATATATTGGAGATTAAACCTCTGTCCATTGATTCGTTTGCCACGATTTTCACCCATTCTGAGGGAGGCCTTTTTCCATTCCCGTTTTTTTAACAAAAAAGGAAAGAAAGGAAAAGAAGCAGAACACTAATGTGCGTAAAATATGCCTTTTGAAACAGTCGTTTTGAAATATGGACGTCCTTTGAATTTTTTGGTCGATATGTGACCCCAGGATTTGTTTTCAGGGCAGGTGTCATTTACAGGCCTGCAATGATTTTGAATATCAACTGACCATTAGCATTGGGATTAAAGCTGCTGTTGTGTGAAACGGCCACAAGGTGGCAGCAGTTCACCCTTACCAAATCTGGTTACTAGGGCAAGAGAGCCTCAGTGGAAGTGGTGTTCTAGATTGGAGTTTAGAATGGAATGTGCCAGGAGAAAGCCCCTCACGTTTGTCTCACTACTTCTTGTTCGTGTTTTTAATTTAATTTTTAATTTTTTATTACAGCAAGTTTGATTACAATGTTTGGCTTGTTGTAGGTGTGGAACATGTGGTTCTTTTACACATATACAGATGTCTGTTCTTCCTGGGATCCTTTTCCCATGTACGTTATGACAGAATGTTGAGTAGTCCTCTCTTGGTATTCTGTAGGTCTTTGGTGATTATATATGTCACCTGTGTTTGTATATGTCTGTTAACCCCGATATCGTAATGAAACCAATCCTCACACCTTTCCATTGGTGAACCATAAGTTTGTTTAATGAATCTGTGATTGCCCTTCTCCGTGGAAATATCTGCCCTGGTATCCATTTTTAGGTAACACCTATAAGTGATATGATATGATATGTGTCTTTCACTTTCTGACTTACTACAAGTCACGTGATGACTTCTAGACTCATCTACGGTGCTGCAAATGGCATTGTGTCCTTTTTTCCCTTGGCTTCTCTTCTGCCTTAGCGGGGTCCATTTTCAACAATGTGATTCCCTGAGGGTTGTGGATTAGCTGACCTGGGCAGCCTTACCCTGCCGGCCCGCCCTCCCCAGGTGTGCCTCGTTGAGGTCAATATAAACAGCGCTCCAGGCAGCAATAGCCCCTGAAGCTGTGCCTGACTCCATATTCTCTGCCCCGTCAGCAGTCTCGGGGCTGTGCTGGTGGGAGGGAGTGAGGGGCCACAGCTTTGTGGGTGGCCCGGTGTGAGTGGGGTTCTGCTGGCCTTTCTGCAGGAGTTGCCAGGCTGCCGCCTGTAAAGAAGAGGTTGTGTCACCGATAATTTCGGCTGGAATTTCTCTCCGGACAGAGGTGAGGATGGAAAAAAGCAGTGGGGGCCGGGACAGGAGGGGTATCTCAAGCAGGGCAATGGAAAGCTTCTGGAAGAGGGCCCGGGGCCAGGACCACCCTGGCTGGCCTGCAGGCACCAAGTTGGCCTGCGTGCTGTCGCTGGTGTGGCACCACGGTCCTTCCTCTAGGCTTTCAAGCCCGTGTACATATTCAGGTGTTTTACCTGGAAAGGGTGGGAACAGTTCAGCAGCAGCTGGCCTGGGGCTCAGCTCACGTTTACTCACAGATGCCTCGGCACGGTCCCCCAGCTTTGCAATGAGGACGCTCCTTGCGTGGGGGGTGGGTTGCTGGCTGTATGGGAGATGATTCCCCACCTCTGACCAATTTCAGAATTGTTTACCACTGGAGCAAGTGCCCTGATAGGGTTTTCCTCTGTATAACTCGTGGGTTCAGGATTTTTTTTTCTTTTATTGTTCAAGTTAGATTTTATTCCTCTTTTATGTATTTATAGATATAAGCATGGAAATAATTCATTCCTATAAATACATCTGTGTGACGGGAAGAACTTTTTTCTGTTTTATTTTTAAATTTTATTTTTTAAAATTTTGAAATTTTATTTTATTTATTTTCTCTTTTATACAGCACGTTATTATTAGTTATGTATTTTATGCATATACATGTATACAGGTCAATCCCAAACTCCCAACTCATCCCACCACCACCACCCCATGGCTTCCCACACTTGGTGTCCATACGTTTGTTCTCTACCTCTGTGTCTCTATTTCTTCCCTGCCAACCAGTTCATCTGTACCATTTTTAGGCTCCACATATATGCGTTAATAGACAATATTTGTTTTCCTCTTTCTGACTTACTTCATTCTGTATGACAGTCTCTCGATCCATCGATGTCTCTACAAATGACCCAGTTTCATTCCTTTTTATGGCCGAGTAATATTCCATTTTATATATGTACCACATCTTTATCCATTCATCTGTCTGTGGGCATTTAGGTTGCTTCCATTACCTGGCTATTGTAAATAGTGCTGCAACGAACATTGTGGTGAATGTGCCTTTTTGAAATACGGTTTTCTCTGGGTATATGCCCAGAAGTGGGATTGCTGGATCAGATGGTAATTCTATTTCTAGATTTTTTAAGGAAACTCCATACTGTTCTCCATAGTGACTGTATCAATTTACATTCCCACCAATTGTGGAAAAGGGCTGCTTTTGTCCACACCCTCCCCAGAATTGGTTGTTTGTAGATTTTCTGATGATGCTGATTCTAACAGGTGTGAGGTGATACCTCATTGTAGTTTTGATTTGCATTTCTCTAATAATTAGTGCTGTTGAGCAGCTTTTCATGTGCGTCTTGGCCATCTCTGTGTCTCCTTTGAAGAAACGTCTCTTTAGATCTTCTGCCCATTTTTTTTGGGTTGTTTGTTTTTTTTAATATTAAGCTGCATGAGCGGTTTATATATATTGGAGATTAAACCTCTGTCCTTTGATTCGTCTGCAGCGATTTTCGCCCATTCTGAGGGATTCCTTTTTCCATTCCCGTGTTTTTTAACAAAAAAGGAAAGAAAGGAAAAGAAGCAGAACACTAATGTGCGTAAAATATGCCTTTTGAAACGGTCCTTTTGAAATATGGACGTCCTTTGAATTTTTTGGTCGATATGTGACCCCAGGATTTGTTTTCAGGGCAGGTGTCATTTACAGGCCTGCAATGATTTTGAATATCAACTGACCATTAGCGTTGGGATTAAAGCTGCTGTTGTGTGAAACGGCCACAAGGTGGCAGCAGTTCACCCTTACCAAATCTGGTTACTAGGGCAAGAGAGCCTCAGTGGAAGTGGTGTTCTAGATTGGAGTTTAGAATGGAATGTGCCAGGAGAAAGCCCCTCACGTTTGTCTCACTACTTCTTGTTCGTGTTTTTAATTTAATTTTTAATTTTTTATTACAGCAAGTTTGATTACAATGTTTGGCTTGTTGTAGGTGTGGAAGATGTGGTTCTTTTACACATATACAGATGTCTGTTCTTCCTGGGATCCTTTTCCCATGTACGTTATGACAGAATGTTGAGTAGTCCTCTCTTGGTATTCTGTAGGTCTTTGGTGATTATATATGTCACCTGTGTTTGTATATGTCTGTTAACCCCGATATCGTAATGAAACCAATCCTCACACCTTTCCATTGGTGAACCATAAGTTTGTTTAATGAATCTGTGATTGCCCTTCTCCGTGGAAATATCTGCCCTGGTATCCATTTTTAGGTAACACCTATAAGTGATATGATATGATATGTGTCTTTCACTTTCTGACTTACTACAAGTCACGTGATGACTTCTAGACTCATCTACGGTGCTGCAAATGGCATTGTGTCCTTTTTTCCCTTGGCTTCTCTTCTGCCTTAGCGGGGTCCATTTTCAACAATGTGATTCCCTGAGGGTTGTGGATTAGCTGACCTGGGCAGCCTTACCCTGCCGGCCCGCCCTCCCCAGGTGTGCCTCGTTGAGGTCAATATAAACAGCGCTCCAGGCAGCAATAGCCCCTGAAGCTGTGCCTGACTCCATATTCTCTGCCCCGTCAGCAGTCTCGGGGCTGTGCTGGTGGGAGGGAGTGAGGGGCCACAGCTTTGTGGGTGGCCCGGTGTGAGTGGGGTTCTGCTGGCCTTTCTGCAGGAGTTGCCAGGCTGCCGCCTGTAAAGAAGAGGTTGTGTCACCGATAATTTCGGCTGGAATTTCCCTCCGGACAGAGGTGAGGATGGAAAAAAGCAGTGGGGGCCGGGACAGGAGGGGTATCTCAAGCAGGGCAATGGAAAGCTTCTGGAAGAGGGCCCGGGGCAAGGACCACCCTGGCTGGCCTGCAGGCACCAAGTTGGCCTGCGTGCTGTCGCTGGTGTGGCACCACGGTCCTTCCTCTAGGCTTTCAAGCCCGTGTACATATTCAGGTGTTTTACCTGGAAAGGGTGGGAACAGTTCAGCAGCAGCTGGCCTGGGGCTCAGCTCACGTTTACTCACAGATGCCTCGGCACGGTCCCCCAGCTTTGCAATGAGGACGCTCCTTGCGTGGGGGGTGGGTTGCTGGCTGTATGGGAGATGATTCCCCACCTCTGACCAATTTCAGAATTGTTTACCACTGGAGCAAGTGCCCTGATAGGGTTTTCCTCTGTATAACTCGTGGGTTCAGGATTTTTTTTTCTTTTATTGTTCAAGTTAGATTTTATTCCTCTTTTATGTATTTATAGATATAAGCATGGAAATAATTCATTCCTATAAATACATCTGTGTGACGGGAAGAACTTTTTTCTGTTTTATTTTTAAATTTTATTTTTTAAAATTTTGAAATTTTATTTTATTTATTTTCTCTTTTATACAGCACGTTATTATTAGTTATGTATTTTATGCATATACATGTATACAGGTCAATCCCAAACTCCCAACTCATCCCACCACCACCACCCCATGGCTTCCCACACTTGGTGTCCATACGTTTGTTCTCTACCTCTGTGTCTCTATTTCTTCCCTGCCAACCAGTTCATCTGTACCATTTTTAGGCTCCACATATATGCGTTAATAGACAATATTTGTTTTCCTCTTTCTGACTTACTTCATTCTGTATGACAGTCTCTCGATCCATCGATGTCTCTACAAATGACCCAGTTTCATTCCTTTTTATGGCCGAGTAATATTCCATTTTATATATGTACCACATCTTTATCCATTCATCTGTCTGTGGGCATTTAGGTTGCTTCCATTACCTGGCTATTGTAAATAGTGCTGCAACGAACATTGTGGTGAATGTGCCTTTTTGAAATACGGTTTTCTCTGGGTATATGCCCAGAAGTGGGATTGCTGGATCAGATGGTAATTCTATTTCTAGATTTTTTAAGGAAACTCCATACTGTTCTCCATAGTGACTGTATCAATTTACATTCCCACCAATTGTGGAAAAGGGCTGCTTTTGTCCACACCCTCCCCAGAATTGGTTGTTTGTAGATTTTCTGATGATGCTGATTCTAACAGGTGTGAGGTGATACCTCATTGTAGTTTTGATTTGCATTTCTCTAATAATTAGTGCTGTTGAGCAGCTTTTCATGTGCGTCTTGGCCATCTCTGTGTCTCCTTTGAAGAAACGTCTCTTTAGATCTTCTGCCCATTTTTTTTGGGTTGTTTGTTTTTTTTAATATTAAGCTGCATGAGCTGTTTATATATATTGGAGATTAAACCTCTGTCCATTGATTCGTCTGCATCGATTTTCGCCCATTCTGAGGGATTCCTTTTTCCATTCCCGTGTTTTTTAACAAAAAAGGAAAGAAAGGAAAAGAAGCAGAACACTAATGTGCGTAAAATATGCCTTTTGAAACGGTCGTTTTGAAATATGGACGTCCTTTGAATTTTTTGGTCGATATGTGACCCCAGGATTTGTTTTCAGGGCAGGTGTCATTTACAGGCCTGCAATGATTTTGAATATCAACTGACCATTAGCATTGGGATTAAAGCTGCTGTTGTGTGAAACGGCCACAAGGTGGCAACAGTTCACCCTTACCAAATCTGGTTACTAGGGCAAGAGAGCCTCAGTGGAAGTGGTGTTCTAGATTGGAGTTTAGAATGGAATGTGCCAGGAGAAAGCCCCTCACGTTTGTCTCACTACTTCTTGTTCGTGTTTTTAATTTAATTTTTAATTTTTTATTATAGCAAGTTTGATTACAATGTTTGGCTTGTTGTAGGTGTGGAAGATGTGGTTCTTTTACACATATACAGATGTCTGTTCTTCCTGGGATCCTTTTCCCATGTACGTTATAACAGAATGTTGAGTAGTCCTCTCTTGGTATTCTGTAGGTCTTTGGTGATTATATATGTCACCTGTGTTTGTATATGTCTGTTAACCCCGATATCGTAATGAAACCAATCCTCACACCTTTCCATTGGTGAACCATAAGTTTGTTTAATGAATCTGTGATTGCCCTTCTCCGTGGAAATATCTGCCCTGGTATCCATTTTTCGGTAACACCTATAAGTGATATGATATGATATGTGTCTTTCACTTTCTGACTTACTACAAGTCACGTGATGACTTCTAGACTCATCTACGGTGCTGCAAATGGCATTGTGTCCTTTTTTCCCTTGGCTTCTCTTCTGCCTTAGCGGGGTCCATTTTCAACAATGTGATTCCCTGAGGGTTGTGGATTAGCTGACCTGGGCAGCCTTACCCTGCCGGCCTGCCCTCCCCAGGTGTGCCTCGTTGAGGTCAATATAAACAGCGCTCCAGGCAGCAATAGCCCCTGAAGCTGTGCCTGACTCCATATTCTCTGCCCCGTCAGCAGTCTCGGGGCTGTGCTGGTGGGAGGGAGTGAGGGGCCACAGCTTTGTGGGTGGCCCTGTGTGAGTGGGGTTCTGCTGGCCTTTCTGCAGGAGTTGCCAGGCTGCCGCCTGTAAAGAAGAGGTTGTGTCACCCATACCTTCGGCTGGAATTTCTCTCCGGACAGAGGTGAGGATGGAAAAAAGCAGTGGGGGCCGGGACAGGAGGGGTATCTCAGGCAGGGCAATGGAAAGCTTCTGGAAGAGCGCCCGGGGCCAGGACCACCCTGGCTGGCCTGCAGGCACCAAGTTGGCCTGCGTGCTGTCGCTGGTGTGGCACCACGGTCCTTCCTCTAGGCTTTCAAGCCCGTGTACATATTCAGGTGTTTTACCTGGAAAGGGTGGGAACAGTTCAGCAGCAGCTGGCCTGGGGCTCAGCTCACGTTTACTCACAGATGCCTCGGCACGGTCCCCCAGCTTTGCAATGAGGACGCTCCTTGCGTGGGGGGTGGGTTGCTGGCTGTATGGGAGATGATTCCCCACCTCTGACCAATTTCAGAATTGTTTACCACTGGAGCAAATGCCCTGATAGGGTTTTCCTCTGTATAACTCGTGGGTTCAGGATTTTTTTTCTTTTATGGTTCAAGTTAGATTTTATTCCTCTTTTATGTATTTATAGATATAAGCATGGAAATAATTCATTCCTATAAATACATCTGTGTGACGGAAGAACTTTTTTCTGTTACATTTTTAAATTTTATTTTTTAAAATTTTGAAATTTTATTTTATTTATTTTCTTTTTTATACAGCACGTTATTATTAGTTATGTATTTTATGCATATACATGTATACAGGTCAATCCCAAACTCCCAACTCATCCCACCACCACCACCCCATGGCTTCCCACACTTGGTGTCCATACGTTTGTTCTCTACCTCTGTGTCTCTATTTCTTCCCTGCAAACCAGTTCATCTGTACCATTTTTAGGCTCCACATATATGCGTTAATAGACAATATTTGTTTTCCTCTTTCTGACTTACTTCATTCTGTATGACAGTCTCTCGATCCATCAATGTCTCTACAAATGACCCAGTTTCATTCCTTTTTATGGCTGAGTAATATTCCATTTTATATATGTACCACATCCTTATCCATTCATCTGTCTGTGGGCATTTAGGTTGCTTCCATTACCTGGCTATTGTAAATAGTGCTGCAACGAACATTGTGGTGAATGTGCCTTTTTGAAATACGGTTTTCTCTGGGTATATGCCCAGAAGTGGGATTGCTGGATCAGATGGTAATTCTATTTCTAGATTTTTTAAGGAAACTCCATACTCTTCTCCATAGTGACTGTATCAATTTACATGCCCACCAATAGTGGAAGAGGGCTCCTTTTGTCCACACCCTCCCCAGAATTGGTTGTTTGTAGATATTCTGATGATGCCGATTCTAACAGGTGTGAGGTGATACCTCATTGTAGTTTTGATTTGCATTTCTCTAATAATTAGTGCTGTTGAGCAGCTTTTCATGTGCGTCTTGGCCATCTCTGTGTCTCCTTTGAAGAAACGTCTCTTTAGATCTTCTGCCCATTTTTTTGGGTTGTTTGTTTTTTTAATATTAAGCTGCATGAGCTGTTTATATATATTGGAGATTAAACCTCTGTCCATTGATTCGTTTGCCACGATTTTCACCCATTCTGAGGGAGGCCTTTTTCCATTCCCGTTTTTTTAACCAAAAAGGAAAGAAAGGAAAAGAAGCAGAACACTAATGTGCATAAAATATGCCTTTTGAAACGGTCGTTTTGAAATATGGACGTCCTTTGAATTTTTTGGTCGATATGTGACCCCAGGATTTGTTTTCAGGGCAGGTGTCATTTACAGGCCTGCAATGATTTTGAATATCAACTGACCATTAGCATTGGGATTAAAGCTGCTGTTGTGTGAAACGGCCACAAGGTGGCAGCAGTTCACCCTTACCAAATCTGGTTACTAGGGCAAGAGAGCCTCAGTGGAAGTGGTGTTCTAGATTGGAGTTTAGAATGGAATGTGCCAGGAGAAAGCCCCTCACGTTTGTCTCACTACTTCTTGTTCGTGTTTTTAATTTAATTTTTAATTTTTTATTACAGCAAGTTTGATTACAATGTTTGGCTTGTTGTAGGTGTGGAAGATGTGGTTCTTTTACACATATACAGATGTCTGTTCTTCCTGGGATCCTTTTCCCATGTACGTTATGACAGAATGTTGAGTAGTCCTCTCGGTATTCTGTAGGTCTTTGGTGATTATATATGTCACCTGTGTTTGTATATGTCTGTTAACCCCGATATCGTAATGAAACCAATCCTCACACATTTCCATTGGTGAACCATAAGTTTGTTTAATGAATCTGTGATTGCCCTTCTCCGTGGAAATATCTGCCCTGGTATCCATTTTTAGGTAACACCTATAAGTGATATGATATGATATGTGTCTTTCACTTTCTGACTTACTACAAGTCACGTGATGACTTCTAGACTCATCTACGGTGCTGCAAATGGCATTGTGTCCTTTTTTCCCTTGGCTTCTCTTCTGCCTTAGCGGGGTCCATTTTCAACAATGTGATTCCCTGAGGGTTGTGGATTAGCTGACCTGGGCAGCCTTACCCTGCCGGCCCGCCCTCCCCAGGTGTGCCTCGTTGAGGTCAATATAAACAGCGCTCCAGGCAGCAATAGCCCCTGAAGCTGTGCCTGACTCCATATTCTCTGCCCCGTCAGCAGTCTCGGGGCTGTGCTGGTGGGAGGGAGTGAGGGGCCACAG
Source organism: Mesoplodon mirus (assembly GCF_964341445.2). Taxonomy (NCBI): domain Eukaryota; kingdom Metazoa; phylum Chordata; class Mammalia; order Artiodactyla; family Ziphiidae; genus Mesoplodon; species Mesoplodon mirus. Next base: position 612,051 of record NW_028295549.1, read on the forward strand.
CTTTGTGGGTGGCCCGGTGTGAGTGGGGTTCTGCTGGCCTTTCTGCAGGAGTTGCCAGGCTGCCGCCTGTAAAGAAGAGGTTGTGTCACCGATAATTTCGGCTGGAATTTCTCTCCGGACAGAGGTGAGGATGGAAAAAAGCAGTGGGGGCCGGGACAGGAGGGGTATCTCAAGCAGGGCAATGGAAAGCTTCTGGAAGAAGGCCCGGGGCCAGGACCACCCTGGCTGGCCTGCAGGCACCAAGTTGGCCTGCGTGCTGTCGCTGGTGTGGCACCACGGTCCTTCCTCTAGGCTTTCAAGCCCGTGTACATATTCAGGTGTTTTACCTGGAAAGGGTGGGAACAGTTCAGCAGCAGCTGGCCTGGGGCTCAGCTCACGTTTACTCACAGATGCCTCGGCACGGTCCCCCAGCTTTGCAATGAGGACGCTCCTTGCGTGGGGGGTGGGTTGCTGGCTGTATGGGAGATGATTCCCCACCTCTGACCAATTTCAGAATTGTTTACCACTGGAGCAAGTGCCCTGATAGGGTTTTCCTCTGTATAACTCGTGGGTTCAGGATTTTTTTTTCTTTTATTGTTCAAGTTAGATTTTATTCCTCTTTTATGTATTTATAGATATAAGCATGGAAATAATTCATTCCTATAAATACATCTGTGTGACGGGAAGAACTTTTTTCTGTTTTATTTTTAAATTTTATTTTTTAAAATTTTGAAATTTTATTTTATTTATTTTCTCTTTTATACAGCACGTTATTATTAGTTATGTATTTTATGCATATACATGTATACAGGTCAATCCCAAACTCCCAACTCATCCCACCACCACCACCCCATGGCTTCCCACACTTGGTGTCCATACGTTTGTTCTCTACCTCTGTGTCTCTATTTCTTCCCTGCCAACCAGTTCATCTGTACCATTTTTAGGCTCCACATATATGCGTTAATAGACAATATTTGTTTTCCTCTTTCTGACTTACTTCATTCTGTATGACAGTCTCTCGATCCATCGATGTCTCTACAAATGACCAAGTTTCATTCCTTTTTATGGCCGAGTAATATTCCATTTTATATATGTACCACATCTTTATCCATTCATCTGTCTGTGGGCATTTAGGTTGCTTCCATTACCTGGCTATTGTAAATAGTGCTGCAACGAACATTGTGGTGAATGTGCCTTTTTGAAATACGGTTTTCTCTGGGTATATGCCCAGAAGTGGGATTGCTGGATCAGATGGTAATTCTATTTCTAGATTTTTTAAGGAAACTCCATACTGTTCTCCATAGTGACTGTATCAATTTACATTCCCACCAATTGTGGAAAAGGGCTGCTTTTGTCCACACCCTCCCCAGAATTGGTTGTTTGTAGATTTTCTGATGATGCTGATTCTAACAGGTGTGAGGTGATACCTCATTGTAGTTTTGATTTGCATTTCTCTAATAATTAGTGCTGTTGAGCAGCTTTTCATGTGCGTCTTGGCCATCTCTGTGTCTCCTTTGAAGAAACGTCTCTTTAGATCTTCTGCCCATTTTTTTTGGGTTGTTTGTTTTTTTTTAATATTAAGCTGCATGAGCTGTTTATATATATTGGAGATTAAACCTCTGTCCATTGATTCGTCTGCAACGATTTTCGCCCATTCTGAGGGATTCCTTTTTCCATTCCCGTGTTTTTTAACAAAAAAGGAAAGAAAGGAAAAGAAGCAGAACACTAATGTGCGTAAAATATGCCTTTTGAAACGGTCGTTTTGAAATATGGACGTCCTTTGAATTTTTTGGTCGATATGTGACCCCAGGATTTGTTTTCAGGGCAGGTGTCATTTACAGGCCTGCAATGATTTTGAATATCAACTGACCATTAGCGTTGGGATTAAAGCTGCTGTTGTGTGAAACGGCCACAAGGTGGCAGCAGTTCACCCTTACCAAATCTGGTTACTAGGGCAAGAGAGCCTCAGTGGAAGTGGTGTTCAAGATTGGAGTTTAGAATGGAATGTGCCAGGAGAAAGCCCCTCACGTTTGTCTCACTACTTCTTGTTCGTGTTTTTAATTTAATTTTTAATTTTTTATTACAGCAAGTTTGATTACAATGTTTGGCTTGTTGTAGGTGTGGAAGATGTGGTTCTTTTACACATATACAGATGTCTGTTCTTCCTGGGATTCTTTTCCCATGTACGTTATGACAGAATGTTGAGTAGTCCTCTCTTGGTATTCTGTAGGTCTTTGGTGATTATATATGTCACCTGTGTTTGTATATGTCTGTTAACCCCGATATCGTAAAGAAACCAATCCTCACACCTTTCCATTGGTGAACCATAAGTTTGTTTAATGAATCTGTGATTGCCCTTCTCCGTGGAAATATCTGCCCTGGTATCCATTTTTAGGTAACACCTATAAGTGATATGATATGATATGTGTCTTTCACTTTCTGACTTACTACAAGTCACGTGATGACTTCTAGACTCATCTACGGTGCTGCAAATGGCATTGTGTCCTTTTTTCCCTTGGCTTCTCTTCTGCCTTAGCGGGGTCCATTTTCAACAATATGATTCCCTGAGGGTTGTGGATTAGCTGACCTGGGCAGCCTTACCCTGCCGGCCTGCCCTCCCCAGGTGTGCCTCGTTGAGGTCAATATAAACAGCGCTCCAGGCAGCAATAGCCCCTGAAGCTGTGCCTGACTCCATATTCTCTGCCCCGTCAGCAGTCTCGGGGCTGTGCTGGTGGGAGGGAGTGAGGGGCCACAGCTTTGTGGGTGGCCCTGTGTGAGTGGGGTTCTGCTGGCCTTTCTGCAGGAGTTGCCAGGCTGCCGCCTGTAAAGAAGAGGTTGTGTCACCCATACCTTCGGCTGGAATTTCTCTCCGGACAGAGGTGAGGATGGAAAAAAGCAGTGGGGGCCGGGACAGGAGGGGTATCTCAGGCAGGGCAATGGAAAGCTTCTGGAAGAGCGCCCGGGGCCAGGACCACCCTGGCTGGCCTGCAGGCACAAAGTTGGCCTGCGTGCTGTCGCTGGTGTGGCACCACGGTCCTTCCTCTAGGCTTTCAAGCCCGTGTACATATTCAGGTGTTTTACCTGGAAAGGGTGGGAACAGTTCAGCAGCAGCTGGCCTGGGGCTCAGCTCACGTTTACTCACAGATGCCTCGGCCCGGTCCCCCAGCTCTGCAATGAGGACGCTCCTTGCGTGGGGGGTGGGTTGCTGGCTGTATGGGAGATGATTCCCCACCTCTGACCAATTTCAGAATTGTTTACCACTGGAGCAAGTGCCCTGATAGGGTTTTCCTCTGTATAACTCGTGGGTTCAGGATTTTTTTTCTTTTATGGTTCAAGTTAGATTTTATTCCTCTTTTATGTATTTATAGATATAAGCATGGAAATAATTCATTCCTATAAATACATCTGTGTGACGGGAAGAACTTTTTTCTGTTTCATTTTTAAATTTTATTTTTTAAAATTTTGAAATTTTATTTTATTTATTTTCTTTTTTATACAGCACGTTATTATTAGTTATGTATTTTATGCATATACATGTATACAGGTCAATCCCAAACTCCCAACTCATCCCACCACCACCACCCCATGGCTTCCCACACTTGGTGTCCATACGTTTGTTCTCTACCTCTGTGTCTCTATTTCTTCCCTGCAAACCAGTTCATCTGTACCATTTTTAGGCTCCACATATATGCGTTAATAGACAATATTTGTTTTCCTCTTTCTGACTTACTTCATTCTGTATGACAGTCTCTCGATCCATCAATGTCTCTACAAATGACCCAGTTTCATTCCTTTTTATGGCTGAGTAATATTCCATTTTATATATGTACCACATCCTTATCCATTCATCTGTCTGTGGGCATTTAGGTTGCTTCCATTACCTGGCTATTGTAAATAGTGCTGCAACGAACATTGTGGTGAATGTGCCTTTTTGAAATACGGTTTTCTCTGGGTATATGCCCAGAAGTGGGATTGCTGGATCAGATGGTAATTCTATTTCTAGATTTTTTAAGGAAACTCCATACTCTTCTCCATAGTGACTGTATCAATTTACATGCCCACCAATAGTGGAAGAGGGCTCCTTTTGTCCACACCCTCCCCAGAATTGGTTGTTTGTAGATATTCTGATGATGCCGATTCTAACAGGTGTGAGGTGATACCTCATTGTAGTTTTGATTTGCATTTCTCTAATAATTAGTGCTGTTGAGCAGCTTTTCATGTGCGTCTTGGCCATCTCTGTGTCTCCTTTGAAGAAACGTCTCTTTAGATCTTCTGCCCGTTTTTTTGGGTTGTTTGTTTTTTTAATATTAAGCTGCATGAGCTGTTTATATATATTGGAGATTAAACCTCTGTCCATTGATTCGTTTGCCACGATTTTCACCCATTCTGAGGGAGGCCTTTTTCCATTCCCGTTTTTTTAACAAAAAAGGAAAGAAAGGAAAAGAAGCAGAACACTAATGTGTGTAAAATATGCCTTTTGAAACGGTCGTTTTGAAATATGGACGTCCTTTGAATTTTTTGGTCGATATGTGACCCCAGGATTTGTTTTCAGGGCAGGTGTCATTTACAGGCCTGCAATGATTTTGAATATCAACTGACCATTAGCATTGGGATTAAAGCTGCTGTTGTGTGAAACGGCCACAAGGTGGCAGCAGTTCACCCTTACCAAATCTGGTTACTAGGGCAAGAGAGCCTCAGTGGAAGTGGTGTTCTAGATTGGAGTTTAGAATGGAATGTGCCAGGAGAAAGCCCCTCACGTTTGTCTCACTACTTCTTGTTCGTGTTTTTAATTTAATTTTTAATTTTTTATTACAGCAAGTTTGATTACAATGTTTGGCTTGTTGTAGGTGTGGAAGATGTGGTTCTTTTACACATATACAGATGTCTGTCCTTCCTGGGATCCTTTTCCCATGTACGTTATAACAGAATGTTGAGTAGTCCTCTCTTGGTATTCTGTAGGTCTTTGGTGTTTATATATGTCACCTGTGTTTGTATATGTCTGTTAACCCCGATATCGTAATGAAACCAATCCCCACACATTTCCATTGGTGAACCATAAGTTTCTTTAATGAATCTGTGATTGCCCTTCTCCGTGGAAATATCTGCCCTGGTATCCATTTTTAGGTAACACCTCTAAGTGATATGATATGATATGTGTCTTTCACTTTCTGACTTACTACATGTCACGTGATGACTTCTAGACTCATCTACGGTGCTGCAAATGGCATTGTGTCCTTTTCTCCCTTGGCTTCTCTTCTGCCTTAGCGGGGTCCATTTTCAACAATGTGATTCCCTGAGGGTTGTGGATTAGCTGACCTGGGCAGCCTTACCCTGGCGGCCCGCCCTCCCCAGGTGTGCCTCGTTGAGGTCAATATAAACAGCGCTCCAGGCAGCAATAGCCCCTGAAGCTGTGCCTGACTCCATATTCTCTGCCCCGTCAGCAGTCTCGGGGCTGTGCTGGTGGGAGGGAGTGAGGGGCCACAGCTTTGTGGGTGGCCCGGTGTGAGTGGGGTTCTGCTGGCCTTTCTGCAGGAGTTGCCAGGCTGCCGCCTGTAAAGAAGAGGTTGTGTCACCCATACCTTCGGCTGGAATTTCTCTCCGGACAGAGGTGAGGATGGAAAAAAGCAGTGGGGGCCGGGACAGGAGGGGTATCTCAGGCAGGGCAATGGAAAGCTTCTGGAAGAGCGCCCGGGGCCAGGACCACCCTGGCTGGCCTGCAGGCACCAAGTTGGCCTGCGTGCTGTCGCTGGTGTGGCACCACGGTCCTTCCTCTAGGCTTTCAAGCCCGTGTACATATTCAGGTGTTTTACCTGGAAAGGGTGGGAACAGTTCAGCAGCAGCTGGCCTGGGGCTCAGCTCACGTTTACTCACAGATGCCTCGGCACAGTCCCCCAGCTTTGCAATGAGGACGCTCCTTGCGTGGGGGGTGGGTTGCTGGCTGTATGGGAGATGATTCCCCACCTCTGACCAATTTCAGAATTGTTTACCACTGGAGCAAGTGCCCTGATAGGGTTTTCCTCTGTATAACTCGTGGGTTCAGGATTTTTTTTTCTTTTATGGTTCAAGTTAGATTTTATTCCTCTTTTATGTATTTATAGATATAAGCATGGAAATAATTCATTCCTATAAATACATCTGTGTGACGGGAAGAACTTTTTTCTGTTTTATTTTTAAATTTTATTTTTTAAAATTTTGAAATTTTATTTTATTTATTTTCTTTTTTATACAGCACGTTATTATTAGTTATGTATTTTATGCATATACATGTATACAGGTCAATCCCAAACTCCCAACTCATCCCACCACCACCACCCCATGGCTGCCCACACTTGGTGTCCATAAGTTTGTTCTCTACCTCTGTGTGTCTATTTCTTCCCTGCAAACCAGTTCATCTGTACCATTTTTAGGCTCCACATATATGCGTTAATAGACAATATTTGTTTTCCTCTTTCTGACTTACTTCATTCTGTATGACAGTCTCTCGATCCATCGATGTCTCTACAAATGACCCAGTTTCATTCCTTTTTATGGCCGAGTCATATTCCATTTTATATATGTACCACATCTTTATCCATTCATCTGTCTGTGGGCATTTAGGTTGCTTCCATTACCTGGCTATTGTAAATACTGCTGCAATGAACATTGTGGTGAATGTGCCTTTTTGAAATACGGTTTTCTCTGGGTATATGCCCAGAAGTGGGATTGCTGGATCAGATGGTAATTCTATTTCTAGTTTTTTTAAGGAAACTCCATACTGTTCTCCATAGTGACTGTATCAATTTACATTCCCACCAATAGTGGAAGAGGGCTCCTTTTGTCCACACCCTCCCCAGAATTGGTTGTTTGTAGATTTTCTGATGATGCCGATTCTAAAAGGTGTGAGGTGATACCTCATTGTAGTTTTGATTTGCATTTCTCTAATAATTAGTGCTGTTGAGCAGCTTTTCATGTGCGTCTTGGCCATCTCTGTGTCTCCTTTGAAGAAACGTCTCTTTAGATCTTCTGCCCATTTTTTTTGGGGTTGTTTGTTTTTTTAATATTAAGCTGCATGAGCTGTTTATATATATTGGAGATTAAACCTCTGTCCATTGATTCGTCTGCAACGATTTTCGCCCATTCTGAGGGATGCCTTTTTCCATTCCCGTGTTTTTTAACAAAAAAGGAAAGAAAGGAAAAGAAGCAGAACACTAATGTGCGTAAAATATGCCTTTTGAAACGGTCGTTTTGAAATATGGACGTCCTTTGAAATTTTTGGTCGATATGTGACCCCAGGATTTGTTTTCAGGGCAGGTGTCATTTACAGGCCTGCAATGATTTTGAATATCAACTGACCATTAGCGTTGGGATTAAAGCTGCTGTTGTGTGAAACGGCCACAAGGTGGCAGCAGTTCACCCTTACCAAATCTGGTTACTAGGGCAAGAGAGCCTCAGTGGAAGTGGTGTTCTAGATTGGAGTTTAGAATGGAATGTACCAGGAGAAAGCCCCTCACGTTTGTCTCACTACTTCTTGTTCGTGTTTTTAATTTAAGTTTTTATTTTTTATTACAGCAAGTTTGATTACAATGTTTGGCTTGTTGTAGGTGTGGAAGATGTGGTTCTTTTACACATATACAGATGACTGTTCTTCTTGGGATCCTTTTCCCATGTACGTTATGACAGAATGTTGAGTAGTCCTCTCTTGGTATTCTGTAGGTCTTTGGTGATTATATATGTCACCTTTGTTTGTATATGTCTGTTAACCCCGATATCGAAATGAAACCAATCCTCACACCTTTCCATTGGTGAACCATAAGTTTGTTTAATGAATCTGTGATTGCCCTTCTCCATGGAAATATCTGCCCCGGTATCCATTTTTAGGTAACACCTATAAGTGATATGATATGATATGTGTCTTTCACTTTCTGACTTACTACAAGTCACGTGATTACTTCTAGACTCATCTACGGTGCTGCAAATGGCATTGTGTCCTTTTTTCCCTTGGCTTCTCTTCTGCCTTAGCGGGGTCCATTTTCCACAATGTGATTCCCTGAGGGTTGTGGATTAGCTGACCTGGGCAGCCTTACCCTGCCGGCCCGCCCTCCCCAGGTGTGCCTCGTTGAGGTCAATATAAACAGCGCTCCAGGAAGCAATAGCCCCTGAAGCTGTGCCTGACTCCATATTCTCTGCCCCGTCAGCAGTCTCGGGGCTGTGCTGGTGGGAGGGAGTGAGGGGCCACAGCTTTGTGGGTGGCCCGGTGTGAGTGGGGTTCTGCTGGCCTTTCTGCAGGAGTTGCCAGGCTGCCGCCTGTAAAGAAGAGGTTGTGTCACCGATACCTTCGGCTGGAATTTCTCTCCGGACAGAGGTGAGGATGGAAAAAAGCAGTGGGGGCCGGGACAGGAGGGGTATCTCAAGCAGGGCAATGGAAAGCTTCTGGAAGAGCGCCCGGGGCCAGGACCACCCTGGCTGGCCTGCAGGCACCAAGTTGGCCTGCGTGCTGTCGCTGGTGTGGCACCACGGTCGTTCCTCTAGGCTTTCAAGCCCATGTACATATTCAGGTGTTTTACCTGGAAAGGGTGGGAACAGTTCAGCAGCAGCTGGCCTGGGGCTCAGCTCACGTTTACTCACAGATGCCTCGGCACAGTCCCCCAGCTTTGCAATGAGGACGCTCCTTGCGTGGGGGGTGGGTTGCTGGCTGTATGGGAGATGATTCCCCACCTCTGACCAACTTCAGAATTGTTTACCACTGGAGCAAGTGCCCTGATAGGGTTTTCCTCTGTATAACTCGTGGGTTCAGGATTTTTTTTTCTTTTATCGTTCAAGTTAGATTTTATTCCTCTTTTATGTATTTATAGATATAAGCATGGAAATAATTCATTCCTATAAATACATCTGTGTGACGGGAAGAACATTTTTCTGTTTTATTTTTAAATTTTATTTTTTAAAATTTTGAAATTTTATTTTATTTATTTTCTCTTTTATACAGCACGTTATTATTAGTTATGTATTTTATGCATATACATGTATACAGGTCAATCCCAAACTCCCAACTCATCCCACCACCACCACCCCATGGCTTCCCACACTTGGTGTCCATACGTTTGTTCTCTACCTCTGTGTCTCTATTTCTTCCCTGCCAACCAGTTCATCTGTACCATTTTTAGGCTCCACATATATGCGTTAATAGACAATATTTGTTTTCCTCTTTCTGACTTACTTCATTCTGTATGACAGTCTCTCGATCCATTGATGTCTCTACAAATGACCCAGTTTCATTCCGTTTTATGGCCGAGTAATATTCCATTTTATATATGTACCACATCTTTATCCATTCATCTGTCTGTGGGCATTTAGGTTGCTTCCATTACCTGGCTATTGTAAATAGTGCTGCAACGAACATTGTGGTGAATGTGCCTTTTTGAAATACGGTTTTCTCTGGGTATATGCCCAGAAGTGGGATTGCTGGATCAGATGGTAATTCTATTTCTAGATTTTTTAAGGAAACTCCATACTCTTCTCCATAGTGACTGTATCAATTTACATTCCCACCAATTGTGGAAAAGGGCTGCTTTTGTCCACACCCTCCCCAGAATTGGTTGTTTGTAGATTTTCTGATGATGCTGATTCTAACAGGTGTGAGGTGATACCTCATTGTAGATTTGATTTGCATTTCTCTAATAATTAGTGCTGTTGAGCAGCTTTTCATGTGCGTCTTGGCCATCTCTGTGTCTCCTTTGAAGAAACGTCTCTTTAGATCTTCTGCCCATTTTTTTTGGGGTTGTTTGTTTTTTTAATATTAAGCTGCATGAGCTGTTTATATATATTGGAGATTAAACCTCTGTCCATTGATTCGTCTGCAACGATTTTCGCCCATTCTGAGGGATGCCTTTTTCCATTCCCGTGTTTTTTAACAAAAAAGGAAAGAAAGGAAAAGAAGCAGAACACTAATGTGCGTAAAATATGCCTTTTGAAACGGTCGTTTTGAAATATGGACGTCCTTTGAAATTTTTGGTCGATATGTGACCCCAGGATTTGTTTTCAGGGCAGGTGTCATTTACAGGCCTGCAATGATTTTGAATATCAACTGACCATTAGCGTTGGGATTAAAGCTGCTGTTGTGTGAAACGGCCACAAGGTGGCAGCAGTTCACCCTTACCAAATCTGGTTACTAGGGCAAGAGAGCCTCAGTGGAAGTGGTGTTCTAGATTGGAGTTTAGAATGGAATGTACCAGGAGAAAGCCCCTCACGTTTGTCTCACTACTTCTTGTTCGTGTTTTTAATTTAAGTTTTTATTTTTTATTACAGCAAGTTTGATTACAATGTTTGGCTTGTTGTAGGTGTGGAAGATGTGGTTCTTTTACACATATACAGATGACTGTTCTTCTTGGGATCCTTTTCCCATGTACGTTATGACAGAATGTTGAGTAGTCCTCTCTTGGTATTCTGTAGGTCTTTGGTGATTATATATGTCACCTTTGTTTGTATATGTCTGTTAACCCCGATATCGAAATGAAACCAATCCTCACACCTTTCCATTGGTGAACCATAAGTTTGTTTAATGAATCTGTGATTGCCCTTCTCCGTGGAAATATCTGCCCCGGTATCCATTTTTAGGTAACACCTATAAGTGATATGATATGATATGTGTCTTTCACTTTCTGACTTACTACAAGTCACGTGATTACTTCTAGACTCATCTACGGTGCTGCAAATGGCATTGTGTCCTTTTTTCCCTTGGCTTCTCTTCTGCCTTAGCGGGGTCCATTTTCCACAATGTGATTCCCTGAGGGTTGTGGATTAGCTGACCTGGGCAGCCTTACCCTGCCGGCCCGCCCTCCCCAGGTGTGCCTCGTTGAGGTCAATATAAACAGCGCTCCAGGAAGCAATAGCCCCTGAAGCTGTGCCTGACTCCATATTCTCTGCCCCGTCAGCAGTCTCGGGGCTGTGCTGGTGGGAGGGAGTGAGGGGCCACAGCTTTGTGGGTGGCCCGGTGTGAGTGGGGTTCTGCTGGCCTTTCTGCAGGAGTTGCCAGGCTGCCGCCTGTAAAGAAGAGGTTGTGTCACCGATACCTTCGGCTGGAATTTCTCTCCGGACAGAGGTGAGGATGGAAAAAAGCAGTGGGGGCCGGGACAGGAGGGGTATCTCAAGCAGGGCAATGGAAAGCTTCTGGAAGAGCGCCCGGGGCCAGGACCACCCTGGCTGGCCTGCAGGCACCAAGTTGGCCTGCGTGCTGTCGCTGGTGTGGCACCACGGTCGTTCCTCTAGGCTTTCAAGCCCATGTACATATTCAGGTGTTTTACCTGGAAAGGGTGGGAACAGTTCAGCAGCAGCTGGCCTGGGGCTCAGCTCACGTTTACTCACAGATGCCTCGGCACGGTCCCCCAGCTTTGCAATGAGGACGCTCCTTGCGTGGGGGGTGGGTTGCTGGCTGTATGGGAGATGATTCCCCACCTCTGACCAACTTCAGAATTGTTTACCACTGGAGCAAGTGCCCTGATAGGGTTTTCCTCTGTATAACTCGTGGGTTCAGGATTTTTTTTTTCTTTTATCGTTCAAGTTAGATTTTATTCCTCTTTTATGTATTTATAGATATAAGCATGGAAATAATTCATTCCTATAAATACATCTGTGTGACGGGAAGAACATTTTTCTGTTTTATTTTTAAATTTTATTTTTTAAAATTTTGAAATTTTATTTTATTTATTTTCTCTTTTATACAGCACGTTATTATTAGTTATGTATTTTATGCATATACATGTATACAGGTCAATCCCAAACTCCCAACTCATCCCACCACCACCACCCCATGGCTTCCCACACTTGGTGTCCATACGTTTGTTCTCTACCTCTGTGTCTCTATTTCTTCCCTGCCAACCAGTTCATCTGTACCATTTTTAGGCTCCACATATATGCGTTAATAGACAATATTTGTTTTCCTCTTTCTGACTTACTTCATTCTGTATGACAGTCTCTCGATCCATTGATGTCTCTACAAATGACCCAGTTTCATTCCGTTTTATGGCCGAGTAATATTCCATTTTATATATGTACCACATCTTTATCCATTCATCTGTCTGTGGGCATTTAGGTTGCTTCCATTACCTGGCTATTGTAAATAGTGCTGCAACGAACATTGTGGTGAATGTGCCTTTTTGAAATACGGTTTTCTCTGGGTATATGCCCAGAAGTGGGATTGCTGGATCAGATGGTAATTCTATTTCTAGATTTTTTAAGGAAACTCCATACTCTTCTCCATAGTGACTGTATCAATTTACATTCCCACCAATTGTGGAAAAGGGCTGCTTTTGTCCACACCCTCCCCAGAATTGGTTGTTTGTAGATTTTCTGATGATGCTGATTCTAACAGGTGTGAGGTGATACCTCATTGTAGATTTGATTTGCATTTCTCTAATAATTAGTGCTGTTGAGCAGCTTTTCATGTGCGTCTTGGCCATCTCTGTGTCTCCTTTGAAGAAACGTCTCTTTAGATCTTCTGCCCATTTTTTTTAGGTTGTTTGTTTTTTTTTATATTAAGCTGCATGAGCTGTTTATATATATTGGAGATTAAACCTCTGTCCATTGATTTGTCTGCAACGATTTTCGCCCATTCTGAGGGATTCCTTTTTCCATTCCCGTGTTTTTTAACAAAAAAGGAAAGAAAGGAAAAGAAGCAGAACACTAATGTGCGTAAAATATGCCTTTTGAAACGGTCCTTTTGAAATATGGACGTCCTTTGAATTTTTTGGTCGATATGTGACCCCAGGATTTGTTTTCAGGGCAGGTGTCATTTACAGGCCTGCAATGATTTTGAATATCAACTGACCATTAGCGTTGGGATTAAAGCTGCTGTTGTGTGAAACGGCCACAAGGTGGCAGCAGTTCACCCTTACCAAATCTGGTTACTAGGGCAAGAGAGCCTCAGTGGAAGTGGTGTTCTAGATTGGAGTTTAGAATGGAATGTGCCAGGAGAAAGCCCCTCACGTTTGTCTCACTACTTCTTGTTCGTGTTTTTAATTTAATTTTTTATTTTTTATTACAGCAAGTTTGATTACAATGTTTGGCTTGTTGTAGGTGTGGAAGATGTGGTTCTTTTACACATATACAGATGTCTGTTCTTCCTGGGATCCTTTTCCCATGTACGTTATGACAGAATGTTGAGTAGTCCTCTCTTGGTATTCTGTAGGTCTTTGGTGATTATATATGTCACCTGTGTTTGTATATGTCTGTTAACCCCGATATCGTAATGAAACCAATCCTCACACCTTTCCATTGGTGAACCATAAGTTTGTTTAATGAATCTGTGATTGCCCTTCTCCGTGGAAATATCTGCCCTGGTATCCATTTTTAGGTAACACCTATAAGTGATATGATATGATATGTGTCTTTCACTTTCTGACTTACTACAAGTCACGTGATTACTTCTAGACTCATCTACGGTGCTGCAAATGGCATTGTGTCCTTTTATCCCTTGGCTTCTCTTCTGCCTTAGCGAGGTCCATTTTCAACAATGTGATTCCCTGAGGGTTGTGGATTAGCTGACCTGGGCAGCCTTACCCTGCCAGCCCGCCCTCCCCAGGTGTGCCTCGTTGAGGTCAATATAAACAGCGCTCCAGGCAGCAATAGCCCCTGAAGCTGTGCCTGCCTCCATATTCTCTGCCCCGTCAGCAGTCTCGGGGCTGTGCTGCTGGGAGGGAGTGAGGGGCCACAGCTTTGTGGGTGGCCCGGTGTGAGTGGGGTTCTGCTGGCCTTTCTGCAGGAGCTGCCAGGCTGCCGCCTGTAAAGAAGAGGTTGTGTCACACATACCTTCCGCTGGAATTTCTCTCCGGACAGAGGTGAGGATGGAAAAACGCAGTGGGGGCCGGGACAGGAGGGGTATCTCAGGCAGGGCAATGGAAAGCTTCTGGAAGAGCGCCCGGGGCCAGGACCACCCTGGCTGGCCTGCAGGCACCAAGTTGGCCTGCGTGCTGTTCCTGGTGTGGCACCACGGTCCTTCCTCTAGGCTTTCAAGCCCGTGTACATATTCAGGTGTTTTACCTGGAAAGGGTGGGAACAGTTCAGCTGCAGCTGGCCTGGGGCTCAGCTCACGTTTACTCACAGATGCCTCGGCACAGTCCCCCAGCTTTGCAATGAGGACGCTCCTTGCGTGGGGGGTGGGTTGCTGGCTGTATGGGAGATGATTCCCCACCTCTGACCAATTTCAGAATTGTTTACCACTGGAGCAAGTGCCCTGATAGGGTTTTCCTCTGTATAACTCGTGGGTTCAGGATTTTTTTTTCTTTTATGGTTCAAGTTAGATTTTATTCCTCTTTTATGTATTTATAGATATAAGCATGGAAATAATTCATTCCTATAAATACATCTGTGTGACGGGAAGAACTTTTTTCTGTTTTATTTTTAAATTTTATTTTTTAAAATTTTGAAATTTTATTTTATTTATTTTCTTTTTTATACAGCACGTTATTATTAGTTATGTATTTTATGCATATACATGTATACAGGTCAATCCCAAACTCCCAACTCATCCCACCACCACCACCCCATGGCTTCCCACACTTGGTGTCCATACGTTTGTTCTCTACCTCTGTGTGTCTATTTCTTCCCTGCAAACCAGTTCATCTGTACCATTTTTAGGCTCCACATATATGCGTTAATAGACAATATTTGTTTTCCTCTTTCTGACTTACTTCATTCTGTATGACAGTCTCTCGATCCATCGATGTCTCTACAAATGACCCAGTTTCATTCCTTTTTATGGCCGAGTCATATTCCATTTTATATATGTACCACATCTTTATCCATTCATCTGTCTGTGGGCATTTAGGTTGCTTCCATTACCTGGCTATTGTAAATACTGCTGCAATGAACATTGTGGTGAATGTGCCTTTTTGAAATACGGTTTTCTCTGGGTATATGCCCAGAAGTGGGATTGCTGGATCAGATGGTAATTTTATTTCTAATTTTTTTAAGGAAACTCCATACTGTTCTCCATAGTGACTGTATCAATTTACATTCCCACCAATAGTGGAAGAGGGCTCCTTTTGTCCACACCCTCCCCAGAATTGGTTGTTTGTAGATTTTCTGATGATGCCGATTCTAACAGGTGTGAGGTGATACCTCATTGTAGTTTTGATTTGCATTTCTCTAATAATTAGTGCTGTTGAGCAGCTTTTCATGTGCATCTTGGCCATCTCTGTGTCTCCTTTGAAGAAACGTCTCTTTAGATCTTCTGCCCATTTTTTTGGGGGTTGTTTGTTTTTTTAATATTAAGCTGCATGAGCTGTTTATATATATTGGAGATTAAACCTCTGTCCATTGATTCGTCTGCAACGATTTTCGCCCATTCTGAGGGATGCCTTTTTCCATTCCCGTGTTTTTTAACAAAAAAGGAAAGAAAGGAAAAGAAGCAGAACACTAATGTGCGTAAAATATGCCTTTTGAAACGGTCGTTTTGAAATATGGACGTCCTTTGAAATTTTTGGTCGATATGTGACCCCAGGATTTGTTTTCAGGGCAGGTGTCATTTACAGGCCTGCAATGATTTTGAATATCAACTGACCATTAGCGTTGGGATTAAAGCTGCTGTTGTGTGAAACGGCCACAAGGTGGCAGCAGTTCACCCTTACCAAATCTGGTTACTAGGGCAAGAGAGCCTCAGTGGAAGTGGTGTTCTAGATTGGAGTTTAGAATGGAATGTGCCAGGAGAAAGCCCCTCACGTTTGTCTCACTACTTCTTGTTCGTGTTTTTAATTTAAGTTTTTATTTTTTATTACAGCAAGTTTGATTACAATGTTTGGCTTGTTGTAGGTGTGGAAGATGTGGTTCTTTTACACATATACAGATGACTGTTCTTCCTGGGATCCTTTTCCCATGTACGTTATGACAGAATGTTGAGTAGTCCTCTCTTGGTATTCTGTAGGTCTTTGGTGATTATATATGTCACCTTTGTTTGTATATGTCTGTTAACCCCGATATCGAAATGAAACCAATCCTCACACCTTTCCATTGGTGAACCATAAGTTTGTTTAATGAATCTGTGATTGCCCTTCTCCGTGGAAATATCTGCCCCGGTATCCATTTTTAGGTAACACCTATAAGTGATATGATATGATATGTGTCTTTCACTTTCTGACTTACTACAAGTCACGTGATTACTTCTAGACTCATCTACGGTGCTGCAAATGGCATTGTGTCCTTTTTTCCCTTGGCTTCTCTTCTGCCTTAGCGGGGTCCATTTTCCACAATGTGATTCCCTGAGGGTTGTGGATTAGCTGACCTGGGCAGCCTTACCCTGCCGGCCCGCCCTCCCCAGGTGTGCCTCCTTGAGGTCAATATAAACAGCGCTCCAGGAAGCAATAGCCCCTGAAGCTGTGCCTGACTCCATATTCTCTGCCCCGTCAGCAGTCTCGGGGCTGTGCTGGTGGGAGGGAGTGAGGGGCCACAGCTTTGTGGGTGGCCCGGTGTGAGTGGGGTTCTGCTGGCCTTTCTGCAGGAGTTGCCAGGCTGCCGCCTGTAAAGAAGAGGTTGTGTCACCGATACCTTCGGCTGGAATTTCTCTCCGGACAGAGGTGAGGATGGAAAAAAGCAGTGGGGGCCGGGACAGGAGGGGTATCTCAAGCAGGGCAATGGAAAGCTTCTGGAAGAGCGCCCGGGGCCAGGACCACCCTGGCTGGCCTGCAGGCACCAAGTTGGCCTGCGTGCTGTCGCTGGTGTGGCACCACGGTCGTTCCTCTAGGCTTTCAAGCCCATGTACATATTCAGGTGTTTTACCTGGAAAGGGTGGGAACAGTTCAGCAGCAGCTGGCCTGGGGCTCAGCTCACGTTTACTCACAGATGCCTCGGCACGGTCCCCCAGCTTTGCAATGAGGACGCTCCTTGCGTGGGGGGTGGGTTGCTGGCTGTATGGGAGATGATTCCCCACCTCTGACCAATTTCAGAATTGTTTACCACTGGAGCAAGTGCCCTGATAGGGTTTTCCTCTGTATAACTCGTGGGTTCAGGATTTTTTTTTCTTTTATGGTTCAAGTTAGATTTTATTCCTCTTTTATGTATTTATAGATATAAGCATGGAAATAATTCATTCCTATAAATACATCTGTGTGACGGGAAGAACTTTTTTCTGTTTTATTTTTAAATTTTATTTTTTAAAATTTTGAAATTTTATTTTATTTATTTTCTCTTTTATACAGCACGTTATTATTAGTTATGTATTTTATGCATATACATGTATACAGGTCAATCCCAAACTCCCAACTCATCCCACCACCACCACCACATGGCTTCCCACACTTGGTGTCCATACGTTTGTTCTCTACCTCTGTGTCTCTATTTCTTCCCTGCCAACCAGTTCATCTGTACCATTTTTAGGCTCCACATATATGCGTTAATAGACAATATTTGTTTTCCTCTTTCTGACTTACTTCATTCTGTATGACAGTCTCTCGATCCAATGATGTCTCTACAAATGACCCAGTTTCATTCCTTTTTATGGCCGAGTAATATTCCATTTTATATATGTACCACATCTTTATCCATTCATCTGTCTGTGGGCATTTAGGTTGCTTCCATTACCTGGCTATTGTAAATAGTGCTGCAACGAACATTGTGGTGAATGTGCCTTTTTGAAATACGGTTTTCTCTGGGTATATGCCCAGAAGTGGGATTGCTGGATCAGATGGTAATTCTATTTCTAGATTTTTTAAGGAAACTCCATACTGTTCTCCATAGTGACTGTATCAATTTACATTCCCACCGATTGTGGAAAAGGGCTGCTTTTGTCCACACCCTCCCCAGAATTGGTTGTTTGTAGATTTTCTGATGATGCTGATTCTAACAGGTGTGAGGTGATACCTCATTGTAGATTTGATTTGCATTTCTCTAATAATTAGTGCTGTTGAGCAGCTTTTCATGTGCGTCTTGGCCATCTCTGTGTCTCCTTTGAAGAAACGTCTCTTTAGATCTTCTGCCCATTTTTTTTGGGTTGTTTGTTTTTTTTTAATATTAAGCTGCATGAGCTGTTTATATATATTGGAGATTAAACCTCTGTCCATTGATTTGTCTGCAACGATTTTCGCCCATTCTGAGGGATTCCTTTTTCCATTCCCGTGTTTTTTAACAAAAAAGGAAAGAAAGGAAAAGAAGCAGAACACTAATGTGCGTAAAATATGCCTTTTGAAACGGTCCTTTTGAAATATGGACGTCCTTTGAATTTTTTGGTCGATATGTGACCCCAGGATTTGTTTTCAGGGCAGGTGTCATTTACAGGCCTGCAATGATTTTGAATATCAACTGACCATTAGCGTTGGGATTAAAGCTGCTGTTGTGTGAAATGGCCACAAGGTGGCAGCAGTTCACCCTTACCAAATCTGGTTACTAGGGCAAGAGAGCCTCAGTGGAAGTGGTGTTCTAGATTGGAGTTTAGAATGGAATGTGCCAGGAGAAAGCCCCTCACGTTTGTCTCACTACTTCTTGTTCGTGTTTTTAATTTAATTTTTTATTTTTTATTACAGCAAGTTTGATTACAATGTTTGGCTTGTTGTAGGTGTGGAAGATGTGGTTCTTTTACACATATACAGATGTCTGTTCTTCCTGGGATCCTTTTCCCATGTACGTTATGACAGAATGTTGAGTAGTCCTCTCTTGGTATTCTGTAGGTCTTTGGTGATTATATATGTCACCTGTGTTTGTATATGTCTGTTAACCCCGATATCGTAATGAAACCAATCCTCACACCTTTCCATTGGTGAACCATAAGTTTGTTTAATGAATCTGTGATTGCCCTTCTCCGTGGAAATATCTGCCCTGGTATCCATTTTTCGGTAACACCTATAAGTGATATGATATGATATGTGTCTTTCACTTTCTGACTTACTACAAGTCACGTGATGACTTCTAGACTCATCTACGGTGCTGCAAATGGCATTGTGTCCTTTTTTCCCTTGGCTTCTCTTCTGCCTTAGCGGGGTCCATTTTCAACAATATGATTCCCTGAGGGTTGTGGATTAGCTGACCTGGGCAGCCTTACCCTGCCGGCCTGCCCTCCCCAGGTGTGCCTCGTTGAGGTCAATATAAACAGCGCTCCAGGCAGCAATAGCCCCTGAAGCTGTGCCTGACTCCATATTCTCTGCCCCGTCAGCAGTCTCGGGGCTGTGCTGGTGGGAGGGAGTGAGGGGCCACAGCTTTGTGGGTGGCCCTGTGTGAGTGGGGTTCTGCTGGCCTTTCTGCAGGAGTTGCCAGGCTGCCGCCTGTAAAGAAGAGGTTGTGTCACCCATACCTTCGGCTGGAATTTCTCTCCGGACAGAGGTGAGGATGGAAAAAAGCATTGGGGGCCGGGACAGGAGGGGTATCTCAAGCAGGGCAATGGAAAGCTTCTGGAAGAGCGCCCGGGGCCAGGACCACCCTGGCTGGCCTGCAAGCACAAAGTTGGCCTGCGTGCAGTCGCTGGTGTGGCACCACGGTCCTTCCTCTAGGCTTTCAAGCCCGTCTACATATTCAGGGGTTTTACCTGGAAAGGGTGGGAACAGTTCAACAGCAGCTGGCCTGGGGCTCATCTCACGTTTACTCACAGATGCCTCGGCACGGTCCCCCAGCTTTGCAATGAGGACGCTCCTTGCGTGGGGGGTGGGTTGCTGGCTGTATGGGAGATGATTCCCCACCTCTGACCAATTTCAGAATTGTTTACCACTGGAGCAAGTGCCCTGATAGGGTTTTCCTCTGTATAACTCGTGGGTTCAGGATATTTTTTCTTTTATGGTTCAAGTTAGATTTTATTCCTCTTTTATGTATTTATAGATATAAGCATGGAAATAATTCATTCCTATAAATACATCTGTGTGACGGGAAGAACTTTTTTCTGTTACATTTTTAAATTTTATTTTTTAAAATTTTGAAATTTTATTTTATTTATTTTCTTTTTTATACAGCACGTTATTATTAGTTATGTATTTTATGCATATACATGTATACAGGTCAATCCCAAACTCCCAACTCATCCCACCACCACCACCCCATGGCTTCCCACACTTGGTGTCCATACGTTTGTTCTCTACCTCTGTGTCTCTATTTCTTCCCTGCAAACCAGTTCATCTGTACCATTTTTAGGCTCCACATATATGCGTTAATAGACAATATTTGTTTTCCTCTTTCTGACTTACTTCATTCTGTATGACAGTCTCTCGATCCATCAATGTCTCTACAAATGACCCAGGTTCATTCCTTTTTATGGCTGAGTAATATTCCATTTTATATATGTACCACATCCTTATCCATTCATCTGTCTGTGGGCATTTAGGTTGCTTCCATTACCTGGCTATTGTAAATAGTGCTGCAACGAACATTGTGGTGAATGTGCCTTTTTGAAATACGGTTTTCTCTGGGTATATGCCCAGAAGTGGGATTGCTGGATCAGATGGTAATTCTATTTCTAGATTTTTTAAGGAAACTCCATACTGTTCTCCATAGTGACTGTATCAATTTACATGCCCACCAATAGTGGAAGAGGGCTCCTTTTGTCCACACCCTCCCCAGAATTGGTTGTTTGTAGATATTCTGATGATGCCGATTCTAACAGGTGTGAGGTGATACCTCATTGTAGTTTTGATTTGCATTTCTCTAATAATTAGTGCTGTTGAGCAGCTTTTCATGTGCGTCTTGGCCATCTCTGTGTCTCCTTTGAAGAAACGTCTCTTTAGATCTTCTGCCCATTTTTTTGGGTTGTTTGTTTTTTTAATATTAAGCTGCATGAGCTGTTTATATATATTGGAGATTAAACCTCTGTCCATTGATTCATTTGCCACGATTTTCACCCATTCTGAGGGAGGCCTTTTTCCATTCCCGGTTTTTAACAAAAAAGGAAAGAAAGGAAAAGAAGCAGAACACTAATGTGCGTAAAATATGCCTTTTGAAACGGTCGTTTTGAAATATGGACGTCCTTTGAATTTTTTGGTCGATATGTGACCCCAGGATTTGTTTTCAGGGCAGGTGTCATTTACAGGCCTGCAATGATTTTGAATATCAACTGACCATTAGCATTGGGATTAAAGCTGCTGTTGTGTGAAACGGCCACAAGGTGGCAGCAGTTCACCCTTACCAAATCTGGTTACTAGGGCAAGAGAGCCTCAGTGGAAGTGGTGTTCTAGATTGGAGTTTAGAATGGAATGTGCCAGGAGAAAGCCCCTCACGTTTGTCTCACTACTTCTTGTTCGTGTTTTTAATTTAATTTTTAATTTTTTATTACAGCAAGTTTGATTACAATGTTTGGCTTGTTGTAGGTGTGGAAGATGTGGTTCTTTTACACATATACAGATGTCTGTTCTTCCTGGGATCCTTTTCCCATGTACGTTATGACAGAATGTTGAGTAGTCCTCTCTTGGTATTCTGTAGGTCTTTGGTGTTTATATATGTCACCTGTGTTTGTATATGTCTGTTAACCCCGATATCGTAATGAAACCAATCCCCACACCTTTCCATTGGTGAACCATAAGTTTCTTTAATGAATCTGTGATTGCCCTTCTCCGTGGAAATATCTGCCCTGGTATCCATTTTTAGGTAACACCTCTAAGTGATATGATATGATATGTGTCTTTCACTTTCTGACTTACTACAAGTCACGTGATGACTTCTAGACTCATCTACGGTGCTGCAAATGGCATTGTGTCCTTTTCTCCCTTGGCTTCTCTTCTGCCTTAGCGGGGTCCATTTTCAACAATGTGATTCCCTGAGGGTTGTGGATTAGCTGACCTGGGCAGCCTTACCCTGCCGGCCCGCCCTCCCCAGGTGTGCCTCGTTGAGGTCAATATAAACAGCGCTCCAGGCAGCAATAGCCCCTGAAGCTGTGCCTGACTCCATATTCTCTGCCCCGTCAGCAGTCTCGGGGCTGTGCTGGTGGGAGGGAGTGAGGGGCCACAGCTTTGTGGGTGGCCCGGTGTGAGTGGGGTTCTGCTGGCCTTTCTGCAGGAGTTGCCAGGCTGCCGCCTGTAAAGAAGAGGTTGTGTCACCCATACCTTCGGCTGGAATTTCTCTCCGGACAGAGGTGAGGATGGAAAAAAGCAGTGGGGGCCGGGACAGGAGGGGTATCTCAGGCAGGGCAATGGAAAGCTTCTGGAAGAGCGCCCGGGGCCAGGACCACCCTGGCTGGCCTGCAGGCACCAAGTTGGCCTGCGTGCTGTCGCTGGTGTGGCACCACGGTCCTTCCTCTAGGCTTTCAAGCCCGTGTACATATTCAGGTGTTTTACCTGGAAAGGGTGGGAACAGTTCAGCAGCAGCTGGCCTGGGGCTCAGCTCACGTTTACTCACAGATGCCTCGGCACAGTCCCCCAGCTTTGCAATGAGGACGCTCCTTGCGTGGGGGGTGGGTTGCTGGCTGTATGGGAGATGATTCCCCACCTCTGACCAATTTCAGAATTGTTTACCACTGGAGCAAGTGCCCTGATAGGGTTTTCCTCTGTATAACTCGTGGGTTCAGGATTTTTTTTTCTTTTATGGTTCAAGTTAGATTTTATTCCTCTTTTATGTATTTATAGATATAAGCATGGAAATAATTCATTCCTATAAATACATCTGTGTGACGGGAAGAACTTTTTTCTGTTTTATTTTTAAATTTTATTTTTTAAAATTTTGAAATTTTATTTTATTTATTTTCTTTTTTATACAGCACGTTATTATTAGTTATGTATTTTATGCATATACATGTATACAGGTCAATCCCAAACTCCCAACTCATCCCACCACCACCACCCCATGGCTTCCCACACTTGGTGTCCATACGTTTGTTCTCTACCTCTGTGTGTCTATTTCTTCCCTGCAAACCAGTTCATCTGTACCATTTTTAGGCTCCACATATATGCGTTAATAGACAATATTTGTTTTCCTCTTTCTGACTTACTTCATTCTGTATGACAGTCTCTCGATCCATCGATGTCTCTACAAATGACCCAGTTTCATTCCTTTTTATGGCCGAGTCATATTCCATTTTATATATGTACCACATCTTTATCCATTCATCTGTCTGTGGGCATTTAGGTTGCTTCCATTACCTGGCTATTGTAAATACTGCTGCAATGAACATTGTGGTGAATGTGCCTTTTTGAAATACGGTTTTCTCTGGGTATATGCCCAGAAGTGGGATTGCTGGATCAGATGGTAATTCTATTTCTAATTTTTTTAAGGAAACTCCATACTGTTCTCCATAGTGACTGTATCAATTTACATTCCCACCAATAGTGGAAGAGGGCTCCTTTTGTCCACACCCTCCCCAGAATTGGTTGTTTGTAGATTTTCTGATGATGCCGATTCTAACAGGTGTGAGGTGATACCTCATTGTAGTTTTGATTTGCATTTCTCTAATAATTAGTGCTGTTGAGCAGCTTTTCATGTGCGTCTTGGCCATCTCTGTGTCTCCTTTGAAGAAACGTCTCTTTAGATCTTCTGCCCATTTTTTTTGGGTTGTTTGTTTTTTTTAATATTAAGCTGCATGAGCTGTTTATATATATTGGAGATTAAACCTCTGTCCATTGATTCGTCTGCAACGATTTTCGCCCATTCTGAGGGATGCCTTTTTCCATTCCCGTGTTTTTTAACAAAAAAGGAAAGAAAGGAAAAGAAGCAGAACACTAATGTGCGTAAAATATGCCTTTTGAAACGGTCGTTTTGAAATATGGACGTCCTTTGAAATTTTTGGTCGATATGTGACCCCAGGATTTGTTTTCAGGGCAGGTGTCATTTAGAGGCCTGCAATGATTTTGAATATCAACTGACCATTAGCGTTGGGATTAAAGCTGCTGTTGTGTGAAACGGCCACAAGGTGGCAGCAGTTCACCCTTACCAAATCTGGTTACTAGGGCAAGAGAGCCTCAGTGGAAGTGGTGTTCTAGATTGGAGTTTAGAATGGAATGTGCCAGGAGAAAGCCCCTCACGTTTGTCTCACTACTTCTTGTTCGTGTTTTTAATTTAAGTTTTTATTTTTTATTACAGCAAGTTTGATTACAATGTTTGGCTTGTTGTAGGTGTGGAAGATGTGGTTCTTTTACACATATACAGATGACTGTTCTTCTTGGGATCCTTTTCCCATGTACGTTATGACAGAATGTTGAGTAGTCCTCTCTTGGTATTCTGTAGGTCTTTGGTGATTATATATGTCACCTTTGTTTGTATATGTCTGTTAACCCCGATATCGAAATGAAACCAATCCTCACACCTTTCCATTGGTGAACCATAAGTTTGTTTAATGAATCTGTGATTGCCCTTCTCCGTGGAAATATCTGCCCCGGTATCCATTTTTAGGTAACACCTATAAGTGATATGATATGATATGTGTCTTTCACTTTCTGACTTACTACAAGTCACGTGATTACTTCTAGACTCATCTACGGTGCTGCAAATGGCATTGTGTCCTTTTTTCCCTTGGCTTCTCTTCTGCCTTAGCGGGGTCCATTTTCCACAATGTGATTCCCTGAGGGTTGTGGATTAGCTGACCTGGGCAGCCTTACCCTGCCGGCCCGCCCTCCCCAGGTGTGCCTCCTTGAGGTCAATATAAACAGCGCTCCAGGAAGCAATAGCCCCTGAAGCTGTGCCTGACTCCATATTCTCTGCCCCGTCAGCAGTCTCGGGGCTGTGCTGGTGGGAGGGAGTGAGGGGCCACAGCTTTGTGGGTGGCCCGGTGTGAGTGGGGTTCTGCTGGCCTTTCTGCAGGAGTTGCCAGGCTGCCGCCTGTAAAGAAGAGGTTGTGTCACCGATACCTTCGGCTGGAATTTCTCTCCGGACAGAGGTGAGGATGGAAAAAAGCAGTGGGGGCCGGGACAGGAGGGGTATCTCAAGCAGGGCAATGGAAAGCTTCTGGAAGAGCGCCCGGGGCCAGGACCACCCTGGCTGGCCTGCAGGCACCAAGTTGGCCTGCGTGCTGTCGCTGGTGTGGCACCACGGTCGTTCCTCTAGGCTTTCAAGCCCATGTACATATTCAGGTGTTTTACCTGGAAAGGGTGGGAACAGTTCAGCAGCAGCTGGCCTGGGGCTCAGCTCACGTTTACTCACAGATGCCTCGGCACGGTCCCCCAGCTTTGCAATGAGGACGCTCCTTGCGTGGGGGGTGGGTTGCTGGCTGTATGGGAGATGATTCCCCACCTCTGACCAATTTCAGAATTGTTTACCACTGGAGCAAGTGCCCTGATAGGGTTTTCCTCTGTATAACTCGTGGGTTCAGGATTTTTTTTTCTTTTATGGTTCAAGTTAGATTTTATTCCTCTTTTATGTATTTATAGATAGAAGCATGGAAATAATTCATTCCTATAAATACATCTGTGTGACGGGAAGAACTTTTTTCTGTTTTATTTTTAAATTTTATTTTTTAAAATTTTGAAATTTTATTTTATTTATTTTCTCTTTTATACAGCACGTTATTATTAGTTATGTATTTTATGCATATACATGTATACAGGTCAATCCCAAACTCCCAACTCATCCCACCACCACCACCCCATGGCTTCCCACACTTGGTGTCCATACGTTTGTTCTCTACCTCTGTGTCTCTATTTCTTCCCTGCAAACCAGTTCATCTGTACCATTTTTAGGCTCCACATATATGCGTTAATAGACAATATTTGTTTTCCTCTTTCTGACTTACTTCATTCTGTATGACAGTCTCTCGATCCATTGATGTCTCTACAAATGACCCAGTTTCATTCCGTTTTATGGCCGAGTAATATTCCATTTTATATATGTACCACATCTTTATCCATTCATCTGTCTGTGGGCATTTAGGTTGCTTCCATTACCTGGCTATTGTAAATAGTGCTGCAACGAACATTGTGGTGAATGTGCCTTTTTGAAATACGGTTTTCTCTGGGTATATGCCCAGAAGTGGGATTGCTGGATCAGATGGTAATTCTATTTCTAGATTTTTTAAGGAAACTCCATACTGTTCTCCATAGTGACTGTATCAATTTACATTCCCACCGATTGTGGAAAAGGGCTGCTTTTGTCCACACCCTCCCCAGAATTGGTTGTTTGTAGATTTTCTGATGATGCTGATTCTAACAGGTGTGAGGTGATACCTCATTGTAGATTTGATTTGCATTTCTCTAATAATTAGTGCTGTTGAGCAGCTTTTCATGTGCGTCTTGGCCATCTCTGTGTCTCCTTTGAAGAAACGTCTCTTTAGATCTTCTGCCCATTTTTTTTGGGTTGTTTGTTTTTTTTTAATATTAAGCTGCATGAGCTGTTTATATATATTGGAGATTAAACCTCTGTCCATTGATTTGTCTGCAACGATTTTCGCCCATTCTGAGGGATTCCTTTTTCCATTCCCGTGTTTTTTAACAAAAAAGGAAAGAAAGGAAAAGAAGCAGAACACTAATGTGCGTAAAATATGCCTTTTGAAACGGTCCTTTTGAAATATGGACGTCCTTTGAATTTTTTGGTCGATATGTGACCCCAGGATTTGTTTTCAGGGCAGGTGTCATTTACAGGCCTGCAATGATTTTGAATATCAACTGACCATTAGCGTTGGGATTAAAGCTGCTGTTGTGTGAAATGGCCACAAGGTGGCAGCAGTTCACCCTTACCAAATCTGGTTACTAGGGCAAGAGAGCCTCAGTGGAAGTGGTGTTCTAGATTGGAGTTTAGAATGGAATGTGCCAGGAGAAAGCCCCTCACGTTTGTCTCACTACTTCTTGTTCGTGTTTTTAATTTAATTTTTAATTTTTTATTACAGCAAGTTTGATTACAATGTTTGGCTTGTTGTAGGTGTGGAAGATGTGGTTCTTTTACACATATACAGATGTCTGTTCTTCCTGGGATCCTTTTCCCATGTACGTTATGACAGAATGTTGAGTAGTCCTCTCTTGGTATTCTGTAGGTCTTTGGTGATTATATATGTCACCTGTGTTTGTATATGTCTGTTAACCCCGATATCGTAATGAAACCAATCCTCACACCTTTCCATTGGTGAACCATAAGTTTGTTTAATGAATCTGTGATTGCCCTTCTCCGTGGAAATATCTGCCCTGGTATCCATTTTTCGGTAACACCTATAAGTGATATGATATGATATGTGTCTTTCACTTTCTGACTTACTACAAGTCACGTGATGACTTCTAGACTCATCTACGGTGCTGCAAATGGCATTGTGTCCTTTTTTCCCTTGGCTTCTCTTCTGCCTTAGCGGGGTCCATTTTCAACAATATGATTCCCTGAGGGTTGTGGATTAGCTGACCTGGGCAGCCTTACCCTGCCGGCCTGCCCTCCCCAGGTGTGCCTCGTTGAGGTCAATATAAACAGCGCTCCAGGCAGCAATAGCCCCTGAAGCTGGGCCTGACTCCATATTCTCTGCCCCGTCAGCAGTCTCGGGGCTGTGCTGGTGGGAGGGAGTGAGGGGCCACAGCTTTGTGGGTGGCCCTGTGTGAGTGGGGTTCTGCTGGCCTTTCTGCAGGAGTTGCCAGGCTGCCGCCTGTAAAGAAGAGGTTGTGTCACCCATACCTTCGGCTGGAATTTCTCTCCGGACAGAGGTGAGGATGGAAAAAAGCAGTGGGGGCCGGGACAGGAGGGGTATCTCAAGCAGGGCAATGGAAAGCTTCTGGAAGAGCGCCCGGGGCCAGGACCACCCTGGCTGGCCTGCAAGCACAAAGTTGGCCTGCGTGCAGTCGCTGGTGTGGCACCACGGTCCTTCCTCTAGGCTTTCAAGCCCGTCTACATATTCAGGTGTTTTACCTGGAAAGGGTGGGAACAGTTCAACAGCAGCTGGCCTGGGGCTCATCTCACGTTTACTCACAGATGCCTCGGCACGGTCCCCCAGCTTTGCAATGAGGACGCTCCTTGCGTGGGGGGTGGGTTGCTGGCTGTATGGGAGATGATTCCCCACCTCTGACCAATTTCAGAATTGTTTACCACTGGAGCAAGTGCCCTGATAGGGTTTTCCTCTGTATAACTCGTGGGTTCAGGATATTTTTTCTTTTATGGTTCAAGTTAGATTTTATTCCTCTTTTATGTATTTATAGATATAAGCATGGAAATAATTCATTCCTATAAATACATCTGTGTGACGGGAAGAACTTTTTTCTGTTACATTTTTAAATTTTATTTTTTAAAATTTTGAAATTTTATTTTATTTATTTTCTTTTTTATACAGCACGTTATTATTAGTTATGTATTTTATGCATATACATGTATACAGGTCAATCCCAAACTCCCAACTCATCCCACCACCACCACCCCATGGCTTCCCACACTTGGTGTCCATACGTTTGTTCTCTACCTCTGTGTCTCTATTTCTTCCCTGCAAACCAGTTCATCTGTACCATTTTTAGGCTCCACATATATGCGTTAATAGACAATATTTGTTTTCCTCTTTCTGACTTACTTCATTCTGTATGACAGTCTCTCGATCCATCAATGTCTCTACAAATGACCCAGTTTCATTCCTTTTTATGGCTGAGTAATATTCCATTTTATATATGTACCACATCCTTATCCATTCATCTGTCTGTGGGCATTTAGGTTGCTTCCATTACCTGGCTATTGTAAATAGTGCTGCAACGAACATTGTGGTGAATGTGCCTTTTTGAAATACGGTTTTCTCTGGGTATATGCCCAGAAGTGGGATTGCTGGATCAGATGGTAATTCTATTTCTAGATTTTTTAAGGAAACTCCATACTGTTCTCCATAGTGACTGTATCAATTTACATGCCCACCAATAGTGGAAGAGGGCTCCTTTTGTCCACACCCTCCCCAGAATTGGTTGTTTGTAGATATTCTGATGATGCCGATTCTAACAGGTGTGAGGTGATACCTCATTGTAGTTTTGATTTGCATTTCTCTAATAATTAGTGCTGTTGAGCAGCTATTCATGTGCGTCTTGGCCATCTCTGTGTCTCCTTTGAAGAAACGTCTCTTTAGATCTTCTGCCCATTTTTTTGGGTTGTTTGTTTTTTTAATATTAAGCTGCATGAGCTGTTTATATATATTGGAGATTAAACCTCTGTCCATTGATTCGTTTGCCACGATTTTCACCCATTCTGAGGGAGGCCTTTTTCCATTCCCGGTTTTTAACAAAAAAGGAAAGAAAGGAAAAGAAGCAGAACACTAATGTGCGTAAAATATGCCTTTTGAAACGGTCGTTTTGAAATATGGACGTCCTTTGAATTTTTTGGTCGATATGTGACCCCAGGATTTGTTTTCAGGGCAGGTGTCATTTACAGGCCTGCAATGATTTTGAATATCAACTGACCATTAGCATTGGGATTAAAGCTGCTGTTGTGTGAAACGGCCACAAGGTGGCAGCAGTTCACCCTTACCAAATCTGGTTACTAGGGCAAGAGAGCCTCAGTGGAAGTGGTGTTCTAGATTGGAGTTTAGAATGGAATGTGCCAGGAGAAAGCCCCTCACGTTTGTCTCACTACTTCTTGTTCGTGTTTTTAATTTAATTTTTAATTTTTTATTACAGCAAGTTTGATTACAATGTTTGGCTTGTTGTAGGTGTGGAAGATGTGGTTCTTTTACACATATACAGATGTCTGTTCTTCCTGGGATCCTTTTCCCATGTACGTTATAACAGAATGTTGAGTAGTCCTCTCTTGGTATTCTGTAGGTCTTTGGTGTTTATATATGTCACCTGTGTTTGTATATGTCTGTTAACCCCGATATCGTAATGAAACCAATCCCCACACCTTTCCATTGGTGAACCATAAGTTTCTTTAATGAATCTGTGATTGCCCTTCTCCGTGGAAATATCTGCCCTGGTATCCATTTTTAGGTAACACCTCTAAGTGATATGATATGATATGTGTCTTTCACTTTCTGACTTACTACAAGTCACGTGATGACTTCTAGACTCATCTACGGTGCTGCAAATGGCATTGTGTCCTTTTCTCCCTTGGCTTCTCTTCTGCCTTAGCGGGGTCCATTTTCAACAATGTGATTCCCTGAGGGTTGTGGATTAGCTGACCTGGGCAGCCTTACCCTGCCGGCCCGCCCTCCCCAGGTGTGCCTCGTTGAGGTCAATATAAACAGCGCTCCAGGCAGCAATAGCCCCTGAAGCTGTGCCTGACTCCATATTCTCTGCCCCGTCAGCAGTCTCGGGGCTGTGCTGGTGGGAGGGAGTGAGGGGCCACAGCTTTGTGGGTGGCCCGGTGTGAGTGGGGTTCTGCTGGCCTTTCTGCAGGAGTTGCCAGGCTGCCGCCTGTAAAGAAGAGGTTGTGTCACCCATACCTTCGGCTGGAATTTCTCTCCGGACAGAGGTGAGGATGGAAAAAAGCAGTGGGGGCCGGGACAGGAGGGGTATCTCAGGCAGGGCAATGGAAAGCTTCTGGAAGAGCGCCCGGGGCCAGGACCACCCTGGCTGGCCTGCAGGCACCAAGTTGGCCTGCGTGCTGTCGCTGGTGTGGCACCACGGTCCTTCCTCTAGGCTTTCAAGCCCGTGTACATATTCAGGTGTTTTACCTGGAAAGGGTGGGAACAGTTCAGCAGCAGCTGGCCTGGGGCTCAGCTCACGTTTACTCACAGATGCCTCGGCACAGTCCCCCAGCTTTGCAATGAGGACGCTCCTTGCGTGGGGGGTGGGTTGCTGGCTGTATGGGAGATGATTCCCCACCTCTGACCAATTTCAGAATTGTTTACCACTGGAGCAAGTGCCCTGATAGGGTTTTCCTCTGTATAACTCGTGGGTTCAGGATTTTTTTTTCTTTTATGGTTCAAGTTAGATTTTATTCCTCTTTTATGTATTTATAGATATAAGCATGGAAATAATTCATTCCTATAAATACATCTGTGTGACGGGAAGAACTTTTTTCTGTTTCATTTTTAAATTTTATTTTTTAAAATTTTGAAATTTTATTTTATTTATTTTCTCTTTTATACAGCACGTTATTATTAGTTATGTATTTTATGCATATACATGTATACAGGTCAATCCCAAACTCCCAACTCACCCACCACCACCACCCCATGGCTTCCCACACTTGGTGTCCATACGTTTGTTCTCTACCTCTGTGTCTCTATTTCTTCCCTGCCAACCAGTTCATCTGTACCATTTTTAGGCTCCACATATATGCGTTAATAGACAATATTTGTTTTCCTCTTTCTGACTTACTTCATTCTGTATGACAGTCTCTCGATCCATCGATGTCTCTACAAATGACCCAGTTTCATTCCTTTTTATGGCCGACTAATATTCCATTTTATATATGTACCACATCTTTATGCATTCATCTGTCTGTGGGCATTTAGGTTGCTTCCATTACCTGGCTATTGTAAATAGTGCTGCAACGAACATGGTGGTGAATGTGCCTTTTTGAAATACGGTTTTCTCTGGGTATATGCCCAGAAGTGGGATTGCTGGATCAGATGGTAATTCTATTTCTAGATTTTTTAAGGAAACTCCATACTGTTCTCCATAGTGACTGTATCAATTTACATTCCGACCAATTGTGGAAAAGGGCTGCTTTTGTCCACACCCTCCCCAGAATTGATTGTTTGTAGATTTTCTGATGATGCTGATTCTAACAGGTGTGAGGTGATACCTCATTGTAGTTTTGATTTGCATTTCTCTAATAATTAGTGCTGTTGAGCAGCTTTTCATGTGAGTCTTGGCCATCTCTGTGTCTCCTTTGAAGAAACGTCTCTTTAGATCTTCTGCCCATTTTTTTTTTGGGTTGTTTGTTTTTTTTAATATTAAGCTGCATGAGCTGTTTATATAGATTGGAGATTAAACCTCTGTCCATTGATTCGTCTGCAACGATTTTCGCCCATTCTGAGGGATTCCTTTTTCCATTCCCGTGTGTTTTAACAAAAAAGGAAAGAAAGGAAAAGAAGCAGAACACTAATGTGCGTAAAATATGCCTTTTGAAACGGTCGTTTTGAAATATGGACGTCCTTTGAGTTTCTTGGTCGATATGTGACCCCAGGATTTGTTTTCAGGGCAGGTGTCATTTACAGGCCTGCAATGATTTTGAATATGAACTGACCATTAGCGTTGGGATTAAAGCTGCTGTTGTGTGAAACGGCCACAAGGTGGCAGCAGTTCACCCTTACCAAATCTGGTTACTAGGGCAAGAGAGCCTCAGTGGAAGTGGTGTTCTAGATTGGAGTTTAGAATGGAATGTGCCAGGAGAAAGCCCCTCACGTTTGTCTCACTACTTCTTGTTCGTGTTTTTAATTTAATTTTTAATTTTTTATTACAGCAAGTTTGATTACAATGTTTGGCTTGTTGTAGGTGTGGAAGATGTGGTTCTTTTACACATATACAGATGTCTGTTCTTCCTGGGATCCTTTTCCCATGTACGTTATGACAGAATGTTGAGTAGTCCTCTCTTGGTATTCTGTAGGTCTTTGGTGATTATATATGTCACCTGTGTTTGTATATGTCTGTTAACCCCGATATCGTAATGAAACCAATCCTCACACCTTTCCATTGGTGAACCATAAGTTTGTTTAATGAATCTGTGATTGCCCTTCTCCGTGGAAATATCTGCCCTGGTATCCATTTTTAGGTAACACCTATAAGTGATATGATATGATATGTGTCTTTCACTTTCTGACATACTCCAAGTCACGTGATGACTTCTAGACTCATCTACGGTGCTGCAAATGGCATTGTGTCCTTTTTTTCCCTTGGCTTCTCTTCTGCCTTAGCGGGGTCCATTTTCAACAATGTGATTCCCTGAGGGTTGTGGATTAGCTGACCTGGGCAGCCTTACCCTGCCGGCCCGCCCTCCCCAGGTGTGCCTCGTTGAGGTCAATATAAACAGCGCTCCAGGCAGCAATAGCCCCTGAAGCTGTGCCTGCCTCCATATTCTCTGCCCCGTCAGCAGTCTCGGGGCTGTGCTGCTGGGAGGGAGTGAGGGGCCACAGCTTTGTGGGTGGCCCGGTGTGAGTGGGTTTCTGCTGGCCTTTCTGCAGGAGCTGCCAGGCTGCCGCCTGTAAAGAAGAGGTTGTGTCACACATACCTTCCGCTGGAATTACTCTCCGGACAGAGGTGAGGATGGAAAAACGCAGTGGGGGCCGGGACAGGAGGGGTATCTCAGGCAGGGCAATGGAAAGCTTCTGGAAGAGCGCCCGGGGCCAGGACCACCCTGGCTGGCCTGCAGGCACCAAGTTGGCCTGCGTGCTGTTCCTGGTGTGGCACCACGGTCCTTCCTCTAGGCTTTCAAGCCCGTGTACATATTCAGGTGTTTTACCTGGAAAGGGTGGGAACAGTTCAGCTGCAGCTGGCCTGGGGCTCAGCTCACGTTTACTCACAGATGCCTCGGCACAGTCCCCCAGCTTTGCAATGAGGACGCTCCTTGCGTGGGGGGTGGGTTGCTGGCTCTATGGGAGATGATTCCCCACCTCTGACCAATTTCAGAATTGTTTACCACTGGAGCAAGTGCCCTGATAGGGTTTTCCTCTGTATAACTCGTGGGTTCAGGATTTTTTTTTCTTTTATGGTTCAAGTTAGATTTTATTCCTCTTTTATGTATTTATAGATATAAGCATGGAAATAATTCATTCCTATAAATACATCTGTGTGACGGGAAGAACTTTTTTCTGTTTTATTTTTAAATTTTATTTTTTAAAATTTTGAAATTTTATTTTATTTATTTTCTTTTTTATACAGCACGTTATTATTAGTTATGTATTTTATGCATATACATGTATACAGGTCAATCCCAAACTCCCAACTCATCCCACCACCACCACCCCATGGCTTCCCACACTTGGTGTCCATACGTTTGTTCTCTACCTCTGTGTGTCTATTTCTTCCCTGCAAACCAGTTCATCTGTACCATTTTTAGGCTCCACATATATGCGTTAATAGACAATATTTGTTTTCCTCTTTCTGACTTACTTCATTCTGTATGACAGTCTCTCGATCCATCGATGTCTCTACAAATGACCCAGTTTCATTCCTTTTTATGGCCGAGTCATATTCCATTTTATATATGTACCACATCTTTATCCATTCATCTGTCTGTGGGCATTTAGGTTGCTTCCATTACCTGGCTATTGTAAATACTGCTGCAATGAACATTGTGGTGAATATGCCTTTTTGAAATACGGTTTTCTCTGGGTATATGCCCAGAAGTGGGATTGCTGGATCAGATGGTAATTCTATTTCTAATTTTTTTAAGGAAACTCCATACTGTTCTCCATAGTGACTGTATCAATTTACATTCCCACCAATAGTGGAAGAGGGCTCCTTTTGTCCACACCCTCCCCAGAATTGGTTGTTTGTAGATTTTCTGATGATGCCGATTCTAACAGGTGTGAGGTGATACCTCATTGTAGTTTTGATTTGCATTTCTCTAATAATTAGTGCTGTTGAGCAGCTTTTCATGTGCGTCTTGGCCATCTCTGTGTCTCCTTTGAAGAAACGTCTCTTTAGATCTTCTGCCCATTTTTTGGGGTTGTTTGTTTTTTTAATATTAAGCTGCATGAGCTGTTTATATATATTGGAGATTAAACCTCTGTCCATTGATTCGTCTGCAACGATTTTCGCCCATTCTGAGGGATGCCTTTTTCCATTCCCGTGTTTTTTAACAAAAAAGGAAAGAAAGGAAAAGAAGCAGAACACTAATGTGCGTAAAATATGCCTTTTGAAACGGTCGTTTTGAAATATGGACGTCCTTTGAAATTTTTGGTCGATATGTGACCCCAGGATTTGTTTTCAGGGCAGGTGTCATTTACAGGCCTGCAATGATTTTGAATATCAACTGACCATTAGCGTTGGGATTAAAGCTGCTGTTGTGTGAAACGGCCACAAGGTGGCAGCAGTTCACCCTTACCAAATCTGGTTACTAGGGCAAGAGAGCCTCAGTGGAAGTGGTGTTCTAGATTGGAGTTTAGAATGGAATGTACCAGGAGAAAGCCCCTCACGTTTGTCTCACTACTTCTTGTTCGTGTTTTTAATTTAAGTTTTTATTTTTTATTACAGCAAGTTTGATTACAATGTTTGGCTTGTTGTAGGTGTGGAAGATGTGGTTCTTTTACACATATACAGATGACTGTTCTTCTTGGGATCCTTTTCCCATGTACGTTATGACAGAATGTTGAGTAGTCCTCTCTTGGTATTCTGTAGGTCTTTGGTGATTATATATGTCACCTGTGTTTGTATATGTCTGTTAACCCCGATATCGTAATGAAACCAATCCTCACACCTTTCCATTGGTGAACCATAAGTTTGTTTAATGAATCTGTGATTGCCCTTCTCCGTGGAAATATCTGCCCTGGTATCCATTTTTAGGTAACACCTCTAAGTGATATGATATGATATGTGTCTTTCACTTTCTGACTTACTACAAGTCACGTGATGACTTCTAGACTCATCTACGGTGCTGCAAATGGCATTGTGTCCTTTTCTCCCTTGGCTTCTCTTCTGCCTTAGCGGGGTCCATTTTCAACAATGTGATTCCCTGAGGGTTGTGGATTAGCTGACCTGGGCAGCCTTACCCTGCCGGCCCGCCCTCCCCAGGTGTGCCTCGTTGAGGTCAATATAAACAGCGCTCCAGGCAGCAATAGCCCCTGAAGCTGTGCCTGACTCCATATTCTCTGCCCCGTCAGCAGTCTCGGGGCTGTGCTGGTGGGAGGGAGTGAGGGGCCACAGCTTTGTGGGTGGCCCGGTGTGAGTGGGGTTCTGCTGGCCTTTCTGCAGGAGTTGCCAGGCTGCCGCCTGTAAAGAAGAGGTTGTGTCACCGATAATTTCGGCTGGAATTTCTCTCCGGACAGAGGTGAGGATGGAAAAAAGAAGTGGGGGCCGGGACAGGAGGGGTATCTCAAGCAGGGCAATGGAAAGCTTCTGGAAGAGGGCCCGGGGCCAGGACCACCCTGGCTGGCCTGCAGGCACCAAGTTGGCCTGCGTGCTGTCGCTGGTGTGGCACCACGGTCCTTCCTCTAGGCTTTCAAGCCCGTGTACATATTCAGGTGTTTTACCTGGAAAGGGTGGGAACAGTTCAGCAGCAGCTGGCCTGGGGCTCAGCTCACGTTTACTCACAGATGCCTCGGCACAGTCCCCCAGCTTTGCAATGAGGACGCTCCTTGCGTGGGGGGTGGGTTGCTGGCTGTATGGGAGATGATTCCCCACCTCTGACCAATTTCAGAATTGTTTACCACTGGAGCAAGTGCCCTGATAGGGTTTTCCTCTGTATAACTCGTGGGTTCAGGATATTTTTTCTTTTATGGTTCAAGTTAGATTTTATTCCTCTTTTATGTATTTATAGATATAAGCATGGAAATAATTCATTCCTATAAATACATCTGTGTGACGGGAAGAACTTTTTTCTGTTACATTTTTAAATTTTATTTTTTAAAATTTTGAAATTTTATTTTATTTATTTTCTTTTTTATACAGCACGTTATTATTAGTTATGTATTTTATGCATATACATGTATACAGGTCAATCCCAAACTCCCAACTCATCCCACCACCACCACCCCATGGCTTCCCACACTTGGTGTCCATACGTTTGTTCTCTACCTCTGTGTCTCTATTTCTTCCCTGCAAACCAGTTCATCTGTACCATTTTTAGGCTCCACATATATGCGTTAATAGACAATATTTGTTTTCCTCTTTCTGACTTACTTCATTCTGTATGACAGTCTCTCGATCCATCAATGTCTCTACAAATGACCCAGTTTCATTCCTTTTTATGGCTGAGTAATATTCCATTTTATATATGTACCACATCCTTATCCATTCATCTGTCTGTGGGCATTTAGGTTGCTTCCATTACCTGGCTATTGTAAATAGTGCTGCAACGAACATTGTGGTGAATGTGCCTTTTTGAAATACGGTTTTCTCTGGGTATATGCCCAGAAGTGGGATTGCTGGATCAGATGGTAATTCTATTTCTAGATTTTTTAAGGAAACTCCATACTGTTCTCCATAGTGACTGTATCAATTTACATGCCCACCAATAGTGGAAGAGGGCTCCTTTTGTCCACACCCTCCCCAGAATTGGTTGTTTGTAGATATTCTGATGATGCCGATTCTAACAGGTGTGAGGTGATACCTCATTGTAGTTTTGATTTGCATTTCTCTAATAATTAGTGCTGTTGAGCAGCTATTCATGTGCGTCTTGGCCATCTCTGTGTCTCCTTTGAAGAAACGTCTCTTTAGATCTTCTGCCCATTTTTTTGGGTTGTTTGTTTTTTTAATATTAAGCTGCATGAGCTGTTTATATATATTGGAGATTAAACCTCTGTCCATTGATTCGTTTGCCACGATTTTCACCCATTCTGAGGGAGGCCTTTTTCCATTCCCGGTTTTTAACAAAAAAGGAAAGAAAGGAAAAGAAGCAGAACACTAATGTGCGTAAAATATGCCTTTTGAAACGGTCGTTTTGAAATATGGACGTCCTTTGAATTTTTTGGTCGATATGTGACCCCAGGATTTGTTTTCAGGGCAGGTGTCATTTACAGGCCTGCAATGATTTTGAATATCAACTGACCATTAGCATTGGGATTAAAGCTGCTGTTGTGTGAAACGGCCACAAGGTGGCAGCAGTTCACCCTTACCAAATCTGGTTACTAGGGCAAGAGAGCCTCAGTGGAAGTGGTGTTCTAGATTGGAGTTTAGAATGGAATGTGCCAGGAGAAAGCCCCTCACGTTTGTCTCACTACTTCTTGTTCGTGTTTTTAATTTAATTTTTAATTTTTTATTACAGCAAGTTTGATTACAATGTTTGGCTTGTTGTAGGTGTGGAAGATGTGGTTCTTTTACACATATACAGATGTCTGTTCTTCCTGGGATCCTTTTCCCATGTACGTTATAACAGAATGTTGAGTAGTCCTCTCTTGGTATTCTGTAGGTCTTTGGTGTTTATATATGTCACCTGTGTTTGTATATGTCTGTTAACCCCGATATCGTAATGAAACCAATCCCCACACCTTTCCATTGGTGAACCATAAGTTTCTTTAATGAATCTGTGATTGCCCTTCTCCGTGGAAATATCTGCCCTGGTATCCATTTTTAGGTAACACCTCTAAGTGATATGATATGATATGTGTCTTTCACTTTCTGACTTACTACAAGTCACGTGATGACTTCTAGACTCATCTACGGTGCTGCAAATGGCATTGTGTCCTTTTCTCCCTTGGCTTCTCTTCTGCCTTAGCGGGGTCCATTTTCAACAATGTGATTCCCTGAGGGTTGTGGATTAGCTGACCTGGGCAGCCTTACCCTGCCGGCCCGCCCTCCCCAGGTGTGCCTCGTTGAGGTCAATATAAACAGCGCTCCAGGCAACAATAGCCCCTGAAGCTGTGCCTGACTCCATATTCTCTGCCCCGTCAGCAGTCTCGGGGCTGTGCTGGTGGGAGGGAGTGAGGGGCCACAGCTTTGTGGGTGGCCCGGTGTGAGTGGGGTTCTGCTGGCCTTTCTGCAGGAGTTGCCAGGCTGCCGCCTGTAAAGAAGAGGTTGTGTCACCCATACCTTCGGCTGGAATTTCTCTCCGGACAGAGGTGAGGATGGAAAAAAGCAGTGGGGGCCGGGACAGGAGGGGTATCTCAGGCAGGGCAATGGAAAGCTTCTGGAAGAGCGCCCGGGGCCAGGACCACCCTGGCTGGCCTGCAGGCACCAAGTTGGCCTGCGTGCTGTCGCTGGTGTGGCACCACGGTCCTTCCTCTAGGCTTTCAAGCCCGTGTACATATTCAGGTGTTTTACCTGGAAAGGGTGGGAACAGTTCAGCAGCAGCTGGCCTGGGGCTCAGCTCACGTTTACTCACAGATGCCTCGGCACAGTCCCCCAGCTTTGCAATGAGGACGCTCCTTGCGTGGGGGGTGGGTTGCTGGCTGTATGGGAGATGATTCCCCACCTCTGACCAATTTCAGAATTGTTTACCACTGGAGCAAGTGCCCTGATAGGGTTTTCCTCTGTATAACTCGTGGGTTCAGGATTTTTTTTTCTTTTATGGTTCAAGTTAGATTTTATTCCTCTTTTATGTATTTATAGATATAAGCATGGAAATAATTCATTCCTATAAATACATCTGTGTGACGGGAAGAACTTTTTTCTGTTTCATTTTTAAATTTTATTTTTTAAAATTTTGAAATTTTATTTTATTTATTTTCTCTTTTATACAGCACGTTATTATTAGTTATGTATTTTATGCATATACATGTATACAGGTCAATCCCAAACTCCCAACTCACCCACCACCACCACCCCATGGCTTCCCACACTTGGTGTCCATACGTTTGTTCTCTACCTCTGTGTCTCTATTTCTTCCCTGCCAACCAGTTCATCTGTACCATTTTTAGGCTCCACATATATGCGTTAATAGACAATATTTGTTTTCCTCTTTCTGACTTACTTCATTCTGTATGACAGTCTCTCGATCCATCGATGTCTCTACAAATGACCCAGTTTCATTCCTTTTTATGGCCGACTAATATTCCATTTTATATATGTACCACATCTTTATGCATTCATCTGTCTGTGGGCATTTAGGTTGCTTCCATTACCTGGCTATTGTAAATAGTGCTGCAACGAACATGGTGGTGAATGTGCCTTTTTGAAATACGGTTTTCTCTGGGTATATGCCCAGAAGTGGGATTGCTGGATCAGATGGTAATTCTATTTCTAGATTTTTTAAGGAAACTCCATACTGTTCTCCATAGTGACTGTATCAATTTACATTCCGACCAATTGTGGAAAAGGGCTGCTTTTGTCCACACCCTCCCCAGAATTGATTGTTTGTAGATTTTCTGATGATGCTGATTCTAACAGGTGTGAGGTGATACCTCATTGTAGTTTTGATTTGCATTTCTCTAATAATTAGTGCTGTTGAGCAGCTTTTCATGTGAGTCTTGGCCATCTCTGTGTCTCCTTTGAAGAAACGTCTCTTTAGATCTTCTGCCCATTTTTTTTTTGGGTTGTTTGTTTTTTTTTAATATTAAGCTGCATGAGCTGTTTATATAGATTGGAGATTAAACCTCTGTCCATTGATTCGTCTGCAACGATTTTCGCCCATTCTGAGGGATTCCTTTTTCCATTCCCGTGTGTTTTAACAAAAAAGGAAAGAAAGGAAAAGAAGCAGAACACTAATGTGCGTAAAATATGCCTTTTGAAACGGTCGTTTTGAAATATGGACGTCCTTTGAGTTTCTTGGTCGATATGTGACCCCAGGATTTGTTTTCAGGGCAGGTGTCATTTACAGGCCTGCAATGATTTTGAATATGAACTGACCATTAGCGTTGGGATTAAAGCTGCTGTTGTGTGAAACGGCCACAAGGTGGCAGCAGTTCACCCTTACCAAATCTGGTTACTAGGGCAAGAGAGCCTCAGTGGAAGTGGTGTTCTAGATTGGAGTTTAGAATGGAATGTGCCAGGAGAAAGCCCCTCACGTTTGTCTCACTACTTCTTGTTCGTGTTTTTAATTTAATTTTTAATTTTTTATTACAGCAAGTTTGATTACAATGTTTGGCTTGTTGTAGGTGTGGAAGATGTGGTTCTTTTACACATATACAGATGTCTGTTCTTCCTGGGATCCTTTTCCCATGTACGTTATGACAGAATGTTGAGTAGTCCTCTCTTGGTATTCTGTAGGTCTTTGGTGATTATATATGTCACCTGTGTTTGTATATGTCTGTTAACCCCGATATCGTAATGAAACCAATCCTCACACCTTTCCATTGGTGAACCATAAGTTTGTTTAATGAATCTGTGATTGCCCTTCTCCGTGGAAATATCTGCCCTGGTATCCATTTTTAGGTAACACCTATAAGTGATATGATATGATATGTGTCTTTCACTTTCTGACATACTCCAAGTCACGTGATGACTTCTAGACTCATCTACGGTGCTGCAAATGGCATTGTGTCCTTTTTTTCCCTTGGCTTCTCTTCTGCCTTAGCGGGGTCCATTTTCAACAATGTGATTCCCTGAGGGTTGTGGATTAGCTGACCTGGGCAGCCTTACCCTGCCGGCCCGCCCTCCCCAGGTGTGCCTCGTTGAGGTCAATATAAACAGCGCTCCAGGCAGCAATAGCCCCTGAAGCTGTGCCTGCCTCCATATTCTCTGCCCCGTCAGCAGTCTCGGGGCTGTGCTGCTGGGAGGGAGTGAGGGGCCACAGCTTTGTGGGTGGCCCGGTGTGAGTGGGTTTCTGCTGGCCTTTCTGCAGGAGCTGCCAGGCTGCCGCCTGTAAAGAAGAGGTTGTGTCACACATACCTTCCGCTGGAATTACTCTCCGGACAGAGGTGAGGATGGAAAAACGCAGTGGGGGCCGGGACAGGAGGGGTATCTCAGGCAGGGCAATGGAAAGCTTCTGGACGAGCGCCCGGGGCCAGGACCACCCTGGCTGGCCTGCAGGCACCAAGTTGGCCTGCGTGCTGTTCCTGGTGTGGCACCACGGTCCTTCCTCTAGGCTTTCAAGCCCGTGTACATATTCAGGTGTTTTACCTGGAAAGGGTGGGAACAGTTCAGCTGCAGCTGGCCTGGGGCTCAGCTCACGTTTACTCACAGATGCCTCGGCACAGTCCCCCAGCTTTGCAATGAGGACGCTCCTTGCGTGGGGGGTGGGTTGCTGGCTCTATGGGAGATGATTCCCCACCTCTGACCAATTTCAGAATTGTTTACCACTGGAGCAAGTGCCCTGATAGGGTTTTCCTCTGTATAACTCGTGGGTTCAGGATTTTTTTTTCTTTTATGGTTCAAGTTAGATTTTATTCCTCTTTTATGTATTTATAGATATAAGCATGGAAATAATTCATTCCTATAAATACATCTGTGTGACGGGAAGAACTTTTTTCTGTTTTATTTTTAAATTTTATTTTTTAAAATTTTGAAATTTTATTTTATTTATTTTCTTTTTTATACAGCACGTTATTATTAGTTATGTATTTTATGCATATACATGTATACAGGTCAATCCCAAACTCCCAACTCATCCCACCACCACCACCCCATGGCTTCCCACACTTGGTGTCCATACGTTTGTTCTCTACCTCTGTGTGTCTATTTCTTCCCTGCAAACCAGTTCATCTGTACCATTTTTAGGCTCCACATATATGCGTTAATAGACAATATTTGTTTTCCTCTTTCTGACTTACTTCATTCTGTATGACAGTCTCTCGATCCATCGATGTCTCTACAAATGACCCAGTTTCATTCCTTTTTATGGCCGAGTCATATTCCATTTTATATATGTACCACATCTTTATCCATTCATCTGTCTGTGGGCATTTAGGTTGCTTCCATTACCTGGCTATTGTAAATACTGCTGCAATGAACATTGTGGTGAATATGCCTTTTTGAAATACGGTTTTCTCTGGGTATATGCCCAGAAGTGGGATTGCTGGATCAGATGGTAATTCTATTTCTAATTTTTTTAAGGAAACTCCATACTGTTCTCCATAGTGACTGTATCAATTTACATTCCCACCAATAGTGGAAGAGGGCTCCTTTTGTCCACACCCTCCCCAGAATTGGTTGTTTGTAGATTTTCTGATGATGCCGATTCTAACAGGTGTGAGGTGATACCTCATTGTAGTTTTGATTTGCATTTCTCTAATAATTAGTGCTGTTGAGCAGCTTTTCATGTGCGTCTTGGCCATCTCTGTGTCTCCTTTGAAGAAACGTCTCTTTAGATCTTCTGCCCATTTTTTGGGGTTGTTTGTTTTTTTAATATTAAGCTGCATGAGCTGTTTATATATATTGGAGATTAAACCTCTGTCCATTGATTCGTCTGCAACGATTTTCGCCCATTCTGAGGGATGCCTTTTTCCATTCCCGTGTTTTTTAACAAAAAAGGAAAGAAAGGAAAAGAAGCAGAACACTAATGTGCGTAAAATATGCCTTTTGAAACGGTCGTTTTGAAATATGGACGTCCTTTGAAATTTTTGGTCGATATGTGACCCCAGGATTTGTTTTCAGGGCAGGTGTCATTTACAGGCCTGCAATGATTTTGAATATCAACTGACCATTAGCGTTGGGATTAAAGCTGCTGTTGTGTGAAACGGCCACAAGGTGGCAGCAGTTCACCCTTACCAAATCTGGTTACTAGGGCAAGAGAGCCTCAGTGGAAGTGGTGTTCTAGATTGGAGTTTAGAATGGAATGTACCAGGAGAAAGCCCCTCACGTTTGTCTCACTACTTCTTGTTCGTGTTTTTAATTTAAGTTTTTATTTTTTATTACAGCAAGTTTGATTACAATGTTTGGCTTGTTGTAGGTGTGGAAGATGTGGTTCTTTTACACATATACAGATGACTGTTCTTCTTGGGATCCTTTTCCCATGTACGTTATGACAGAATGTTGAGTAGTCCTCTCTTGGTATTCTGTAGGTCTTTGGTGATTATATATGTCACCTGTGTTTGTATATGTCTGTTAACCCCGATATCGTAATGAAACCAATCCTCACACCTTTCCATTGGTGAACCATAAGTTT
Source organism: Mesoplodon mirus (assembly GCF_964341445.2). Classification (NCBI taxonomy): domain Eukaryota; kingdom Metazoa; phylum Chordata; class Mammalia; order Artiodactyla; family Ziphiidae; genus Mesoplodon; species Mesoplodon mirus. Next base: position 655,344 of record NW_028295549.1, read on the forward strand.
GTTTAATGAATCTGTGATTGCCCTTCTCCGTGGAAATATCTGCCCTGGTATCCATTTTTAGGTAACACCTCTAAGTGATATGATATGATATGTGTCTTTCACTTTCTGACTTACTACAAGTCACGTGATGACTTCTAGACTCATCTACGGTGCTGCAAATGGCATTGTGTCCTTTTCTCCCTTGGCTTCTCTTCTGCCTTAGCGGGGTCCATTTTCAACAATGTGATTCCCTGAGGGTTGTGGATTAGCTGACCTGGGCAGCCTTACCCTGCCGGCCCGCCCTCCCCAGGTGTGCCTCGTTGAGGTCAATATAAACAGCGCTCCAGGCAGCAATAGCCCCTGAAGCTGTGCCTGACTCCATATTCTCTGCCCCGTCAGCAGTCTCGGGGCTGTGCTGGTGGGAGGGAGTGAGGGGCCACAGCTTTGTGGGTGGCCCGGTGTGAGTGGGGTTCTGCTGGCCTTTCTGCAGGAGTTGCCAGGCTGCCGCCTGTAAAGAAGAGGTTGTGTCACCGATAATTTCGGCTGGAATTTCTCTCCGGACAGAGGTGAGGATGGAAAAAAGAAGTGGGGGCCGGGACAGGAGGGGTATCTCAAGCAGGGCAATGGAAAGCTTCTGGAAGAGGGCCCGGGGCCAGGACCACCCTGGCTGGCCTGCAGGCACCAAGTTGGCCTGCGTGCTGTCGCTGGTGTGGCACCACGGTCCTTCCTCTAGGCTTTCAAGCCCGTGTACATATTCAGGTGTTTTACCTGGAAAGGGTGGGAACAGTTCAGCAGCAGCTGGCCTGGGGCTCAGCTCACGTTTACTCACAGATGCCTCGGCACAGTCCCCCAGCTTTGCAATGAGGACGCTCCTTGCGTGGGGGGTGGGTTGCTGGCTGTATGGGAGATGATTCCCCACCTCTGACCAATTTCAGAATTGTTTACCACTGGAGCAAGTGCCCTGATAGGGTTTTCCTCTGTATAACTCGTGGGTTCAGGATATTTTTTCTTTTATGGTTCAAGTTAGATTTTATTCCTCTTTTATGTATTTATAGATATAAGCATGGAAATAATTCATTCCTATAAATACATCTGTGTGACGGGAAGAACTTTTTTCTGTTACATTTTTAAATTTTATTTTTTAAAATTTTGAAATTTTATTTTATTTATTTTCTTTTTTATACAGCACGTTATTATTAGTTATGTATTTTATGCATATACATGTATACAGGTCAATCCCAAACTCCCAACTCATCCCACCACCACCACCCCATGGCTTCCCACACTTGGTGTCCATACGTTTGTTCTCTACCTCTGTGTCTCTATTTCTTCCCTGCAAACCAGTTCATCTGTACCATTTTTAGGCTCCACATATATGCGTTAATAGACAATATTTGTTTTCCTCTTTCTGACTTACTTCATTCTGTATGACAGTCTCTCGATCCATCAATGTCTCTACAAATGACCCAGTTTCATTCCTTTTTATGGCTGAGTAATATTCCATTTTATATATGTACCACATCCTTATCCATTCATCTGTCTGTGGGCATTTAGGTTGCTTCCATTACCTGGCTATTGTAAATAGTGCTGCAACGAACATTGTGGTGAATGTGCCTTTTTGAAATACGGTTTTCTCTGGGTATATGCCCAGAAGTGGGATTGCTGGATCAGATGGTAATTCTATTTCTAGATTTTTTAAGGAAACTCCATACTGTTCTCCATAGTGACTGTATCAATTTACATGCCCACCAATAGTGGAAGAGGGCTCCTTTTGTCCACACCCTCCCCAGAATTGGTTGTTTGTAGATATTCTGATGATGCCGATTCTAACAGGTGTGAGGTGATACCTCATTGTAGTTTTGATTTGCATTTCTCTAATAATTAGTGCTGTTGAGCAGCTATTCATGTGCGTCTTGGCCATCTCTGTGTCTCCTTTGAAGAAACGTCTCTTTAGATCTTCTGCCCATTTTTTTGGGTTGTTTGTTTTTTTAATATTAAGCTGCATGAGCTGTTTATATATATTGGAGATTAAACCTCTGTCCATTGATTCGTTTGCCACGATTTTCACCCATTCTGAGGGAGGCCTTTTTCCATTCCCGGTTTTTAACAAAAAAGGAAAGAAAGGAAAAGAAGCAGAACACTAATGTGCGTAAAATATGCCTTTTGAAACGGTCGTTTTGAAATATGGACGTCCTTTGAATTTTTTGGTCGATATGTGACCCCAGGATTTGTTTTCAGGGCAGGTGTCATTTACAGGCCTGCAATGATTTTGAATATCAACTGACCATTAGCATTGGGATTAAAGCTGCTGTTGTGTGAAACGGCCACAAGGTGGCAGCAGTTCACCCTTACCAAATCTGGTTACTAGGGCAAGAGAGCCTCAGTGGAAGTGGTGTTCTAGATTGGAGTTTAGAATGGAATGTGCCAGGAGAAAGCCCCTCACGTTTGTCTCACTACTTCTTGTTCGTGTTTTTAATTTAATTTTTAATTTTTTATTACAGCAAGTTTGATTACAATGTTTGGCTTGTTGTAGGTGTGGAAGATGTGGTTCTTTTACACATATACAGATGTCTGTTCTTCCTGGGATCCTTTTCCCATGTACGTTATAACAGAATGTTGAGTAGTCCTCTCTTGGTATTCTGTAGGTCTTTGGTGTTTATATATGTCACCTGTGTTTGTATATGTCTGTTAACCCCGATATCGTAATGAAACCAATCCCCACACCTTTCCATTGGTGAACCATAAGTTTCTTTAATGAATCTGTGATTGCCCTTCTCCGTGGAAATATCTGCCCTGGTATCCATTTTTAGGTAACACCTCTAAGTGATATGATATGATATGTGTCTTTCACTTTCTGACTTACTACAAGTCACGTGATGACTTCTAGACTCATCTACGGTGCTGCAAATGGCATTGTGTCCTTTTCTCCCTTGGCTTCTCTTCTGCCTTAGCGGGGTCCATTTTCAACAATGTGATTCCCTGAGGGTTGTGGATTAGCTGACCTGGGCAGCCTTACCCTGCCGGCCCGCCCTCCCCAGGTGTGCCTCGTTGAGGTCAATATAAACAGCGCTCCAGGCAACAATAGCCCCTGAAGCTGTGCCTGACTCCATATTCTCTGCCCCGTCAGCAGTCTCGGGGCTGTGCTGGTGGGAGGGAGTGAGGGGCCACAGCTTTGTGGGTGGCCCGGTGTGAGTGGGGTTCTGCTGGCCTTTCTGCAGGAGTTGCCAGGCTGCCGCCTGTAAAGAAGAGGTTGTGTCACCCATACCTTCGGCTGGAATTTCTCTCCGGACAGAGGTGAGGATGGAAAAAAGCAGTGGGGGCCGGGACAGGAGGGGTATCTCAGGCAGGGCAATGGAAAGCTTCTGGAAGAGCGCCCGGGGCCAGGACCACCCTGGCTGGCCTGCAGGCACCAAGTTGGCCTGCGTGCTGTCGCTGGTGTGGCACCACGGTCCTTCCTCTAGGCTTTCAAGCCCGTGTACATATTCAGGTGTTTTACCTGGAAAGGGTGGGAACAGTTCAGCAGCAGCTGGCCTGGGGCTCAGCTCACGTTTACTCACAGATGCCTCGGCACAGTCCCCCAGCTTTGCAATGAGGACGCTCCTTGCGTGGGGGGTGGGTTGCTGGCTGTATGGGAGATGATTCCCCACCTCTGACCAATTTCAGAATTGTTTACCACTGGAGCAAGTGCCCTGATAGGGTTTTCCTCTGTATAACTCGTGGGTTCAGGATTTTTTTTTCTTTTATGGTTCAAGTTAGATTTTATTCCTCTTTTATGTATTTATAGATATAAGCATGGAAATAATTCATTCCTATAAATACATCTGTGTGACGGGAAGAACTTTTTTCTGTTTCATTTTTAAATTTTATTTTTTAAAATTTTGAAATTTTATTTTATTTATTTTCTCTTTTATACAGCACGTTATTATTAGTTATGTATTTTATGCATATACATGTATACAGGTCAATCCCAAACTCCCAACTCACCCACCACCACCACCCCATGGCTTCCCACACTTGGTGTCCATACGTTTGTTCTCTACCTCTGTGTCTCTATTTCTTCCCTGCCAACCAGTTCATCTGTACCATTTTTAGGCTCCACATATATGCGTTAATAGACAATATTTGTTTTCCTCTTTCTGACTTACTTCATTCTGTATGACAGTCTCTCGATCCATCGATGTCTCTACAAATGACCCAGTTTCATTCCTTTTTATGGCCGACTAATATTCCATTTTATATATGTACCACATCTTTATGCATTCATCTGTCTGTGGGCATTTAGGTTGCTTCCATTACCTGGCTATTGTAAATAGTGCTGCAACGAACATGGTGGTGAATGTGCCTTTTTGAAATACGGTTTTCTCTGGGTATATGCCCAGAAGTGGGATTGCTGGATCAGATGGTAATTCTATTTCTAGATTTTTTAAGGAAACTCCATACTGTTCTCCATAGTGACTGTATCAATTTACATTCCGACCAATTGTGGAAAAGGGCTGCTTTTGTCCACACCCTCCCCAGAATTGATTGTTTGTAGATTTTCTGATGATGCTGATTCTAACAGGTGTGAGGTGATACCTCATTGTAGTTTTGATTTGCATTTCTCTAATAATTAGTGCTGTTGAGCAGCTTTTCATGTGAGTCTTGGCCATCTCTGTGTCTCCTTTGAAGAAACGTCTCTTTAGATCTTCTGCCCATTTTTTTTTGGGTTGTTTGTTTTTTTTTAATATTAAGCTGCATGAGCTGTTTATATAGATTGGAGATTAAACCTCTGTCCATTGATTCGTCTGCAACGATTTTCGCCCATTCTGAGGGATTCCTTTTTCCATTCCCGTGTGTTTTAACAAAAAAGGAAAGAAAGGAAAAGAAGCAGAACACTAATGTGCGTAAAATATGCCTTTTGAAACGGTCGTTTTGAAATATGGACGTCCTTTGAGATTCTTGGTCGATATGTGACCCCAGGATTTGTTTTCAGGGCAGGTGTCATTTACAGGCCTGCAATGATTTTGAATATGAACTGACCATTAGCGTTGGGATTAAAGCTGCTGTTGTGTGAAACGGCCACAAGGTGGCAGCAGTTCACCCTTACCAAATCTGGTTACTAGGGCAAGAGAGCCTCAGTGGAAGTGGTGTTCTAGATTGGAGTTTAGAATGGAATGTGCCAGGAGAAAGCCCCTCACGTTTGTCTCACTACTTCTTGTTCGTGTTTTTAATTTAATTTTTAATTTTTTATTACAGCAAGTTTGATTACAATGTTTGGCTTGTTGTAGGTGTGGAAGATGTGGTTCTTTTACACAT